>NC_141693.1:1031629370-1032369370 GCF_964263255.1 Lissotriton vulgaris
AAAATGGCACACAATAGGTCTTTAGTAGGAAGTGGCACGGGCCTTAGGTCTCTCCATGCAGTCCCCCATGATGCCATATGGTGTGGGTGCCCTGGGTGGGCACCCACGTTAAAACTAAAATGTCCGGCTCTTGGTGACACCCATAATAGGTCCTGGCTGGGGAGCCGACAAGAGCCACAGGGGGGTTGGAACTCACTACATTGCCTCAAAGTTATTACAAAGTGTGGGTGCTGTGGGAGGGCACCAGTGCACCCATAACACGTATTTAAAACAAGAAATGAGCAACAGGGTCTGTTCACTTATTATTCACTGTTCCCAACAAGGAGCACTCAATAATGCCATTTGAGGGCTTTGAATTTATAGTTTTGTATCCTGGTGGTACCCATAGAAGGGGAAGGGGCACCACTGAGCATTTATATTTATGTTGTGGAGAGCTGCATGGAGCATAGTGGCCCCCCTCCTACATTAAAAACAAAAACACTGTAAATCTCCTGGGCCATTGAACCCAGAACCCAAGGAGAGCTCATCATATTTTTTCAAAGCACTCTGAGCAGGAGCTGTATGCTCTTCAGGTGAAGTGCAGGGACCTCTTGTGTTTAACTCACGCCCTTGCCATGCACTGCTTATGCCCTCACATATTACAATACTCATGACATGTTCAATGTCTGCATTGGTAACATCCCCAATAAGATCTGAAATTACATCATTGATAACAACACTGTGATTGGTGAGGCACGAATTATAGTTACTTTAGGGCACAAGTTAAAGTTACTTGAGATAACTATAACTAGTGAATTTCAGTGCATTTTTTAGTTTAAAATGTTCCCTTTTCACTAACATTTTCACCTCACTATAACATCATTTTAAACGTTGTTGTCTTCAGCAAAGATATATATAAATATATATATACACACACACACACACACACTGTACAAAGGTATAATTACATATATGTTTGCAGCCTATAAAAAGGAAAAAAAATATTATTTTTCATTTTTAAAAAGAAGCAAATTACATAAAATTATTCACCAAACAGAACAGGGACTATAGAAAATGTTTTATATTTACAAAGGAAATATGGAAGGAAATAAAGGACAATGTTAGCCAACAGGCGGCAATACAAAGCAAGGGAGAAACTGCCACGGTGCCCTTATGGGCCTCCCAGTACACTCTGTATCCCATCATGCCTCACAGGTGACAGTTAAAGTAGATCATTTTTAAGGACACAAAACAGAGATTCTGGGGGAAATCGAGTCTACTTTTAAGAATTCTTGTCAAAGGAGGTGGGAGGGCTGCTTGAAACTATGATGAGGATTCCCATGGAAAAAAACTAGAGTTCCAGGGGCCCTCGTCAAATATCATAAGCACTGAACAGAATAGCACACCCATTCAGGAGATCCCGTGTACATGGTAGCCTCTTGGGTGGACGTTCAGATAGATGTTCAGATAGATGTAGATGTAGAAGGTCAGTGAACCACTGTGAGAGAGACCATTCAGGTGGTACCATTATCATTCTTTTCTTTTCAGTGCTAGTTTCTCATATGCTCTGAATTGCAGTTTAATGGCTAAAATTGCCCTCCATTTCATTGTCTTTTTCCGTTTAAAAAAGGTTTATGAAAGATGTTCTTTATTCACTTTTCTATTTGGTGACTCATGTTATGCAGTTGTCTTTTCTTTTAAAAATGAAAAATAAATGAAACTCTGCCATTTTTGCCTTTCTCTAGGATAGAAATATTTATTAATTTATATATCAATACATGCATATGCATATTTTTTGTAAATGCTCCTGTACCAGGGGCGTGGGTGGGACTATTCAATGCTTATGACTACAGATGAGGGACCCCTGGAGGAAAAAGTGCATTTTCTGGCTCAATGGTTAAAACAAACATTAAATACAAATGCATGGAATTTACAGGCAGCACTGAGGGGAAAATAGCAAAGCATTCCAATACTTCAGGGTCTGTCGTGCTATCCAATAACTAGTGATTTGAATAAACAGTAGTACTGCAAGTTGCTATGCTACCCTAAATGTATAGCACTACTGACTTGAATGTTTACAAATTAATGTGGAAGTAAAGTATTATGTGATGCGCTTTTCAACTAAGTCCTGTATAAAAAGTACCAAGGTCATGTGCTTCTACATATCGGTCTGTAATTAAGCACAACTGTCATGCAATTTCTTTCAGCATGGCATTGAGTATAAAGCATTGTTGTCATCTGTAGAAAACGTCTTTTCTGTAAAGCATCACTGATGTGTGTATCCACTTTTCTCAAGTCTCACGTTAGTATGTCCCTGTGTTTAAAGTGCCATTGTGATTCATGTGTAAGCACATACTGCCATATTTGCTCTCATAATATTACTACTACCTTGACTTACTATAAGGCAGTGGTCTCCCTCTGAAATAGACAGGGGCTGTTAAGGCATACTACCATGCTCACTTCAAAGGTGCAGGAGCTTTAAACACTTAAGTGAGAAGTGTGGCTCAATGTGGAGAAGTGTGGCTCAATGGTTAGAGTGGCAGACCCTGATGCAGAGGTCTGGCCTGGGACCAGCGTTCAGTTCCCACCTTGGCCGGTCTTGAGCTCAATTTCCTCTGACCTGATCATTCTCGCCTCAGTGCCTATTCTAATCATGGGTCCCACTCTGCAACTCTGGGCAATAGCTTGCTTAATCTCCACAACAGCGTTGGGATGCCTGGCTTCACCTTGGGGGTGCCCAGGAGTGGGCATTTCACAGGGAAAAGCCAGGAAGGGTTCCACATCGGTATGCGTTACAGCACCAGGACACCCCAGTTGGGGTATTAGTGCGCTTAACAAGTACAAATTACTTACAATTACCAACCTGTAAAAACAGCGCCAGCAAGTTTCTTGCCCTTTTACCTGTACTGAAAATACTCTAGGCGAGTGCTACAAGTAGAGGCAATATTTGTGCCTCCAACATAGGTTTTAATTCCTGCATGCATGGGGTTGACAGTAACTGAACACCAAACATTCTGGGAGTTGTCTTGGAGTAGACTCTAGAAGGGCAGGAGCATGCCTCTCGAGGTGAAACCAGAAACTCTCTGGAATGTAAGGAAAGTGTAGTGTGTGCTTTGAGTTTCCACAGGTACCCACACCCGACCACCCAGCTACCTGTATATACGTTTTAGTCATAGCTATAAATATAATTGACACATCTCTCTCCCAAACCTCCTTCCCCAGTACACTGCTAGGCGTTGCACCCGAAGACAAAATAAGAGCATCTTTCTGGTCACTTATGCGGAACACCAAAATACTACCCAGGCATAGAACTACAACAAATACCACACTCTGTTAATCATGCAAATACCCCATAGTGTAGAATGCTACTTGTCTGAAAATACACTAACTACGGCACACCATGTAGGGGGTTTGAAGTACTTCATAAAAGCAACAATACAATACATTACAACCATTTTCTTTGCAAGAATCACACATTTTTTTATGGCACAGGACTGTTTAGCAAAGCTCCAGCAAGGCTTATGCAAGTTCAAAAACTGTTTATAAACATAGAAGTAATATCCACCATTTGTTTAGAGTAAAACTATTAAAAGGTGGACTCAGAAGACCAACATGCCACTCTCATAATGTCTTCCATCCTTCCATCAATCATGAAGGTTTGGGACGCCATAGACTCTTCCACTGAGAGGGCGCAAATATGTTATCGATCAATATTAGCTTGGTCTTCATCCATTTCACTCATCCAACTACGGTATTACGAGACTTGGGTGTATAAGTCAATAACTGCCTTGTTTTTCTCATATCCATCTCATAAGTTCTCAAACATCTTACCACATGCAAAGCTGAGTTGTCACAGAAGAATAGATAAGAGCCTGATCTAGTATTGTACTCTGTCATACCTGCAATAGTAAAAGTTGCTTCCTCTGGAATAATCATGCTGCCCAGAAAGCCCAATACCTGCACACCAGAAACTAGACCACCCAATACCAAACACAACAAAATAGTAAGTTTGCAAAGAGAGAATTCCTAGAAAAGCCATAATTTGAAAGAGTTGGAGAACGTTTCCTGTTTCTGACAGAAGAGTGCACCTAGGATCCAGGCAAACCACGAGCATCACCTCTCTCAGAAATCAAGACCAAGGGGGTGTTATCCAACCAGGTTGCCATCCTCTGGCATCTGCACCGAAGTAAGTGACATTCCAAAGTCATGCCCTGCTGTGACTAATGTGCAAGCCCACCTAAGGCTCTACTCAAAGTGTAAAATCCTATAAGGATAGGGGATCAGCGGGTGGGCATCTCACACTAATGAAGCTACAGTGTTGAAAGAAGAAAATGAATGTTGACCATGATGTTGAGCCAGCAAGACCTGCAATGTGCCTAGAGCAGACAAAAATCAAATAAGAAAGAAATCAGTGTGGGGGAGTGGCCAGGATGGCGACCACAATGGATGTCCTGAACTGAGTTGCTGCCCAGGCCCAACAGTAATCTGATGTAATCCTGTGTGGTGGAGAACTGCCTCTGTCTCACTCATAGGCACCCCCCTCATGGGACTCATGTGTGGCAATAGAGCCATTGCTGATGTGCAAAATAGGCATGCTGTGGGGGTGAGCCTGGGGAACAGTCGTGCAGCTGTGCTGTGCAAGCACGGTGGCAGGCTCCAGTGCGCCTGAGGGAGAAATGAGGACTGGGTTCCCCCACGGCTGCCTATGCAAAGGCTTTGCTGGTGGACCTCCCCCGATGGAGAAGAGGAACTTTGAGTGAGCTACAGCGCGACTGGAGGGGACAAGAAGAGCAGTGTGATTGACTGTGCTGTGCTTCCAGACTAAGCTGCGCCTGAGCGGGAAGCACTCTGTAGATACAAATAAGGCTGTTTATCCTCAACCTGCTGGAAGAAGAATAACTCTGAACACTAGTGAGTGCCCTAGGTCTCTGGGGTGACAGAGGAGGTCCAGGGCTGAAACATACCCCAGCACGCAACAGCAGGAGGCCATGGAGGGGTGGACTCCTTGTAGTACTGCTGGTCCACCGGCCACGCCTTATATACAGGCCCTGTGCGTGGACCCCATGCACAGGCCAGAATGGGAGCAAAGGCAAATAGATCTGACCGGTAACAGTGCTTTTCTTTCTTCTCTTCTGGGGACTGCCTGCACCTTGTCTGTTGGAGGGACAGCCAAGCCTGCCCCCTAGCACTGAACATAATGTCAAACCCAAGCTGGCCATGATCCTCCCTACCACTATGGACAGCTTGAAAGGGTTGTCCGCATCAAAGCATGAGAGGGGTCTCCCGTCTCGAAATCACGCTTGCAAAACAATCAGCTCAATTTGAACAGATATTGCAAGGGATACCGGAAACCAAGACCTCGCTGGAAGCCAAGGTGGATGTGGTGACCTCAGAAGTTATTTTGCTTTGCACAGACCACAGGAAATTAACGGAGCGGGTGGACGACACGAAATCAGCAATCACCGCAATGCAACCCACACTCCAGGACACTTATACCCAAATGGAAAGAATGAGAGTTGCCACGCAACGTTACAACGTAAAGCAGAGGATGAGGAGGGGGGATACAGGCACAGCAACTTTAGATTTTTGGGATTCCCTGAGCTCTCTGTGGTCTCCAACATTAAGCTCTTCTTGATCAATGGCTGATATCCATGGTGCTGGCGGGGAAGGTGCCAAAATTATTTTAGATTAAGCAGGCACATCGGACGCTGGAGAACTTGCCTACTTCAGGGGTCCAGTCAAGACCAGTGATTGCAGGCTGCTACATTTTAGGGACAAAGACTTCCTACTACAACTATTCCAGATGAAGGGCCCATGGCAGTTTGAAGGCACTGTGATCACTGCATATCCGGACCACACTGCAGAAGTATAGAATCGCCGTACCTCGCATACAGCAGTTAAACAGCAGTTGAGCTCCCTGGGCCTAAAATACTCTCTCTTCTTTCCTGCCAAACTACGGGTAGTAGACAGCAAAACCGCACACTTCTTTCAGACTCCCCAGGAAGCGTGGCCATGACTGCGCACCAAAGGAATACACAAGCCAACATCCGGCAATCAATGAAGAGGAGAGTGGCTGAAACTGAAAGCTAAGCACATGTGCATAGGAGGCTGCGCACCTTCCCATGTCTGAGCAAGCAGCCAAAGAGAGGGAGCACGTGGTAGCAGAGGTCCTGTAACGCTGCCAAATTCCATTCTCTCTCTTGAGGACAGACAACAAACCTGACGCGATCCGCAAATGCGATGGCAAAAGAGGGCACTTTGTCATGAAAGAGCCCATCTCCTGAGGAGCAGAATGATAACCAGGTTCCACTAATGAGGCTGTTCATGGAAACCCTATTTGACTCCTTGAGAACAGACCTTCAACGTCTGAAACGTGAACTCATGTCTGAATTGCAAGAGGTGCGGCAGGAACTTAGCACTTTGGGATCCTCCCTGGAAGATGCTGAGATGTGGGGAGGAGAGGAGCTCAAACATTTGCAACAAAAAGGGCTGAGCTTCTGGAAGCGGCAGACAGAAATCCATGTACAAATGGAGGACCTGGTGAATTGCTCCCACGGTAATAATGTCAGAATACACATAGTCCTGATGGGCGCATCATGGGCTATGTGAGGGCCGTCTTCCACCACATCCTCACACCGGGAGATGACAAAACCATTCAAATAGACAGAGCTCACAGAGTAGGCCACCCAGGAGCAAATAATGCCAAGGTTCCAGACATCTTGGTCTGCATTCATGTCTTTCAAGTAAAAGAGGCAACATCAAGACGGCAAGGGTTGCACAACTGCTCCAGATCTGAGGCCACAAGATCATTCTGTTCCAGGTCCTCTATGTGATCACCCTCCAATGGCAACAGGACTTCCAGCCCATCACAGAATTTCTCCGGATCATGAGAGCCTGCTGCGGTTGGGGCCACCCATTTCACATAATCTTCTGAAGGGAGGGTCATCTATACCAGATCAAGTCACTTACTGAGGTGCATCGAATGCGGAGTATTATGGAGACTGAGGCATGGGTCTCTTCTTTGAGTGCTGGGGAACCAGCAGTGTGCCATGAATACGAGTGGCAGAGGGTATAACACTCCCATAAGGGGTCACAACCGTACCCTAGTACGAGTGCCCAAGAAAGAAGAGAAGATCTGGACAAAGCATTGGTGGAGACTTGTCGCTGACTAAGAGGGACGTACACATCCTGAGAGAGGTTGCCAGTCAGGGTGATGCTGCCTGGGTTACCCACACTAATCAAGTAAGACCAATGGAGCGGGGGAGCGGACGAGATGTGCATCAATATGGGAAACTGAGTTTGCGACCCAATCCGGACTGGGCCCACAGGACAAATACCCACCCACACCACAATGGATGGGAATGATAACTGTTGTTCTGTTCTTGTTGTTATAATCTGTTCTATAGGGGAAGTAAGTGGGTTAGCACCTGCGCTTTAGGTCTGCTTTTTTGTCCCTAGGAACACTGGCGGGATGAATCCAATGTGCTGTTCGAATTGACTGACGCACCTTTAACACAGGCTTTTTAACAATGCCACAGGTTAAGACTTCACATGTCTATTAATACCCTGGACATTAAAATAATTAGCCTCGACATCCCAGGTTTAAACCATCTATCTAAACGATTGGTGGTTTTGTCTATGCTTGAGCAGTCCAAGGGAGATATATGTTTCTTACATGAGGCGCACCTTCTAGCAAAAGTCATTCCTATTGGGTGGAAAAGTATCACACATGGCGCGGCATCTTGCATATTACTCCACGTCGGAAGGAGGCTTTGGGGTGCCCATTGTCCCAAATATTACCAAGCCCCACAGCTTGGCCTTCTTGTTTAGTGGGGACAACCTAATTCAGAGAAACAATGGTGTTTTATGGACCAGGTGATAGTGGGCTGTCATGTACGAGAGATCGAGAGAATGGGGCCTGGAGGTTGCATTCCTCACCATCACCTGAGCCATACTGGATGTGTGGGAAAAGATGGCATTCTAAAAGGGACTAGCCACAATTCCCTCACCAATGACCTCTATTTTTATAATCTGGACTATTCTCCAGGTTTCCAAGCAGACCATTTCAAGAGCTAGCAATCCTCAGGGTGTAAGTGGATATGCAATCTTATCCCCTTTGATAAACTAAAAAAAATTTCAATCTAGCAGAAGCCAGCTGCATGCAATATCTTTAAGCCTGCCACTGGGTGATGCACACTTCTGTTAAGCTGCATGCCAACCACACGTTAACACCATTCAATAAGTGGTTGTCATTCAAGGATAAGGATAACCACCTGATTTCTGAACGGCCCTCCCTCTTAGGACACCTCACTCCCCGGCACAAAAATGGAACAAAAACACCAGTCAGGAGCACTGGAAGGCAGAGATAGGAAGACCCTTATCACACCGAAAATGGGAGTATATATTCTATAGAGCACACCATACAGCACGTACCATGGCAAGCACTAAGACAGGTGTTAAGATCGTTTTATAATGGTATTGGACACCTGCTGGAATACAGAAATGATGACCAGAGTATATTAAGGAGAGTTGGAATGGGTACAGTGGCAACGGTACTCTGTTGCACCTGTTATGTAGCTAAGCCAGACTGACTATTTCCCGGGAAAAGATTCTTGAGGATATACATTTGGTCTTCAAAACAGAAATTCCCTGCTTTCCAGCGTATGTACTTCTCTTGCTGCCTAATCACCCCACATATCCTTTGAAGTCAATGAGGGGAAAACAAATGGCCCTAGCTCTAGGAGCAGCATATCAGATCATAGTTTCACACTGGGGGTCAAATCGGACTCCAGACTATATATCCTGGCTCTACTGGATATGGCACCTGCTGGGCATAGAACGACTGACACTGTTGGTAGAACCCAGATGGAGGCATATATTTATACAATTCTATCACTAGAATTTAATGAGCTGACCTGCCCTAAATACCTACAACTGTTGCATTTGATCTCCCCCACCAGAGAGGGTCATGGTAACTGATGTGAGAGTAGGCCAGGCCTGAGCGATAATACATGGGGCAGGAGAGGCGCTTGTGGGTAATACAATGAAATCATCACACTGGCTATACCATTGCTAGGAGCGGGGGCTGGAGGGTTAGTAGGGCGGGAAGGGGTTTCTTGTTTTGGTGGGAGTGTTCTGTTTATTTTTGTGAGCCAGCCTTCGAGTTGTAGGTGACATGGTTGTATATCTTTCTCATGTGATAAAACCAATAAATCAGAAATGATTCATAAGTATCAGAGAAGCCACAAGTGAGACTGCCATACAGATTGGATCTCATATACAGGCACAAAAGGAAGATTCTCCACCCCACCCACTAGCTGAATCTCACAAAAGATAGTATGGCAAACTTGAATATACCATACAACTTCACAAGGATACAATTTGGCATTTGATATTTGGAAAATCCACATCCATCCATTTTACAACCTGCCAAATCAAGATGAGGTTGTGCTACTGTGTTCCCCACATCTAGGACAATCAGATTTTCTGTTATCTTTAATCAAGGCAGTTACAAACTACTGAAAGAGTCCTTCCCAAAGCTTTAAGAAAGTGTTCCCTCCATTCCCTCCTTGGAAAAGACTATCACCCTAATTGAGCCACACTATTGTCCAATAAAAAGTATGGGCCTCTCTTTGAGCCCTTGCTTGAGTCACCTCTGTAACATGTTTTGTGGAAACAAGGTTTGCTATTGACAATCATTTCAGATCAAAGAGGGAGAGAAATCCATGCCCTATGTTCCCAAGAACTGTATACAGTATTCCAGAAAACTGAATAGTTAAAAAATCCACCTGACTTATCTACGCAAGAAGGGTCAGATTTCCATGTAATTCAGACCATCTTCATTTCTTTCATAACTTCTCCTCCAAAAAACGGCTGGCACGGATCTGGGGTGGTGGGCAGGCAGGGGGAGATAAAAAAAGAAAACCTTTCTCTTCTCATCGTCCCTCATCTTCTTCCCTGCACACCCGCTGGAAGAGGAAGCAGCCAATCTCCCCTGACCAATCACAGTGCTGGAATGCAGTGTTGTGATTGGTCTGGGCGCTGTAGTTTGGCACTCAGATGGGGAATGGTGGCCTGGGCATGTTCTCCATGCAGGCTGTATTGCAGCCTGCATGGACAACATGCAAGGTACGCATGACTGATTGGCCGGCCCGTAAGGGCCGGCCAAACAGTCATACACACTTCACAGAGGGACATCACTCCTTCCCCTGCTCTGATACCAGAGCAGTCCCGCCCTGTAAAGACCCAGGAACAAATAAAATGCTAATAACTTTCAGTTATTATCATTTTATTTTTCCTTCATTTCCACTGCTACCAGCAGTGGGGCGATGCTCCTCTGCCTCAGCGGAGGAGCCGCCACTGCTCTCTTCTCCAGCAAACAAATCTCTTGGTACATAAGAGGTGAAAAACTACTACTTAAACAAGCATTTGCAATGCAATAGGTCTCGCATTAGGAAAGTTTGAGCTATTGGTATTGTAACTGACAATTTTTTTATTTATGTGTTGGTTTTGAAAATAGGGAAATGAACAGCTTTGTCATTTACAATGTCAATAGTTATACCTTTCGCAAATGTGACACCTATAGCATTTGTAATGCAATATGTGTTGTATTTACGTGAGTTAGATGTATTAATATTACAAATAACAATGGTTTTTATTTATTTTAAATAATTAATACTTAGAGTTATTGTAATTTATAATGGCAATAGCTTAACTTTTGTAAATAACTTTTGTGAAGATAATGTTCAGTGTATTTTATTGTGACGAAAATCCAAGAACAGAAGTGAAATATTAACTTTTTTTGTGACATTTGTAATAAAGCTTGAAACATTGAGAGAACATATTTGAACCAGTTGTTGTTGAATGGTTGCACAGATTGATGCTGTGGTGGCGCTGAGTGATGTTGTTGTGGTGATGAGTGGGGGCTAATGTGTGAGGGGGCAGTGTGTGAGGGTGCAGTGTGTGAGGGTGCGGGGTGTGATTGTGCTTGTGCCCTAAAGTAGTGTGAGTGAGCAATGTGTGAGTGGGCAGAGTATGAGTGGGCAGAGTGTGAGTGGCCAGTGTGTGAATGGGCAGAGTGTGAATGGGCAGAGTGTGAGGGGAAGAGTGTGAGGGGGAAGAGTGTGAGGGGGCAGTTTGGAGTGGGCAGTGTGTAAGGGGGCAGCCCTATAATACTGAGGTCTAAAGTAACTATTGTTTAGATGTACTACAGTTTATTTATAGTAGTAATTATTAGTTATGTTTATTATCAAATACTTAACATTATGTTAGGACTGTCCAAAATAATATTTCAGCCCAATACTTTTCTATAGCGAGTTTTATTGGAGCCTCTTTACAACGTTGGCACGTTTAGCTATCAACAGTGCCCGGCCCCTTCTCTTGTGCAGTGATCTCACCAGCATGCCAATTATTGAAAAGGAAGCCTCATCACCACTGCAAACATCCGACAATTTCTATGCCAACTACCATCCAAGAGACATGTGACGCATCACAGACTTGCAGTACAGGCTAGCATTCAGCTACTCCAGAAGAAGGAACCCCTGCATCCGATTAACATGACAGCAGGACCTCGGGACACTTAATGACAGCTGTGGAATCTTACATCCGATTACAAAAGAGGAAGTAGTTGTGGTGCTTTAGACCCACTTCAGTTAAATTTTTTCTTATTAAGGACCCAATGCATGTGTAACATCGTAAGCCAGGTCTGCCATGCATTGCATCTCACCTTCTTAATAAGCGCGAGTCGGCAGTCCGGGGCTCACGCCCCCCACTTGCAGTCTTCGTCCAGCCAGTACTTCGCAGCGCTAGAGCCCGGCCCAGAGGCCTCCTCCGTCCTTGGGCCCCTACACTCACATCCACGGAGTACAGCGCAGCAGCAGTTTCAGGACACGTTTCCAGGTACATTCCTGCCTCTTCCTCTATCAGTCACCCCCGCCCCAAACCGGGAGCACAAATGGTGTCTGAGGAGAAAGTTGCGTAAGCGGAATGGAGGCCTTACCCATTTCAACTACACTGCTTTCTAAACACCTGTACATCTTGAAAATACATACATGTAATGTGACTGTCTACCGTTTACATTTATAACCTTTGTCTATGTGCATAAAAACACAGGGTTCCACATAGTAATAACAACGCTGGCAGTCCTACCATCGTGACATTTTTCAGTGATCCTTTTTCAAAACAGCCACAGGCACAGTGATAGTTCTCCCGCTGGCAGGGCCGCTTTCAGCACGGCACTACAAATCCATCCGTAATTACTCGGAGAATGCTGCTTTCGCCTCTTCTTGCAGCGCGTTTTAAATCCCAGGCCTTTTGTTTGTTAATATAAAAATGCACAGGCACCTACCAGTGCTGACATCAGCTGATTCGTGCATCAGGTGGCGGTACTGGCATCTCCCTTCCCAATGCACGGGAATTCCTGTTTTTACTTCCGGGAGAGGGCATAGCAGGGGCAATTGGAGTGTGCGGAATGGCATAGAAAAGAAAAACCTTGCACCGACAGCTGTCTTATAAACCAATCTGCACTGGCAGGGGGGGGAGGGGGGAGATGGGAGGTGGTAGCAGGAAGTTAGAGGTAGTAGGGTGGGCATGGATAAAAAAGGCTGCCGCATTAAAAGCACACACAAGACTCGAGGCACTTGTCTTTATGTTCAAACGGCTTGGAGTGTTTGTCATCACCGATTAGTTGTATAAGACTTCGTCTTAAACACATTCTTTTGTGGAGAAAGCTGGGACGACTGTACTATGCTCACGTTCAACCGTGTTTCACAAGAATTTGCTTCAAATGCGTTCTAAACGTACCAAAGCATGTTTAGATTTGTTCCAGTGGAAATCCTTTTGATTCTGTTATACACATTAGCGGGTGGGTAGCAATAGGGTGCTCCAGACAAGTGTTAAGTGCTCCAGTAGAAATGTCTGCTCCCTCTGTCTTCAAATATTCGTAACCCCACACTGCATGGAAGCTCTTATTAGTCTGTCCTTTGTGGGATGGGTGCTTGGGGGTATGTGTTCTTGTGTGACGTGTGCCTGTGGGATGTGTTCTCGTGTGATGTGCGCTTGTGTGAAGTGTGTTCGTGGCACGTGTGCTTGCGTGTCCTGCTCTATGATGGCCCTCTGCAGACATGTGGTGTAACACGCGCCTCTCCCTCCTGTCGCCCCACACAAGCCCCTATGCCGTGCTCACCAAGGACACCATGCCGCAGACCTGGAAGCGCTCCTGGTCCCCCGCCGTCTTCTCCAACCTGCAGCGGAAGCGCCAGGAGAAGGCTTCGAGATCCAGAAGTAAGTCACCAAGCCGGACCGGAAGTAGCTGGGGCTCACCGACGCGCAGGTGAGAGATTCTTGCTGCGTGGGGCGACCTGCGGCACCACACTGGAGAGAACGAGGGCCTCGCAAAGGTGACGCACTTTCTCTTTGGCCTTAGCACGCCACGCCCCCCCCCCCCCCCCCCGCGGAGGCTGAGCTCGGCCGCCAGAGCCGGAGCTGCTCGAGCCGCTTTCCCAGGCTCCCGCACCCCGGTGCCGTCTCCGCTGCTCCCCGGCCCCAGCATGGTGATGGCCGAGCCCCCGGGGCACCCCCAGCGCGGCCCGGTGTGGGTGGCCTTCTACAACATCGAGAGCACGCTGGGGAAGGGCAACTTCGCCTTTGGCTAGTGAGACACTGCATCACCAAGAGCGAGGTGAGTGCCTGTGAGGACCTAGACAGGGATTCCTATGCAAGCCGGGCCCCTGGATCACCGAGAGGGAGGGGAGTACACGTGGGGAGCGAAAGAAACAAAAGCGGACACTTTGGGGGAAATTAATAAACGTGTGAAAGTTGCAGGAGGTGTGTGTGCGTGCGCAGGTGTCTGCGTGTGCACGTGTGTGTGCTTGCCTTCGGTCGGCCTGCGTCGGCGCGTCCCCAGACCCTGGTCGGCGCGTTCACAGACCCTGGTCAGCGCGTCCACAGCTCTATCTCCCTTCAGAGCGAACTCGGTGACAATAGGTCTACGAGACCTAAAAAAAAGGATTTAGACATAGCCATGCATAACTCTTACAATGCAAACCTTAAAAACAAGAATGTGTGCACTTCTCCGAAACTGGAGTGAAAAATCTGCCATCAAGAACCTTGAATCCTAGAAACATGCCTTGAGCAGCCTCACATGTTCGCTGACTACTGCCAAATTCTTTTTCTAGCAAGAGCCTTTCTATTCTTTCAAAGACTTTTTCTGATCATAAATCCTCTACTTTATCCTTCTTGCAAACCTTATTTATTCCCCCCTTTTAGCTGAAAACGTTCCCTCCTATTTTCTTATTTAAAATTTTAAACATTAGAAATAATTTTAAAACACTCATCCGTAGCCTCCCTCTGTTCTCTTACTTTTCATCTACTCTTCCCGCAAACCCTACTAAACTCACAATCTACACCCATCCGGCTCCCACCGAACTCATCCTCATGCCAAACCCTGCAAACCAGTGGTACGGCATAGTGGGGAAAGAGTAGAAGTGCTCCATGGATGCTCCGCAATGAGCTCTGCTGAATTTTGCACCCTTTGCCCGGGAAGATACTAAACCGTGGGAACCAAAAAGGAACTTCATGGGTAAAGATATATCGGCACTGTGGAAAGATGAGAAGCAGGTCATCGACGGAGAACAGAGTTACCTGATATATAGGTACCATACTTGGACAATCACAAAAATTGTAGATGAGAGATCTGCTGCAGTTGTGCTACAGGGAGCAAGCGAAGAACACAAAACTTTTGGTTGTATGACGTTATAACGCATACCATTAAAACGCATGCTTTTACAACGCGGGCCTTCCAACGTAAACACCAATACAACAAAGGATTTTACAACGAATACCATTACAAGGCAGTCCCATAGAGTTATAATTACCATTACAACGCATACCATTACAACGTATACCATTACCAGGCATACCATTACAACGCAATTATAGTAAACTTAAAAATTCTGTTTCGCAGGTTCTCGAAAAAAAATAAAAAAATATATAACACTTAATTTTGAGATAGCAGTAAGAAAACAAATTCAAGAATGACCATTTACTGTACTTAACAAGGTTAAAAATACCTAATCAATATAACGTTGATAGAAAAAGAAGCAGATGCATTACAAAAATATTTTCCAGGTGTCCTTTCTCTATTTTTACTAAATGTCTGTTTCAGTGACCTATCTAAATGGCTGTCAATCTAAACATGAAAGAAAAAAAACATATTTCGAAACATTACGTATTAAATATATTTTCTGTCAGAATTAGGTTCCTAATTAACAAGCATTTTCAATGCAATAGGTCTCGCATTTGCAAGAGTTTAAGCTATTGGCATTGTAAATGACAATGGGCCAGATGTAGGAACCCTAATACAGGTCGGTAACGGCCGAAATGACCGAATTTCGGCCGTTACCAACCGGTATTAGGCATTTAGGATGTAGGTGGCTACAGTTCAGATTCGGTAATTTACTGAATCGGTATTTAAGAATTCGGTAGATTACCAAATTCTTAAATACCGATTCGGTAAATTACCGAATCTGAAATGTAGGAAGCACTCAAGTGAGTGCTTTTCACCTCTAAGGATTCGTTATTTACCACCAACTACAAGTTGGTGGTAAATAACGAAAACCGTTAAAAAAATGTTTTTGCTTTTTATTCAATGCCATGTGGCAGACATACATGCCTTAAGGCTTGTATGTGTGCCACATGTGCACCCATGCACTATTCAGGGGTGCAACAAGGTGTCAATGTGACACCCTGCCACCCTTGAAAGGGTTCCCCCTATTACCGATTCGGTATTTACAGAATCGGTATTTACCGAATCGGTAATTCCCATTCATTCCTATGTGCCTCCAGGCCCGTAGGAATGAATGGGAATTACTGAATCGGTACTGATTCTTAATTACCGAATCTTACCAATTCGGTAATTTTTACCGAAAAATTATCTACATCCCATTTATCTATTCTTAAAGACCGGTAAAATTCGGTATTTAAGAATAGGTACATTGAGATTACCTACATCTGGCCCAATGTCTTTTATTGACTTATTTGGTAAATTAACACATAAATAAAAGGCATTGTCACTTAGAATGCCACTAGCTCAAACTCTTGTAAATGCGAGACCCATTTCATGTAAAAGAAGCAGCCGCCATTGTCCCGGGCTGCTTGGAAAGTGAAAGCTTTTTTTTCAGAAAACATTTTGAAAATTAGATAACTTGAAAACCCTGTTTGTTACTGCTACCTGAGATATAATTTTTAGACATAAGCAATTCCGATTATATTTGTTGTGGGTTAAATGAATTTAAAGTGTAAACAAAGTTAAACACATGAGGTCGCCAAAACACTATGACTTCCCCTGAGAGTGAGCAACAAAGGAGTGCATGCATATGAGCAGTCTTTTCCCCTCATTCAGGTTGGGATTTTAAATCCCAGAAGGAGCTTTGCCTGTGGAATGAATGCGAATGTGTCCCGCTAGGTTCATCAAGCTGCCTACTGATTTGGAAAGAAGTACTGCTGAACGACTTGCACACACACAAACCCCTTTAATTAACTGGATATTAGAGTCTCCTATAAAAATGTTTGATTTGCTATGGATTTGTATTTGTAAATAGAGAGATCAATAACACTATTACATACCCAGAAAAATACGCGCTCACACGTACCACCAAACATGCAAAATATGAGAGCTAATGTGGAGAATGTGATTATATAATGGCCAGCAGTTTTTGTTCAAATGAAAAAATAACCATAGGCATGATTTCTACAGAAATGAATACAAAATCTAATTTAAGGACATCACCTTTTAAACGCATGCCCACTAAAGATGAAGAGTAGAGCATCTGCCACCGGGGAAACAAATTCAATCTCAATTTCTGTAATCTAAGAAAAATCATCTTCCTAGGAAGACTAGGTAATTTCATTTGATTGTGTCTCATCCAGGCGGACGCTGAGCCAGTGCTCTGATGCGGGATACTAAAGTTATTCAGGGCTCATTGAATAAAATTATGGAATAGGTGAATAAAGAATAATTGGCAGGGCTCTAGCATCAACATGGTTGATAAATTATAGCAGATTTTTAAAGTTTTATTTGATGTTTTTTTATAGCACTGATGTTGCCTGGAGGACATATAAAAGTAGTGGGGGCTAGAGTTCCGCTGTGCCGGGACTGGCGTGGAGGTAGAGCCTCCCTGGAGAGGCAGGGATGAGAAGGGTGATGCAATCTTATCACAAAAATGTAGGGTTTACCGAGTTGGATATTAGACCTTAGCACTTTCATGCCACCTTTCATAACACTAAGGTGGTAAATTCAGTGGAAATCTGGACTCACACATTTTATACCCTCCCATCTGAAATGGTGGTCAGGCTTTGATATTCTCCCACATTTTCATCCACTGAGTGTGCGGCACACAGGACGTGAGAAGGGAAGTTGCCATCAGTCATGGCTACTTCATTGGTTTGGGGTCACGGTCCTCTTGCACGGACAATAAACAGTATAAGGAAACAGGAAAGCGTACTGTGGACTCTCCCTGATCCATAGTTGCTGCTTCACCCTCTGATCGACCAATAGGCATAATTTAGGTGTGGCCTGCATGAGCGCCACCTCTCTAAAAGCTGTCACTCACTCCCCCACATAGTGGTAGGAAGCGCTATTCAAATATATCTTAATATAATACAATACCTTGGATACTCTCCCTAATGGGTGAGTGCACCGTCCGATGTTGTCTATGTTTGATGTTCTCTGAATCATGCCATGGGTGAATACATGCAAAAGACACACAAGTGATGGACGGAATGCAGAACAAATCATAACATTCACCCCCAGTCAAAAGATCTGGGTTAATTCCATCATTCTTTACCTCACCATGCCACCCCAGTTTAGACTGCATCACCAGGAGCCTGAAAATGATCATGCAAGCCCACTCTGTTGCCTAAAAACCCAGTATTTTTCTGTACATTCTCCTGTTCTATCTTCTCACATTGACTCCCCTGCACACTGACATACATGTCTATAGCCTTAAATAAAGCACTTCGACAGAGGTCCAATATTCCCACTGCTTGCACATAAATGTATCCTTTGCAGTGAGGTCCGATCACAACACTTGTACTTGAAGAAATTGTGGATAACATATGATATTAAAAATGGTAGTCTGGGGTGTCAACGACGCTAGTGCCTATAATGTTCAGCTGCTGTACAGTCCAAAAAGGCTCGAATTATGGTAATTGTGTCAAAGATGAATATTGCCTCCGGGGCCGGAGGACCAGCCCATCTGTGGAAGCGATCCCCACAGAGCCCGCTCTTGCAGATGCCAGATAACAATTACAGATACCGCCTGCAGCAAGGAGACGGACCCACTTAGCAATGTGCATCAGTTTAATATGTATGTACCGCAGGGGGGAGAGTGGTTTGTTGTGCAATTGCAGATAAACAGACAACACGATCGCCTGTCATTGGCTACCTCTGCCGGGATATCTTTCAGAGAATCGAAAAAGTGCGACATAACTGGGAAAAAATCTATACTAAGAGTACAGCAGAATATCCGTGGGATGTGCCCCACCCTCCATCCCCGGAGACTACCACGTAAAGACAGTTTGTTGTACATATGGCCCATGGCGTCACCTGTGGTCTCAGGGATGATGCCAATTGTGATGTCATCGGTGATGCTCTTCGTTCCCCTGTCAAAACAGTGGCTCCAGAACCCAGTGACTTCCATCATTGATTAATCAAAGAACTATGTGGACAGGGACGTGGCTATTAGTAATGCCCGAGGTGCCCCCGAGGCCCAGGCGAAGGAGGCATTTAACTTCCTTGCACAATGTCCCATGGAACCAGTGCCACACCACTGCGCGTGAAAAAGGTCTCTTTTCCAAAAGCGCTGCGATGTCATGCAAATGGAAGATAAGCGCCATGCAAATGCTGATACAATAACCGACAAGCAAAAAGACACCACGCATAGAAGCATTTGCTTCTACTCAGACAGCGTATGCCCCTGGCAGTAGGAAAACCGGACACTACACAAACACGATCCATACATTACATGTAAAAAATCTGGGGCAGTGAAATGATGTGATTTTTGCAGCTGCTGCACTTTTTGCGCATTTATGGATTCACAGTATTTGCCACATTATCCATTATCTGCTGCATAATCTGATGCTTTTAACAAAAATAAAAATGTTTCTCCATTAAGTTACTTACTGTTGTGTTTGTGTGTTGAACTAGTACTAAGGAGACGGGCCCTTTGCCTAGACATAGTTAACATATATAACAATCATAACAACGAGGAGTCCTGCTGCAATAGGGAGGGGTGTGGGGGAGTGAGCCGGGAGCAATGTGAATGGGCGAGGGGCGGGGGAGTGAGCGTGGCAGCGTGGTGAATGCATGATAGGCGGGGGAGTGAGCGTGGCAGCGTGGTGAATGCATGATAGGCGGGGGAGTGAGCATGGCAGCATGGTGAACGCGTGAGGGGCTTGAGTGCGGCAGCATGGTAAACACGCGAGGGAGGTTAGCGCGGCAGCATGGTGAACGCGCTATTTAGGCAAGATGGCGTCAGACTGTCCACAGTCCATATGGACACGCGCATGCTGTCTGCATTGGACAGATGGCGAGAGCAGCCTTCCTTGTCCAAGCAGGCGCGCGCATGCAAACGAGGGAGAATTGATTCCAAAAGGTGCTCGCCATGGCGAGGGCAGCGCATGCGCTGCTTTCACCAGGCGAGACCTAAAAATGCTATTGAAATCCTATTTTGTTTTAAAATACGATTCACCACGCCAAAATGTATAAATTAAGCGCCCACCATTTTGTGCTCAGTGGATCACTTACTTCCCTGGTGTCCACAAGCATCAGAGCACGGAGGGGAAAAAAAACATATTGCTTTTGAACACTGCCACCTACAGATCAAGTAAGTAAAACAGTTACAATGAACACACATAGAGATAATACACTAAAACCCCTAAACATTTGGTAATAATGTATTTTATTTTTATCCACAGTCAGTTGCCTGACTCTCAACAGGAGACTCACAAAAATAAGTGTATGTCATATAAATTAATTGATATTAAAAAAACGTTTTCAATAAAAAAATACATAAAGTAAATTACAGAGGTGGTATTCAAAATTACTAATATTAGTATGCTAGGGGCTGTCATTTAGAAAAAGGAATACTCAGAATGTACGTCAGGGGAGATGCTGGAAAGTGAAGGCAATCAAAAGTATGAATCCAACTCCGACAAGAGTTTATCACAGGGATAGTGCAGGATAGTTGTGGGGGGGGCTAAATTTTATTTATAAAGTTTTATATAGCGCGAACTTGATCCCGAAGGATATCAGAGCGCTTTACAATTTAAGGGAAATGAAGGTAACAGATAAGTACATGAGTCAAATAGGGAATATACATAGGCATTGAATCAAATTGTGCACACATAAAAGACCAATTATAAACCTGGGGTAGGCGAAGAATGGGCTAGTCGCTGAAACATAATGACAAAGGGGAGCAAATACAATAGTAAAATACAAGATTGACAACCAATCTTGTAGTATGTCCGATGCGATTAGAGCTGACAATCGCTCCTCTTGTTAAGGTAAGAACTTATTCATGAGGAATCTTTTTGCTTCCGGTTTGAAAGCAACCTTGGAAGAGATTCTACCGATTTCCGGTCGAAGAGAGTTCCACATTTTTGGTGCAGAGCCCGAGAAGGCTCGTTGACATGTTCTCTTTTTGCGGAAGATCTGGGGTTTCAAGAGGAGGGAATTAGCACTCCTCGACGGTCTACCCCCTCTGGATAGTTCTAACTTTTACGCCAGGTAGTTAGGGGTTTTGAAGTGGAGGGCTTTGTGCGATAAGCAGGCAATCTTTAGTTGAATTCTAGCTTCGCAGGGCAGCCAGTTTAGAGATTTTAGGACCAGGGAGATAAGGGCATTTCGCTTGGTCCCAGTAATCAATCTGGCCGCAGCGTTCAATGATGCCTTTAGAGGGGCCAAAGTGTATTTGGGGAGGCCACATAGCGTGGCACTGCCACAGTCAAGCCTCGGTAAAACAACAGCTTGGACAAATTGCTTGAAATCTGCTTGAGGTAGGAAAGGTTTGAGATTCTGAGTGTTCTCAGAAGGTGGTTAGCTCCCTTGCACACATTGCTAATACGAGTCTTCATATTCAGATGTTTGTCCAGGGTGATTCCTAGAGATTTAGCTGAGTCAATAATGTGGGGGGAGTAGTTGAAGGCAGTGAGTTTGTTCATCTAGAGGTCAATATTAAGAGTGTTTTTCGGGGGAGAAATAAGAAGGAATTCTGTTTTGGAGGTGTTTAGCAGGAGGTGGTTTTCAGTTAGGCAATTTTGAGTAGTCAGTAGAGTGGAGTTGAGTGAAGTGATTTTATCCGGGGAGGAGATTTTCAGGTAGAGTTGGGTGTTGTCTGCATACATATGGAAGCGAATGTCCATGGATTTTAGTACATTAGCTAATGGTTCCAGGGACAAATTGAAGAGAATGGGAGATAAGGAGGACCTTGGGGAACCCCCATGGTGACTGAGGATGACTGGGAGAGAGAGTGGTTCGCATGAACTCTTTGGGACCTGTGCTGGAGGAAGGACAAGAACCATTGCAGCACCTGACCAGAGAGGCCTATCCTTTGCTTCTGAATATCTAGGAGGTTGTCGTGATTGACAGTGTCAAAAGCAGAGGAAAGGACGAGTAGGATAAGGAGGCAGGATTCATTTTGATCAAGCATTATTCGGATGTCATCCATCACGTGAGTGAGAGCTGATTCAGTGCTGTGACCACTACGAAAGCCAGATTGGTGTTGGACCAGGAGATGGAAATTTTCGATGTGCGCACATAGTTGTGACTGGACACATTTTTTCAGGAGTTTGGCTAGTGTGGGGATGCTGGTTTACCTCAGGGAAGGTGCTGTATGGTGGTGAGGAACAAAATTACTATTCCTACTTTGACAGATGTTTGCCTCAGGGAAGGTGCTGGATGGTGGTGGAGGGGTAAAACTACTATTCCTACTCCCACAGGTGCTTACCTCAGGGAAGGTGATGCATGGTGGCGGGGGCAAAATTACCATTCCTACTCTGACAGATATCTGCCTCAGGGATGGTTCTGGATGGTGGTGAGGGTCATAATTAGTATTCCTACTCTGACAGGTGTTTGTCTCAGGGAAGTTTCTGGATGGTGGTGGGGGCAAAATTACTATCTCTACTCTGACAGGTGTTTATCACAGTAAATTACCAGCAGCCCTATGCATGCGGTCCTAAAAGAAAGTGTACAACTGTTCTTAAATATAAAAAAAGAAAGCATGAACAGTAAATAATACTCACATTATCCTTTCTTTACCAGAACAGTGAATTCTTACCTTTGAAATAAAAGGTTCTAATACCACAGCACAAAAGACAACAAACGATCCCAAGAGTTTATGAATATTGAAATAGCTCAACAGGTAAAACTTTGAAACAAGAAACTGTTTAATTCCATAAAGTGTTAACATATGCAGCAATTTAAGAATGGAAATGTAAAATCACTACTAAGGCAATCTCACCAAACAAACGAAAAAGATATTTCTGAGTAAATGGAGTATGTAAAATCAAACCACAGAAAAAGACATTGGGCCTCAATACGATGGGGGTGAGACTGCCACCGACAGCTGGTCGGTGGCGGTCTCACCGCCATCATAGTCAGGTTTCCCGCCCGCCATTGTAATATAGAAACACCGATCTCCATGCATCCAACGGGCTTCTTGAGCCCGCAGGTGCGGCGGAGGGCCTCGCAATTCCTGAAATGTTGGCTGTGCCTATTTCTTGTACTGCGGCATGTGCTGCAGCACCCGCCGCAATACAAGAGATAGGCACTGCGACCGCCTTGGATGCGGTCGCATTGTAATAAGGTCGACTGGACCGCCGATAGCAAGTTGGATGGTACCGTCTGTGACAGGGTCAGCCCGCCATCATAAAAATCTCCTAAGGGGGGCCCGCCACCCTGTCGGCGGTCCTGTCATCCTCATTAAAATGCTTGCGCCTCCAAGGCGGTTGCAGTGCCTATCTTTTGTATTAGTGCCAGTGCTGCGTGATGTAGCACATGCCGCAGTACAAATAATAGACAGGGAACATATCCCTGCACTATCTGACAGGCACCATGCGGTGCCTAGCACATGGTGCAGGGATATGTAGGGGGGGGACCAAAGGTGCCCCCCTAAGCCCATAATCAAGGGCAAGACACCACCAGTCTGGAGGAACACATCCTCAAAAAAAACATTGCTGATCATTCATATGGTCAACCCATTGAAGGTAAAAATTGAACAAAAACAACTGTCACCAATAATAACTTTCTTTGCACAGGTTTCAAGGAAAAATAAATCTGATTGCAAACATAGCATTGCCTAATGAATATAAACTTTATAATAAATAAAAAATGTACAATGTCAAATAAATATTATTGAAATATTTTCGCTTGCAGGATAATATCAAAACCACATTTATAAAGAATATAGTAAACACATTTTGTTGTCTTTCTCTTTCTATGCAGATCAAGCCATACCACAGCACTTACCTGGAAGAACACAATCAAAAATCAGAAACTCCACACGATCATCTTTGAAAGTTACTTTTCACAGGACAGAGAACCCCCATTTAGGGTAACATATGACCAAAACTCAAATATAACCCAAAATAACTTTCTTTTCAGAACTATCAACCCAAAACACAATTCAAAGCAAACACAGCAAAATAACGATTGTTATCCAAAAGAAATATAGATTGTGAAATAAGTCATTTTAAGAAAACACATTCATATACCAATTCACTACAACATTTAAAAAATATTTTTTTCTTTCTACCTACAGTTAAAGAATGGCAGCAAGAAATCAAGGAAACTAGATTAAATCAAGCAGGGGAGACAGACTACTGAGTTACGGTGGCTACCTGAATTGTAAGGAGAGATTAACTGAGCCCAGAAGTCATTGGAGGTGTGTGCGGTATTATGCATCGCATTGCACAGGCAGAGCGGTTACTCTTGGTGACACTGTTGAAAAAACAACTGAGCATAACCACTCTGCCTCTGCAATAGAGATTGAAGTTTGACAAAATATTGAACAAAAGAAAGCCCTCCAAGGAACCTTGTGGCTCAATTTTGAAGGAGGTTTCCCAAAGCATGTCTATGCACGTAACTAGTTCTATGCCTACTATTCCAAATCTATGTTGTATTATACAGAGACAAAAACAGGCAAGTAACCCTCAAGGAGTAACACCTCAAACCTACTTTAATATCAACATCTCTGAAGAATTAACAGTAACCTTTACTAACGCATCTTTCCTTTTGCATGACAACAAAAACCCTCTAAAATGAATAAAACATGTTAGTACCCCCCCTCCCCTATAACCTTGCTAAACTGGAGAATAGTGATATTTGGATGAGGAATGTTACCTTTAAGTCCACCCCCATTTCTTCAGCCAAATATACACTATTCATGCCAACATTAATAACACCACTGTTCCTTTAGTCTACAGTTTACTGCCTGATAAGCAAGCTTCAACCTATACTGAATTTTTGTCAGTGATAAAAACTTAAACTCTAAATAAAAGTCCTGGAAAAGTGATTATTGATTTTAAATTATCTACGAATAATACCATTACTAAATTATACCCAGAAACCCAAATTCAACTATGTTTTTCCACTTTTCACAGGCATATTGGTATAAAATACAAAAAAAATCCTTAGTTGCAAGACTACATCTGCTTCATGCAGACCGCAAATCCGGATCTGGTTTTCGTAACTTGGGCCATGGTAACTTCTGAGCGCGACAGGATTGCAGTGTTTTCAAAAGGCTACGAACTGGCAAGCGTAGACAGAAAGAAACAGGGGAGGGGGCATGGGAATTATATATCTCTCCAGCTTCAAGGCTATGTTTGATCCTACCCAGCATATTGGAATAGAAGCTATCACCATCAATTTCAAAATTAGTAATACTCTATAATGTCCTGGACTACTAGTGTACCGACTGCCAGGGACAAGGGCTCTGTTCATACAATCGCTTCAAACATTTATGAAATCATTTCTAGACTCCCCCACTCTCACGGTACTTGGGCATTTTAACTTTCACTTTGAATGAGGAAACAATGCAGACACGTCCCTTTTGATGGATAATATGGTTAATTTTGGGCTGACCCAGATTATCCCAGAGCCCACTCATAAAGCCTGTCATACACAAGATGGTATCTTTATGAATAATCCCAATATTACTGTGGACAAAATACTGCCGCTTACCTGGACTGATAATAAGGCTATTTTCTTCACTCCTTCTTATGGAGAAAAAAGCTCTCTGTCCAAACAGAGACTGCCTCATGCTTAGACCCAAACGTGGCACAAAATTAACAAAATTGGTCTAGAACACGCCCTTGATAGACACCCTCCGTAATTAGTCCCAGACAACAATAAGGCAGCTGATAAAGTCTATAGCTGGATTAGATCAGCAATTGACCTTCTGGTCCCAGAACTTAGAAGTGTCTTTTTCGGGACTGCCCCGTAGTTGATGTTTTAAAGCTCTTTCCCTCAAACTATCCCTGTCTAATTCTGCATACGCAGTATCAATTATTTTGGGTAGTTCATTCACCTGTTCTAATGGAGAGAACTCTCGTAGGCGTTGGCGGTTTGACACTGATGCTGCTTCCCCTTTAATGTTAGCTAGTATTATGGCTGATACCTGGTTGTAGTTATTTAATAACTTCATCCCTAAGTTTAGGGCAGGTTCTACTTTTATCTTAATATATCAGGTATTACTGCTAATGAAGGAATACCATGAGTTATTGTATATATGGCAGCAAAGACTGTACCCCAAGAGGTACAATCCTCTAACTGGGGTGTAATCCCCATGGGTAAGCTGATTGTTAACATTCTGCGTTTTTCAAATGGTGTTATATTTGGGAATACTGCTTTGAACTGGGTTATTTTCTGAGCTACCCAGAAAGGAATGTGTTCACGTTTTGTAGGCACTTTGCTCATTACCGCGTGTAATGTTTGTGGAGTAATTGTAGTACCTGTGCTCTGTGTAGGAGCTGCATTCGATGTAATTACTGTAGGTTTGACCGCTAGTGTCCTCAAGATGAAGTGTGGCATGTTTCTGTAAAGTTTTATCAACTCTTTGAGTTGAACAAGCAGTTCATCATGTGGCATTGTGTCAATGTCAGGATGTGGTGCACAGGTCGCTAATATCGGCCATGTTGCTCCGGGTCTTCCTAAAGGACCAAGCCTTGCTCTTGTTATAACGTGGGGTAGGGCGCCATTAAACCAGAAAAAATGTTCCTGGTAGGTAAGCGGAATCTCAATCTCTGCAAACAAAGTGTAGACCGCTTGAACTTCTTCATGTGTGTAATAATGAAAAGCTTCTGTTACGGCATTCGCTGCTGGAAATATAACCCATGAGTAGAATAACTCTGTTTGGAAATCTTCGTGTGCCTCTGTCACGAATATTACTTCACCTCCTCTAGGTGGTAACCCATTTTTGAGTAGGGTAACTGTCAGAGTATTTCTTACATTTGGAGCAATCTGTATTGCATTGGCATGGTCTTCTTCAGACTGATTAAGTGCTTGTTTTATTGGGTTTAAGGTGCCTTCTTCATTAGACATCTTGTTTAACACTTAGAATAATTGTCCAAGGAATTTTAAGGTAAGGTTTTGTGCACAATTTGGGAAAATTCCTTCAAGCTTGAATAACCAACAGTCAATAAATAGGATATCTTGCCTACTCAGCTGTGGCGGAGTGTTGTGCCCAGCCACTCCAGACTACTCAGATTCTACTATTAATTAAGTACCAAACGTTGGTGGCACCATGTAGTGTAGTTCCTATAGTACACTTCATGCAGGACCTGCGCTGTTTTTGGATAACATATACTGTGGGTCTGGTGGCAGATTGACTGTGTATACCCCCGACGAGTATGTTAGCCTATTTTTGCATTATCTAACTCACAGTGCCACTATAATCTCCTTTTATCAGAGAGATTCATTTTTGGCAACCTCAGAACACAACAAACCCTGATTTCTCAGACTCGTGGAAACAATATATTACTTTTCACCCAGTCACTCATGGTTGCTCATTTACTCCCAGAGAGATACACGGAAGAAACAGTTGAGCGTGTTTACAATAAGAATTTATTGTACCGTTGTTCTTCTAGTGTAAAATATATGCGTTGCTACAACTGTTACACAGTAGCAGAGATATAAGATCAGCAGTACAGTGAATAAAAAGGAATAGTACAGTTCTACCATTTTGCAATAGTCATGAACAGATACATGAATATAAAATGCATTTATAAAAGATAGTGCGTACTCCTACGATGCCAGTCTAGATGTACCTATGTATACATAGCATGTGAGTAGGTGCGAAAGAGCCTAAGAACCAAGAATCCCGCTAGGATTTAGTTGAACCCCATTACCTGAAATAGTGAGAGTGTGGGACTTCGTCGTGGACTCGAATTGGACAGCCCGCAAGGGATAGTCAGGCCTATGTCAGCTGGAGCGATTGCATGTTGGCGCTGCAGAGTCTCTGGTCAGTGTGTCGGTGTGAAGTCTCAGTTCCTCCTCCTTACTGATAGCAAGAGGTGGTGTATTCATACAGTCCCTGTGCCTGTGTTAGCTATTGTTTAGTATGAGGATGATTTTGGGGATTAAATCTTGTGCGTGGATAGGAGAGGTGAAGTATACCCCGGGTATCGTTCTCATAAATTATTTATATGCGCAAAGGATGACGTCTTAGCAATATCGATTGGGAAGAACCCTCCCTCAGCATGGAAGTAGGTGAAAGGTTTAGTCCATAAAAGGCGTCAGTCCTTATAAGGTGTTCAGTCCGTACCCCATGTTCGCAGGGTATACGGTGTTGACACCCTGCGATCGCAGGGGTATGATGCGTACACACCATGATCCCTGGGGTAGGATGCGTACCCCCCATAATCACAGAGGTACGCACCGTACCCCGCCATCATGGGGCGTACGCACCGTACGGTGTGTATGTGATTGTGTGGTTTTCCGTACGAATCGCCCTTACCTGACGTGGACCGTACAAATCGCGTCCTCATAACACTTTCCGGATAGTACTCGTCGGGTCGTACGACATGTGTACGAGTCGTATGGTTCACAGTTTCAGCCTTGCTATACGTACGGATTGCGCCGATTCGGACGGATTCACGAAATAAGTACTACGCGACTCGGATGGACGGGTACGATTCGTACGGAGAGGGCTCCGGATGCGAATCGTTCGAAATCGACCCCCAAAGTGTATTGCAAAAAAACTCAGAAAAGTACAAAAAAACCGCATCTCAAAAAATCTGTAATAAAATATTGCTATATTTACAAAAAAGTTTTAAAAAGTGTTCTAATGTTTAGTAGATATACTTTTTAAAACATGTCTTGCAATAACAGCAATCGTCCCGCCGTAGGCCTACAACAGCTACCTGCATAGGATAAAAAATAGGTTAAAACATACATAATATTACGTTTTCCACTAACCACTTTACAACTACTTCCCTCCTCTCGCGTTATGAAAATGTTGGCAACCTACAACTATAAATTTAAAATATTAAAAGTTCTTACCAGACGACAGCTCTCCCTTGCATCCAATCTTGACTGTGACGCTCCACTGACTGTTGAAAATGATGCTTAATGGCGTACGTCAAGGCTGAAGGTAAAAAAAAAAAAGGACAATCATTACCATTGAATATAACGGAAAAGCATGGGAAAATATGTTTTTAAAGTTTAGAAAAATATTTAACAAATGACACACACGCTCCATCCATCATCTCCTTGTGTTTGCTTTGTTCCCCCTAAGTTGGCAGGGTATGCCCAGACTTGGGTCCCTTGCTCACTTTGCCACTGGATTCAGGCTAGCCTAGCTGATGAGGGGTGTTACCCCAAAACCATTACCAGGATGCTTGTTTCCGGTTCGGGGAAGACCTGGCTTGGCAGTTCGGGCTGGACTGTTCCCATGAGGCACAGGGTCAAGACTGATTTGCATGTGGCTGGGTCTGAACTGAGGTGGTGAGGTGAACTAAAGAACGATGATGGTTTCAACCCAGATCTGTGACTAGGGGTGAGTGTCTGAAAAGTTTCAGCACTCCGTCCATCATCTCCTTGTGTTTGGTTTGTTTGCCCTAAGTTAGCAGTGTATGCCCAGACGTGGGTCCCTTGATCACTTTGCCACTGGATTCAAAGTAGCCTTGCTGATGAGGGGTGCTAGCCTGAAATGGGTCCGAGGATGATGGCTTCCGGGTCAGGAAAGACCTGGCTTGGCAGTTCAGGCTGGACTGTTCCCATGAGGCACAGGGTCAAGACTGATTTGCATATAGCTGGTTGTGAACTGAGGTGGCAAAGTGAGCAAAAGAACAATGATGGATTCAACCCAGATCGGTGACTGGGGGTGAGTCTCTGAAAAGGTTTAGCGCCCCATCCATCATCTCCTTGTGTTTGCTTACAAAATATTTACAAAGTTCAACATTTCACAAACATTTTAAAAAAATTGTGAATATATATCTTTCTTTTTTTAAATGATTACGGATTTTTTGTGTACTTCATAGTTATTATGATATATTAATTCTCTTGTTTGTTTTTAATTATGAATAAAAGATATTTAAAACGTTTTAAAAATCTTGTAAGTGTGTTATATTTAATTTTTTATTGTTTAATGTTGTACATAATCTAAAATATAAATATGTTTTTTACTTATTTTTTTTATTTTATCATGTATCCAACAATACAACTCATTACATACACTTTCCATAGCATTGTTTGTCCCGCACAATGACAATCAAGCAATTACAGCAGTACATCACGCGCTAAACAGTTAACATAACAAATATACAAGAATGCAGCGGCAGCATGTCCATTCTTCCCATATGGGGTCGCATTTGACCGTCAGGAGGCCTATACACGATTAAGTCCATCTTTTGTCAGACATATCTTGTACACCTTCTACAGTTCAATCCATAAGGTTTGTGGCTACAGAAAGGGCATTCATCATATATTATATAGGAAGTTGCATAGCACAAAAATAATGTTCGTGCTTCCCACTTGAATTGGAGCAAAGTTAGGAAATAGGCTCTAGAGTGGTGTCAGTCTGCATCGGGAGTGGATGTTCCAACGAATAGCGTGTGAGAGGGGCCCATATGTATCTTGGTCTGGAGGACAGGGGGACCAGTTCTGCATATGTGTTCAGCTGCTCTTGCCACAGAATCAGGTCTCCCAACCAGTCCTTAAATTTCGAAGCTCTGCCCCTGCCCCAACGGCAGGCTGCGGGCGCCTAACCAAAACTATGCTGAAGTCAACAAGTTTTCGTTGGGCCGGCGGTATCATCTCAGTGTAGCCCAACAGGGCCAGCAATGGGTACACCTATATCTCTGATAAAATCATTTGTGCCAAAGCCTCAAAAACCTGTTGCCAGTACAGTTGTACCCCTGTACAGGACCAAGCCAGATGAAGAAAATCTGCATCGTCGGTGTTACCTCGATCACATCTCGCGTGCTCATGCAAGCCATACCGATGCAGCCTAACAGTAGTATAATAGGTGCTGTGTAAGAATTTATAATGTGTGATGAGGAGTCGGGAATTAGAGGAGACCAATTCCGTCTGCTTGCAACAATAGTCCCTCTGCTGGTTTGTAAGGTCACACCCCACCGAGAGCGAGCTGAACACTGTTTATACTCAATGTCTATGTATTGTATTGTATTGTATTGTATTTTGCATTTGTAAAGCGCTCTGTAACCCTACGGGCATCCTGGCGCTGAGACACAGTAAACTAAAGATAAAAACGCAGCTGCAGAAACTGACCGGCCGGCTGGTTAAACTCTGGGAAAAAGCCAAGTCTTGACTTTCTTTCGGAACAGCAGCAAATCCTGTATTTGCCTCAATTCCGGAGGGAGGCTGTTCCATAAGCGAGCTGCTGCTACGCCGAAAGCTCGTCCTCCCATGATAGATCTCTTACTCCTCGGAATGATTGCCAGATTGACTGCTGAAGAACGCAAACTAAGTGCAGGTACATACCATCCAAACCTAGCCTGAAGCGGTTTGGGTCCAAGTCCATGAAGCGCTCTTAAGGCAATGCACAAGGACATGAACAATATCCTTTGTCTCATCGGGAGCCAATGCAGCTCAGCCAAGGCCTGAGATGTAGAAGACCCGCGCGTTCTCATCAGAACAAGTTTTGCTGCTGCTGCCCCCTGGATACTCTGGAGCCGTGAGATCAAATAACACGGGGACTCCAGTAGCAAAGCATTACAATAATGTACATGCTATGGTATGGAGTGGAGACCAGGTGGGAAGCCTCAGGTGCGCGTAACACATGCTGCAGTGGTGTAACTGTGAGAGGTTCTTTGGGGTAGGATGGTGTGTGTTCACGGATACCCTGTCGCAGTCGGTGGTAAAGGATATATCCATGGAGGTGTGCGGCGCTCCGCAATAAAGCAGAGCTATGTCTTTAAAGATTCCGTTATGGTAGAGATCTTCCCATGTTTGTATCTGGAATTTGGATTTGGTATTAAAGAAGACACCCTCTGATAATAGTGGCATCTGGGGGTGATATGTGAGGGGAAGCGCTGGAGCATACAGTGTCGGAACTTGGAGCATGTGGCAAAGGCGTTGCCAGGCATTGATCATGCAATCGATGGACGAGGATCCTCCAGTCCTACGCTCCGGTTCTGCTGGAATCACCCCGTCAAGTGGGATTGGGTGTGCCAGCCAGTGTTCTGTGGCCACTTGAATTGTGTATTTGGGGGGATGAAACCAGTAATGAGTGAAATGTACCTGTGCGCACAGTTAGTGCAGTGCAATATTTGGCACGTCAAATCCTCCCTGTGAATATGGCCTAGTGAAAATCTCCCACTGTAAGCGGGTTGCTTGCCCCCACAGACCAGCCTTATGAGCTCTGTCCAAAGCATTTTGAAAAAGTGTCGCCCAGGATATAGGGGAGTATTTTAAAAAAGATATAAGAACTTGGGAAGAATAATCATTTTGATAAGCGAAATGCGTCCGCAGTAGTTAGAGGCAGTGGTATCCACCTGGAAATACAGGTTGTGACATGCTCCAAAGCGCATCCATAATTGCTACGCAGGAGCTCATCATGATCATTGGTAACTTGAACCCCTAAATATTTTATGCTTTCTAGACACCACTCGAGAGGGTAATCCGTGTGGGAAGGCTGCGCCACTGTCGTAAGTGGGAATATTTGCGATTTGGACCAGTTAATAGTGATGTCTGAAAGCCCCCCCCGAATCGTATAAATTCACGCAACAACGGGTTAAGATTATTGACCGGGTATTTGACATATAGCTTGATGTCGTCCGCATATAGCAAGACAAGGATGGGGTGTAAAAAGCATTGCAGTGCTTTTTCAGAGTGGTGTTGTCTCAGTTTCCCCGCCAAGGGTTCGACTGCAAGGGCAAATAATAAGGGGGAGAGAGGACACCCCTGTCGGGTGCCTCTTGTAAGTTCGATAGGGGCCGAGGTATGTCCATTGATGGCCACCCGAGCCATAGGGGAGGTATACAAGAGCCGGAACCAAGATAGGGAACCCCATACATTGTAATATGGTGAAGAGAAAGTCCCATTCTACCGAGTCGAAAGGTTTCGTGGCATCTAAAAAGACCGCCACAACAGCCAACTGCGGGTCAATGCATGCAATGCATAACTGAAAACAGCGTATGCAGATTATGTGAGGTCGCCCTTCCCGGTATGAAGCCTGCTTGGTCCCGTAGGACTAGCTTCTCCATCAAGAGTGTTCCAGGGGGGAGGAGCTTCACGCGCAACCAAGATGGTCGCGTGAGCACAGGGCTCCCGAGACCCTCGCCGCCTCCCGCATATATCCTGCAACTAATCCTGATGACGACGACGGGTTATTGAAGACGCAACCCAGCTGACATAATAGCTGCTTTCAGAAATCGATTTGGACTCTGGGAGCCGAACTTACGCCACTCCGAATTTCAGTGGCCTGCTCCATGGAACAGCCTGGGACTCGAGTCACCGTGAAGCCCAGGTGGTAGATGAACAACAGCGGACAGCAGGAATTGGCTTGCGCCCCTGGGTGGACTTTCGATTTTGTTTTTGGATTTCTCTACCCCAGCTTACCATCGCCCGACTTCGGCGTCCCACGGTCTAGACCTCAATTACGCTTGGCACAGGCTGCCTGGTTCTCCTGATCGTGCAGCTGCCTGCAGAGGCCCACATTTAAACCTTCTTTTGTGGCTGGATTTGGAGGAGTCATTTTCACCAGGTCCCAGAGGCCCCTCCCGGGCGCACCATTCAACATGGCGGGCAAACCCGACAGCGAGAAGCGGAAGACCAAAACCACGCACCGAGGGGGTACCATCCAATCGAACATTATGGACCGCTATACCCAGCCTAAAGGCACCCCCAGTGGAGCGAGTAGGTCTCTGGAAGAGGCGGGAGATGGCTCGGCTGCATTGGATGATTTGACCCTACGTGATGTAATGGGTGCCATTGCTAGCATGAAGACCTCCATAGGACAGCAGTATGAGACATTGGCTCTAAAGCTCGACACGGTGACGATCGATGTCAACCTGATCAGGACAGATCTGGCGAAGACCAACGAAAAGGTCAAGTCTTTAGATTTGAAGACCGCCAGCCTCACTACCGATGTGTCTGACCTGCAAACAGAGGTTTGTAACCTACGGTCCTCTAACGACCTCTTTGCCCCCCGACTGGAGTATTTTGAAAGTCGGGCAAGGCGCAACAACGTTCGTATCATTGGGGTCCCTGAGAAATCGACCGAGTTGACTACAGACCTCCTCGTGGAAGATCTCATTTTGAACCACCTTGCCCCCAAAGGCCTCAGCAACTTTTTTGCAGTGGAACGTGCGCACAGAGTACTGGGTGGGAGACAGAAGCCGGGCGCCCCTCCACAGCCTATAATCGCCAGGATTTTTAACTTTAGGGATAGAGACGCTATCCTGCAGGCATCATAGGCAGGTGGCCCCACTAAATTCGAGAACGCTACGGTCAGCTTCTACCCAGATTTCACCCAGTCCGTTCAGAAACAAAGTATGGAGTTCCAGGGGGTGAAGCACAGACTGAGAGACATGGGCTTAAAGTATGCAATGCTTTTTCCAGCTCGGTTTCGTGTTGAATACAACGAACGGACTTTCTTCTTTGATCGACCTGAGGGCGTTAGTGACTGGCTTGATACATTGCCCACGCAGCGAGATCGCTCCGAACATTCTGGAGGTGCGGAAGGTGGCCCGTTGGAACAAGAATGAGGAGTGGTAACCGGTTCCCGCACAGTACACAGAACTTGCAGCTGTAGTTTGATGACTATTGTACTTGCAATACTCCTGGTGTAATACCCAGAGGTTGGATGGGGGACGGGACTCTCCCTCCTCCGGGGTTTTCTTATTGTATATTAGTTTAATGTTAGGGTAACAGGCACACTGCAAGTTGGGGTGGCTTTCGAGTCTAATGCAGGGGTGCAGGGTGGGGGGATGTGTTCTGGGGATTCCTTTGGGAGTGGGGGGTGGGTTTGGTTCTGTTTTTCTTTGTTTCAAGGCAACACATTGTTGAGTAATTTGATCTGGGTGTATTGTTCGCTGTGGGGTGGATTCTGCCCTTACTTTTGGGATGGGGGTAGGGGGTTGAAGGTACTAAGTTGGAATGTTAATGGTATGGGGGACAGGATAAAACGAGGAGTGGTGTTACAACTTCTTAGACGTCTTTCCCCTGATGTAGTATTATTGCAGGAGACACATCTGATCGGCAATACGTGCCATGCCATGAATCGGAGAGGTTATCGCCTAATCGCACACTCTGGATTCACTTCTGGTTCTAGGGGGGCTGGTATCCTAGTCAGGAGTTCCCTCCCCCGGGAGTTGGATGACACAATTCTTGACAACAGGGGGCTCTATGCCGCCATCACGGGTAGGTGGGAGGGGAAGACGATCTCATTACTCTCTCTGTATGTTCCACCGGGTTTACAGACGATGACCTTTACTGACTTGGGGAGAATAGTGTTGGGACTCCCTGAGGGTATTCTTGTTATAGGCGGGGATTTCAATTCAGTTGTCTCCGGCCGGGAAGACCGCAGCCCCCCCAGAGACCTCACGAGATCACAGTCTTGGTTGAGTGGCTTCTTGGACACACTGGGCCTGGTAGATTGTTGGAGGCTGATGCACCCGGGACAGACACAATACACCTTTCACTCTGGTGCACACGGTAGCCTCGCTAGGCTTGACTATGTCCTGATGCCGGCTGCACAGGCTGCCTCAGTGAGGAAATTCAGACACTTGGCTAGGGGTATTTCGGACCACTCCCCACTGTGGCTTTTGATGGACATCAAGATGGGCTCCGAGGGTCGAGTGGCTCCGATCAATCCCTGGCATCTCCGTAACCCTAAGACCCGGGCAGAGTTGGTTAAGTCTTTAGACCACTATTTTGCTGAAAACGTGGGGTCAGTGTCCTCTTCAATTTCACTGTGGGAGGCCTTTAAGACGGTTATACGTGGTCAGGCACTGTTGTTAATTGCTTGTGTAAAGAAAAGTAAGAATGAGGAGGTGGTGCGGCTGGAAGCTGAGATAACTGAGCTGGAGGGGGTATTGGAGTTGGGTATTACTCAGGATAAATTGCACGTCCTTAGTCTTAATCAGCTTGATTATAGGGCCCTGGTAACGGATGCGGCTAAAGCTATGAGTCGAGAGCAGCAGGGACGGTTGTATGATGTTGGAGACAAAGCCGGGAAACTGATTGCCTGGTTGGATAGAAAGGAGAGGGCGAGTCGAGTGGTTCCCGTGATTGAGAAAGTGGATGGAGTGCGTGTTACTGACCCGGTGGAGATAGTGGATTGCTTTGCTGAACACTTTTGTAAGGTATATTCCCCAGTCTCAGACAGACCAGAGGAAGACTCGCATTTGTTGCTACGGGATATCGCGTTGCCTCGACTATCGGATCCTGACAGGGATCTGATGGATGCGGAGTTTTCTGATGATGAGGTAGCAGTCGCTATCCGCTCCGTCCGCTCGGGAAAGGCTATGGGCCCAAATGGTATCCCCGTCGAGCTTTACAAGCTGCGTCAGGACAAAATGGCGCCATACCTAGGTGAAATGTTCTTGGAATCGCGAGACGTTGGTTCCCTTCCCCTTGATCAACGACTTGCAACCATTGTTGTGATTCACAAAGAAGGGAAACCGCGGGATCGCTGCATGTCCTACAGGCCTATATCGCTTCTGAATGCAGAACCCAAGATTCTAGCAAAATTGTTGGCAAACCGACTGATAAAGGTGATTAGCGATTCATCCGGATCAGTCCGGTTTCATTCCTCATCGCAATACCGCATTAAACCTGCGTCGCTTACATGGCGTCCTGGCGAGAGCGGAGTCGGTGTGTGAGCCGGCCATCTTGGTTTCCTTGGATGCCACGATGGCCTTTGATACAGTGGAATGGCCATATCTTTGGGCCGCTCTTGCGAAGTTTGGTTTTGGCCCTGGTTTTATTGGTTGGGTAAAACTCCTGTATGAGGAACCACTGGCCCAGGTCGTGGTAAATGGTAGGGTCTCCAGGTCCTTTGTTCTGGGGAGGGGCACGCGACAAGGGTGCCCATTGTCCCCACTGCTCTTTGCCCTTGCCTTGGAACCTCTTGCCGCCTGGTTGCTGTGAGAACCATCGCTTAAGGGTATTCGGTGGACCCCTGACTGCGAGGATCAAATATCACTCTACGCGGATGATATCTTGCTGTATCTCACATCGCCTCGGAAGTCGTTGAAAGTACTGTTTGACGTGCTTAACTCGTTCGGGAAGAACTCCGGTCTGGTTATTAACTGGACTAAGTCCTGTGTTTATGTTCTTACTGGAGACGCTCCCCCTCTTCCACGCATATGCCCTATACAGGTAACGCAGACTGGTTTTAAATATTTGGGGGTCTTCATTTCACTGGACCCTGCTGTCCGTTATGAGCGTAATTTGCTTCCACCGCTCCAGCGGTTGAAGTCTGACGTAGCGGCCTGGTGTGGTTTGCCGTTGTCCCCTCTCGGACGGGCAGCCCTTTTTAAGATGATGTCTCTACCACGGTTTTTATATGCGCTTCAGAACACGCTGGATCTTATATCAGCGAGTTACTTCCGGGAGGTTGAGAGTTTACAGAGGCAGTTGATATGGGGCGGACGTCCTCGAATCGCCCTTGCTAAATTGATGCTACTTTGGTATGACGGGGGTATTGCACTTCCGGATATCAAGCGTTACTACTGGGCCTCCCAACTGGGAGCAATTAATCATGCAATGTACTGTCCTACACCAAACCCTGCATTTAACATGGATAAGTGGCAGCTGCCGGTCGGAGATTACAATAGTGTGCTTTACTCCAAGTCGGTCGGAGGGAAACTATCAACACCCACTAAGATTGCAGTGCGAGTGTGGCAGAATGCGAACACGGCGATGGGGTGGTCAGATCGATTGACCCGGGCGACCCCGCTCTATGTGACTGAGAGACTGGGTAGCTTATGGAAGACGAAGGGCTTTGAGAAGTGGGATCTGATCGGCATTTGTAGGGTCGGAGATCTCTGGAACAAAGATAGGATTAAGACCTTCGAGGACATGAGGGTAGAATAAGAACTCAGTGACAGGGAGTACTTCCGCTATATGCAGATTCGCCATGCATTGAGTGTAGTTTTTCCAGCCGGGGTCGCAATTCCTGAATCATCCCCTCTCGAAGATCGGGTGCTGGACGGACATGTTCCGGACAGCACCATTTCTTTGATATATAAGAAACTGATCAACAACCGTACAGATCTGCAGTTGCACCTCCGTGAGGTATGGACCAGCGATGGGCTGGAGTTGGATGACGAGGATTGGCAAGCTGCAATATCCTCTCCTAAGGAGGTCGCAATTCCGGCCCGTCTCCGGCTGGTGCAACTAAAAATTTTACACCGGATTTATATAACTGGCCCCCGCCTAATTCGTATGGGCTATTCTGTGGATGGAATGTGTAAGCGTGGATGTGGCTTAACGGATACTTTCCTTCACATAATTTGGGAATGCCCAGAGGTGGTAGTGTTCTGGAATCGAGTGCATGCAGTTATGGAGGAGGTCACGGGAGTTTCGTTGTTGCCCGAAGCCCGGCGCTGTCTGCTGAATGTCTGGGAACCGACTGACTATAATGTTGCGCAGACTCAATGGGCGACCCTTGAAAACATGATAGCCAAGAGAGACATAGCACAATTGTGGGGATCCCAAAGGGCACCCCCTGTTACAGCGTGGAAGGAAAATATGGATTGGTGCATGTTTCGGGAGAAAACGGTGTATGTGGCCCGTGGCAGACCGAGGAAGTGGGATAAAATTTGGGACCAGTGGAACTCATACCGGGGCGAGGTGTGTACTCCTCCCCTCATTGATAGTCCTAAAACGTCGTCGTTGAGACTCCAGCGCCTCCTCGTATACGTCCCTCAGTGCAGGGATCAGTTGGTCAATATATGTTTTGTAAAAATCGATGCGTAAACTATCCGAGCCAGGGGCTGTACCTAATTCCAATTGCATAATTGCTTCTTTAAACTCATCTACCTTGAATGGCGCGGCTAGAAACTTTCTTTGGGTGTCCCCAAGCCATCCCAAAGTAATGTTGTGTGAGAATGGGCTAAAATCAGGGGAGTCTGCCCGTTTGGAGGTGTACAGCGTCTCATAATAAGTAGTGAATGTTATTTAGGATGTTCCGACTATCTTTGTGACTCATCCCCGACTGGTCTAGTACTTCCAAAATGTAATTCGAAAACCACAGTTTTTGTATGGCCCGGGCTAGTGCCCTACCTGGCTGTTCGCACTCTCCATAGTGACACGCTTCGAAGTCTTTCCCACGGAATTTCGTTTCTCGCTGAGCAGTGTCTGTGTACTCAGTTAGTTTATTACGAAGCTCAGCACGCCTCACACCCGATTCGTCCCGCAACATATCTATCTCCAACTGTTTTAGGTCACAGTCCAGCTGGCGCAATCTGCGTTTTATATCTCGTAATACCCTTAAACTCTTAGACATGCAGTAACCTAGTATGGTGACTTTAAATGCGTCCCATAGGATACCCACGTTATCTACCAACCCCTTATTGCATGCAAAAAACTCTGAGATTTCTTCCCCCAATTCAGCTCGGAACACTGCGTCTAGAAGCGCCTCAGGCAATAACCTCCAACTGAAGGGGGGTGTAGCAGTACAGGGGAAAATGATCTGCAACAGCACAGGGGAATGGTCTGAGAATGTTTGTGCCATATGTGTGACTGCTGTTATCCAGGGGCCACCCCCCTGGAAACAAACTAGTAGTCTATGCGAGACCAGGCTGCGTGAGCTGTGGTGTAGTATGTGCCCTCCTTCCCCTCTGGATGCCAATGTCACCATGCGTCCACCAGCCCATGCGCTTGGGCGAGTTGTGCGAGAGCTTCCTGCACCTTTGTGTAATGATGTGACTGAGGATGGGAGCGATCTAGTGCCGGGTTTAACGTGCTATTGAAATCTCCCCCCAAATGATGTGTGTGGAGCCTATCTTTAGGATTTGCCCCCACAAGGAGGTAAAATAGTCGGGGTCGTCAAAGTTGGGGCCATAGCAACATGCCAATGTTATGGATTATTTACCCAGATAACCCCAGAGTAAACAGTATCGCCCTGTCGGATCACTCAGCGAACCGCCCAGAAGACAAAGGAGGTCCCTCGTTTAATTAAGAGTAAAGTACCCCTGGAATAGGAAGAGTACGAGGAGTGAATTTTTATCGACGCCCATCTGTTACCAAAGGAGGAAACTCTGTGGGGGGGTTATATGCGTTTCCTGCAATGCAGCGACATGGATGTGATGTTGATCCATGTAGGACAATAATTGTCTACACTTACGGGGGTCGCCTAGGCCTCTGATATTCCATGTGAGGATGTTTATTTTCTGAGGGTCAATATCCAATGCCATATTCATGTTGGGAACAGATCAGAAAAGCTGCCATGTGTGAGGATCTTGTATTGTGTAGCGCTGTATATGCCCATGTAGGCAGCTGGTGCGGTGACATATGGAAGTACAACAAGTGACAAAACCAAACAATTCCAACCCTCACCCACCACAGCACCCCAATCGTGCCGGGAGTATCCCACCCAACCCAACACCACCGGAACGGTATAGGTGCATGTCTCAAACCAAGAATGCTAAAAGCTAGTAGACCAGTGGTAACTAACAGTAAGAGGTAATGGGGATCGCCCATATGGGGGATCACCATGGCAACACAAAAAAACCCACTCTTCTCCCACCCAATATCCCAGACCAATGGATGTTAACAGGGGGAATGAGATGGCCGGGAGGGCAGTGGAGGAACAAGGGGCCGCTTGGCTCTCTGAAGCTGGTTACCGTCTGCCGCCCTGCAAAGACAACATCAGTATAACCTGCAGTACAGGGATGGCAAAAGCCAGGAATAAACAAATGACACTTATCTGTTTGCAGACTCAAATAATACAATCGTCCATTCCAAGCTGCGACAGTGCCCCCACGGGGCAGCGGCGATCAAGTATGTTTAAAATTCCTGCAGTAGGAGGTGGGTCAGTCTATCTGTGGAGAGGGTGACCTGGAGACTCGGTCATCTGAGGTGCCCCCAGGGGAGCGGCGGTGCCAGGATTTAAGATATTCCTCCACCTGATGCGGGTTCGTGAAGATGTTGGTTTTTCCTCGATGTATGATCCGCAAACGAGCCGGGTATAGGAGGGCGTATTCAATCTGTGCTTTCCGGAGCTTTTGCTTAAAACTCAAAAATTTCCGGCGAGCCTCCTGCACTGCAACTGTGAAGTTGGGAAAAATGGTGAACTCCACCCCTTCAAATTGCAAGGTCTTGTGCTCACAGGCCATTTTGAGAGCAGCATCTCGGTCTCAATAGTTTAGGAGACGGGCCACAATCGGTCTGGGGGCCACCAGGAGAGGGCCGAGGCCCTGAAGAGTGATGCGCTCTTTCCACGATAAATTGGGAAGAGAAGGGGTTATCACAACAGGCCCCCAGTAGTAACTGCTCCACATAGTCCTCAATGCGGCCTGTATTCGTGCTTTCTGGAATTCCCATGATCCTTATATTATTGCGGAGGCTGCGGGCCTCTAAATCGTCATTTTTGGCCGCAATAACCTTTAGTAATTTGTCCATTTGGGCCACTTGTTGTTGCAATTGCGAGGTGTGATCCTCGTTCTCAGATATGCGCCGCTCCGCTTCTTTTAATTGGCCGTCATGTTTTTCAACCTTATGGATCAAGAAATCCAGGCGCGTGTTCATTGTGTCCATCTTTCTCGAAAGGTCTGTCATGCTGTGTTGTAGCACTAGGAGCAGTAACTTAACCTCATCTCCCTGCACAGGGGGTTGCGCTTGCACCATGTCTCCGGTTGTTGAGGTAGAGTCCTCCACGTTTGAGCTGGTCGCCGCCCTTTTAGATTCAAAGACCTGTCTACCGTCTAGTCTGCCCATGACATGCAGTGTAGTCGCAGAGATGGTTCCAATCCAGTGTAGATGACGCCTTCACACAGCTCGGCCGTCAGCGAAGGACCGCGTTGATGCGTGGATGTGTATGATGTCTCTTCTATCAATCTGCGCTTCCTCCGCTGCTGTACTTAAATGCCTCCTTCCTGCACACAGGAAACAAGGGTTCAATGGGACTGCACTGAATGGCGCAGTTTGCTAGCAAAGGAACAAAGGGGGGGGGGGGCGTTGTGACCACCACAGGCTCTCAGGTCCTGCGCGCCCTCACTAATGCACTATTGTTGTGTCCAATGTCTTTAGAGGCACACATGAAGGCAAATGATATATAAATGCCAGGATTGTGAGGGTGAAATGACACGACCCTACCAGGGCCGGTGTGTAGGAGGCCCGTCCGACAACAGGGCCGAGTATATGCTCCACATGCAGTCGTGTCGTGGTTAGTGCGCAAGATGAGGCAAGCGCGTCACGCAAGGTGCCAGGGAAAGGACAGTGCTACTGCAGTGTAGATGGGCCACAAGGTTGCAAGCAGTAGCACGGTGGTCGGCTATTAAAAGTATACCGCACGTGTTGTCCCAGTCTCCAAAGCGCCACCGCGTACCCACCAGCGCCCAACTAGGAGCTATAAAGTTAAAGCAAGGCGTCCTTTGGGGGTCTGTTCTCCGCCAGAAATCAATTAAGGTGGTGAGGCACTGCACAAGAGGCAGTATCAGGGCTCAATGTAGAAGGACGCCGTCACAGCAGTTCAAAGCCACGGACTCCCCACCGCACATCTCCTGATCCCGGGGCCTGCAGGGGACACACTGTGAGGAGTTCAAGGGGGGAAAGGCACCCACTTCGCAGCTTCACTACGCCGCAACACAAAATTCGGCAGACCACCCACGCGGCAGCAGTCTTCTCCAACGGCGGGCTGTGCAGGCTTGCCACGTACCAGTAGCGGGCACCCAGTCCTTACTGTGCGGCCTAGTGCACACGTGGGAGGCCGCGGAGCTCGAGTCGCGCCCGCCGCCGTGCAGCGCTCCAGGCAAGAAGTGCTGGCAGACCAAAGTCTGCTCTCTCAGGCTCCACCACACATTAGAAGCCGTAGCCGCAGCCAGGAATCACACCGGAGCAGTCTATGGATCTCGTAATCTGCACTCCCGGCACTCGATAATTTACAGCACAGCAGGGGTAAGGATAATTGGAGGATTAACAGAGCCAAGCTAACGGAGCCTCACAGGCGTGTGGCCATCACGGTCGAGCGCCACCTAGCGCCCTTTGTTTTTTTACTTATTTTTTCAATGTTTATAATATTTCAAATTAAACAATTAATGTATAAATTAATGCTCAGGTAGTAAAATGAATACCTGAGTATTAATATACCTCACCACACATAGCCCCTAAACCCCTCACAACCCATGCTCAAAGGGTTACATTACAGACCCTTTCTTAATTGAAATTATGTATTTTTTTAAATATTAAATTATATGTATTACTTCTCTATATAAAGTAATGCTCAGGTATTAAAATTAATACCCAAGTATTAATACACTTTGAAATGAAATGAAATTAAATGAAATTTAATTTATAAAGCGCATGGCTGCCCGAGAGCGTCCCAGCGCTAACAAAAGAAAAATAGAACAAAGAACAACCTGAAGAGTGTACCGATAATTAGGAATCCTTAGGAAAAAGAAATGTTTTAAGGGCCTTTCAAAACTTAAAATAACAGGGTTCGTACGATTCCGACTGGGGAGAGAGTTCCAGTTTTTTGCCGCATATTTCCCACCCATAACCCCTAAATCCCTCACATCCTGTGGCTAAAGGGTTATGTAACAAACCCTTTCTTATTTCAATTAATACATATATAACAGGGCAGCATTACAGTTTTCCATTGATTATTATGTCTGCAAATGTACCCACTGGGGTTTAGTATTTATATTATCACAATTACTGAGCCTAAAGGGTTCTGTTACAAACCCTTTCTTATTCTTTTTTTAATTTTAAAATAAAAATATTAAATTATATTTATTAATTATCTAAATAAATCAATACACACGCATTAAAAATAATACCTGAGTATTAATACACTTCCCCACCCATAACCCCTAAATTCCTCACATTCCTTGCCTAAATGATTATGCTACAAACCCTTTCTTGTTATAATTTTTTTTAAATAAAAATATGAAATGTTATTTATTAATTATCTAAATAAATAAATACTCGGGTATTAAAATGAACGCCCGAGTATTAATACACATCCCCACCTATAACCCCTAAATCCCTCACATCCCGTGCCTACATTGTTATGTTACACACCCTTTCTTATTATAAAATATTTTTCTATAAATTATTCAATTACATTTATTAATTCTCTAAATAAATTGATACACAGGTATTAAAACTAATACCTGACTAATAATACACTTCCCCACCCATAACCCCATAATCCCTGACATCCCCTGCCTAAATTGCTATGTTACAAACCCTTTCCTATTATAAATTATTTTTTAATAAAAATCTTAAATTATATTTATTAATTCTCTGAATAAATTAATACTAAGATTATTCAAATGAATATGAATATCCTTTTTTGAATAACTTATACTCATTTTACTTATTTTTCAGCTTCACAACAATTGAACTCTGTTACCTCGTTCTAAACTCATCTACCCACTCACAAGTAGCCTAATCTACTTTTTTAAACCATTTCACTCCCCAGTTTGAACCTGCAGTTCTCCTGCTGTGTGCCGAAAAGCGTACATCTACACTCCCACGCCAATCTGATCTACATCTACTAACACAATTGTTTTTAACCTTACCTTACAGGTGGGGAGGGAGACGTAAGCAAACCGAGCGTCACAACTTTTGGATGACTTCATGGTGCCTGCCACACTGTGCATGATTGTAAAGAGGGGTCCCATGCGTACCCATATGGGCTCCAACAAGGCCTTGGGGTGAATGGGGTCCAAAGTCAGTCTCCAACAGCCGTTCTGTGTTGGACAGACCGATTCAACATCGTAATACATCGGTTGGAAACACAGTCCATAGAGATGTACGATTCGGTTTTGACCGAATCGGAATCTCTGAATACCGGTCGGAACCAAGTCGGAAAGAACGAATGGTTAACTTCTATCGTAATAAGTCGGTCAGAAATGTTTCTGAGTCGGTCGGAAACATGAGTTCCGACCCGGGTTAGGAAAATCCGAATGCCATTCGGAGCCTTTCCGACCGACATCGTAATCAGACCCTCTGTTGTTATATAGCAAGAGGTGAACTGGGAATGTACTGTCAATAGATGCCCTGCACATGTTGACAGTGTCCTTCTGAATCAGCTGTTGCCCTGCAACCTAAAAGAACGTCTAGCGCATATACAGCATTCGGTACATGTTGGCAAGAGAAGAAGTGGTTGCATCTTTAGGAGCGAAGTGCACAAGAATGGTGGCCACGTCAGAGTAGGAGATCATGACTGAGCACAGACATAAAAGGGGTACCTTGCTCAGTACTGACACTGAACCTGTGGATCTCGTGAGCCCAAGGGATTATTCTAAGCTACAGGAGACTCACACATGACACACACCAAAAATTGACAGGCCTACAAATAACTGACACTAAACCCTCATTTGGAGTTGGTCAGAATCTGGTATAGAGATACTGGAGGCCGGGGTTAAAATTACTTGCAGGTATCTGCAAATAAGGCCAGCCATTATGACTTTTTATCCTCAAAATGGGGAATAACTGTTTGGACTTGGAGCTACTGGGTGATTTATCAAGCAATGTTCCACCATTTCAGTAAAAAAACACTGACATTTTCCACTTTGGTCTGAGCAAGTGGTGTCTGCAGGAGCAACAATAGAGGTTGGGTAGTGTGGTCAGGTCTAGTGTATGCTTGTGTCTGTCTGGGCGAAGCATCGTCTGATCCATCTGGACTGCCAGAGTAGTTGGGCAGGGGTCAGTCAATGCCTCTGCCCACAGTGCCTACCCTGCAGCATTAGTCACATGTCTAGTGTTTCCAGGACTAGGGTTATCATGTCCAGAGTTTTCAGAAAACATGGTATATTTCTACTGGAGTTATCAGGCCGAGTGAAATTCCGCAACTGGTCATGAGGGCCTACGGCCGTACTAGCAAAAAGAGGACAATTGAAGAGTAGCAGTCACCCAGGTGCTACATAATAGCCTGTGCTGGAATACGACCCTTGAGCTTTGACAAGGAAGAAACAACAGCTACTGTTAGGAAAAGAAAAGGAAAAGTCAAGGAAATATTGACAACTACGAGCACCAACAAGGACAAAGAGGAATATCGAGCAAGTCCATAGCAATAATCCCCAGGGAGGAACATAGATATAGCCACTAATCATACAACACTACCTCCAGAAGTTCCTGAAAGAAGTCAAGATGGAAGTAAGTAACCTCAGGGCTTATATGAAATCCTACCTCCACAAGCTCAGGAGTGACCTTGGGATCCTTACATGACCGTATGGATGATTTAAAAAGAAAAGTTAATAATACATCCAAAGAACACCTTTACCTAAGGAGCAGGATACTTTCACTGGAGAAGTAGGAGGAACTCTTGGCAAAACAGGAAAGATGCTTCCAAGAGATGCTGAGGGACAAGACATCCAGGCCTATGTATGCCAGCCGCTGGACTGGATAAGAGATATACCATGGGAATGAGTGCACAGGGTGCTGCACCTGGGGCTGTAGAATATCCTCTTCCCCAAATATCTTACTTTTTTCTGAAAGAAGGAGGAAATCAAAGCTGTAGCATGTGCAAAGGACCATACTACCTTGACCAAATGTCTGACTATTTCAGGATCTAGCAGCAACAACAATGAAGTGTAAATATTCTAAACCTGTCAATAAATTTATCTGCAAAAAGGGGACAACCTTTCCAATTGTTTTTTAGCTAGGAGGGGAGAAAGACTGCAATCCCTTTCTTGAGTGAGGCTAAATCTATTCTTGAAATAATAGAAGATCGGTAAGAGCAGATGTCCACAATGGAAGAAATGAGAAGAAGGAGGGTGGACAGGTAGAGGCTTGGGAATGAGTAAACATCTGGCCACTGAAAACACTAAAATGGCCAAAATTGACATCTTGCACCATGTGATAAATTCTGAGGGGCTGATGTAGAGGAATCAGATGAAGCTAAGAGTAAAATAGGCAATCAGATAGCTGTTACGAGAGGTGGGTCACTGGGCCAAATAGGAGGTGAGGATCAAGACCAAAGAGTATTTAGGTGCAAAGGTGGGTAACATGTCTCTGGTGTGTGAAAGAGAACAAAGGTTGATAGCAGTGCAAAGAGTTTTAATATCCATTATTTTAGTTCCGTAAGGTGGTTTAGGGGCAAGGGGTTAACCCGGATCACAGAGCATTGATAGTCATCTAAGGATTGATATACATGGTTAGCAAAAGTAAGGAGATGCAAGATTATGCAGGAGGTTTTCCCTCTCACTTGCTGACATGCTGAGAGTCCTAGAAGATTAGGGCCAATGAATCATATGAAGGAGGCAGAAAGTGACCTACTTCAGGAAACACATTTGCTATGGAAAGACTCAAAGGCTACAATCCAAGTGGTTTCTGATACCAAACCTTCTGACCTCATAAACCTACCCCAGTCTTACTGACACGCTACACCCCTGTCTGAGCTGATACCAGCCTGATGGAATCTGCAAAACCTTCCAGGCACCTACAACAGTGAGACTAGTATACACACATAAAGGGGCTTTTTGCAATGTCGGTCGGAGTTTCCTCTGACCGACACCGTGGCGGAAACGGGACTGTCTGCAGTCCCAACCACCTAATCACAATGCGACCACACATTGCGCAGTCGCATTCCCACATTTCCCTATGGGAAGAACTGTTACGCCTGTAAACCGGCTGTAACACAAGCACCCACAGAGCAATGGGAGATTGTGTTAATCCCTGCACCCTGTGACAGGTATCTCAAGGTGCCTGACACAAGGTGTAGGGATTAACAGGGGTGCATCATAGGTGTTCCCTCGGCCCCCAACCGGAGGCTGCAAGGAAAAGGCAGACCTGCTAGGGGCCCCAAACACAGTTTTCGACAGGCTTTCCATTTCGGAAAGCCTGGCATGGAATGCCTGCCAGAAACCGTGCATCATAATCCAAATGGCGTTTTACGCCGTTCGCATGGATTACAGGCCGGTTCCGACAGGCGGAGACCAGCCGGAATGACCGTCCGGTTTCAATTCCGACCGGCTGTATTGTAATCAGCCAGTCGGAAGTGAAACCAACAAGCTCAGTCTTCAAGCCTCCGTCCTAAGGGCCTCATCAGGATGGCTGATGGACCTACGTCCGTCCGCCACCCCCGAGGTGGAGGGACCGTCTGCAGGGGCAGCGACGGTCCCTCCGGTGCAATTAGGATGTGACCGCCACCCTAGCGGTCACATCCTGTATCTTTAACCTTGCGGCGGATGCTGCTTGAAGCAGCAGCACCCGCCGCAAGGTTAAAAATGCATGTTAAACATTTACATGTACAAAGCGGCAGGCACTGTGCGGTGCCTGCCGCTTTGTGCATGTAAATCCTGGGGGTAGCATAGGTACCTCCCATGTGCACCCCCCACCCCCAACACTCTGGGGGCCCACAACGGGCCCCCAAACACCAAAGACCACATGCTTTTCCACGGCGGAAAAGCCGCCGTGGAAAAGCATGTGCCGATGCACATCCTAATTTGGCTAACGGTGTCTTGCAGACACCACCACCAAATCCACACCCTGCGGATCAGCGGCAGACGGACCTGCCGTCCGCCGTTGGTCACACCGCAATCCCACCGCCATCCTAATCTGGCGGTGGGTGTATTCTGTGGCTGAGGCGGTGAATCCGGCCCGGAGGATGCGGATTCACCGCCATCCTATTGAGGCCCTAAATTCGGAGGCTTTACGACCGATATCATAATAGGCCCCTAAATTAGAAGCCAGCTATCAATAACATTTGCTGCAGGAACAATTGTTCTAGCCCCTCGCTTTCAAGCAATTTGAATGGTAGAAGGAGCAAATGCTAAATGTAATTACGTTTTCAACAGGGCCTGGAGCATGGTGCGCACATAGGCTGCAGTGATTGATCGTATAAGGGGTGTAATTCAAAAGTTGAAGTAACCCAGCAATTTGAGGGATGTAGTGCTCAGGATGCTAAATACTTGAGAGATGCGATTCAAATAGTGCTAGGCACAGACTGCTTAAAACAACAAGCACTGGCGTTGCCAATAGGTCTCGCAGTAGGAAAGTTGGAGCTATTACAATTGCAAATAACAATGCCTTTTTTTTTGTTTTCATTTTAAAAACATAAAGGGCTTTGTCATTTACAAAACCAATAGCTCCAACTTTCCTACTGCGAGACCTATTGGCAACGCCAGTGCTTGTTTCCTAATGCAACCACGATGACATGCTTCTCTGGCACCTGATAGTTTGCTGCAAATGACTGAGGCCTGTTGCTCTTTTTCGTGTTGGGCAGGGTCTTGGTGATATATTTTACAGTTTCCTGCTATATAAGGCCACGGTGACTTGCTCTGTTTACACTTGGTCATGGTGAAATTCTCCCTATGGAAATGGTCTCTTTGTGCACAGTTCCTAGAGGCCTGCTCTTCTGGCACTTTGCTTCTTGTTGAGCAGGATCCCAGTGACCACATGTACCTTGTCTAGCGCCTGTTCTCTCACTGCCCTTGGAGGTTCTGGTAAGATCTATTTCAGCATGTCTTCTGCACATGTCCATGGCGACAGGCGTCTGCTTACAGCCTGTTGCACAGGCAATGACCTCAGCTTGCACATGGCCCTGTATCTTTTTCACAAAATTTCTCACTTCGCTGACTGAAGTGACATGCTAAGTCTACACATGATCGCATGTGACCTCCTGCTGCACAGGTCCTGATGACCAGGTCATCTTGCACACGATCTGCTACCCTGTGACCCACGTATCTTCTCTCTTTGCAAATGACCTATAGAAGCATAGAAGCATCTACGATAGGCTTCCCAATAACTCGCTCCTTTTGCATAGAAGCTCTCTCACTCTCTCTCTTTCCTCTTCGGGTGGATAGCAGCAGGAAGTCATGACGCAAGGCACGAGCCCGTCTGCAGACTCGAGACTGGATCACGCGCGCGCTGGGAGATGCACATTTACTTGCTGCTATCAGCATCGTTGTGGCGCTGTTACCAGGAAATCATTAGCAGTTCAGCTGCGCCGGAAAGAAATAGGTTGTTCTTAATTAATTAACAAGAAATAGTGTTCTAAAAGTATTGCCTGTATCTTTTTCACAAAATTTCTCACTTCTCTGACTGAAGTGACATGCTAAGTCTACACATGATCGCATGTGACCTCCTGCTGCAAAGGTCCTGATGACCAGGTCATCTTGCACACGATCTGCTACCCTGTGACCCACGTATCTTCTCTCTTTGCAAATGACCTATAGAAGCATAGAAGCATCTACGACAGCCTTCCCAATAACTCGCTCCTTTTGCATAGAAGCTCTCTCACCCTCTCTCTTTCCTCTTCGGGTGGATAGCAGCAGGAAGTCATGACGCAAGGCACGAGCCCGTCTGCAGACTCGAGGCGGGATCAAGCGCGCTCTGGGAGATGCACATTTACTCGCTGCTATCAGCATCGTTGTGGCGCTGTTACCAGGAAATCATTAGCAGTTCAGCTGCGCCGGAAAGAAATAGGTTGTTCTTAATTAATGAACAAGAAATAGTGTTCTAAAAGTATTTCAAATCAAACGATTTGACTATTGTTTGCCAAGTCAACAAGGGAGAGAACAACACGGGGAAACTGAAAGTACGGCAGGCCTGTGGCCGGCCATGAATAATTTGGGGAGGAGAGGCCGGGAAACTGAAAGTCAGCATCGTTGTGGCGCTGTTACCAGGAAATCATTAGCAGTTCAGCTGCGCCGGAAAGAAATAGGTTGTTCTTAATTAATTAACAAGAAATAGTGTTCTAAAAGTATTTCAAATCAAACGATTTGACTATTGTTTGAGAACAACACGGGGAAACTGAAAGTACGGCCGGCCTGCGGCCGGCCATGAATAATTAGGGGAGGAGAGGCCGGGAAACTGAAAGTACGGCCGGCCTGCGGCCGGCCATGAATAATTAGGGGAGGAGAAGCCTCAGAGCGCACGCTGGGCGAAGCCCTTTGATGTGCTGTGCGGCCGTGAATGCGCGTGCTTGTTTGGTCACGTGATTCACATGAACTTAAAGAAAACCGCAGGAACGAAGCCCTTGGTTTGACGAGGATTTTCAAGACATGAATTCTTGCTCCGCTCAATGCGCATTGATAGGTCGCGAGACCTAAAAATGTATTGTATACTCAGTACTTTACAAACAGGACAACGTGAATAGATTTGCTGACTCTGTTTCAATCATTGGCGCATAGACCCCAGCACTAAAAGTTGAAGCGAAAACACCCTCATTGTCACCTAATTTGCCGAAATTGTACACGCCTATTGACTGTTACACCAGTTCCCTAAGCCTTTAATATTTTGGAGTTACTCAAGCTAGAAGGATAATCACTTTTAACCATTTTTTTGTTTCTAGCAATATGCCCTGAACAAATTCAGTCTTTGATGTGACAAAACGCATCCCCAAGTGTAATCTGGAAATAATTCACATTAAAGCTGCTGCCATTCTGCTCTAAAAGAGAGCGCCTTCCTCTAGGTGCCTAATCTTTTCGAGATAAAACAACACAGATTCCTTCGTTCATGTTTAAGAAAATCGCTTGCTTCAGATAATGGCTCTTTCGGATAAAGACTAAACAAGTGCAGATTAAAATATTTATATTTAAAAAAACTACTCAAATATCGTGTAGATCCAAAGAGTGTGACAAGTGATCCGCCATAATCCGTCAAAGCTACATAGACATTGTTGTGAGAATTTGGCTAATGTGCAAAACTGCTGAGAAGCTAAAAAAGTACGCTTTACCGAGCGAATCAGAATATGAATATTTAACTGAAAAGGAAGTAAGGGCAAATAGGCAAACAGCAATATACAACCTTCCAGTAACGGATCTCTTAATAAATCAGGATTAGCTATTATTATCATTTAATAGGATTTAGCATACTTAGTTTATTACCTTCTTAGTTATATATGTTACTACACATTTTCCATGAAAAGGATGTCAATCCAAATAAATGCGACATGTGCATGTTGAAAAAAAACAGCTTTATTACAGGGGCATGAAAAATGAATGCGCATCTCTAAAAATAGAAAAATCTCAGACTTTAAATATTTGGGGGTTAGAAGCAAAAACAAAAAGGTACATTAGGTACATTTGAGTTTAAACATTTGTATATAATCCTCTAAATATATTTCACAGTAAAGGACATTTTTTCAAAATATACACTGCAAACCCTCATAAAAGTATTTTTTAGCTTTTAAACATTAAAAACTCCTCTATTTCTACAAATATTAGTTTACTATATCGCTTTTTACTTTCAATGATTTAGCATCCCAAAGGAATGTCATAATAGAGAGATTTTTATTAATTTATAAATATTTAATTTATGATAACTCTCATGTCTCAGGTTAAAATAGTTAGCTTTAACGCAAGGGGTGTGAATAACCCTACAAAACGTTTAGCCTACTTTCAATGTTAGACAAGATCAGTTGTGCCATATGATTGGTACAAGAGACATTCCTTATGTCCAAGGGTTGGCATAGCCTCAGATCCCAATGGTTTCCGAGACAGCATCTCTCACAGAGCCATACAAAAAAGGGGGAAGTGGGTATTCTGATCTCAAAAAAATTTACTGGGGAAGTAAGCTCTATGGCGTTCGAACATCTTGGTAGGGCACTGGCCCTTAAATTCCGTTAAGGTGAGGAGAGCTTAGAGGTGGACAACATATATGCCCATAACATAGATCGAGGCTTTTCTAATGCAATTAATCACAGATTGTTGGCAGACGCCAATCAGGAAGGTATTTCTCAGGTGTGCTCAATATAGTAATTATTAATAAGTAGGATAGATCAGGGCAGCGATTTGGGACCTCAGGGGCCCTCTATGGCGGGGAATTGATGTGGATGAGAGAAGACAGGGTAGTAGACATCTGGAAGAAGTTATATGCCACTTACATAGAATTGACCTTCTGCTAGGCATCTCGCAAGACATATGCATGCCTTGATTATTTCCTTGAGACATCAGCACATTTGGAGGGAAGGTTGGAAATGGAAATACACCCCACAGCCCTGTCAGACCATGCTCCACTGACTTGCATTTCCCTGAAGCCAAAAGGTTTCCTAAACACTGAAGACATTGAGATGCTATGATCCAAAATGAGCATCCATCCACTCAGCCATTACCCAGTTCCTAGTTGAAAATGATTGAGGGGAGGTTAGTCGCACCACACTATGCGACTCCCTGAAGTCAGGACTTCGAGGGCACTTGCTTGCTATAGCTGTCAATGAGAAGGGTCCAAAGAGATAAAAGGGCAAAACACAAACACACAGTTGAGCGTTAGAAAAGATTCATAAACGCACACAAGCCCCTAGAGTCAGGCAGTCAATAATTTCCATGTTGCAACAGCTAAGCTTTCAGGACAAGGGCAGGACATAATATGCAATAATGTGGGAAAAACGCAAATGCTATTGGTGTTGGGGGGGGGGGCAATAAAACATACAGGCTCTTACCACCAAAGCTCAAGGAGAAAATAAATAAGGCAAGGGTAGACCCTCTGAAAGATACAAACGGCACATGATTTTGGGACGAGACTCCATAAAAGCAGAATTCAGGAAATTCTATAAATCTCTTTACGCAGCACAAGATCTGCCATTTGGAAACATTCACCACTACCTCAAACAAAACTACCGAAGTTAATAGGCCCCATCACAAAGGAAAATGTTATATCAGTCATTGCTCGGTGAAAACCTGAGAAGGCTCTAGACCTAGATCGCTATTCCCCATATTTTTATAAAACCCTTTTCCAGAGTTGACACCTCCATTAACAGACCTATTTAACTCCTTTACAGATAGAGGCTCCCTGCCCCCCCTCATGCTTAAAGCAACAATAATTGTCATACCTAAACCGGGAAAGGAGGCTCCTCATTGTGGCTCGTAGAGGCCTATATCTCTTATCAAGGTGGATACTAATTTATTCATAAGCTTAATAGCTGCAAGACTAAACCCTTTCATTCAGGGTCTATCGACCCAGATCAATCAGGATTTAGTCCAAAAGAAGATGCTCAGGCAATATTACAAGGATCCTAAGCCTCCTTGACACGGACGACAGATCCACAAACATATTGGCGCCAAACAATCGCTCGATCAGTCCAGAGGCCAGACCTCATAGAAACTCTCAAAGAGTTTGGCTTTGGGGACTGATTTTGGCGTTAGTACAATGCGGGTACTCCTCCCCAGGCCCAAATAGGGGTAAATGGTGTCCTGCCTGCTCCCTGCTCCCTTCTCCATCCACCTTGGGATGAGTCAAGGATGTGCCCTTTCTCCTCTCCTATTTACCCCTTTTACAAGGAGCCATTAGAACAAAGAGTGGGAGCACATACCTCTACAAAAGGCTTCCCATTTAGACAGGAGATACACACAAGAGCAGCATGTACTTCAATGATGTGATTCTCTCATTGATAGACCCCCACACACTCCCTCCAAGCTGTAGTTGAAGAGATGTGAATATATGGAGAAGTTTCCAGGTTCAAATTGAACCTACACAAATCCTAGATACTCAGCATCTTGATCCCTGCCCATCAGCAGAAGACACTGTGCACCCTCTATTCAGTTCTCTGGGCCCAAACCAAATTACATACCTAGGGATATAGCTGACTTGTTCTCAACAGAACACATTGAAAGTTAACAAGCAAGAACTTCTCTGATAGATCCATGTAAATAAAGCAGAGGCTTTCTTGGCTAGGCACAATAGCATCCCTCAAGATGCTGATTTTATTCCAAGCATTCTCACGGCAACTGCCTCCAAACACACTGCAAATACTGCACCAGGAAATAAACACCTTTATTTGGGGTGGTACAAAGCTTTGCATGCCACATGCACTATCATATCCCTCAAGAAGGAGGGTTTGGTATCCCCAATGTTACAAAGTACTTCCTGGCAGCCTCCCCTAGCCCCTTAGTGGAATGGTGCAGAGAACAGACAGAAATGAACTGGTGTTTCATGGACCAGCAAGTCACTGGGATCCACATCTGGAAAAACCCATGGCTTGTACAAATTGCTTGCCATGGGGCCTCTACTCCTCTCTGATCATCTGGTCCACCATGGTTGTGTGAGATTCAGTGAGATTGAAAGATGGCTTCATAACATATTCTTTCCCACTCACACAAATAATCAACAGCCCTGAGTTTACCCCGGCACTTAATGGAAAACAATTCCAGGCTTGGCAACTCATGGGCTGCAACCGCATAGGAGACTTGGTGGATGGTGAGCAAGTGATCTCATTTGAACAACTTAAAACAGGCTGGGGCCTTCGAGAAACAGAGCACTTGATCTACACAGACATCAGATATTAAATATCCCATAAGGTAATAAAAGAAGTGGCCAGAAGAACTCCAATGACATTGAAGAGATGGCTATTAGCCAAACCAATGAAAAACAGTTGTATTCTCTTTTGCAAGTGGCCTCACTTCAGATTAAATCTTTGGGCCAGAAGAGATGAGAGGGAAAACTGGGCTGCATCCTCACAGATAAAGATGGGAGGACATATTCCATAGAATGCGTACAACAGCACTCTCCTCAACCAGTAGAGAAAACATTACAACAATAACATCACAACAGTATTATGCCCCAACCCGAATACACAAATGGTCTCTCCAAAGATCAGATCTCTGTGAGAGGGGCTGTGAGAACAGAGAGACACCAGTTCACTTCTTATAACATTCCCCAAACTGGCACAATACTGGTGCGAGATACTAGATGGTCTAGACTAAATCATTGGTCTGAGGATCCTGCATTTCCCAGCGTATAATATATTAGGCCTCCCTAATAAGTTGGCCTATCCACTCCACTCGCTTACAGACAAGCAAATGGTGTTGGCATTATGCGCAGCACAGCAAACAATTCTAGTTCATTGGAGGGTCAGATAAAATCCCAGAACACAGACACTGGCTCTACCTTATATGGAAAATGATGGGTATGGAGAAGCTGCCTATGTCAGAATCCCCATGCTAAGAATTCTCAGTGATATGGGCTCCTTTCCTTAAATGCCTCTACTAAAAACTTAGAGAACGTTCATGCTCTCTGTTCCTGAAAGTGCTGAATATCTTGCAGCCATTGCCAAGCAACACCTGCTGATAGCAATAGCCCATTGATGCTTTAGCAGGTAGTGTCTTGCTCTTAACACGAAAGGCAGTGGTGGACCAATGTGGACCATGGCCACTGTTGGCTTGGACTTTCATCAGCAATTTCCTGAAGTGTAGACTACAAACGTAATGTCACACTAAGGGCCTGATTTTGAGTTTGGCAGATGGGATACTCCATCACAAACATGATGGATATCCCGTCTGCCGTATTAGGCTAGACTGCACTTGTAATACGGTGGATGTGACAGCCGCCATGTCAGTGATACACAGTCCCATCTGCCAAACTCTATACAAGGCCCTATATCTACTAAACACACCATATGGATGAAACTATGGTTTTCAAATACATTTCTCAACATTCATACAACTCCATGAGGTGGAATCCAACTCAGTTATAAAGGGATGGAGTTCTCTCATTGGTAAAATGAGTCCCTTTTCACTGTTTGACAGGGGAAATAGCAAAAATGCCAATCTTACCAATAGGGGACTGTAGTGCAATTTAAAGTATCGAGCAATGGTTCAAACAAAGCCCTACACTTCTACCATTAGGTGAAACGGGCACACAGATTATCTAGACTGCATAAAACATAATTCTTTCACTCTAAAAGTTAAACAATATTTTTAGATCAGTTATATATTTCTTTAGTGCTAGAGCAAACCACGCCTGATTAAAGCAAATTAGAAACTTTGGGGGCAGGCTACAACCCAACTCCGTGGTACGTTGGTACAGTCAATACATAAACATGTACTTTAAATCAAGGTACTACAGCTTTTCAGTTTATTCATCTTTCATAATTGTCAGTCTGTTGCCTCATTATATCCAAATAATTTTGGGGAAAAATTGCATATTCAGAAGTCACTCTATACGGTTACTAGCATATAAAACTCAAATCAAAATCAACATACATAACATCAGACACTAAACTATTGCTCTTTTTATGTTCATTATCAAGAGATCATGAAACCATGCCGAAATCCAACCTTCAATACACAGCTTGAAATTGTCTTAAGCAGTTTGCAAACATGATGGCAGACCAATTCAGAGCTTTAGGGACAGACAGTGCTTTGGCAGCACAAGATTCGTGGACCTCATGGCCCGCTGAGTATGGTAACTGATAAATTTGGCAACAATGAAACTTGAGAAATGCTGGTGGGTGGCCTTACAGAATACTGTAATGTCTGGCATCACATTATAATATTCTCCCCTCAAATAGAAAGCCAGCCAAGCCCTTGAAGGGTAGAGGATCTGTGCTCTCTCTTCTGAAGGCCATAAATCAGTCAAGCTGCTATATTCTGGACTAGTTACAGATACTCTAATAATTGCCAGTCATTACACTTATTGCAAGCCTCCTCACATCACCTTTTGTGTGTTTGATGTACCGCCCAAAGTGGTCATGGGTAGGCCGAGTCATGGGTCCCTTGCTCATGGGGCCACTGGAACCAAGCTACACCAGGCTGAGGAGCCTCAATCACGGCGAAACCGAACTTGGGTTGCTTGTTTTCAGGTTCAGAGAGGACCTGGCTTGGCATGTAGGGCTGGAATGTTCCTCTTGCAGCAGGGTCAAGATGGATATGCATACAGCTGGGTCTATTCTGAGGCGGCATTGTGGGTAAAAGAACGATGGGGTGGAATGCTACCCTAAGGGATTGCCGGTTGTTTGACTTATTGCAAAAATCCTCCCATCAACATTTGTGTGTTTGATGTACGAGTAAATGGCCAATGGTATGCCCAGGCATGGGTCCCTTGCTCATGGTGCCACTGAAACCAAGCTACAATTGACTGAGCAGACCCAGTCAGGAAGACACCAGTCTTTGGCTGCTAGCGTTCTGGTTCAGAGAGGGCATTGCTTGGCAGTTCAGGCTGTACAGTTCCTATTGGAGCAGAGCCCAAAATGATTTGCATGCAGGCAGGTCTACTTTGAGGTGGTATGGTGGACAAAAGGACGATGGGTTGGAATGCTACCCCGAGCTATTGCCTCCTCTCTTCACCTTTTGTGTGTTTGATGTTTATAACTGAACAGGAAAGGAAGGATGTCTCATTGCTTACCTCTCCTCAGGATCATACCAGTTTGGACGGGTCCCAATGTGGTAAATATATGTAATGTATCATCTAAAAGGAGTCTACAAGGGAAGCATAATGAATCTTTTCAGTAGCCCTGGGTGAATAAATGTAAAAATCCTGAATGCCTTTTTAGTTATGTTTTTTAAGTGTTAAAACTTTTGAGAAGGAATTGTCATATCTAATTGATTATTTATTGTTGTCTACTGGTACATGCATGCCAATCTTGTTTGCCCATGTTTTAGCTAAATAGTATGGATTTTTTATAACATGAATTGTCAATAGGCTTCATTGATAACGAGAGCTAAAGAACTGTTAGATAAAAAGAGTTTCTGGATAAATTAAAATTCTTCTCAGATTATTTTACAATGAAGTTCTACATCAGGATATATATTTTTGTAATCCTGTATCGGATACTGTGTATTTTATTTTTTGGGGGGAGTTTTATATAGCGCAAACTGAAGGTATCAGAGGCTTTACACGAGCACCAGTTGTGTTACAGAGGGACACATTCATTTTGTTAGGCACTGGGAGATTAAGTGATTTGCCCAGAATAACAGGACGTTGAGCGTCCTTGTGGAGAGTCAAACCCAGGTCCACAGCTTCAAGTCGACCGCTCTAGCCATTAATTTCGTTTGAAATTCTGAAAAAGTAATTTTGCGGCTCTCTATCAGAAGTTACCTTACATGTTGTAGACTTGATCTGGACCATTGTGCCACAAATAAATCATGTGAAAATGAGGGGAAGCAAGGATTGGCTCAGTGCGAGTATTACCTGTATCCGAATCTCTACCCTTCACCACCCTGCTAAATGTATCCCCTTTGAGACCAAGGCTAACAAAGAGGTTATAGGCATTCACAGCACAGGCAACAGTACCTGGTTCCTGAGGTTCTAGGGACAATCAGCAATAGTTTACAACCGTTAATCAACCTGGAGTTCCTTAGACATTGAGAAGCTCCAGGTCCTTGTTTGAGCTTATCTGGGCCAACAGATTACAGAAGAAATATTTCTGCTTCTAGAGTTGGATCTACTGCCACATTCAATTGAGTGAACTTTACAAGGACAGAAAGGGAAAATCCTCCGCTCAAATGATAACTGTTTATGGATGGCATGTGTCCTAATAACTGGGGCATTTCAGAGTGTAACACCATCCTTACGCCCAACAATTCACACAACCTTTGGGCTTAAATGCAGAGCTCGCAATTGTGCCAATTATAAACACCCACCTAGAACCAGAACTCGCACATATACATAGAGATGACTCTTTTCATGGAACGCACTATACTTGAGTAATATGTTGCATGAAAAAAGACGCAGAATCACCCCATCCTGGAAAAATCAATTACTCCAATGTAAATAGGAAGAGGCAAAGAGAGAGCTGTCTGCTTTTGCTGTCGCCAGCTATTGCAGGAGGTAGGAGACATGGGGGCGAGGACAGTAACAATGGGGGCTGAAGCCTGACCTGGCCCCCATCTAGTGATGCCACTATGCAAAGACTTCTCAGGGGGTCCGCAGCTGTTTAGAAAATGTAATATTATCATTGTCTTTCTCCACTTTCAACTATGCCAAATACATCTAAATGTTTTATGAAGCGTGTTTATTCACTTAAAATTCATCCAATTTAAACAAAGGTATTTTTCTGTTATAAATATGGCACCATTTCTACAGGCCTACAGAGAGCAAGGCGCTTGGTGTTTGTAAATTTGACACTTGGAAATGGGAGAAAATGTAAATGATGAGTTTCATGGAATCCATATAAAGAAAGTTAACTCTTCAGTTTAATTTCTCAATACAGTGTCGTATTTATAAGTGAGATATACAGCCATTATTTTAAGTTGGAGAAACTTAAAGTGCAGAAAATGTTTCCATGTTCTGAAAATTTTTCGGCATTTTAAATTTACCTGAATTGTGTTATACATGTAACTGTGCCACATACGGCAAAAGGTATGTCCTGCCACAAGTACTTACGATACAGTCTTTCAGTGACCCAGACACATATATTCCACTCATACGCACACATGTTCATACAACCCAAAGACCGCGCTCTCACTGACACACATGACAGATCTGTCATAGTGGCCCCTAGTCAAAGTATTTTGTTCAAACCAAAGCATCAGGCTCTGTGGACATTTGGCTTAAAGTTCATTAATCTGGGCAGGGGGCATCTGGTGACAATGCGCGAGAAGCTCATGATTATTTTAACTGATAAGAAGTAGCTCTCACTGCATAAAAGGGTGGAGACCTGTGGTCTAGTGTAACAGGTGCTGCCTAGACAACATACAGATAAAAAGGAACATGTGAGCCAGCCCGGAGCCCATGATGATTTTTAAGACCTGTTCTGGGGTAAAAAATGGCACTGACCAAAGGAGTCCCTGTGATACCTCTTGTCCAGGACCCCGCAACCGCGCTTACTAAAGCCCCAATTCATGGATGGGTGGGTGGGTGACTTCTTTATGCGACGTCCGACTCCTGGGAGGTCAAGTGGACAAAGAGGGGGTCCTAACGTGAGGCGCGGGCTTTTAAGCTCCGCGCTCAAACTACTTCCGGATCCCTCTGACCCTATTGGTGACGCGCTTCCTGTTTTCCCTTCGCTATCCCTTCCGGGTCGTGCGACCCGGAAGGGATTACCCTACCTATGTGGCCCTTTGACTGCCACTAACCGCGCCACGTCCCTTATGTGGAGTGGCGCCTTGCATAGATGGCATACAAAGTGCACATACCCCAGATACATTTACTCCCCCTTTAATAGAGACACCTGAGTCTTGTTTGGTTTCCGCAGTGTTTACGTTTTTATTAAAATTACAGTTCAAGGCCAATTACTCCATTGGTCTCCAGTTCTTTATTGTAAACTTTAAACTTGTTTTCTCAACATCACAGTATTCAAATATTAATATTCACACGTTTGTACATATTCATTCTATTTACAGCCCGTTCTCCTACGGGGCTTTGCTTGACCTTCGGGCTGTGCCAGCAGGCCACAACCAAGTTAGCCTGCTCTCCTTAATGTAACCGCCCTCCAGTTAACAGAGCCGCAGGTAAATAATCTGCCACCACTTGTGGCACCCAACGGCTTCCAGGCTAGAACTAGAGAATCCAGGGCCACCAGCAGGTCAACCCCAAATCTCCCGCCAGCCCGGAGCCCATGATGATTTTTAAGACCTGTTCTGGGGTAAAAAATGGCACTGACCAAAGGAGTCCCTGTGATACCTCTTGTCAAGGACCCCGCCACAGGACGAGGTGCTTACTGGCGAACTCGACCTCCCCCCCTGCACTCAAGAGCTTCCGGAATGGCCCCTAGCACTGTTTGTATGAAAAGTTAATTGCCCACCTCTGAGAGGTGCACTCCGTCCATAGCGTACAGTTCCGGCCTAGACGTTTGTATTAGTTTATGCCTAATGGTACAAATGCTTGATTTCTGAAGTATTACCGCCACTGACTGATTCAACCTTTTCACAGACTTATTCACCGCCTTTGGAGGCGCATCCCGTGCCCATACCTGCCTCGGAATGACTTCGGACCATAGCAAGATGGCATTCGGTAACATATTCCTGATAGCTGCCAGCGCAGTGAACAATGATTCTTTTACACCCCTCCTTCCCGCCGGGATCATGTCGTTGCCTCCACAATGCAACACCAGTACATCTGGGGTGGGCATGCCTCTGTTCATGGCTGCCCGCAGATCGTTGGGGGCGTCGGCTAAATGTTGCCCCCCTATCCCCACCCAATGGTGGTCCAACCCCTGATCCTCCAGCGCCTTTCTTTCCAGCAACTTCGTGAAGACCAACCACGCCCTGCGAATGAAGGAGTGGCCGCACCAACATATTTGGGGTCTTTTGGATGTGGTACCTAGAGCAAGATTTGAAATGACAGTGGTCAGCACTAACTGTGTACAATAAGGGAGGCACGCTACGACACTCAAACTAGTTGCGGACGAATGTAACGCTCGTAACAGGCTGACTTCCAGCGCCCCAATCTCTAATAGTTTCTTCTGGGAGCCCCAGGTCTGCCGCTGTAGTAGCCGCCCCAATGCAGAATGAATGGGATGTGAAGTCAGTTGAGTCTATGCCCAACCTTGTCAAAGCCAGCTTAACCACCCTTGTGAACTGAAATCTAGTGAGGGGAGAACCGTCCCTATGCAACAAAACTCTGTCATTGCTCCCTTGCGTCCTGATTTGCAAGAACTCCCCTGTCAGTCTAACCGGACAGTACGACACCCCTGCTACACTGCCTAATTGTAACCATGTCCCCTTACCCAAAGGGTCTGTCTTTGATCTCCGTACCCTGACTCTCAGGACGTCCCCTGCCTCAATCAAGTCTCCACACCGTAAGCCCCCTTCCTTATCCGCCTTAGAGGCCGGGAGCAATTCCAAGATCCTGAGTGCCCCACAAAAGGCTCGTACGTAAGCTACCCTAAATAGCTGGGTTTCGTAAGGGGAAAAACAAATCTTGGGCAGGGTCTCCAGGATGTCTACCAGCCTGGTCACGTCTATGGGCCTTCTAAAAATCCTTCGCCCCTGGGGCTAAACGTTCCCATCCCTTCACAGCTCTCCTTACTCTCTGGTCCTTTGTTGGATCTGCCACCCCCCTTAAGCCCGCATAGAATGCCAACGCTGACAGTTGCCTCTTCATCATTGCCACTGATTTCCCGCTATCCCTCTGATGCACTATGAAGCCTAATACGCTCCAGGGTGAGAATACCTCAACTAAACCTGCCCCTTTTAAGTAGTCTTGATAAAACTGCCACAACCTCTCATACATACTCTTAGTCTTGGGGGCCAAGGATGCAGTTATCAGCTATGGGGCTGCGGGGCACCAAGCTTCCATAGCCCCGCTGGGAAGTCCGTCATCTCTCTGTCTGCTCGCGGCCAATGTTTGCGGAATTCTGCCAACTTAAAACGGGACAAGGCATCAGCGGCGTGGTTGTCTACCCCAGGAACGTGTCTTGCAGTAAAAAGTACATTGCGACGCAGGCATTGCAACACTAGTTCTTTCAATAGACGTAGCACCCACGTGCAAGTTGCTCTCTGATTGTTAATCGCCATCACCACTGACATGCTGTCTGACCAGAAAACAATGTGTCTGTTTGCTAACCTACTTCCCCACAGATGCAATGCCACCACTATGGTAAACAGTTCTAAGAAAGTAACATTGCGTGTCAAACCCTGTCGTGCCCATTCCTCCGGCCAATACTGCATGCACCATTTGGGACCCAAAATTGCCCCGAAACCTACGCTCCCTGCCGCATCTGTGAACAATCAAGGTCTGCATTCGAGGAGCTCGGTCTCTGCCATAGCACAGACCCATTAAAGTTCTCTAGGAAATCCTTCCAAATGGTCAAGTCTTTCCTCACCTCAGCTGACAGCCTAACTCTATGGTGTTTTGCGCGAAGCCCTGACATTGCCCTTGCTATGCTCCTAGAGAATGCCCTGCCCATTGGGATGACTCTCAAGGCGAAGTTCAGTTGCCCTGCTAAGACTTGCAGCTGATGTAATGTTACCTTCCTTGACCTTAAGCATTCCTCAATAGCAGCCTTGAAAGCAGACACCTTTGACCTAGGTAACCTACAAACCCCTTCTCTGGTGTCAATTTTGATGCCTAAGAATGTCAGGCAGGTAGTCGGCCCTTCTGACTTTTCTGCCGCCAGTGGAACCCCCAGGGCTTCAGCCAAGTGCTGGAAGCCCAGCAGGGCCTTCCTGCATGACTGTGAACCTCGAGGACAGAGGAATAGAAAATCGTCTAAATAGTGTACCACTGCATGTGATTTGTCCGTAGTTAGGAATTGCTCCACCGCCCATTCTAAAACCTGGCAAAAGATTCAAATACCACGCAAGCGATTGAACAGCCAATGGGCATGCATAGGTCAACAAAATAATCTCCTCTGAAGGTGAAACCCAAGAACTTAGTATCCTCCGGGTGCACTGGCAGGAGCCTAAATGCAGCCTCGATATCGGACTTGGCCATTAAGGCCCCTTCACCCAGGGCTTGCAACTTTTCGATTGCGGTGTCAAATGTTGTATACCGCACCGTGCAAAGGTCTGGGTCAAGCTTATCGTTAACGGATAGACCTGGGGGGCTTGACAAATTATGTATCAGGCGAAATTTCCCTTTCTCTTTTTTAGGTACTAACCCCAGGGGAGAGCAGACCAGATCAAGCGTTGGAGGTTGTTTGAAGGGACCCGCCACCCTTCCCAAGGCAACTTCTTTCATTATCTTATTTTCCGCTGCTTCCATATTCTGCAGCACAGAGATCTGGTTGCGTGGGGGGACAGCGGTGGGGGTGGCTGAAGAAGGGATACGAAAGCCGGACATAAAACCATTGTGTAGGAACTGAGCCTCTTGTAGCTTGTCGTACTTGCTAAGGAGGTGTGGTGTCAACACATGCATCTTAATGGGAGTTGGCAGATTTCTCGGATGGCTGAAGTGGCTTCCCTTTAGCTGCAGCATGGGCCGGCTGATCTCTTGGTCCTCCTGACTTCTTAAAGCACCTGACCTCTCGATGAGCCGGGCCCCCACAGTAGGAACAGCAATGTTTGAACTTGCACGTAGCCCCTCTGGTGCCTCGTTTTTGTTATACAGCCAGCAGGCCTGCTTTTTATCTCCTGCCTCCCTGTCGCTCCGAAAGGACTGATTGTGTGAAGGGAAACTAGTCTTGTTCGCCGGTGCGGAGGAATAGAACACTGCATGCCATATATTAATCTCTCGTTGGTCTTATGCTATCCCGGGATGTACTGCTTTCATTTGCCTAAACTTGGTGTCATATTGTAACCACCCTGTGCCTGGGAACTCAGAGGCCACCCCATGTATTAAAGATATGTAACTGATTATCTGGGGTGCCAACGCGGGGTACCGCTCTACCATGATGGCAGCGTAAATGGCGAATCCTGTAATCTAATTCTTTATCGACCACTCCACATATACCTTCTTCTGCTTGTACTCACCTTCATTGCCTACTCTAGTCTTGCCTGGAACCACGCCTGCATTGATAAGATCGAATACGTCAATATATTCCCCTCTTAGAATCTTTTCTTTGGTGTCTGCGGGCAAGTGCCATGTGATCTCTGCAGATGGCGATAGAGTCATGGATGAGGAACCGTAGATTAACGGACTGTAAGCTAATGACGGCTGCCCCTGAGTTTGGTGTTTGCCCCTGAGAGGGCAAAGGAACTAAGTTTTGGGCTGGACCCATAATCCCCGGTCCTACCATTCCGGGGTAAGCTGTGGAGAGTACCATTGCGCTAGCCAGGCAATTACTAATGGCCTGCCCGTATGAAGTTGTCGCTGTTACACCTGGTGATTGTGCTACCCCCCCAGATTGCACCCAGACTTCGGCTATTCCGCTACCCAGCTGCGCGACCACGGGAGGCAATGGTGCATGTGCGCAGGACGCCTCCGCATTAGCGGCGGGCGCCGCCCCCAGCTGCGCTGTGTTATGCTGAATGTTGCTGCGCCCGACTGAGGGATACTGTTCTCTTTAGTTGTGTTAGGAATCAAGTCTATTGTCTCGAGCACCTCCTTCTCACCTGAGGATGCTGGTTGGGACTCGACTGACATGGGCCGCTTTTCCTTCGAGCTTCTTTAAACCTTTCCGGTGTGCGCCAAGCTCGCTTGCCTCGCCCTCTTTCCTCTTGGGCGTCCGCTCTTGCCCCTTCTCTCATTGTCTTTAGCGCCCACTCGACGCCTTTCTCCTTCGTGAACTCAAGCAGCTCCGTTAATGCGAGGTAGTCATCTCTTTTGTCTGTGGCCTTTTTGCCCTTCATTGACCGTTTCGGCGGCATTCTGCACTTAAAGATAGAAAATTGTTAGCACTACTTCTAAACGACACAACACCTTCCGGATTAGGATTAGCCACTCTATGTACCTGTCGACAGAATTGTATTTTCATTTTTTAACTGAGTTTCTAGGAAGAATTATTAGCTTCCACCAACTACCGCTCCCATGTAGTGGGCCTTTCTTTTCACCCACACATTCGCTCTGCTCTAGCGTCCCGCGCTCCATGCTCGCACTCCACGCATAGTTCGCAAAACATCTCCAGCACTCACTCACACTGCGAGGCCCACTCACCTATACCTGAAGTCGGATGATTTTTGCGCACCCCGTCTGCTGCGACTCGGCTCTGCTGTGACTTCTTTATGCGACGTCCGACTCCTGGGAGGTCAAGTGGACAAAGAGGGGGTCCTAAAGTGAAGCGCGGGCTTTTAAGCTTCGCGCTCCAAACTACTTCCGGATCCCTCTGACCATATTGGTGACGCGCTTCCTGTTTTCCCTTCGCTATACCTTCCGGGTCGTGCGACCCGGAAGGGATTACCCTACCTATGTGGCCATTTGACTGCCACTAACGGCGCCACGTCCCTTATGTGGGGTGGTGCCTTGCAGTCTTTGAGCTGTGCAACTAATCCTTATACGGAGTCCTAATTTTGCCTTCTGGTCACAAGGAAGTACCCAGGTTCTGGTATACAAATACTTGGTTTGGAGGTAAATCAGTGGGGATTTGAAGGTAGTTCTCTTTCCGAAAATTGAGATTCAGATCGGCTGTGCCAGAAGGAAAATGAATACTTTTTTTGCAGTTTTATATAGCACAAACTCGACCCAAAGATATTGGGGGGTTTTACATGAGCACCAGTTACATTACACAAGAACACATTCATTTTTTTGTATTTTTAGGCAAGTGATTTGCCCAGAATCAAAGGATGTTGAGCGATGCAGAGACTCAAACCTGGTTCCCCAGTTCCAAAGTCGGCAACTCTAGTCATTACACGATGATTGTGTGCTATCTCTTTTATAGTGTTTAATCTAATATTCGCAGCCAGAACGGCTTACTGACTTCGGACGCTAGTAGTGTCCATGTGAGAGTCATTAGATTTGATGACTGATGACATTTTATCTCTAATCTTCAATAGGTACTAAAGTCTAAGTGTGTCAGACAAGAAGATGTATAGTATAAATTCTTTTAAAAAGGTATTACTCAAGTTGCCACACGTTTCTGTAAAATTAGATAGGTGTAAGCTAAATTTTTCTAAGATACAAAAGGACAAAAGTTTTCTAAGTCGACTCGTATACCTGTTTCTAGTTATTCAGACAAAACCAATGTAATCCATGTCTGACTCGCACTGTATGAAATGGGCAAGGTGGAGCCATATAAAGAGCTTGTTATTAACAAAAGATTGCTAGTTGGTCAGTACCAGATTAAACCCTGTGGAAGCCCCTAGGCAGTCGAAATTTCAGGACCCCCATCACAAATTATCTCCTAATACCCAATGCACCGGATTTGTTTACAAACTGACAGCTACCAGAAGATGAGCGTTTAAGAGACAAACTATTATGTAAATCTATGTCTTTGGTTTAAATACTATAAGTTGTTAATGGGTACATTACATTAATAAAGTATTTTCTGTATAGAATCTTTAATGTAAAGTTTTTTTTTCTTTGGGGGGTTTCATGTTTTTTCGATCTTTTTGAAGCAATATTCAAGAAAGCTTGATTTTAATTTTCTTCCAAGATCAAATCAATATTATTTTGATTTATTGTCGTGGGACCCCTAAAAGGAGTAAGGACCATAAGCCGTTGCCTAGTTGATAATCTAAAATTGTATTTGGTTAATTGAGAAACACCACTTTACACTGCAAAACTAGGTTCTTTCTGTGAGAAATCAGAGCACCCACCATTGTGTTTGGATCGCTTAAATTTCACTTTTGGCGGGAGAACTAGACACTACTTCACTGGTTGTAAGCAACACCATCACTATTTTTACTCAGAGCTCCTAGCGAGATGTTATATAGCAATACGAGATGGCATGGGAGCGAAAGGCTGCTGAAGCTGGAAGCCAGTGCCATATGGAATCTTTGTCTAAAGTCTTCTTGAGGGCTCTCACAACTCAGTTGGACAAGGAGATTCACCATTAAACAAGTTGTCAACAGCCAACTGGGCACTATAACAAGTCTTACGCCTGGGGACCCTGTCTTTCCCTCTTTGCTCCTCGGTGGCCTCTGATGCACTTTATGAGCTGAAAACCAACAGCTCACTGGCGATACTGCGACTGCGACTGCACTTGCCACATTGCCATTTAACCGTTAATTTTAGCAGGGAGAAAGAAAAGAGCAGATGAAAGAACAAGATGGTCAAAGGGGACACATCATGGAAGAGACAAAGAGAAATAAAAGAGCTAGCAATGACATAAAAATACAAAATACAGTTAAAAGATATTAAAAGGGTCAGTTTGAACAAAACAAGTTAGAACAGGTGGACAGAAAAGGAGTGCAAGGGAAAACACAATGGGAAAGAAAAAAAACACAAAACATATAAAGCTTGAGAGATAAAAGGCACGGAAGAGCAAAATCCGTAATTACTCAGAATCCTCTACTGGTATCCCTTTTGAGAACCTGGGCTGTGAGATTCACTAAGATGCTATATCACGTGATAATCAGTATAGATCCCACAACCATGATGAACCACATATTCTCCACACTTTGATATATTTTACAGTTTGTTTCTTTCAGTCTTGAAGCATCAACCTTTGCATTTATTAATTACTGAGTCTGTGACCATGACTCAGGAAGCCTCATTTAGCATTAAATCTCTCCAGGTTTGTGTAGGACCCCCTTGTAAACATGAAGTGGCAAAACAGTTGCACACATTTTGGAGTTTTTTTTTATTTTCACAATAACTACATGTATCTCATTAAAATAAAGCCGAAGCAAAGATTTCTGCTCCTCAATGAGGTACTTCTCACTCTGACATCTGAACTTTCACTAATTAGAAGTAAGGTTTGAATCTGAAGATCTCTTTGCGTTAAATAAAAAAGTCTAGTTTGGGATTTTAAAAATGTTAAGTTTGTGTTTTGTCCTATACACCGCTCTCATTGGTTGATGCATGAAAGAAAACCTTGTTATGTGTTAGCTGGGTACAAATATCTAGTTGATCCTTTCAGAAATGTTTGCATTTAACCCTAATTTATTTTAGTTAAGGTAGGTTAGTGGGTTACTGCCCCCCTGCAAACATCATTGTTTGAACTCCAGAATTTGAATATTTGGGTTCACTCTCCACATGGCATTCAGGACAGGCATTTATGCTCACCGCTTTTAAATGGCACCAGCCGCCCCTGTTAATGTGTTACCTTCTTTATACATGTATACCCACTCCAATGCACTACCCTATGCTTCACCCTATACCTCTCTCAATATATCATCTACCTCCACTATGGCTCATCTCAATCCTCATTTTACCACTATGTTCTACAAAAGGACCCTTTCTGGACTATTCCCTCCTGTATCCCTACTGAAATCACCCCAAACATCATTTTACTATTATGATCTCCCAAACAACCCTTTCTAAATTCTTCCTTTATGAATCCCTTCTTGGACTCATCCCAAAAACCCATTTTACTACTATGATTTTTCTAGTCCATTTCTAGAGACTCCCCCTCCTCCATCTCTCCTTTCCCCATCCCAGATCTCCTCTTACTACTATGATTTTGCAATAAACACTTTCTAGACTCTTCCCACTTCTAGCCCTCCATTATTCATTGCAATTCAAGTAACAGACTTGCATGTCCACCGCTCATATTGAATACTGTTTCCCTAGAGTGATCAACCACTAATCCTTTTTGGGTTCCGGAGTAGCGTGCTACTTGCTAAAAAGCACTTCAACGCCTTGTCAGAGGTAGTAAGTGCTATATAAATACAGTTACAATTACAATTTGAACCACCATACTGTTGTACATAGGGCTGAATGTGCACACCCTGACACAGTAAAGAAAATTGATAACTCAACTGTTGGAATTAGTGTCTGTTCCCACCGCATTCTTCAGGTGGAGAATCAGTAGCAACTTCTGTTTCCTAGAAAGCACAGAGAGAAGTAGTTGTGTGCCATCTAAGCTTTGAACTGGGCATTGCACAGTTGGTGCAATAGACAATCTTGATCACAACCCTTCAAGCCACTGTCAAGAGTTATTTCCATGGTAAAGGGATCTGCATCTGCCAGACACCATCGATCTTAAGTCCAGGACAGACCACAAGCTATCTCTCTTCCTGCAGCAGCTGAGAGAAGGAAATTGTCTTTGCCTGAGAGCTGCACCGCTGTACCAGCAGTAGCTCCGAAAGAATCTACAGTTGAGGTGCCAAAATAACAAGACAAAGGTAGTTGTAGGGAATATGGTGGAAGCAATGAAGCGAGTGAAACTGAGGATTGAATAATTTCTCCAACTGATTGAGAAGGAGAAGCTAGAAAAGGGAGATAGTCTGGCATGGTCAGGTTGCCATGCTTCTCATCCGACAGATCCATCTTTGAATGAAGAGTCCTCTCTTTCATACCTTCATCCTCTCTTCTACGACAAGCCAGCCTCAGCAGCCATGATCAAGCATGGCATGGATGTTGTTCATCCATCAACAGAGTTCCTCAATCCTATGCAGAACCTAGTAGTTGCAATGGATGCTCCTCTGTTTGCTTTGGCAAAGTACATACAGTGGAAATAGCCCATTATGCATGGGGATGACAAGTTTGTGGTGATGTTTGGTGGCATCCACTTAGGGTTAGCTGTATGGAAAACCATTGTTGACTACCTGGAAGGCTCTGCATGGGTGAACGCTCTGACACAAGCAGGACTTGCCTTTTCAGGAACAACTGATTCTTTTCTAAGTTGCTGACATATCAATAGGATAAGACATGCACACCAGGTATGTGGTGCTGCTGTAAAGAAAGGTCAGAGAGAAGCATTTTTTACGTCATAGTCCCCAGACACTAAGGAATCAGAAGAAGCATGTACACAGGAAATGGTCAGAAAGAGACCAACATTCCTATCCTGGTATACATGAGATAGATACTTTATTGTGCATGGTTATTTAAAACCTTTACAATGTAGAGGAAAGGAAACGCAATTTATAAAACATAAGTCAAATTTAAACATGTAAAAACAAAAGTTCCGTCCATAAAACAGAAAAGCAAAAATACATGGAGAGATAACAGTAACACAATACAAAGAAGCTTAACATCTTGTTGGACGGTCTATTTATCATAAAAAACTTAAGAAATCGATTCTTCATCAAAGCCAGCCAAAGGGATATATAATAAAATGCCAATGTGCAAGAGAGAATAGTTAAATTATAATAACAGTTCGGAATGTCCCTATTGTGTAATTGATGGTAGTCGATGTATGGGAGAATCAGGGTGTCACTCTAGTGGTTGGTCATCAAGGGCACCATGGGGTTCATCCTTTAGACTTTTTATGGTACTATTAAAGTTGTTCGGTTTCCTTCAAAGTTTTAAAGCGGGCCTCAGCTTTTTCAAGAAATTTTTATCCTGGGATACCATCTTCAGGCTTGAACTATACTGAGAGAAGGACAATTATCCTGAAACACGTGTCTAGAGATACACAGCACTGGCTGCACCAACAAGGGTGAAAAACTAAAGCCTGAAACCGAAGAAAGTGTTACCATGCACTGCATTTTTTTATGATGCATCGGGGCAAACTGAGTGTTGTAGTGTGTAGCAGTGTGCGCCCACCCCCCTCCTATTTGAAAAGGCTCCCTTGAGCCAATGAGCTGACGAGCTCTGGTTGATGTACCTGCACCCAGGGAGTGGTACTGAGACCTGAGAAGACTTTGGGCAGAATCTCCACCACCCCCAAAAAAGTGGTGCTCTCTACTGAAGAAGGACAATTATCCTGAAACACGTGTCTAGAGATACACAGCACTGGCTACACCAACAAGGGTGAAAAACTAAAGCCTGACACCGAAGAAAGTGTTATCATGCACTGCATTTATTATGATGTGTAGGAGAGTAGGGTCTGCAATCCTATGATCACCCAGATTTTTTGCTTTTGTTTCACTGGTTTACGACTTTCTCTGGCTGTGGGCCTGCTAATCAGACCCACAGCCTGACTGTTCTCTTTCTAAATTACGATATGTACCCTAGGTGCATTTACCAATTGGTACTGGGCCACCTTATCAGACCCCGTAACGCAGGGCATAGGTGTACCCAGGGCCGCCAGGGGCTGAAGCATGTATTATGCCACCCCTGGCTGGCCTCCTAAATTTGACACAACTGGCTGCACGACAGCTGGGGCGAAGACGTGTAACCACCCTTCGCTTTAGGTATAGTAGGTCTATATCTAACCATACAATGGACACCCGAGTTCCTATCAGTCACTCCTATGGCAGGCCTTAACGATCCTGAAGGCAGAGTGCGTGGGCTCGTGTGAGCTAGGTTCAGGCCCGAGCCGAGCCCGGTTGCAGCTTGCGGAATCCAGACCCAATAGCTGTTCCATGATAACGCGTACCATATCGGTAACTCCGGTGTCGCGTTCTCAAGGCATGTCGAGTAAGGTGTCATACGAATCGGGGTGCTGCCCTCTCACCCATGCTGGCGACGAGGTTAGCATTCCACCCTTCTAGAGGGACACGACATGTACGTAACTGTGAACCCCGGTTAAAGTTAACTGAAGCCTCAGCTCCACAAAATGGATGCTGCCACCACAGACACGAGTCTGGCCTCCTGCTGCTGGGAGTCCTTCCAGCGAGGAGCGCTCGGACAAAGGGTTTCCTGTCGAGGGCGGTGTTCGCACCGTCCCAGACAGGGTTTGTGTATTCTGGGTAGGTAGGGCTTTGGCGAGAAGGTGACTGCGGAGTGGCACCCCGGTGCTCACTACGCATCTGCCGGTTAGAACCAGTTCCAGGGGCGACAGCCCTGGCCTGGGGAAAGTCCGGCAGGGGAGAGGGGTGTAACCACCCCCCTTCCTGGTCCCACCCTTAGGGCAGGACCTAGTCATGTACCCACCCCTTTCTTTAGAATAAAGACCGGAGCGGGGACCCTTCCAAATTAGATCATCTTTGATTCAAGAACTACTTTCTACGAAAGGACATTCAAGACTCTTCTCAAGATTTCTCCCTTGTGACTAAGGAGTAGTCACCCTGCATCAGCGGGCACCAACTAAGAACTCTGCGGTTTGCTGTAAGTCCTTCCTCAAGGAATCCGACGGCCCAGCTCGACGAGAACCGGCTTCCCTGGCACCTCTGACCTCTACCCACGTCATCAGCTCAGCTGTGATCTGTGGGTGCGACGAGACCTCGAGGGACCGGCCATCATCAGAACCTGCACGCTCTTAAAACCAGCACGACCATCGAGGTAACTCTCTGGTGAGTGCTCTGGGGTCCGAGAAGCCCCGACCCTGAGCCGCTCCAGCACCGAAGTGAAGTCTCCTAGCATCTCCACGATCTGCGTGGGGCCCTTCTGCTCGCTGCTCAGCACGTTGTCTGGTCACTAGCCGCTGGCTTGTGCCTTCTGTGACGACATCCGAGAATCATCACTGCTGGTCTGGTTGCTCCAGACTGGCCCTTGCTTCCATCTTTGCGAGAAGCACCCCGGACCCTCCTGGTCCACTCAAGACGCCATCTTAGGCCCACCACGTGGCCCTGAGATCTGCCAAGGCTTGTTGCCCCATCCTGGGCCCAGCGACGCCGACAGCATCATCCTTCGTGGGACAGCTCGCACCTCCACTGTGGTCGCCGACAACGCCTCCTGGTCCGTGAGACTGCAGAGCCTAGCGTCGCCCACTCACCTGGTCGAGGTGACGGCCAACCGGTGCCTTCCTGGTACCCTCTGACTACTGGCTAGTAGTACGAACTTGGTCCCCTCTGCTTTCAGGTTTCATCAATCTCCGATCCAGGCTTGGATCTCTACGAACTATTCAGCACTGGTCGCCGGCCAGCAACTCCTTTTCTTCCGGCTCCTGGCTCGTCAGCGAAGACCCCGACGCCTGTAAGACTTGTGCAGCCGCAGCCCTCGTGGCTAGGTAACTCGGCATTTCGGTGCCTGCATAGCCTCCTTACTCTAGGGTCCTGAGTCCCTCGCTTCCGACTTGCCTTATCGGGTCCGCCCGAGACCTTAATCTTTCCGTGTCCTCGGACACTTGTTTTAATTGTGCACTTGAAGTATTTGCTAAAGAGATTTGGTTTGTGCTTAGTACCCTGTCCTCATAAAGAGTACAGGGCTGTTGTGATTCTTAATAAATATACTGTTTATTTTCATAACACTTGTGTGGTGCCCTTTCACTGGGTGTTCAAGGGGTACATGTGTGGTAAACAGCTGGCTTAACGCGCCCTCTCGAGTCTTTAGCCTTAGACTGCTCGTATCCACGCTACTAGGATAGCTGGTCTATAGGTTGACTTACAACCAAACACCATAAGGGTCGTTGGAACGATACATAGCGGTCGCTAGAATAGCGAACGTTGCATATCGGGCCAACTTCTCACATTGGTGAGCAGCGGTTGGGATTTGAGCTTGCTGTTGTTTTACCACACGTATCCTAAGAATATCTTGTTGAAAGATCGCACAAGTACTGTTAGTACATATAACTAAAAGCTTAGAATACTCTGAGTTCTACTGAACCAGCTGTTGTAGCTCCTCAAGGCTTAGCACACCTTGGCTACAACTCTTAGCAAGGGTACAGTAGGTAAACACGTAGTGTAGGTAGGTGCATCACTTACACCACACTAGAAACAGTATGTCGGACAAAGGAGGAAACTCTGGGTCTCCCCTTGTGTCAGTTGACCCTCCACAGGTCATCCCTTCAGGATATACTGTGCTGAGCTTCAAGGAGTTAAGACGACTGTGTCACTCCAGGAAGATTCAGCAGGGGTCTAACCCCACAACGTCCTTTCTGATTGGTCTCTTGGAGACTTATGATGCCAGAAGAGCTGAGAAACTTTGTAGCTCTTCTAATCCAGAAGGAGACATGCCTCCCCTCGAGGGAACCCGAGACGATCCTGACCTCATCCACCTCGCAACTGAGAACGAAGATGTGGAGGAGGACGAGGATGAGGATCTCTCTGGGGATGAGGCAGATAAGGGACAGGTAGAAGTCGTCAGACTAAGCAGGTCCAACTTAAGCAAACATGATAGCGGTACTGGGGGACCCCTGGGGCCACTATCAGGTCAGCTTAACATTGGGAATGGACGAGCCCGATCTCTGTCAAGAGGCTCTGGCAGATCCCTTCAAACCAATGGCTCTCACAACTCTTCGCAGAGAGGGATGACGTCCCCTCAGAGGAGAGTGTACGAAGCTAAGGAAAGGGCAGCCAATCTAAGGATTGAAAGGGAAGAACTTGCCCTGGCCAAAGAGAGGCTTGCCTTTGCTAGAGAGCAACAGTTAAGTGGGGCAGTCCCCACTGGTGGCAGCAATGTACCTAGTAATAGGGAAAAGAGTTTCGATACGAAACACCTTGGTAAGATAGTGCCCCCCTTTAAACAAGGGGACGACATCCACAAATGGATTACTGCTTTGGAGAGGGCCTGCACTGTGCAGGGTGTTCCCCAGAGTCAGTGGGCAGCTATCTTGTGGCTCTCCTTTGAAGGAAAAGGAAGAGACAAGCTCCTCACCACAAGGGTCGAGGATGCTAACAATTACCAAATCTTGAAAAATACACTCGTTGAAGGGTTCGGCCTAACCACTGAGCAGTACAGGGTGCTGTTCAGGGATACCCAGAAAACGCAGTCTCAAGATTGGTCTGATTTTGTCGATTGTGCCACTAAGGCTTTTGAGGGCTGGTTGCTGGGCAGTAAGGTTACTGATTATCAAGGATTGTATAATTTGATGATGAGAGAACAAATTTTAAACAATTGTCAGAACCAGTTGTTGCATCAGCATCTTGTCGACTCGGACCTGACCTCTCCCCAAGAATTGGGAAAGAAGGCAGACAGATGGGTTCGTACAAGAGTTAAACAGAACCAGGGCCAGAATCAAGGCGGTCAGAAGAAAGCAGACCAGAAGGGTAAAGATTCTAAAGGGGAACAAAATGACCAGAAGTCTTCGACAGGTCCCCAACAACCCAAAGAGGGTGGGGGTCAGGCTCCCCAAAAGAAGAAAGAAGGCCAATCCAAAAGATGGTGCCAGTACTGTAAAAGTAAATCTCACTGGTTTAGTGAGTGCACCAAGAAAGGAGGAGGGCAGACTCCTGCCACTGCAGCCCCTAAGGCACCTGTGCCCCCTAGTACAGTCAGCAGTGGTAGTGCGCCTCCCAAGGGTTTAGTAGGGTTAACCCTGGGTTCTGAGGGGCGTGACAACTTAGTTGGCACACTCACTCAGGCTGTCCTTGTCAGTACAGGGGACGCGGACGTATCCCCTGACGTAAGCCCCAATACTTTGGGCAAATACCGACAGACGCCTTTCATAAATGGAAAGATGGCTCAGGCCTATAGGGACACTTGTGCCAGCGTCACCATGGTGACGCCTAACTTTGTGGACCCTGGACAGATCATGCCAGGTACAGAATTCCTGGTGACCAATGCAAGCAATGTCACTACCAATCACAGTATGGCAATTGTAGCTTTCTCCTGGGGAGGGGTAACTGGCCAAAAGAAGGTTGTAGTTAGTCCAGACCTCCCAGTGGATTGTTTGTTGGGCAATGATTTGGAGTCGTCACAATGGTCAGAAGTGGAGCACCGGACTCACATGGAAATGTTAGGTTTGCCAGCACATGTGTTCGCTGTGACTAGGTCACAGGTCAGGAAATGCCCCACTGAACAGGTGCTGGATCCTGGAACAACGGACCAGACACCTCCCAAGAAAAAGAGCAGTAGGGTTAAGGCTGCGCCTTCCCCCTTGCCCCAGGTCGAGGATCAAGTCTCAGAGGAGGCTGACCTACAGGAATTGAGGGAAACTGAGCCTAGGGAATTCGAACTTGCTCAAGTTGAATTCTTGGGTTCAGGGGGACCCTCAAGGGAAGACCTGGGGAAGGACCAGTTAGACTGCCCTTCTCTTGAACCCCTCAGACAGCAGGCTGCTGCTGAGGCTGCTGGGAACGCCACAGGTACCCACAAGGTATACTGGGAAGATGGACTCCTGTACACTGAGTCAAGAGACCACAAGCCTGGCATGACCAGGAGGCTGGTTGTACCCTTGTCTCAGCGTGGTTTCCTACTTACCTTGGCCCACGAGATTCCCTTAGCAGGTCACTTAGGCCAGACGAAAACGTGGGACAGGCTTGTCTCACACTTTCACTGGCCTCACATGAACGAAGATACCAAGGAGTTTTGCCGCTCCTGTGTCACTTGCCAAGCCAGTGGTAAGTCAGGTGGCACGACAAAGGCCCACTTATACCAATGCCTGTGGTGGGGGTGCCCTTTGAACGGGTGGGGATCGACATCGTCGGTCCCATGGAACCACCTACAGCATCAGGGCACAAGTTTATACTGGTGGTAGTGGATCATGCCACCAGGTATCCTGAAGCTATTCCCCTTAGGACCACTACAGCACCTGTTGTGGCAAGAGCCCTAGTTGGAGTGTTCTCCAGAGTGGGCTTCCCTAAGGAGGTCGTCTCCGACAGAGGTGCAAACTTTATGTCGAGCTACTTAACTGCTATGTGGAAGGAATGTGGTGTTAACTACAAGTTCACTACACCCTATCATCCACAATGCAATGGGCTTGTTGAGAGATTCAACAGGACCCTAAAAGGGATGATTCATGGACTACCGGAAAAGCTTCGGCGTAGATGGGACGTCCTGATCCCCTGCCTCTTGTTCGCCTACAGAGAAGTCCCGCAGAAGGGGGTTGGCTACAGCCCTTTTGAACTTTTGTACGGGCATCCTGTAAGGGGACCCCTGTGTTTGGTGAAGGAAGGATGGGAGAGACCTCTCAAAAAGCCTGCAGCCAACATAGTGGACTATGTGCTTGGCCTCCGCTCGCGGATGGCTGAATACATGGAAAAGGCATCTGAAAACCTTAAGGCCAGCCAAGAACTCCAAAAAGCTTGGCATGACCAAAAGGCTGTCTTGACTGTTTACCAGCCCGGACAGAAGGTGTGGGTGTTGGAGCCAGTGGCCCCAGCAGCACTCAAGGACAAATGGTCCGGGCCCTACACCATCCTGGAGAAAAAGGGAGAGGTCACCTACCTGGTCGACCTGGGAACTCCCCGGAGCCCCCACAGGGTGCTTCATGTCAACAGGCTAAAAGCATATGTCGACAGGAAGGACATGAGTTTGCTCATGGCCCTAGATGAGGGACAGGAAGAGGAGAGTGACCCTCTCCCCGACCTGCTCACTCAGAATCCTGACGATGGCTCGGTAGATGGTGTTGTCTTTTGTGGCAGCCTCTCCGAACATCAACAGAGCGACTGTAAACAGGTTCTTCAGTCGTTCAGACATATGTTTTCTCTAACACCCAGTCAGACCGATTGGTGCACCCATGAGGTTGACACTGGTGACAGCTTGCCCGTCAAGAGTAAAATCTACAGGCAGCCTGATCACGTTAGAGACTGCATCAAGAGTGAAGTGCAGAAAATGTTGGAGCTGGGAGTCATTGAACCCTCGGATAGCCCTTGGGCTAGTCCCGTAGTTCTAGTGCCGAAACCTCACACCCAGGGTGGTAAGAGAGAGATGAGGTTTTGCGTAGACTACAGGGGTCTCAATGCAGTCACTAAGACTGACGCCCACCCAATACCAAGGGCAGACGAGCTTATCGATAGATTGGCTTCGGCCAACTACTTAAGTACGTTTGACCTGACAGCTGGGTATTGGCAAATCAGGTTAGCTGAGGACGCCAAGCCTAAAACCGCATTTTCAACCCCTGGTGGGCATTATCAGTTCGTGGTAATGCCCTTTGGTCTGAAAAATGCACCTGCCACCTTCCAACGGTTGGTGAATCAAGTCCTTACTGGGCTGGATGACTTCTGTGCGGCGTATCTTGACGATATCGCTGTCTTTAGCTCCACCTGGGAGGATCACCTGGTCCACCTGCGGAAGACGTTAGAGGCACTGCAAGCAGCAGGTCTCACTATCAAGGCCACCAAGTGCCAGATAGGGCAGACACAGGTTGTATACCTGGGCCACCTTGTAGGTGGAGGTCAGGTTCAGCCACTGGAGAGCAAGATACAGTCAATCAGGGACTGGGCTCCTCCAACCACCCAGACTCAGGTTCGAGCTTTCTTGGGCCTGACTGGTTACTATAGGAAGTTTGTCAGGAACTATGGTTCCATTGTGACACCATTAAACGAACTGACAAGTAAGAAAATGCCAAAAAAAGTTCAGTGGACAGCGAGCTGTCAAAAAGCATTCGATGACCTAAAGCAGGCCATGTGCACGGCGCCTATCCTCAAGAGTCCGGACTACTCCAAACCATTCATTGTCCAAACAGATGCTTCTGAGTTGGGTGTGGGAGCTGTTCTTTCTCAACTGAATTTTGATGGTCAAGACCAGCCCATTGCTTTTATAAGCAGAAGGCTGACCCCTAGAGAGAAGAATTGGTCAGCTATTGAGAGGGAGGCCTTTGCTGTGGTTTGGGCCCTGAAGAAGCTGAGGCCATACTTGTTTGGCACTCACTTCAAGATTCAGACCGACCATAAGCCCCTCTTGTGGCTAAATCAGATGAAGGGTGAAAACCCCAAACTGCTTAGGTGGTCCATTTCCCTACAGGGGATGGACTTTACAGTGGAACATAGACCTGGTACTGATCATGGCAATGCCGATGGGCTCTCCAGATATTTCCACTTAGAACAAGAAGACTCACCTGGTCAAGGTTAGCTTATTGTTCCGACGTTTGGGGGGGGGGTCATGTAGGAGAGTAGGGTCTGCAATCCTATGATCACCCAGATTTTTTGCTTTTGTTTCACTGGTTTACGACTTTCTCTGGCTGTGGGCCTGCTAATCAGACCCACAGCCTGGCTGTTCTCTTTCTAAATTACGATATGTACCCTAGGTGCATTTACCAATTGGTACTGGGCCACCTTATCAGACCCCGTAACGCAGGGCATAGGTGTACCCAGGGCCGCCAGGGGCTGAAGCATGTATTATGCCACCCCTGGCTGGCCTCCTAAATTTGACACAACTGGCTGCACGACAGCTGGGGCGAAGACGTGTAACCACCCTTCGCTTTAGGTATAGTAGCTCTATATCTAACCATACAATGGACACCCGAGTTCCTATCAGTCACTCCTATGGCAGGCCTTAACGATCCTGAAGGCAGAGTGCGTGGGCTCGTGTGAGCTAGGTTCAGGCCCGAGCCGAGCCCGGTTGCAGCTTGCGGAATCAAGACCCAATAGCTGTTCCATGATAACGCGTACCATATCGGTAACTCCGGTGTCGCGTTATCAAGGCATGTCGAGTAAGGTGTCATACGAATCGGGGTGCTGCCCTCTCACCCATGCTGGCGACGAGGTTAGCATTCCACCCTTCTAGAGGGACACGACATGTACGTAACTGTGAACCCCGGTTAAAGTTAACTGAAGCCTCAGCTCCACAAAATGGATGCTGCCACCACAGACACGAGTCTGGCCTCCTGCTGCTGGGAGTCCTTCCAGCGAGGAGCGCTCGGACAAAGGGTTTCCTGTCGAGGGCGGTGTTCGCACCGTCCCAGACAGGGTTTGTGTATTCTGGGTAGGTAGGGCTTTGGCGAGAAGGTGACTGCGGAGTGGCACCCCGGTGCTCACTACGCATCTGCCGGTTAGAACCAGTTCCAGGGGCGACAGCCCTGGCCTGGGGAAAGTCCGGCTGGGGAGAGGGGTGTAACCACCCCCCTTCCTGGTCCCACCCTTAGGGCAGGACCTAGTCATGTACCCACCCCTTTCTTTAGAATAAAGACCGGAGCGGGGACCCTTCCAAATTAGATCATCTTTGATTCAAGAACTACTTTCTACGAAAGGACATTCAAGACTCTTCTCAAGATTTCTCCCTTGTGACTAAGGAGTAGTCACCCTGCATCAGCGGGCACCAACTAAGAACTCTGCGGTTTGCTGTAAGTCCTTCCTCAAGGAATCCGACGGCCCAGCTCGACGAGAACCGGCTTCCCTGGCACCTCTGACCTCTACCCACGTCATCAGCTCAGCTGTGATCTGTGGGTGCGACGAGACCTCGAGGGACCGGCCATCATCAGAACCTGCACGCTCTTAAAACCAGCACGACCATCGAGGTAACTCTCTGGTGAGTGCTCTGGGGTCCGAGAAGCCCCGACCCTGAGCCGCTCCAGCACCGAAGTGAAGTCTCCCAGCATCTCCACGATCTGCGTGGGGCCCTTCTGCTCGCTGCTCAGCACGTTGTCTGGTCACTAGCCGCTGGCTTGTGCCTTCTGTGACGACATCCGAGAATCATCACTGCTGGTCTGGTTGCTCCAGACTGGCCCTTGCTTCCATCTTTGCGAGAAGCACCCCGGACCCTCCTGGTCCACTCAAGACGCCATCTTAGGCCCACCACGTGGCCCTGAGATCTGCCAAGGCTTGTTGCCCCATCCTGGGCCCAGCGACGCCGACAGCATCATCCTTCGTGGGACAGCTCGCACCTCCACCGTGGTCGCCGACAACGCCTCCTGGTCCGTGAGACTGCAGAGCCTAGCGTCGCCCACTCACCTGGTCGAGGTGACGGCCAACCGGTGCCTTCCTGGTACCCTCTGACTACTGGCTAGTAGTACGAACTTGGTCCTCTCTGCTTTCAGGTTTCATCAATCTCCGATCCAGGCTTGGATCTCTACGAACTATTCAGCACTGGTCGCCGGCCAGCAACTCCTTTTCTTCCGGCTCCTGGCTCGTCAGCGAAGACCCCGACGCCTGTAAGACTTGTGCAGCCGCAGCCCTCGTGGCTAGGTAACTCGGCATTTCGGTGCCTGCATAGCCTCCTTACTCTAGGGTCCTGAGTCCCTCGCTTCCGACTTGCCTTATCGGGTCCGCCCGAGACCTTAATCTTTCCGTGTCCTCGGACACTTGTTTTAATTGTGCACTTGAAGTATTTGCTAAAGAGATTTGGTTTGTGCTTAGTACCCTGTCCTCATAAAGAGTACAGGGCTGTTGTGATTCTTAATAAATATACTGTTTATTTTCATAACACTTGTGTGGTGTCCTTTCACTGGGTGTTCAAGGGGTACATGTGTGGTAAACAGCTGGCTTAACGCGCCCTCTCGAGTCTTTAGCCTTAGACTGCTCGTATCCACGCTACTAGGATAGCTGGTCTATAGGTTGACTTACAACCAAACACCATAAGGGTCGTTGGAACGATACATAGCGGTCGCTAGAATAGCGAACGTTGCATATCGGGCCAACTTCTCACATGATGCATCAGGGCAAACGGAGTGCTGGAGTGTGAGGCAGTGTGCGCCCACCCCCTCCTATTTGAAAAGGCTCCCTTGAGCCAACGAGCTGACGAGCTCTGGTTGATGCACCTGCACCCAGGGAGTGGTACCGGGACCTGAGAAGACATTGGGCAGCATCTCCAGCACCCCCAAAAAAGTGTTGCTCTCTACTGAAGAAGGACAATTATCCTGAAACTCGTGTCTTGAGATACACAGCACTGGCTGCACCAACAAGGGTGAAAAACTAAAGCCTGACACCGAAGAAAGTGTTATCATGCACTGCATTTATTATGATGCATAGGGGCAAACTGAGTGCTGGAGTGTGAGGCAGTGTGCGCCCACCCCCCTCCTAATTGAAAAGGCTCCCTAAGCTAACGAGCTGACGAGCTCTGGTTGATTCACCTGCGCCCAGGGAGTGGTACTGATACCTGAGAAGACTTTGGGCAGCATCTCCAGCACCCCCAAAAAAAAGTGTTGCTCTCTACTGAAGAAGGACAATTATCCTGAAGCACGTGTCTAGAGATACAAAGCACTGGCTGCACCAACAAGGGTGAAAAACTAAACCCTGACACCGAAGAAAGTGTTATCATGCACTGCATTTTGTATGATGCATCGGGGCAAACTGAGTACTGGAGTGTGAGGCAGTGGGCGCCCACCCCCCTCCGATAAGATAAGGCAGGAATGCTTTGATATAACTGATAAAATAAACACATTTCACAAATATGTTTCCAATACTTTGTACATATACATATATATGTACTTTTTTGTTTGCTGGAAGACAACCACACACCAAAATGTCCTCTTTTTAACGTTGCATGATAACAACTACAAGACTAACTTTCTGGGGTTAAAATACCCCAAGCTTGAGCCATTGTTTGAGGACTTGAGTGTCCATGTCACAGGGAAGGCTTTGTATCAACAGGCATACCATGTGTGCCATGAGCTCTAAAAAATGTGTAGGACTGAGAAACTGAACTCAAGATGACTCCGTTGTTTGATGGACTTCGTTCTGCTATTGACTCCCAATACTTCATCATAGGCCATTTTTGTATAAATGGGCTTCGTGGGTGATTAGCTGGGTCAACTACCGAATTTGTGTTTTTATGCCCATTATCTTTGCTACATTTTGCCTGATTTATTCCACTTAATTGACACGACTAAAATAGATGTTTGAAAATAGTATATCTTTTTTTTAAAAAAAAAAGGAAAAAGAGAGGTAAAGTTTCATATATACAAAAAAAACTGAGAACAATCACTTAAAGAACTGTGAGACTCTTTGGCATATCATTATTTTACACTAAGCACTGTTGGGCCAACAATAGGAAGTTATTATTTGAGTGGGAACTGATGTATTCACAGTGGGTCTTGTACAACTGAACCTGTTGAGGAAACTGATAAGGTTGTAGCTGAGTAAATTATATTTTTCCCTCCTTGCTCTCTTGTTGTTTGCCATTTTCAATAGCATTATTCTTTAGCAAAAATCTTGTTGCAAAAGGGCTGTGGGACCCATTTGTTATACTAACTTGGGATAATTCCTCACATTTGGTAAGCTTCTGCTTGATATTACTGCTTCTGTGAATGTAATGTATCAATGTTCTCATTTACATTGGTATTTTCGAAAGATACAAAAGTTCAGAAGATTTGTGCTTGGAATACATGGAGACGCTTGCTCCATTGAGGTACCAGGTGATCCCTTCACTCAAGGTGAACCTCCTCCTAGAATCAGTGTTGAAGTGAATAATGCACTTTGTGGTGCCCAAGGGTATTTTGACTAGTGAGGAGCATGTGAATGGAACCTACGAGAAGATGTATTGGGGTGTACACTACCTTCCATTTTATCTTATTTATTTTATTTTAAATATTTTATGCAATTTGTAGAGCGCGCAAATACCCGTGGGTGTCTCGGCGCTGGGGACAGCGAGCATGAACCACAGGACAAATAGACTATTGGTTAAAAAGCCATGTTTTTGTCATTTTTCTGAATGCAAGTAAAGACTGGCTGGCTTTGATATGAATTGGGAGGGAATTCCGAAGCTTTGATGTGGCAACAGTGAATTGTTTGTCACCCCATTATGCTGTCTTAATTTGGGGGACCCTTAGCAGGTCTGCTGTGGAAGAGCGTAAGGCCCGATTAGGAATGTAAACATCTAGGGCCTCATTCAGAAACAATGGTCCAGAGTTACAGGAAGCTTTATATGCAATACAGAGGGCCATAAACTTGATACGATTTTTTACTGGAAGCCAGTGATACTGTTGAAGTATGTGTGAGTGTGTGAGATTGATTTGTATTTAGGAGTTCCTGATAGAATTCTGGCTGCTAAAGTTTTGGACAATAAGAAATACGGAGGAGGTTTACAAACCCGGTGTAGGACGGACGCGTATGGCGTTAATAAACAGAGTAACACAGTTGGGACGTAGGACTGTTCAGACGATTGGCATTTTCATCAGAGATCAGTTGGTTAAATCCTTATGGCAGTCGAAGCAACAGTGTTTTGAAGGTTCAAGTTATTCATTACCATCATATTGGTTTTCAGTATTGGCTTGGGATTTCTTTCAATACAAAGCATGATCAGTAGATTGCCCCTGATGAAGGGAAATTGAATTCCCGAAATGCATTGGGCTCCAGACTCTATGAAATTCACGAGCAAATAACCTATGTACAATTTGCATTTTGATGATTTCACATTATGTATAAGTAAGCTTTTAATCACAAGTAGTTATAGAAAGGTGTAAATTCACTAGCAAACGTATAATGAGAGAAAACATGTATGTTTAGTCACTAATATCATGAATATTGCAACAATGATGTAATTGTTTGACTTACAATTAAAGGTGGTTGTTGAGAGAAAGAATTCATGAAATGAAACACAGTGGTTAATGGATTCACAAAAATTGCTTTATTGTGTATAATCGCATAAATTGTTGGTGGAATATAGTTTTCCAGAGTACAGTGCGCACTGCTTGCAGACCGAGTTCTGCATTATTGCATTCATTCTAGACAGTGGCGGCCAACACCAGACATAGTGCGGCACCCCACACAGAACATTTAGAAATTTAGATAACAGGTACATTACATTTAATAGTGTGTGCATCTCTGTCCTCACAACACATTCTAGACAGCGAGCATGAACCACAGGACACATAGACTATTGGTTAAAAAGCCATGTTTTTGTCATTTTTCTGAATGCAAGTAAAGACTGGCTGGCTTTGATATGAATTGGGAGGGAATTCCAAAGCTTTGATGTGGCAACAGTGAATCTTTTCTCATCCCATGATGCTGTCTTAATGCGGGGGACCCTTAGCAGGTGTGCTGTGGAGGAGCGTAAGGCCCGATTAGGAATGTAAACATCTAGGGCCTCATTCAGAAACAATGGTTCAGAGTTACAGGAAGCTTTATATGCAATACAGAGGGCCTTAAACTTGAAACAATTTTTTACTGGAAGCCAGTGATACTGTTGAAGTATGTGTGAGATGGATTTGTATTTAGGAGTTCCTGATAGAATTCTGGCTGCTAAATTTTAAACCACTTGGAGTTTATGGAGGACTTTGCTCTGAGCATTAATGAGGAGACCATTGCAGTAGTCAATAGTAGACATAACTAAAGTGCTTACTAGTGTCTTTCCAGCTCTGAGAGGTAAACAAGGTAGGAGCTTTTTTATCATTCGCAATTTATGGAATGATGATGAGACCACAGAATTGGCATGAGGAACAAAGGGCAGCCTGTCGTCAAATATAACGCCCAAATTTCTGACCTTGGTTACTGGAAGTGGAAGGGGGCCCAATGAGGACGGCCACCAGGAGGAAGATCAATTTGGCCATAATTTACCAAATATCATAACCTCTGTTTTCTCAGAGTTAAGTTTTAGGCAGTTGCTGGCTACTGATGGCCAACATGCCTTTCTGGAAATTGGCTGCTACTTCATCGCCATCATTATGTACTGCCAGCAACAGTTGAGTATCATTGGCGTAAGATGCGAGGCCCATCCTGTGAGCTTTGATGACTTTGGCCAAGTCCAACACATAGATGTTAAATAGTGTCGGACTTAATGATGATCCTTGTGGTACACCACACTGGAGGGCCAATTGAGGAGAGTTAAAGGTGCCGAGACTCACTGATTGCGTGCCATTTGTTAGGAAAGAGGTCAGCAGGGCTCTAGCTGTATGTCTAATACCTATTTTTGTGACATGTTCGATCAGGATAGCATGATCGACCGTGTCAAATGCAGCTAAAAGATCCAAGAGTATAAGAACAGTGGTCCCCCCCTGATTGAGTATCATCCTGATATCCTCTGATGCGTTAAAAAGCACTGTCTCAGTTCCGTGGCACTTACCGAAACCGAATTGTGTATCATCTAGGAGATGGTGATCTTCAATATACTTAGATTATTGGATATTCATCACTTTTTCAAAGATTTTTGCTCGAAATGGCAAACTGGCTATAGGTATATAATTCTTAGTGTCATTAGGGTCAAGATTATATTTTTTTAACAGAGGTTTAATGATTGTTTTTTTCCAGATCTGTTGGTATACGCCCGTCATAAACATCGCATTGCAGATGTTAGAAAGGCTAGGCGCAATAAGCTCGGCAATGGATTTTAGGATGGCTGGTGGGCAGGGGTCAGTGGCAGATCCTGATTTAGTGATGGAGATGACATTTAAGTTCTGGTCTGATGATATCCTATCGAATTGTAAGAAAGAAGGAGAGGGTTCAGTAATGCCATGGTTTGGGGGCTGACCATCAGTTTTGGGTTGAGAGGAAAAGTTGAAGTAGCAAATGAGTCACATAAGGCCTGTGAGGGGCTGGGGTGGGGTTCGATGTAAGTCCTGATAGTTTGGCTTCTACCTGATATAGGTGTTTGTTAGAATATTGCGCAGATTCTATCTGTGCAATATAATATTTACTTTTCTCCTGCACAATAAGCAATTTGTATTTAGTGAGTGCGTCTTTATATCGAGTTTTTTCATTATTGTTGCAGTTTTTCTGCCTGTGTCTCTCAAGATTTCTACACAGTTGCTTCTGTAATCTGAGGGCTTCTGAAAACCAAGGAGCGGAAGGGGTGAAACGATTTTTAGAGATTTTCTTTTGAGGAACCCGAAGATTAAATGCCTTGTGCAGCCAATTCGAATAATTTGATTAAGCAAGATTCGGGTCTGGAGTGGGATCTGGTTGCGTGGAGAGCAGATGTGATTTAAGACGCTGCGGATCTATACTCTACCAGGCTTTGATAAATACAGGCATGTGTGGAATGGCGTTTGGTATCAAATTCCTGTTGATTTGGATATCAAATATGACTGCATACTGGTCTGTCCAGAACAGAGGAAGAATGCTCTTTAAGAAAATAGATTGGCAGTTGAAAAACAGGCCATCTAGAGTGTGCCAGGCTGAGTGCGTAGGGCTGGATACCAATTGAGAGAGACCTACTGCCTCTAGTTCTTAGACTTTTCTTTAGAAATAAGTGGCAGGATTGATTCCTCTTTCTACCTTCCCTTTTAGAAAATGTACTACTGTAGGGTGTACACTTCACTTCAAAATGCTTCAGTATGAACTCCTCCCTCCATGGTGTGCCAGGGTGGCCTCCTAGAATAGGTATCTTGAGTGACGTTGCACTCCATGGCATCCTCTTTGGCAAGGTTTTGAGATAGACACTGAGGGATGAGCACTTGCCCTGTGGAGGTGTAGGCTCAGTCTTGTAATGTTGTCATTGCACTGTCACTGGTTGGACCCTTTACTCCATGGTGCCAAGGGATGGGACTTAGGATGGGGCTCCTGGAATAGGAGTTGGGTTCGAAACGTCTGTCAGTAGTGCTCGTGGGAGAGTGCCCAGCTGTGTGGTGCTCTAGGGTAGGATAGCCCAACGCTCTATGGAGTCTCTGCAAGTGGTTGCAGAATGAGTGGCTTGACAAACACTATTTCAAGAGTTTTCCAAGGTGGCTAATGGGATGCCAAGCGTACCAGGAGCATCCTAAAGGTGCCATCACAGAAACTGCTCTCCTTGTGATATCATGGCGCCTTCTTAGCATGGGCGATAATGTGGATCATAGAACAGGCTTACTAAAATAAGTGGCTGGGTGAACACTGACCTCCACTGTGTTCCAGGGTGACCACAGAGAACATGTCCCAATAAACACCATCTTTCTTGGTGCAACATAGGTTGGCTTTAACAGGTGATGGTAGTGAACACACTACAGGGTAACTCATCTTTGGCTCCCCTTCTGCAGGGACAGTTTCACAATTGCTTATTAACCTTCTTGGTTTCTCAAATTTGACTGACAATGCACTGTTTGCCGACTCATTTAAAAAAAATGTTGCCCCCCCCCCAAACTGCCTAATGGCAGTCGGGCTCAAAAGCTACGCATGCTCACCATAGGGCACTCGTAGCAAACTTTTATGCTTCACCACTTTCAATTGTCATCAGCTTCCACTGCAAGATTGCATGTCTGAAGACATATGTCATCCTTTCATGAATACTTTCTTTATTCATGAAAGCCACCCATTTCAACGTCCCTGTCTGATAAAGGAAAGTTTTGTTTTGGGAAAAAGTCCGACCTAATGACATGTTTGGTACAGACATCAGAGAAAGAAGGGCCAAACCTATTTAAATTAGATGACATTAATGATGCAACTACATTGTTGGCCAACTTGAAAGAACTGGATGAAGAAGAACGTTCGGGATCTTTCTCCTGAGCTGGTGTCTTTGGAAGAAGCAGCTGAGACAGATGTGCCATCTTCCTTTGATGTGAAGGTATTCAATGGTGCTGCTGTGGAGTACCTCCTTGCACCAACTTCATCTGTCAGGACTTTTGAAGACTATGCCATTGATGTTTCATACCTTATATAGTGCAGCAGCTTGATAGCTTGAGAATGGTGTAGATTGTCTGGGACTGGTATGGCAAAAGCAGCATCAAATACTCTTGTCACCGAGAAAAGTGGAAAAGGAAACTGAAGAAAGGTTGTAAGTCAAAATAAGAATCCAGGACAGTGGCAAAACTTCTTGAGTGATGCAGACTACAAACAGGGGTTGTTCATGTTCCTGTCCACGAAGATCGAGAACAGTGAATTCCCACCTGCCAAGGAAGTAGTGACAATATATGGAGACAGCATTCTGGTTAGAGGCAGTAACCTATCCATTCCAACCTGTAACCACAAAGAGGCAGATACAAGACTGGTCTTACATGTACAACATGCCCTGCAAGCAGGCTTTGTCTCTTGTTGGTCTGCATTGTGGACACCAGTGTCGTAGTGATTCTGATAGGAAAGTTTCACCAGCTACAAGACTTGTGTCCCAAAGTCCATATCTGGGTAGCATTTGGTACAGGGAGGAACTTTTCCTACATTCACATTAATGTCATTGCTCAGACCTTGGGAGAGGAGAATTCCATAGCCATGCCTGTGTTAAACAGCTTTACTGGCTGTGACACGGTTTCTGCATTCCTTGGAAAGTTAAGAAATCAAGATGGATGGCCTGAAAACCTTATCGGAATTTACAGCAGCCTTCGCCAACATTGCCAAGAATCCATTCAAAGCAGTGGACATTCAGAGTGACAAATTCCGAATTCTTCAATCTTCACCGTAATCTTGTACTAGAGAACAAACCAACTGGAGTCAGTGAATGAAGCCCACAGACAAAAGTTTTGTCAGTAAAACAAAACAATGGAAGCCATCCCACAAACACAGTCTGCTCTTCTTGAACTTACAAAGCGTGCTGTTCTCCAAGCAGGAATCTGGTCCACATGTGACATATCTCAGCAGAAGCTATCCACTCCAGCGGGACGAGGTAGAAAATTGACCGAGACAGTCAGTGCTGGACACCATTATGGACAGCACTGCCAGTGACTTTTAAAGCATGTGGTGTACTTGTCAAGTATGGCTGCAAAGCTGCAGCTGGTTGCATGGTTTAAGTGTGTGCTTGCAAGAAGGCGCTGTGGACCTGCACTGAACTTTCAAGTGCAATTGCATCAGAAACTGAGCACACAAAATCATTTCTTTAGGAAAGTTTATTAAACACAGAACATATCTGCAGACTTTATAGTTCTGTTTTTACTTATGATTCTTTTTTTAAAGTTCATTTAACAGAGTAGAGATCTGCAATTAAATGAGTTCTATATATGCAGTCTTGTTTTACTTTCCCTTCGTGTCTTCTTTATAGTCAATAACAGAAGTATTAATGCTTACCCTGTTCCTCAGTGCCTGTTGCACAGCCTGATTTCTGAAAAATGTGGCAGGATCCATGATCACTGTTCTCGTGAATCCTACCAGAAATTATTAGCATATGACCAAACAAAATTCCACATACATTTAGGGGCTTTTGTCCAACCTGTCCCCTTAATCATACTAAAGGACCTCACTATAGGGTGGGCGATGAAGCAGAAACACCAGAGTGGTTGGAGAAAAGGAACTCCACATCAAAGGCGAGGAGCATGCTGTTGGGGGGGCAGGAGTGTTAGCCTCCGATGAAAGGGGTTAAGGCACAGATAGGAGGGGACATGCAACTGAGTGCTTGTAGACACCCACGTTATGATTAAAGAAGTAAAAACACATCAAAGCTGAGCAGAGAAGTACTGAATTGAGAGGGATATCTAAATGGTTTTTAATTTGACCTGCTGTTTCACATTACCACATAGCAAATAGCAACATATTTACATACATTTTATTAACTACATTTTTTAAGACATTTTCGATAACAATTTAATAGCATACTGTTAAATGAAATCTGTGCAGCAGTTCAAAGCTTGCAAGTGTTTATTACAGAAGTAAAATCTGTCTGTGATTCACACAGTCAAACTAAAAGGGGATCCTCTAGCACCTCAATGATGATAAAGTTGTCAAAGCTTGACAATGTACACATTTATATGGTTTCATACATATTGCTCCAATGGAGATCATATGATGAAACTGTAACAAAGATGTTACACAGTTGCAAGATCTGAAGTGAATGGAAGCGTGTACAAACTTCTTCAAACTGATATGGTAAATGTAAACTTTAAGTGCTGAGGAAACTATTAAAAATTTCTCATTTACAATGCCAGGCATTAGAGTGAGGCTTTGAGTATCAAAGACAGGTACTAACTTGATTATATTTGTGAGAAGAGTGGATTATTGGGGGTGGATGTTAGACCTCACCAAGTATTATAGTCACTATCTGTGCCATATCCAGTTAAGGTTTTATTGAATCAAACCTTAGCTAAGTCCTGGCTGGCAGTGGCACAGAGCAGTCAGACTCAACATAAAAGAAAACAAATGTAAATCATTTATCAGTACCAAAACAGTCAATAAGTAAGAAACAGGATACAATAAAAACCCACTCTAATTTATTAAATAGAATATATTTGTATCTTCAAATAGACACTAAAATGAAAAATATCTGGGGAAGTGATCTGGAGTTATGATTTTGCAAGGTTTTCATAAATCACCCCTCAATTTCATAAGCCACCTGAGCAGCCTGTAGTCAGTTTTAACTTTGAAGTGAGCCCCAAACAGGTAGTGTCTCTGCTTTTTCAGGGACCAGACCAGAGCAAAGACTTTCCTCTCAGTGGCACTCCATCGCTGCTCTTTGGGGAGGAGCTGGTTGATCCTGTCTCTCATCATTCACCTATACCAGTGATGCAGCGGGTGCACCAGGGATAAATACTGTACATAATTCAACAAGGCCCATACACATTTACCCAAATTTTCATCACTTTTCCCCGGTACCCGCTGGGGGTCAAGTTTTCTAATTCACTCAGATGTTGATTAATTGGTTTTCTGTACTCCTACATTTTCGAAAACAAAATATATAGCCTAACCCATCTTTCACAGATCAACACTCTTTCCTCTGGTCGATGGACCATTAGTTGAGTTACTTGATGGTGATATTAAAAATGTTGTAACTAATTCATATATCTTAGTGAAATAACCACAGACTCTGGGTAAGATTAGTAAGTTTTATCTAAAATTTCAGCCATAAATGTGAACCCTCTTTCATTACAAATTCACAGTGCAAACGCCATCATTTTCACATAGTAGAGATAAATCATTTAGCAGGTAAAACCAATTACATAAACTCATTCAACAAATCAATGCAATAAGAGTGGATAGATGAAGAGACAAAAATATTCAAAAGCAAAAATACATTTGCACTGAAATATGCAAAATATGAGTCAGAATAATATATACCTATTGAAATACTGAAACCCACCCCTTTGGTCAAAGGACTGGTGGGGGTCCCCAGAGTTAGGATCAGGAGACAAAGACTATAGGAAAGGATCAGGACAAGACAGATACTTACTAAACTTCTCTATAAACCCAACTCACCTCGGAGTGTCCCTCTCTTACACTCGCTCCCTCCTCGATAGTCTTCCGGAATCTTCTAATCTAATTAGGCTGTCATTTGGATCTGAATCTTCCCAGACTGCTCTCCTCTTCTCTCAACCCAGCAGCAGCAAGCTTCTCTTGGCATGGCAATCGCATCACAAAACTCTCCAGCTCCAGCAGCCCCCTCTCATTCTAAAGTCACTCTAGTTATAGTGCTTATTGCTACATGTCCCACCCTCAATAGTTGCAAATTTTAGTAAAGTACGGAATATAATTGGACAGGGCTAAGGGAGTTTTCATCACACTATGCTGACATATTCATTTTTATTAAGGTACCATTGTTTCGCATAGACGAGGCATACACGTCTTCAAATGTCCATGTCATCTATCCTTGCTACTTGGCAGCAGTTCATTTCTTTGGTCATTGGGTCATATTCCAAATCTACTGAGCATGCACAATCTCATTGTCATTCGACTCCATTTTCTCTCCCAGTCCTATGTAAAACTGGCCCTAGTGTATACTATCAATGAAAGAATCATAAACAGATGTTATTTTCTCAAATATATATTTCTCACTGTTCACTACCCACTTCTACTCTATCCCATGTTATTCATTTTTTTCTGGGCAAAAGCATTAACGTAAGCGTCTCCCCTTTTAGTTCAAGCAAGCAGATACTGGGCCTGCGGTTTCGCCAGACCACGTGTTAGTCCTTCTTGCACATGCACAAGGATTTCCCCCTAAAAGCAAGTTAGTCATGTTATGTCTACGTAATTCTAGTTTGTACATGCACAAAGCTTTTTCACAAATAAATGCGGTTTTAGTTGCGTTGCACTTTATTCCACATTAATTAAGCATGCGTAAAGCTTCTTTCCCGCGTGTCGGTGTCTGGTATATATTAGTTTCGTCTCGTCTACAACTTTTAACGGTTAGTAAAAGTCAATGAAGGTCTTGATCCGAGCAAGTTTCGTTTTTTTGAATCCTTGCTCCATCACCAGCACTGTCCCAATTCCATGTTCAGAAGCATCTGTCTGGACAATGAACTCTCTGACATAGTCAGATGCTTTGGGGACAGGTGCTGAGTGTCAGATTTGTCAAGTAACGTTCTTTTACTCACATTTCTGCAGGAACGCCATGAAGAAAGGTCCACAACTTCCCCGAAGTGCATATCACACCCAACAGAGTCAAAGTATCAAGAGCAACTTGGGGAAGAAGGGAAAAGAAACAAAGAGGAGAAACACAAAAGGTCCCACGTCGCACCCAGTCTGAAACAGGATTAGTTGACCAAAAGCAAAAGTCTGTCAAAAGAAATAATAGAAGAAGAGGTAAGTATGTATAGTCTCTCTGTTTATACACAATATCTTTCGATCTGCACATTTGCCTACCTGATTGATTCCCTTCTTAAGTATATTCTGACCACTGGGGTAAGAGAGAGGGTGTGTATCTAGAGAGAAAACAGCATGGTAAGTAGTGCATTCAAATGAGAGGAGCAGAGGTGTTGAAGTGAATGTATAGTAACCAACCCACCTAAACACATAAAACTTTTGCTCAGAATACCTTTCTCAACATCATGTATTGCTCTGGAAAACTCTGGAGGATTTTCCACCTTAGGGTCAAGAAAAATAAATGTATTCCTTATCTTTCAGGAATTAAAGATAATAACAAAAAAAAGAAAGAGACGATCTCCACGACTCGGAACTCACGTCAGATAAGTATATGGACAACACAACTAATATTTGAAGAATACAGTGAACAAGCACTGTTGCAAAAATAACCTTAATGCAGCTTTGCGTACTGTCTTTTCTTTTGTACAGGAACCAAACGAGCCGACCAGGAAGATGAAGACGGGATCCAGACTGAGGGAAGCAATGCCCGAGACCTGAATCTCACTGAAGAAAACGCCGCCTAAACGAGGGATGCCGATGAGGTGATTAACAGCCCGGAAATGCAGGTAAGCGCCCGGGAAACAAACTACACAATCCCGAAGCTGGAACGCGAAATATCACAGTCCGAGATCAGTACATCTTTATCCCCTGACCAGCTCCCACGCATGCATCAAATCGGGAGTCAGACATCTTTGTAGTTTCTTTGTTGTGGCGGCGCGTATTTGCCAACCTTGGCACTGAGCATATTCCTTCTTTCAGGGTGTCAAATGCCTTCTTACACTCTGGAATCCAAATAACTTACTTTGGCTGTTTTTTAGAAGTGGATTGTGCCAAGGGTGCTACTATAGAGCCATACCCTTTTACAAACCTCCTGTAGTAACCAGTCGAGCACAGAAAGGCTCTGACATGTACTTATGTCTTGGGAGGGCCCCAAGCCAGAATTGTCTAGATCTTGACCTGGATAGGCTTGCTTGCCTTTATAGTCAAGCTTGCCTACTACAAGGATTGAAGCACTTCTGTCAGGTGAATGAGGTCCTGCCAGCTGGAGCTAAATACAGTACTATCATCCAGATATGCTGTACTAAATGCTTTCCAGCCCAGGTAGAACTCTGTTCAACAGCCTTTGGAAAATGGCAGGGGCATTCTGTAAACCAAATGGCATCACCTTAAACTGAAAGTGGCTCTCTGGTGTTCAGAACGCAGACTTCTCCTTGGCTCTCTCTGTTAGTGCAATCTGCCAGTACGCTGAAGTGTGGTCAAAGGTGATCCGGTACCTTGCAGTGCCAAGTTTATTTATGAGCTGATCAGCTCTGGGGATGGTGTGAGCATCAGTCTTGGTACGTGCATTGAGTCCCCTGTCGTAAACTCAAAATTGTAACCTTGACTTCCCACATTTTGCGTTGGGTTACATTACCACTGAGCTGGACCAAGGAGTACTAGAGGGCTCAATCACCCCCAACTCCAGTATCTTTGCAACCTCGGATTTGATGCTATCATTTACCTTGTTAGACAACCTGTAAATTTTAATTTTGCCAAGTAAACTGCCACTTGTGTCTATTTCATGAACACGTCACTGAGTTCGACCCGGTTTTTTAGAAAACAAATAAGCCAATTGTCTTAACAAGTTGTGACAGTCCCCTTGCTGTTGTTCTATCAGTGCAGAGGAGCACACTACTCATTCCATTGATTCAGTGGCATTTTGAGACACGAGGCCTGGTACAGACTCACTTTCCTCTTCCTCTCCTCCATCTTTCACTATGAACAAAGTCATGTCAGCCCTGTCATGGTGATGTTTTAACCTATTTACATTTATCACCTTATGAGAGTGTCTGCAGCTGCCCAGGACCACTAAGTAAGTTACTTCTCCCCCTTCTTTTCCAGTACCTGGTAAGAGCCAGTCCACCTCTTGTGATCTGGCTGGTTATCATCCAAGGCAGCCTTCTAATCATCCCAGTGCTTCACACGCTGGTCTGGTCTCGAAATTCATATTTTCCTTTTTCATATACTCTGACATTCGTGACCTTGATCCCAGTACATAGTCCACAAGTCCTGCTTTGGTTCTCTGTGAGGCTTCTACCAACCCTCTCTCACCAAGCTCTTAAAGGACCTCTCACAGTGCCCCCAAAAAAGCTCAAAAGAGGTCAAGTCCCACTTCTTTTTGTGGAACCTAACAGTAGGCAAATAGCAGACATGGTAGTAGGACATTTTACCTTCTTCTGATTTTGTCAGAGAAACCCACAATCATGCCTTTCATGAGTTTGTTGAATCTTTCAACTAAACAACTGGTCTCGGGTTGATAAGAGGTGGGGAAACTTGTAAGTCACCCCGTGCTCATCCCACATAGCACTCAGTTATGCAGATATTAAGTTTGTCCCCTATCAGATACTACCTCCTTAGGAAGCTGCACTATGCTGAGGACACCAAGTAAGGCCCTAGCAGTGTAGTGCTGTCACAGCTCTGAGGGGTTTTGCCTCTGGGTATCTTGTGTCCATGGTCCATCACCACGAGGATGAGCATATTGCCAGAAGCAGTTGGAGTCTCTAGAGGATCAACACAATTAATTCCCACCCTCTCAAAAGGGACAGGTAGTGAAATTAAGGGAGTCTTTGACTTTCCACTGTCTTGCAACTGGCTTGACAAATGGAACTCCTTCACTCTCTCTGACATCTGGGGCCATTAGAAATGGCTAACCAACCTATTCCATGCTTTGGTCTGCCCTAGAGGCCCAGCCAAGGGAATGTCATGGGCCAAATTAAGGAGAAATAACATGTAAGGTGGGGGGACCACCAGTCTCCTAGTTGCTCCAGGTTTGTGAAACCTTGCCCCACTATACAAAACACCTTCCTCCCAGTTGACCCTGTGGGATCCACTGATATCCCTTTTTCATGGTTCTTAGCTTGCTGCTGAAGGCCCTAAAGAGTAGGACAGTGTTATGTGAACACATGCTCAGTAATGCTCTGCACTGATATTGAATTGGCACTAATAATAATCAGCATTAGTATTCAACCATGTTCTGAATATGCTTTGAATATCATTGTAAATTAGCATTAACATTTACCAAGAATTGTATTGTCAATGCTTGTTTTGGGTACTGTTTGGATTTGCCAGCGTTCGTTTGACAATACTGCCCTTGTACAGAAAGTTTGGTTAAGACACTCGCAGCACGTGTTTAAACTGTTTGGGTTCACACGTGAATGAAGAGACAACGCCCGCCCAAGCAAGACTATAAAAGTCCCGCTCCTGCTCAGAGAGACGCTTCGCTTCTTGACTCGGCGTCTTCGCGAGCACTCCTGTTTGGCAGTCTTGAATCCTCCCGCCTTCCCTGCGTCTTATCCAGCCTCCCACTCAGCTTCCTGATTCCCGGATCCCTCGTTTCCCCGGTCCCTTCTCCTTACCTGCATTGAAAGTCCTCGGCAGTGAATCCGTCTTGGCTTCTGCTCCTGATTCTTCCGACTCCACATCAGTTCCTGATTCGTCTGATTCCGGTGAGGTTTTCTTTCCGGTTTACTCTCGGTGACGATCTACCGGTTCCTGCCAAAAAATAAAACAGTTAATTGGGAACTTGTCAACACAAACCTTGATAATAACAATAGTGAAAACGAACAAAGATTGGTAAAGACAAACTGCTATGATTTCCTGAAGGACATTGTTAAAAGGAACGAACTTTAAAAAGCAAACTTTGTTGTTTGGAAATACTTGCAAAAACGATTGTTGCTATTCATGTGAAAAGCCAGTAGACAATTATAGTTGTTTTGCTTAACAGTATTTGAAAAAGCTCTTTTAAAAACTTAAGTCTAATTTGAATAGGACACAGAATTCATGAGTCCTAGAGTTAAGATGATAGCAAGCGAGTAGGCAGGGTTGTTTTTTCTGCTTCTCTTTTTTAGAATCCATTTTAAGGATTATCAAGAGCAATTGCAAGGTAGGAAGAGTTCAAAGAGTGGAATTAAACTCGTTAATCACTAACCTGTTAATTAACCAACAATAGTTTGAACATATTATTACTGTCTTTTTCTTTAAACATATTGTGACATATATATTCCTATTTATTTCACGACAGTAGACTGAATACTCGTCACTTACCAATCGCAGAGGTGTTTGAATGGGCTTATAACAATCTGGTATGTACTGGTATTTCTTTAGAGATAAGTTTGAGTAGAAGTAATTTGAGTATATGCAAGTCTAATACCTGTTTATAAATACAGACACATTGCTAAAGATATTTCCTGAGTCAGTACACGAAGTCCAGATCACCTCATAGAGAAACTCGATTGAAGCCTCCACAAGAAGAGCTCCAGTGTTGTGTTTTTTCTTGTTCTTCACTCCACTTCCCCTTTCCCTTGTCGGTCAGTCAGCTAGATTAAGTGTTTAATTCCTTGATCTGCTGGTAGATTCATAAGGGGGTTGGGATCTAGCATCATCAAGAAGGAAACAACAGGAGCCTCGTGAACTAACGTTTGACAGACAGGTTCTCTGTCCTCAACAGAACTCTTCCTTGGAAGTTCCTCCGGCTATTTGAAGCTCTGCAAGCTGGTAGATTTCTCAAGGAAGCTTCCCCTTCAGGCTCCAGGTTATTACCCTTAGGGTCAGGCTCGTTCTGGGCCATGGCAATCTCAGAAACAGGTGTCCCATACTTTCTGCTCTTTCTCCTATTTGCAGGGCCTGTTCAAATATTTCAGATTCCCTTGACTCCCCGATTTGCTGTTTGTGTCCTGGTGGCTACACACAACCACTCAGGGAGTTCAGTGTTTCTGCATGAGTTTTCCTCTCTACATCTAACTACGTGAGACATTTGTAAATCATTTCCCAGCAGACAGCCCACTAGGATGGAAGGAGACACAGTTACCTTCTTCAGGCGAATACCCCCTCCTTACACAAAGTTCACCATAGTCATGATGTACAACATTACCTCAATGTCAGCATTGACTACCTTTTAAGAGATCTGGAATTATCTGCTCTGGGAAAACCAACTTGCCTATAATAGTGGTCATGCTGGTTCCTGTATCCCAAAGAGGATCTACTTGAGTAATTTTGATGCTTGTCCATTGGTGGTACTTCACCATGCTGGGAAGTAAGGTAGCCCTTGTCTTAACCTCCACCCTACTCATGGCTACTAAGGTGACTTCAGTGTACCCCTTGGTTTCCCCAGGGCAGACTTTCATCCCAATCCCTACACTAGCAATACCTGAGGACTGCCCACCTCTAGGTGGCGGACTTCTTGGAGCAATCAGTATGCTCGCTCTTGCGTCAAGGCTGCTGACAGTCTCAGCACACCCCAGCCTTTGAAGGGTCAACATTCTTTCCCTGATGCTCCCTCCCCTTGGATTTTAATGGATCACAAGACTCCCCCTCATTGACAAATGTTTGGAGCTCTTTAGAGAACTCCTTCTTTTCATCTTTATTGATCTCCTGTTTCCCCTGTTGGGGATGCCTGACCCCCCTTTCTTAGGGTCACCCCCCTGGGACTTCTTGGACACACTAGAGCATACCCATTCATTAGCTATCTTTCTAATCTCTCTGGGACTGGACAGCTTACAGCCCACTAGATGCTGGTGTATTTTAAATGAAGAACAATTGTCTAAAATGTGCTCCTTCACAAATAAATTTAACAACCCATCATATGTCTTTACTTCATTGCACTTCAGCCAACTTTCTTGTGCTGTTACTGATACATCTACAAAGTCTACCTAGGATTACTATGCACCTCTGTGGGTGTGTCTGAACTTATTTTGATAATTCTCTGGGGTTAGACAACATTTCTCAACTGAGCATCCTTCTTGCGGGGGTAAGATTCTGCTGCTTCCTCATCTAGTGTCAGGAGACCGCAGGACTGCCCACCTCTAGGTGGCGGGCTTCTTGAAACAATCAGGATCTTCTCTCTTGCGCCCAGACTGCTGACAGTCACAGCACACCCCAAACTTTGAAGGGTCAAAATTCTTTCCCTGATTCTCCTTCCCCTTGGATTTGGATGGATCAGAAGACTGCCCCTCATTGACAAATGTTTGGAGCTCTTTAGAGAACTCCTTCTTTTCATCTTTAGTGATCTTCCATCTTTAGTGATTTCCCCTGTTGGGGATGCCTGACCCCCCTTTCTTAGGGTCACTCCCCTGGGACTTCTTGGGGACACTAGAGCATGCCCACTCATTAGCTATCTTGCTCATCTCTCTGGGACTGGACAGCTTACAGCCCACTAGATGCTGGTGTATTTTCTATCAAGAACAATTTTCTAAAATGCGCTCCTTCACAAATGAATTTGACAGCCCATACTATGTTTTTACTTCATTGCACTTCAACTAACCTTCTTGTGTTGTTACTGATACATCTACAACGTCTACCTAGGATTATTGTGCATCTCTGTGGGTGTGTCTGAACTTATTTTGATACCTCTCTGGGGTTAGACAACATTTCTCAACTTAGCATCCTTCTTGTGTGGGTAAGATTGTGCTGCTTCCTCTTCTAGTGTCAGGGGACAATGCCTTCCACTAACTGGAACCAACTCCCACAGCAAGGATCCCCAGTGTGCGGTGCCCACTTTCCTCATCCTGAGAGCTCTCTCAAAGGAGACAAACTACTTGACTATGTCGTCCCCAACCACAAAATTTGGTACAATCACTTTGGGCAAACTAGGGTCTTGAGACCCCCCCCCCTGTAGATCCCTCTTGTTCACTGCCACCATCTCTTTTGGACTTCCACTGAGTCTGGGCCTGTTCTCTTCTAGGTCTAGTCTCTTTTGCTCAAGGACAAATCTCTTCTTCTTCAGGCCCAGGAAGGCCATATGCTCCTCTAGCTCTCTGCGAGCTTTGTCGTGCTGGCTGAGCTTCCTTCACTGCCAGCTATGGATGGTGTCCTTGTAGAATTGCCTTGCACAGATTGTCCTCCTCGTCATCCAACGGCGGGATGTTGTCATCCTACCCCCATGTGACTTCTTTTTTTTCATAGGTGGTTTTGGCTAATCTGGCTTCTTCAAAAGTGACTTAGGGCTCTCTGGAAATCAGTTTTGGTGTCTCTGTTGCCTATCTGGAGATTCCTCTCTTTGCATAGGGCTTTCAGCTCCCACAGTGACAGGTGGTGCAAGTTAGCTAGGTCTAACTCTTTGGTTTCCTTAAATGTTTAAAAAGGGCAAGAATTCAGATCCAAAATAATTTGTAAATATCAAAAATAACCCAATTAAAGACTTAAACTGAATTAAAAATCCAAAAATATTTTGCTGTGTGACAATTATAGGATTTTAAATTTCTTAGTTTACTGTCAGAGTGGTACTGCTAAGCACAAGTTCTAGATCCCACTACTGGAACACGAAAGTGAAAAAAGAGGATAATTAATGTGGGTGATTGTGAGACCTCTCCAGGTAATACTGCCACTATTCCATGTCAGGTCCGGTTAGGGTTCTTTAAATTAAATCTTAGCTCAGTCCTAGGTAGCTGTGGCACAGAACAGTCAGGGGGTGCAACTCAAAGGAAAACTAGTGTAAAGCATTTATCAGTACCAAAACAGTCAATATGTAAGAAACACAAACACAAAACAATAAAGAACCCCAATTCCAATGTATGAAAATAGAATATGTGTTCACCTTCAAATAGAAATCAAATTGACAAAAATCTAATGAAGGTAACCGGAGTTACGATTTTTGCAAGATTTTTATAAATCACAGCTTTTCTCAGGAAAATCTGCTGAAAAGTTTAAAAAAGTAAATCACTACTTTTCACTCTTAGCGGTGGACTATGAGCCTCGAACATGGGCGACCAGTGCAAAGTTAAAGTTTCAGGTTGAACGGTATGGAATTTGGAGTCAGGTGTGGGCGCCGGGTTGATCCTGGTCAAGTTTTTACTTTCAAATTTTGAAACTTTTCCTGGTTCTTTTTCTTATCAATAGTGAGGTTGTCACAGTCCTCTGCAGCTTGGGACTGACTTTGTGTTCGACATAAACAGATCAGTGAAGTTCAGGGTCTGGTGAAGCCTTGGATCTCAACGGCATTTAAAGATACACATGAACTGGCAAATATCAGCAGTGTATGAGCTGTTGGGACCCTTCTTCCCTGGGACAGAGACATGGGCACACTCCTGAGGTGTGTTCAGGATAAGTAGCCACCCCTTACGGCAGAGGAAAAAAAGATCTCTGCCAAAAGGCCCGATAAGGGCACCAATCGGGTATTGCAGCGCCGACCCGATTAGGAGCAGGCCTGATGATGAAGCAAGACACCCCACTGTTGGGGGGTGTGTGAGGGTCTCTTTTCCAAAAGGAGGTAATTTCCTTCTGCCTTCAAGTGTGTGACCCACTACACACCCACTGCAAGTCGGCCTACAGTGTTCACTAGGAACTGCATACCTTTCTGCTTATAATGACTTTCGTTTGTCACCTTTGCATTAGAAGTTACTTTAAATCCGACTTCAGCAAAAAGTCAGGTTTAATGTAATAATAAATTTGATACCTTGAAGTACTATATCTGGTGGTCCCAAATGAAAGTTAGTGTAAAGTCACAATCAAGGATCGTACAAGGCTTTCGAGTTTTATTTAAGAAAGAGATCAGCTAACTTTCATGAACATATGATGATGCTTTTGGGAAGGACTGAAATTACTTTGTTTCACAATGTCTTTTTTTTCAAGAATGATTGGTACATAAAGCAGTGTGGTACTGCTATGGGTTCATGATTTACGCCATCATATGCCTGTCTCTTTATTGGGTGGTATGAAGCTAACCATATTTGGGGCCCTGGTGGATCAGAATAGATTCATTATATTTTTTACTGGGGTTGTTTTATTGATGAAATTGATTTGAATAATTGATACTATTCTCTACCTACCTGAATGACCACCCTTTCAAACTTAGATTGACCTTGAATTATAACACTGGAAGGATTCCCTCTTTAAATGTGGAGATCTATATCAAAGACAATAGAATTGAGAGTAGACTTCATAGAAAAGAGACAACATGTAACGCACTACTTCTTGTGAGCAGTGCTCATCCCAGGACACAGCCTATATCCATACCTCATTGTGAAATGGTCAGAGCCAGGAGAAATTGTGGTGAGGGTCAAGAATTCTTAGATCCAATTAAGGATATTAAAGTCAGGCTTAGAAAAGAGAGCATGATAAACAAGTGATTGAACATGCCATACTGTGATTTAAGGTTCTAAAAGCGAGGAGACATTCTGCCACATGCATCAAGGTATTTAGGAGTCGCAAACGGTGCGATTCGGTAAAATTGGCCGTTTGCGATTCCTAAATATCTTATTAGTATGCATCAAACATTTTTGGAAAAATCGCTTTTTTTTGCGAATTCCAAAAATGCGATTGCTTTTAAGGAATGGCAAATTTGCGATTCCTTAAAAGCAATGCATGATTGCTTTTGAAATTGTGAATTCGCAATTAGGGGGTGCAAATTACCACGAGGGTGAACCTCGTGGTAATTTGCGAAAAAGTTTTAAAATGCACAAAATTGCATTTTAAACACTGTAATGTTACAGACACACATGTCCTTAGGACATGTGTGTGTGTAACATGCACTTAAAATTCAATTTCAGGGGTGCAGGGGGGGTCATTTGGACCCCCCTGCACCCATGGAATGCATTAACATTTTGCGAATCGCTAATAGAAATTCGCAAAATGTCATTGCCTTCCCATTGATTCCTATGGGCCTTTTGGCCCATAGGAATCAATGGGAATTGCGAAATCGCAATTTAGAATTCACATAATATTTGCGATTCGGTAAAAATTGTGATTTTTACCGAATCGCAAAAATTATGCGAATTAATTGTTGCATCCCGTGTTGCGATTCCTGATTTGCGATTCCCTAATTTTCTCAAATAAGGAATCGCAAAACCTTACATTGATGCATGTGGGGGATTGAGTCTTAACAAAACGAAACGGGTTGACAGTGATAATGTGATTAGACTTATTTTGTCATTTGACACCAATGTGGGCAAACTTAGCCATATCATTCATAGACAATGGAGGATACTTATCAGTGACTCAAGAATGGTAAAAAGGATTTTAAAAGTATTACCTTTAGAAGGGGTAGGGTGCTACAGAATATAATTAACACCAATTTCTCACAAAGCAGAGAATCAATCAACTGCCTCACAAAGGCTGGTAAAGTGTTCCTTAAATATGGAAATTGTAGTGCATGTAGGCATGCAGACAACAAGAAGTTAACTTTTTGATACAACACGACGATCACCTATAGAATTTACAGAAATATAAATGCTCTACTAAATATGTTGTATGCATCATTGTATGTAACTGTGGATTAGTATACGTTGGTAGCATAATTAGACACAAGGTGATTAGAAAAATGGATGACAGATATCCTCTAGCCCTTCTCTGTCGCTCCTGTCCAGGTAATACCATGCAGAAGATTAAGTTTCATGGTACCTAACATGTTCCCATTGATCCCAGACATGGGATTTAAGAATGCATCCTCTGTTGAGCAGAGGCTATATGGATCTTGAAACTTAGAGCTGTGGAAAAAGGTCTCAATATTGATCAAGCACTACAATATTTTTAGGGGAATGAATAGTAGATATGGTTGTATATTGTGAACTGTACATCTTTGTATTAAACAGTGTAATGTAAATATCCATACGTCTAATTTTTTACTATGGACAGGATCATGGTAAAATATGATTATTGTTATCCTGGACAGATACGCCCTTAGCAACAGTGGGAGTGTATCAAAACTGGTGAAGATAATTTTGTACTTATCCTATTGAATGAATGTTAAATATGCAGACTTTGTAGAAAGGTCACCCAGGTGTATGACTCTCTAAGATACTTTTGTACCTATATTGCTAACTGAATGATGAATATGTGGGCTTTGGAGAAGGGTCACTCAGGTGTATGACACTCGTTCACTGTAACTCTTATTAATGCACAATAGCACACTGACTTTATGAGACTAACCCCAATACTTGTATCACATATATTCCTCTCTGTTATAGGATCACTCGATTGATGTGGTTGGGATATAGTGGAATTTAAGTGATAGAACTTGTCCCTATGTGTCTTGAACCTATACTGGCAAGTGTTTGGTGTATCTGTAAGAGGCTTCACTTTAAGCCTTGAGGATGAATTATTTTTGTTTACTAGTGCACGATGCCTTTAGTGTAAGTTTCTTACCCTTACATAGAATTAAATAATCTTATGGGCCCTAAGGAAGAAGCTTCATTCAAAGATGGCGACTCCAAGTCTCTGGAGTGAACTGTGTTGCGCCTACTGATGTATTTTGTTACTACTGCACCTCCCTCACTTTATATTTGGTGAAATAACTTGAAGTTTTCAAGTAGGGTTACTCTGACATGGCAAATGTAATTACATGGATAATCTAAAAGACCTAGTGGTACACTCTCTCTTGATTAAAGGAGAAATGGCTCACGAGACCTGTTCATTTCAAGAGGAACCCCTCACTAAAAGATGGCAGCCAAGTATCAGCTGGTTTAGATATGATTTGTTTGCTTGACCAGAAACACAATAGTACTAAAAGATGATGCTCAGTATAGAAGCTGGCACATGATCTTCTGACACGCGATACTAATAACATGGAGCATCAGATAAGTGTGATGGAAATACATTTTGGTATAATCTTTTAGTGTAGCCCGGGAATGGAGTTATATTGAATACTTTTGTTGCAGTTTTACTTGATATTTTGACTCACACTGTCTGGCGTTTATTATTGACAACACTGGGGTTAAAGAGTAACACATAAGAGGGACTTGTTTCTAAAGGGTTGTGATGTTATTTTTCTCTTCTGGGTCACAGTGTTATGATATATATAATTTTAATGATGTAAAATTAAATTACATGACAGGATGTGTTCTTCTTTTGGGCCATGTGTCCTTTGAGCTCTTGTACTTTGATATAAGGCTGTAAAATATATAGTTGGAGTGTGACAAGGCCAAGCTACTTGTATTAACTGGGGCTTGCAGATAAAATAACAAACCAGCAGTGTCAACTCTGGATCCCAGGTCAAAGATTTCTTTCTTGAATCACCCTAGAGTACCAATGAGACTATGGGTAGTACTCTTAAATCTACAAAGCAGTAAGGACTGGGATTACTATGGTTTGGTTGTGTAAATAATATTATGATCACACTTCTTCTCACCTATCAAACTTTTGGGAGCTTAGTTTGCACAACTTCAATCAGACGTGCTAATAGACTTTAAATGTATGCAGTTACGGGTGTGACTACATTCTGCGTTCCCCTTTTGTTTTCCTCACGTCATGTGCAGCAACGTCTCATCCATTGGAGCAAATAAGCATTGCCCCACCACTTAGGGGCTGCCACACAATGCCTGATGCATCAAAGTGTCTATAGATTAAAGGGCTGCCGTAAATTAAAGTGCACATGTCAGGCTGGAAAACAGCTCGGGTGAACCCAATGTGACATGCACACTTTAAAGGCCTCTGAACCAACACTGTATTAGAGAGCCTGGGGGGCAGAGATGGCAGGTCTTTGATGGAGTGCTGGTTTGCCCCACCCAAGCCAATCCCAATGCTACTCTCATACCCTTTAATGACAGTCTAATACTCTGTATTTTCGTTGGGGTTGGCTGGGATGCGCTTGGTCGATATTAAGCAAACTCCACCAAACTAAATGACATGCAGCACGGTGCCAGTGGAAAAACATGTAGCTCTAGGAGTGCTGAGAGGGGAAAGTCCCAGAGCCAGGTTGACGGCAATGCAGCATGGCATTACAGGAGGACCCGGGTAAGCAGCTGTGCAAAGCTTGAATGTAGATGCATGGAACCCTTTTGGAAGCTTCAGGCCACACTGTAGAGCTGCTGTATCAGAAGCCATAATGTGGTGACTTTACGAGCCGATGGCAGGGAACGGGGTGGAAGGTTGGGGGTGGGGGGTGGGTGGCGGGGAAAAATAACCACTTACCTCCTCACAGCTGAGCCGCTATCTCTCCACTGTTGTCTCTCTGCTTCAATGGCGAGTCCCGGAAGCAGAAAGCACACAGGCTCCCCTAAGCCACTTACATACAACGCTGCAATGCAGCAAAGTGAATGGTCTAAGCACTGTGGTTCAGTGCCCAGATGGGGATAGGAAGCCTGTGCATGTTCCCTACCAGGCGCTAATGCACAGCCTGGTGGGGAACATGCAGAGTGCGCATGACTGTTTGGCCGGCCCAAGACGGCCGGTCAAACCGTCATGTGCACTTGGAGTGTGCAAACCACTACACCCCCTGTGCCACCAGCCCCGCAACAACCCAGCCCCAAATCTAAAAAAAAAAAAATGATAATTAAGACATTATTATCATTTTATTTTTCTTGCCCTGCGAGCAGTGGGGCAACTCTCCTCTGCCTTAGTGGAGGAGCCGCACCTGATATTTAATAAACTCAGACATTGAGGTGTTGCTGTACTTTAAGCTAATTTGTGTTTTTTTTTAAAGTATGCTTTCTTAGCACCAGCTGCAGCATCATTTGACGTGTTGCTGGGGTCAGATTTATTTTTTTTAAACACATTTTATTGATTGCCACAATGTCTCATTCAACAGTTACAAGATTTTTTCTTTTGTATTCTTGTCATTTTATATTTTATCATAATTAAACAAGATTGTTACATTGCCTTCATGCAGTTTCAGCATGTTTTCAATTTTGTATAATACCATTCCGTACATTGCTATAACTGATAGACTTCCGAATGAGAAATAAGGCTAATAACACAACTAAGAACAACTACCCACTTTACCCCCCTCTCCCCACCCACGTTCTGGCCCATCATGTCAGTTGTCTAGTATGTCGATGGCTCACACATAAAGTTGCTTAGTGCTCTGAGTTGTGCGGGTACATATAAAGCCCATTCGCTTTGTTACACCATAGTCTGTTGTGGATGGATTTGCAATTTACTGTGAAGCTGGGGTGACAGAATGAGGATTGGGGTCTATGGCTTTAAAGCTCTCCAGCATGATATCCCACTCCATGGATATCAGGTGTTTGAGCAGCCCCTTTCCTCCCCCCTCTGATAGCTGCACTTTCGGTACCACTCCATCGTACTACCTCTCCATGCCAAGTGAATATCGCACGAGGTCTCATTGACTTCCACCTCATTGTTATGGATTGCTTCGCTTGTATAAGAGCGAGATCTAGGAAGCGAAGTTGGACTTTCAGAGCGCCTGTGCGTTTACATAGCCCTAATAGGCACTCTTCTAAAGTGTCTGCAACCTGAAAGTGCGGGACTATCCCCACAGCGCTACGCACCTCCCCCCAAAATCCTCTAAGGTGAGGACAGGCCCATAACATGTGTATGAGATCTGCTTTATCCATCTTACAGCGAGGACAGCAATGTTGTGTGTCTGGAAACATTTGGTGTAGACAGCGTAGAGTTAAATAGGACTGTTAGATCTGGGGGTCTCTAGTTGGCAAAGCTATTCACCTTTGTCCAAATAGGAACCCTTACTTCTGAGTCAGGATAAGGGGATTACAATCCTTAATAACCCCTGCTCAACCCCTTGGTAGCTTGGCACGAGCAGACAGGCTTATCTCAGAGGCAGTGTGTTAAGCATTTGTGAATATACACAGTAACACAGTGATAACACTACAGATGGACACAACACAGGTTTTATAAAAATAAGTATTGATTATATAGACTTAAACACAAGACCACAAACAACAAAAATCCACAATACTACACTTAAGATTGCTTAAAAGATGATAAAAGTCACTTAGTTCAAGTTGATGGTAAATGCGACAAAGTTCTCAACAAAGTAGGAGGCGCTAGGGGGCGCACAGCGGAATGGCTGGGTGAGACCGCAGCTCCGCCATACGGTCGACAACTTGCTGCCCTAAGATAGCCCCAAAGCCCACAAAACTGCTGCCCAAACGCCGTCCCTGGTGTATGAACCCACCAGGATCACGATGACCTAAAAATCGAGGATCGGGATCCAGCAACAGTGAGAGAAAAAGACTAAAACAGCACTGAGGTCTCGGGGCGTCCAAGATGGCGGCCGCCGCGCTCCTCTTCACATATCCGGAGCTGACGGCGAAGTGAGTGCACCACCTGCGTCGACATGGCCGGCGCTGTGAGCGAACACAGGGACTCATAGGTACTTTAAAGATAACATGTGATTTGGACTAACGATTGTGCCCTCTGTGGTAGCATTGACAAGCAATTGTATGATCGTGACTCGCGACGGACAAAATGGCAGGGGCCAGCGTCCAGGCCGATGGCTAGGCTGATGTACGAGTCTTGGGAACTGTGCGCCGCCACTAACGCAACTCACGGAGGAGTCCGGCTCTCAGACGCTTGACGTGCTGGAACGGCACGCTGCCGCTAGTGCGCCGACGAGACACACAATACCACATGCATAACGGACATTGCTGCAGGGATCACGTAGATCCGCCGCGTTGCCCCCAATAGCACTGCGGAGCTTCAAACCTTACACCGCGTCCTCCTGGGTTGGATCACGTACGGTGTACTGCCAATGCTGCGAGTGGATCTCTGTTGGAGGCTATTCCGAGCACACGTACTCCCGGGCTCTGCGTTCATTGCCACCAAAGGTCCATCTGACTCACATCCTTGGACACCCAAGGCCGCTGAAACAATGCCTGGAAGTGTGAGCGGATCACCGGTTGAACCATCTCCCGGTAGTAATATGGAGAAAATATTGCTAGCCATCCAGGCTAACCTGCAAGACATCAATGGTAAACTGGACAACTTAACATGCAGGATGGATGGCATGGCGGCCAAACTGGAAAAGCATGGAGAGAGGCTGGAGACGACGGAGACACAAATCTCAGCAGTTGAGGACGAATCACATGCCACCACTACCAAATCCACGAATATGGAGCGGGTTCTGGAGGTGATAAAGGCAAAGGAGGAGGAATTGGAAGCACGCTCCAGACGCAAGAATGTGCGCATTACAGGCCTGCCGGAGTCGACCAACACTGGACGCATGGAGCAACACGTCGAGAAATTGTGAAAGGACATATTTGGAGATGACGCGCTATCGCAGATTTTTGTAGTAGAGAGAGCACACAGATCCCTTGCGCCCCGTCCGCCACCCGGTGCGTCACCGCGCCCTATTGTGGCAAGGATCCTAAACTATCGTGACAGGGATACCATCTTGAGACTTGCACGGGAGAAAGGGCCTATCACCCACCAAGGCAACAAACTCGAATTCTACCCGGACCACACAGTTGCTGTGCAGCAGGCTCGAAGGGAATTCACGGCGGTGAAATCCAAACTCCGGGATCTACAAGTCAATTACTCAATGCTATACCCGGCCAGACTGCGAGTGATGTGGGAAGGCAAGGCTGTGCTACTGACGTCTCCTAAAGCTGCGCAGGAATTTGTGAAAAAATAACCCAGCAGAACAAGTCCAACGCGCAAGAGGATCAACAGCTGGATTCGGACTGAATACGCCAAGGCAGTGCTAAAACAAGGACATATCTGAGTATGATAAGCTTTATCGCCCTACAGGCGATTATCTGTACCCATGTTGGATGAGACAATACCGAAAAGAGATGCTAACTCACACTAGCCATTTTTGACTCTGCACCTGTGTGCACCAGACTTGCTGCTGCTCATTGATTCCTATGTTCATTGACACTCTTTTAAACAATGGTTCCTGAGCAGTGAGATACATGGTCTGAATCGGGGCCGCAATGTGTGCGCCGCCGAGGATGTGTTGTTGAGAATAGTGCCGAGATGATGGGGCTAACATAAGCGTTACACCAATGGGTTCGTTATACTCTGAGACGTACCCATAAGGCTAGATATACTAATGTCTCATGGGGGTTTAAAACCTGTGCCAGGATATACATGCTGAACTAATTGCGATGCCTCATGGACACAAATGTTGTAGCTACAGCACTAACTTAACGGGCTACAGACCTCGTGCGATGAGTACCCCTTTTTTTCTTTTTATCAAGACCCGTGCTGATGTAGCGGCCGGCACCATGGCTGGTGCACTGAACCCTGTTTGTCCTCCTTTGACGAACGAGGCGTACCATTATATAGACTGCTACAGGACTACTGCAGGAGGATAAGTGTTAACCACTCAACACACGTGCACCTTTATGTCTTTGTTAGAACATTGATACTGCCAGTTATTCTAAAAGGTGCGCAACAGACTATGCGGGTTGAGATGTGTACTGGGGCACTATGGTACGCACTTGGAGACACACGTGAGAATGTCTTTCATATAAACTACGGCTGGTTGGCTATAAAGCCCACGTTTGCTATTGTTCACAGGTAACAACGTGATGTATTGATACGTTATGATAACTATTCGACGGTCATGCTTAAGCAAGTACAGGGTGGGGGTAGATCTGGGGAATATACTCATGACACGCCTAACTTAACTAACTCTATTAGTGTCGTCCACATCCATTTAGTTGGATGGTGTGTTGTGCCCCCAGCGGACCTCCACGAGGGTGTTCCCCACACAAGTTTTGTATAGATGTTCATGGTGTCAAGACCCGAACTGTTGTCGGGACTAATCGGGGAGGGTGAATGGCTTCGGCATGATTGGGTTGCTGGAGTGGGTGGGGGAGGGTGGGTTGGGGGATATGTTACTATTCTGAGACCGGATCTCTTAGAGTATGTCATTCCGCTGCATGTAAAGGAGCAGATGATCACATGGTTACACACAGTGGAATATATGTACATGCAGGCAGACTCCAGGCATGATTGTACAGCGCGGCGAATGCGGACACCCCTGCCTTACAGATGACTCAGAGGGTAGATAACACAAATAATGCACACATAAACCTCCTCACATGGAATGTACGTGGTCTGACGCAGCCTAAGAAAATTTGACGGGTATTCGCATACCTAAACAGATGTCATATAGATATCGCGCTCTTGCAAGAGACACACATTGCACCTAATACACATCAATCCATAGGCAAAAAATGGGCTGAATCTGTTCATTCCGGCACGTATTCCTCTTATTCCAGGGGGGGTGATGACCTTGGTACGTAAAGGGTTGAATTTCAAGACACAGCAGGTAACACAGGACCCGAATGGCAGATATGTTATTGTATCAGGCACCCAGCGTGGTCAAAGACTAACATTTCTTAATGTATATGGCCCAAATGTAGATGCCCCCGACCTATTTCAGGAACTGTGGGGTCACTTACAGCAGCTAACAGACACTCATATCATGTGCAAATGCGACTGGAATGTGACACTGGCGGACGACAAAGACCGTTCCGCGCAGTCCCTCTAACCGCACAAACAAGCCAGAACCAAACTCCTGCACATGCTGACGGACTTGTCATTGACGGACATATGGAGACACAAACACCCTACCATACCAGGTGCTACACACATCTCCGCTTGTCATAACAGTTGGTCGCGTTTGGACTACTGGTTAGGCACAAATAATATCATACTTTGGACACAGGATGTGAGCGTCCTCCCCAGAACACTGTCAGACCACAACCCATTACTGCTCAAACTCACTGTACCAAATTATACTCCACCTCCCTTTCAATGGAGGTTCAACTCACGTGCTCTAACAGATATACTTTACGCAGACACCATCCGCACAGCAATCAAAGACTACTTTCAAATAAACGAACCCACGGTGGATGATCCATGTCTGTTGTGGGAAGCCTTTAAGGCCACGATATGTGGTGTTTGCATGAGCACTACAGTAGGCATACTTCGTGACATACGCCAACAAATTAAACATTGCGAAACACGTATGAGGGAATTGGAGAGGGCTTACGAGGTTAAACATGATGTCACTATACTGGGAGAACTACGTAAATTGCACACGGAACATCAGACACTGGTTGATGATGAAATAAAATATCTGGACTAAAAACACTCCGCTAGATCTTATGGGGAAAGTGGCAGACCGGGTGGCGTGCTAGCAGCCAAAATTTGCGAAGGTAGAAGTCATACAGCGATTCTGGGTATTAAATCGGGGGATGGGGCAATACAGACACAAGCCACTGACATACTACATTGCTTCGTAGAATCCTATGGTCCTGGAGCGTTATACAAATCACAACCGATCGCGTCTACAGATGATATTAACAGCTACTTCAGGGAGGTGGCGATAGCATGGCTCTCGGATAATCAAAGGGAATATTTAGCGTCACCCATCACAGTAGAAGAAGTCACAGATGTGATTAAATCACTACCGAATGGCAAGGCGCCAGGCCCGGATGGGTACACAAACGAATTTTACAAACAATACGCAGATATACAGGCCCCTCATTTGGCGGGAATGTACGGAGCCTCGAATGACCAAGGTGAACTCCCCCTGACGCTCCGAGAGGCAGTAATAATAGCTCTCTTAAAGCCCTCTAAAGACCCAGCCCAGTGCGACTCCTACAGACCACTTTCGCTGATAAATGTCGATTCCAAAATACTAGCGAAAATCATGGCGTGAGACTGACACCATTGATGACCAACTTGGTGCTACCTGACCAGGCGGGGTTTGTTCCAACACGTTCCACGTCCCACAATACCCGGACATTGTTTGCCTTGTCCCAGTATCTCCAACCCAACACGAAGGCTGTAGCGGTACTGTTAGATGCCGCCAAGGCGTTTGATTCTATTGAGTGGAGCTACCTGATTGCAGTCCTACACCGTATGGGCTTCCCCAAGAGATTTGTCCAATGGGTTTCTTTAATCTATACTAATCCCTGTGCCAGGGTCCGAGTGAATGGGTACTTATCTGACAGCTTTGCAATAGAACGCGGTACCAGACAAGGTTGCCCACTTTCCCCCCTCCTTTTCGCCCTAGCATTAGAACCCTTGGCCTGCATAATCCGCCAGAACTACAAATCATCTGCCCTGCAATTTCCTTCCAGACCATTACACATATCACTGTACGCGGATGATATGGTGCTCTACGTTCGTGACCCCGCTGAGCACCTGAATCAGCTACTGAGAGAATATATTAAATTCGGTGGTCACTCCGGTTTAACAATACATTGGTCAAAGTCCTATATTATCCCCCTCACGGACACGACAACTCCCCTAGACACAGAGTACCCATTAGAGTGGCAGACCGACCCGATACGATACTTGGGGATACTATACCATAGAGATCCCGAGATAGTGATCCGCACGAATTACGGCTCCACGATCTCCAAACTAGAAGCTAAAGTAAAACGCTGGATACAGCTGCTGCTGTCCTTGGCAGATCGTATTGCGATTGTAAAAATGAATGTACTGCCTAAACTTTTGTACCTCTTTAACAACATCCCAATCACCCCTCCAGGAGAAGTGTTCCGTCGCATAAAATCGTTAGTACTACAGCTCATATGGGCGGGCAAACAAGCGCGCATTGACCTCCAAACACTGACACTTCCCTGTGCCAGAGGAGGGTTCGGGTGCCAGATTTTAAACTGTACTACCTGTGTGCACAGGCTCAATACGCTGCCTATTGGTATCACTTAGTGCCATACCTCACTCACACTGCGATTGAAGAAGGTGATGCAAAACCTGTCCCTCTCTCAGCTATCCTCTCATACAAACGATAACCACTGCACAATCATGACATCAACACAATAGACACCACAATTAGGGCATGGCGTGAACTTGGTCAGCTGGCACATAAAACCCCTCTTTATGCACAGAATATGCCTTTACATGATCACTCTGCATTGTCAGTCACGTGCGAGAAAGTGGGTATGTCATTATTGCAACAGGTGGGCATTGAACGGATGGGGGATCTGTTTACTGATGGCAGATTCATAGACAATACAGATCTAACATACATTCAGAACAAATCACAGATGTTTTGTTTCACGCATTACAGGTTGAAGAGGGCCATGATGGAACTATATCCTACTTTTCCTAATGAGCCAGAAAGTCTAGACACATTACAATTCATTATTACTACCCAAGATCTATCACACTTGGTCTCACGGTTGTACAGCACTGCACAAGCCGAGATACCACACTCTACAGAGAAGACTAAATCCAGATGGGACTCGGTTTTGGAGGACTCTTTGACAGAAAAGGAATGGCAACAGACATGCGCACTAACACAAATTCTTACCCCTAATGGCAATCTTAGAATCATACATTATAAATTTCTTCATCAGGCATACTACACTCCGGCACGCATGTGCAGGTACGGCATTCAGGATGACGACAGGTGTAAAAGATGCGGCGCAGAGGGAGTTGATTTTGTACATTTGTCCTGGTGGTGCCCCAAGATCCATGAGTACTGGGGAGAATTCACCACTAAAATTTCTGCCATGATAGGGGTTACAATAGACTGCACGATCCGCATTTGCTTACTGGGCATTGTACCGCAACTTAAATCGACTAAACGTAAGTTTTGTGCGGTTGCACTGTTACTAGCTAAACGACAAATCTCACAGTGCTGGCACAGTACCCAGGTGCCAACCACAACCAGATGGCTGCAGGACATGTCCAGCTGTAGGGAAAAACTCCTAACATATGAAGAGGATATACCGTTACGTTCTAGGCCAAAGGACTTCTGGTTATACCTCACAGCATATGTGAGCACACTGGAGACTAATACGGACTGAAGATGTTGGATTTTACCTCTGAGTGACAAGGTTTAAAACACTGTGGAAGGGTAACTAGTGATGTGTTCTGTATAGATGTGATATGGTATTTGCTTTGAATTTTCCGGTATTGACTACTGATATGTGAAGGTCTCATTGTTGGGGTTATGTACTGTTCCTGTTTGTGTATTTTTAATACACCAACAAAATATAAAAAAAAAACAAGACCTAACTTAAATGTAATACACCGCCGGACAGTTAGTTGTCGGCCACAAGGCTGTGTAACATCACATTTGCAATGTGTCTCTAAGCTACCGCAGCCGGCCCCCGGGTTGTAGGCTCCTGGCTGTGTAATAATCTTTTGCTATGAATAAAGGTCTTACAAAAAAAAAAAAAGTTCTCAACAAAGTACCTGGATTCGTGACGCAAAGTAAACAAAAGGCTCGCAGAAGGGGAGATGCGTCGGTTCCATGACCCAGAGGAACGGTTGCGTCCTTCCTCAATGCTTGCGCAGAGTAGGGGACTCGTCGTGAGCCTTACCGGTGCGGAGGTGATGCCAGCCTGCAGGCCTGTTGCGGTGCGCAAGATGGTGCCTTGATGCGATGCGACGATCTAGTTGCGATGCGAGAAGATGGCGCCCTTGATGCGGCGATGCGAAGACGATGTGATGACACCCTGGCAACCTTGCGACGACTCTGTACTTTTGAGCCGTTACAGGCCCTGCGACGCGCTTCTCCGGTAATTCGATGACGACTCTCTGAATGCCTCGCGCTGCTCCGGTGATGCGACAGCAGACAGCTTCGATGAACACACGCTTCCAGGGAGATACGACGAAAGCTCATTTCTCCGGCGATGCGTTGATTTCAGCTGCGGCGGCGACACGCTTCTTCTTGGTGCGTCTCGCTTCCAGCTCCCAGCGGCACGCAAGTGACTGGAGTCGGAAATCCCAGCAAGGAAATTCAGGAGGGAGCTGGAGGTGAAGTCTTTTGGCCCTGAGACTTCAGCAGGAGGCAAGCACAGTTCAAGCCCTTGGAGAATATTCTGTAGATGAATGAAAGTCCTTAAAAAGTTCCTTCTCCTTTCCCTTGGCAATGAATTAACCACTGCAGGCCAACCCAGCAAACAGCACACTGGCAGAGGGGTAGTCCAAACTCCTGCAGCTTCCTTGGTTCTTCTCCTTGGCAGAAAGGTTTCTTGTTCCAGAAGTGATCTAAAATCTGTGGGACTGGGTCCCAATATTTATACCCCAAAATCCTTTGTTCTCTGAAGGCAGAGAGGCCTCTGCCTAGTTCAAACCAGCTCCTGAGCACTGTGTTTACATGACTCTTCTCTTCCTTTCACTGTGCAGGGCAGAAACAGCAGACGCCCCACAGGAGGTGGAGCCAGCACAGGGGAGGGAAGATGCAGCTCTGGAGCACTCTGTTGACATGATTCCTCCTCTTCTTTCACAGTGCAGGGCAGAGACATCAGACAAGCCACAGGGGGTGGAGCAAGCATTGTAGAGGGAAGGCCCGGCCCTATTCAGGTCCCAGGTGCAACTCCCCCTCCCAACTGGGTGCTGATCTCTCTATTCACCACTGGGCTGCCCCAGCCTGTCTCCTGGAATTCCCCAGCCCTGTCACACACAAAGCCAGACAAGGAATACACAAGTCAGCAGAGGCGGGCTCAAATGGTTAGGCAAGCAAATACCTGCTTTCTAAAAGTGGTATTTGCAAACACAGAATATTAAAATAAACTTTACTAAAAGATGTAGTTTGTTATTCAGGCATACTAAACTCGAATTTCTACCATGTTCCCTGAGTCAGTTAGGCAAGCTTAACTGCCCATTCTGGCCTATGAGAACAGGTAGCCTTCAATAGTGAAAAACGAAAATGGCTGTAATTTACTATTAGAACATGCTACACACACCAGAGCATGTCCTACCCTATACTTACAATGCACCCTGCCCTTGGGCCTACGATAGGGGTGTCTAATATGAAGCAAAGGGAAGGTTTAGGGACTGGCAAGTGGGTGCACTTGGCCAAGTCGACATGGTAGTCACAGACTACACACAGGCCTTGCAATGGCAGGCCTGAGACACACTTTACAATCTGCTTCTGTGGTTGGCACAACCAGTGCTGCAAACCCACTAGCAGCATTTGCTCTACAAGCCCTGGGCACACATGGTGCACTGTACCAGGGGCTGACAGTAGTTCAAATAACCCAATCATGGAATAAGCAATCAATATCTCAATTTAACATAGGGAGCACTTGCACTGTGGCACCGATTAGCAGTGACACAGGGCCCAAAACATACAACCACCAAAAACATATCAAAACAGAGGAGGCAATCCGTCAAAAATGGAAGGGAGACTCACGACAATGATGTCAGGTCTAACAAGGACCTATGCAGAACCATGCATTGTAGGAATTTAAACTTTGCATTCTGGGTCACTCGTTTAGGGTGTTCTAAAATACTCACCCAATCCTTATCGAACAGTTCCCGCCCTATGGTACCCGACCATTTAGTTCTCAAGTCAGTGAGTAGGACTGCCGCATGAGCCCGGATACCAACATACAGCCATTTTATGAGGTGCCGCCCTCCCCCATGTAGTTTAATGTGTGGACTAATTCATGTGGCGGAGGCTCCATACATTGAGGAGCCCAACTTTTCCTCACATAATGCAGCACCTTGGTGTGCGTCAAATACAAATGATCTGGCGCCCCTGTGACGGTTGTAAAATTGCTGTGATCTAGGAGAGTGTTGTCCCTAAATAGAGCTCCCACTGTGTCTATTCCCACATCAGCCCAGGCCTTTAGCCTACACTGTGAGTCTCCCACCAGGAACTGGTATTCCCAGTAGTGGAATATTTCCAGCAAAGGGGATGGAGCTAGATGTATATTGCAGTGCTTTACTACAGCACTGCAAGCTGTTCTGAGCAATGGTGGTGCAGATGGGAGGAGTTTGCACTTCGGCAGCAATAGCGTGTGGAGTGTCCCCGGGTTAATATCCTGATTGTTTACCCTAGTTCCTGCAGGTTTCTGCCCTCAGTCCAATAGGACAGCCACTGTAGTTGGCTCACGTAGTAGTATGCTCTAAAGTTCGGCACTCCCAGTCCCCCTTTCTGCGGTTCCAGTTGTAGTTTTTAAGGCTAACCTTTCGTCGTCCGGTCCCCCAGAGCAGATCCAGCAGTATGGTGTCCAGTGCTCGAAATATGGATGGTGGGGCTTGTATTGGCAAGTTAGCAAAGTAATACAACAATAGGGAAGGACCACCATTTTAGATATAGCTACTCTGCCCATAAAGGCAGTGATGTCCAGAATGCCACTTTCAATGGCACTGCCCTTACTGCTCTTGTGAGATTGCCGTCGAGCATATCCGCATGTGACCTATATATATGCCTAAGTACTTAAAAGTTTGATGTGCCACCCGTATAGTATATTGACCAAAACCACTTACATCAGGGCGGGCGCCTTCATGAAAGAAGCCATTTGATTTTCCTTCATTGACGGCGAGACCTGATATACGCTTAAAGCTGTAAAAAAATACTGGGGAGGGGCTCCAACACATCTGTGAGGTCCTGTGCATATATAACGATATCATCTGCGTAGGCTGATATCAAGTGCATTGCATTGCCTATTGGACTCCAAAGCTGGTCGGCCTCCCGCTGCAATCTAAGTGCCAGCAGCTCTATGGCAAGCACGAATAATAATGGTGATAGGGGACAGCGCTGTCACGTGCCACTATGCACTGAGTATTCTTGCGATATGTGGCTGCTGGTGCGTGCTCTCGCAGTAGAGGCCGTGTATAGTAGCCGAACCCACCTGAGATATTCAGGGGCAACCCAAACCTCTCCAGGGCCTTAAACATATATTCACATGTGATGGTGTGAAAATCTTGCCGCAGGTCCAAGGCAATGCAGCCAGCATCAACATATTCCTCAGGGATAGCGGCCATGATATGGTGTAAACACCTTATATTTAATGACGTACTGCGCGCCGGAAGGAAACAACAATGGTCCCTATGTTTTAGTTTGTGTAGGTGGGGAAGAAGTCTGCCTGCTAGGATCTTACTTAAAATCTTACATTCCGTTGCCAAGAGCGATAATGGTCGGTAGCCCGGCAGGTCTGTTGCGTCTCTTCCTGGCTTGGGAAGTGAGACCACCAGCGCCTGCTTGGTGGTATTCGGAAGGTGTCACAGCTCCAGCGACCTATTATATAACTCTTTCAACATAAGGATTAAGGCCTACGAATATGAGTCAAAAAGCTCAATCAGCAGGCCTTCCAGGCCTGGTGCTTTATTTTGTGGGAGCCCTTTTATGGCTGCTTTTATTTCAGTTTTTGTGACCAGACCTATTAGGCTTTTCTGTGCATCAGGAGTGAGCTGCGGGTAGGGCAGGTCCTCTAGATAAGTTTGGTGTCAATGTGAGGGGGCTCACTGTACAAGGCACTTATATTTGTGCAGAATGCTTCATTTATGTCCCGCTGAGAGCAAGACATTCCTTCCCATGGGACGTTAACATTACAGATCACATGAAGTGGCGAGTCGTCCCTCAGTATTCTAGCTAATAGTCTCCCAGATTTATCATTGTTCGTGTGTTTCAACTGAGTGTACGCCCTGTGGTCAATTACCCTGAGGATTTCTAGCAACTCAGCATGCTGTATACGCGCTTACTGCAATGGAGCCTGTTTAGCTGGATTGCACACTGCTTCCTGCTCCAGCTTGTTCATTACATCTTCTGGCTAAGTTTTTGTGTATTTCCTGCCTAGCTCCTACGGTGGCGCTAATCGCTGTGACCCTTACAACTACCTTGAGCGCATCCCATTCAATCAGAACCGAGGAGGCAGTATTCCCATTTTCAAGAAAATAGTTTGTGATAGCCATTGAAAACGTGCTACGAAAAGGAGTGTCCTCTAGCATCTGGGGCCATAACTTCCATGTAGAGACTGGAGTAGGAACTCTGCCCCACGTAATGCAGATCTTCAGGGGGTTGTGGTCCGAGAAAGTCTTTGCTAGGTATGTGGCGTGGGTCACTTGTGTTGTGATGCTAAGGGAGCACAGTATTCTATCAATGCATGTGTGTAATTGATGGACTGGTGAATAAAAGGAATAGTCCTTACTTGCTGAGTTCTTCATTCTCCAAACATCTCCCAGTGCCCTCCCACCAGCCCAACTGCAGAGGGCTTCAGCATGTTTAATAGTTCCCGCTCCATTTAAAGTAGCGTGTGAGCTGTCTAACGATATGTCCATCACTGTGTTACAATCACCTCCTAATATCAATGGGTGCATCGCTCATCCTGCCAACACCATGCTCAGTCTCCTGAAAAATGTATCCTGATCAAAGTTTGAGGCATAAATGTTATTGAGCACCAGTGGCAAGCCATCTAAGGTCCAACGTAAATGTATATATCTGTCTTGTTTATCAATGTGCCTTTCCAGCTCGACAAACTGAACCCCGTGCCTAATCCAAATAGTCCCCCCCCTTGCAAAGGCCAAGTAATTAGTAGAGAATACCTGCCCCCTCCATCCTTTGCGACCTTTCCCAGCTTCCGACTTTGTGAGGTGTGACTCTTGCAGGAACACTATCTGCGCCTTGTGTCTGAGTAGTTGAGCATGTACCCTGTGCCACTTTTACACCGACCCCAGTCCCTACACATTACAAGTGATTAAGTTATAGGAACCAAGCATACTCGGTTTGTGATAATGTGTGACTGCAATGTTATTGTTGAGCTCCTCAGCTCAGAGCTAATCAACTGCTGTGAGCCAGAACCCCTAAACTCCCTGTGAACTACTAATACACGGCTTAACAATTGAACAATGCTGAGCCAAACTGAAAACTCAACCATTTAAATACTACTGCATCTATACGGTGAGTACACTTGTGGGGGTAGTCGCTGCCACATGCCATGTTTTCTTACATACAAGTACTAGCTCCGCAAGCTCTACGGAACCCGGGAATTATATAATTGTCCTCGTATTATCAGTTACCATGATAGCTGTGTGAGAATAGGATATATTGGTCCATGAAACCACCTATTGAGCACCAACTGCTGCTTCGCCGTTGTGTCATATAATGTCGCCTGTCCAGTGCAGCTCTATCCCAACATATTGTCTGCTGTCTGAGGTGTCACCATGGGGAACATGGCAAGACTTCGCTCTGAGTCAGAGTGTATAGTACTATCCTCTGAAGAGTCAGTTGCCACCTGGAAGTTATCTTACCTGAGGGTGTTTGCAGCAGCCAACGCCTCTTTCCTGCTAAGCTGGGCCTGCTCATATGTAGGGCTAAGTGTTAGCGACATATGTACTTTTTTGATATTGCAGCGTGATCTACGTTCTTGAGTCTTTTTAGGATTGTTGGGCTAGCTGCGAGACGTGGCTCCGGAGTTCGAGACTGGGTCTATGACTTCAATCCATTCCTCTACATCCTCTCGGGGCCGTCAAGGCGACAGTTTCTTTTTACCTGTTTGAAAAGAGGAACTTTGGTGCTGAACCATTATTGTACAATCAGGATACAGTGATATCCGGTGGTTTTCAAACTGAATCTGTGATCGCTCACATGCTTTCTGGAGTAGTACATCACGGTCCCTATAATTTAATATCTTGGCATTTAGGGGCCGCAGCAGCGCTCCTAATTTTGGTTTGCCAGTAGGGATCTAGTGGGCTCTCTTCACACAAAAGAATTATGTTAGCCAGTCAGGGGCTATATATTCGCGGAACCATTGCTACATAAAGCAGGCAGTGTCAGGGCCCTCAGTGCATTCTGGGAGTCAGATGATGCGCACGTTATTCCTGCAATTTCTGCCTTCCGTGTCTTCGATCCTGTCCTGTAGGCCGTTGACTTGCCGCTGCAATTGTATTTGTGAAGCATGTTCCTTGTGTTGGGGCTCGATCTCGCTCAGGGTTTGCCCATGCGATTTCACTGTGCTTGCTAGTTTGGCATGGTCAGCCTTGAGCAACGTGAAGCCCGCTGTAAGCGATCCAATTTGCTGTTCAATGGCCTTTCGGGATTCCCTGCCCTCCTGGAGTATTAAGTCCAGTTTGTCTTGGGGCGCCTCTGCGTTCGTGGGAGGGATGGAATTGGGCGATGACGGTCGCGTAGAGTTATCTGAGTCTTCCGTGGGGTGAGTGGTGGTCGAGGTCTTCTCCGGAACTTTCCCCTTGTGTCGCCTCATTGCTCGCGGCAGCCCTCCTTTCAATTACTGTTGTTCGCGTGTGCGGGTGGTGGGAAGGATAGTCTGTTACTTTTCTGGGGCTGCACACGTTCCCTCCAATCAGTGAGTCTGAGTTATCAGGGTGCCATGGAGCCCGACATGGTAGTTCTTTACTCTGTTCAGCCAAGGCTTCTGTAAGGTCTATTGGTCATCACACGTGGTATTCGCTGGGTTACAACTATACCTTCCACCGTCAAAATTGTAAGTGTAATCCGTGCTCGTGCCCAGCGCGATCAGTCTCTTATATGCTGCGTTGTGGGCGTCCCTCCAACCAAACTCAGTCCGAGACCCTGGATTACAAGTCTGTACCTCCAGTCCCAAGTAGTGGCTTCTCAGTCCCTACCCCACCATGCAAAACAGTACCTTATAGGGCCAGTTCAGGCATCAACCATATCTGGATTCAGCATTGATCACGTAGCTTCAGTCCGGTACCCAGCATCACACAGCGACCCCCTGCGAGCAGCAATCACTCCAGGTCCCAGGCAGGGTGTCTCTGGGACTCCATCTCTACATGTGCTACAGCCAGGCGCTCGTCTGCTTGCTCTCTCAAGCAGAAATAACGATCGGGCCAAGATGGTGGGGGGAGTGGCAGTGCAGTCCAGCCAGTCCGCCCAAGTGCTATGCACAATTCACTCCTGCCCAGGATGAGGCCTGGATGTAGGACTACGCTATGCTTGCGTAGTTTGCGCTACTACCCACTACAAGAATTGCACGTAGCATAGTGCAAAAACGCGTAACTGGCATTTTTTGCTTGCTCGCCGTCTTCAACGGCAAGTTGGCGAACGCGAGCGAACAAAATAACATCCCAGTGAGACTTTTACTCGTTTGCGATCAGCAACATCAAGTTGCCGAGCTCGAGCGTGGGAAAGAAACCTCCCGGCGAGATTCTCAACGCGGGGAGGTCAGGTTTCTCATTGTGAGTAGTCACATATGCTTGCGACCGCTCGCGATGAGAAACTACCAGTCCGTGTTGAGAAAGCTGCCGCTCGAGTACAAATCTACTCAAGCAGCAGAAAACGACCTCTTGCACTGTGCAAGATGGGGTTTGCACTGATTGCACAGTGCGGACAAGCATCCGCACTGTGCAATTAGTGAGAACAGCATTTTGCACAGTGCACTACACAGTTCGCGTAGCTACGCAGTTCGCGTAGCTCGCAAAGTGCACTTTGCGTACCTACGCGCAGCGCTACTATGCAAACTACGCCCAGGGTTAACCAGGATCCCCCCACGTTGCGGTTGAAGAAGAGGCCAGCAAGTCAGCGTCCAGCACCGCTCCATTCCCGATCACTCCCGCACGTTGTGGCCAACCAGGCAGGCCCGCCGCTCCAGGCGAGTTTCCACGTCAGGCAAATTCCCTGTAGTTCCTCCGGCGTCATCAGAGAGGTACAGTCATTTGAGGAGGCAGCGGGGCTCTGTTGTGTATCTTCTAATCCCATATTTTGTCCATGGGCGATAGTCTCCCCCAACAGGTGCGTGCCGGTCTGCTCCAGCGTCGGTCACGGAGGTCGGCAACCTGGGCGTCACCGGAGGCCGTGGAGCACCCACCTCAGGATCCGATCACGCTTGCTCCCGGCAGTCCAGCCCCCCCCGGCACCAGGCAGCCGATAGTAGTGCTACGGGGCCAGCAGTGGTCTCAGCTTCTGTCCTTGGGCCTAAAGCTTCCCCCTGGCGGCCTCCAGCCACATCTCACTAGAGCGTATCATGCCCAGTCCGCAAGGCCTCACTGCCACATAGGCCTATCCACGAGGATTCCTCCCAGGAAATATGGTTTTGGCCTCACTGTTCGGCCACAGCCTCGCCCCAGTTATGCCACAGAGGCGGTGCAGTGGTGTGAGCTCGATGGGGCACAGCTCATGACGGCATAGCAGGATTACAATTCCCAGGGTCCGGAGCCTCTTTAATCTGCGTCTGCCATGTTAGGCTGTTAGCCATGCCCCCTTGTTGCTGGGGTCAGATACCCCCCTCCCTCGCTCGCGCACATTGCTTGACCCAGCAGCCCTCATCGTGTCCTGTAGGCTGGGTTGCCCCTCTTTGTAAGGACCTCCACCCCAGACTGGCATGCATCTCCACAGAAACTCTCAAAGCCTACACAGTGCTTGGTCTCTCTGGGCTTAGAACCCCCACCTTCGCCCACCCCCGGCTGTGCACAAGAGAGCTCACTCATCCCAGAATGCAAAGCAGTGGTACACTTCTCCAGAGGTGCCAAGGAATGCTTCACAAAGAGGAGCAAGAACTTGCGGAGGCTCTGGCGGCGCAGGGCGGCCGTGCAGAGACGAGGAGAAGGCTTGAAGGAGGGAGAAGGAGGGGAGTACAGATGGTGTGAATGTGGCGCAGCCACCAAAGAAACACCTCCAAGTCTGACACTGACCCCTGGATGATGCACGCATTAAGGGAAGTCAAATGTGCTACCGCTGGAAGCACAGGGCAGCCTGCACCAGACATCAGAAATACAAGGTATGTATCTGATGCACACAGCAAACACCTCCAGGCGTCAGAAATACAAGGTATGTATATGATGCACAGGGCAGGCTGCTCCAGATGTTACAGATAAAAGGTATTTATCTGATGCACAGATCAGACTGCTCCAGATTGTACCACAGATTTTGTTGGCTTCCTGAAGTTGAACATGATTGTTTGGGCGATAGTAAGATTTTCCTGGAATTTGTGTGAGTCTTGGCTGTTGATGTCAGACCCATTCAACAACTTTGAAACAAGCATTTTCAATGTCGTTGGTACTGAGTTATTTTGGACAGTTTGGTGGGAAGGTGGCATTGAAGTGAAATCCATCAGATCATAAGATGTCTCCTTGAATGATTTTGGCAGCTTTGCCAATATGGCTGCAGCTCCTTCATAATCTGTAAAAGCATGTTTTAGAATTTCCTTCATGCCATGGTTGAAAATAAGCACAACAAGCTTGCCATTATTCTGCACTAGGCCATGTGGAAAGTACTCAAGAAACTTTTCATTGAAGCGATCTTTGTTGACCTCCTCAACTCCAGGTGACACAAGATGATCTGCATACTTGAGATTCAAGTCACACAGCTTGAACAGAAAACATCTTATTCTAATGAGTTTTCTACAAAGTTGATAAGTTCAATGAAAGCCTGAGCCTCTATTGTCTTTTCTTCCATCTGACCTTCATCAGCGTTTTTTCTTTTCCCCATGCGTAATCAATGACGATTCTGGAATACAGAGAGGCAATTCTGGTGGTACACGCCATCTATTGCTACAACATCTCCAGCAGTTATTCTCGCGACAACAGCAGTATCCTGACGGTCAGTGGCCATGTGTCTGATATTATTATCAGCATCAAGTGTCATGAATTCATGAAGTTTGTAACACTACGGAGTGAGGTCCTGGGACGTGAGGGCAGCTGGACCGAATGATTCAATATACACAAAAAAGTTGCTAGCCCCACACTTAACTTTTTATCTCCAAAGCTAAGAGAAAAAAAACAATCCTAGTCTTATGTTTGTTGGGTATATTTATTTTTACCCCTCTGGATTTATATTTTCAAAATACTACTTTCAGTTTTCATGAATGAGAAAGAACACTGTACATTAAATACACATTTACACATATGTACAACACAATTTCACATTTTACATATATACACAATAGATACAATCTTCATCTGTACCTCACTACCTTTTATCCACAAATAATTACTCTTTGTAAGATAATTGTCAAGTAGTAATAGTTCAACAAAAAACCGCAATGATGAGCAAAGTCTTGCTAAAAGAAAGGTCAAATAAGACTTTAAGGTATTTGGTCAAAATCACAATCAATGTAATCTTTTTCTCCTTCCTTTATGAAACGCTGGTGAAAACAGCGCGTCCAGGGGAGAAAGTGAACAGCAAAAGAAGTTTAGCGCCCGACATGAACTAATTAAGATCGCGCTGAATGCAATATCATCACTAGAAGTCTTCACACACGCCCTTTAACAAAAGAGGAGATCTCTCCCTCTAAAAACAAAGTGGAGTACGTCTCGTTTATACAAAAGGAAGTGGACCTGCGGGATCGCCCGTCCAAGACAACAGACAGACAACCAAAAACGACAGAGCCCTGATGAGAATCTGGCAATTGTTAACACCGGATTCGAAACGCGTCGGCATAAATAAATTGTGTTGTATACAGGTGTAAATGTGTATTTAATGTACAGTGTTCTTTCTCATTCATGAAAACTGAAAGTAGTATTTTGAAAATATAAATCCAAAGGGGTAAAAATAAATATACCCAACAAACATAAGACTAGGATTGGTTTGTTTCTCTTAGCTTTGGAGATAAAAAGTTAAGTGTGGGGCTAGCAACTTTTTTGTGTATAATGAATTCATGAAGGTCACCCTCACTTGCTGTGCAGAAGATGCAGATCTTCTTTGTCTGTGACAGGTGATCCCTTCGTTGCTTTCCTTCTACAACTTTCCTTCAGCACCTTTGTTGGATGGTCCTACTTCTTCCAAGTCTCTTTTTCCTACCAATTTGCACCTGCTGAATTTTCGATGACAGGATTCATGCCAACTAGCTTGATGCTTGATTAAGTCTTCAACAGTTGTGGCTTTTTTGAAGTAGAGAGTAACAGGGAGTCTGTTCAAATTGCAAAATTTACCGACTGTGTTTAGAAAGTTATTTTATGGCTGAGATTTCCAGATCCGACTACATTCGAGGGACACTTTAGCCCTTTAAGCGGTTCCTTGCTGGCAAATAATGCAGGCTTGTCAGTTCATGTCTTCATCTATAGAAGGTCAAACCTGAAACGTACGAAATGTAAAGGTAACATTCGTTTTTTAGAAAACAACTGAAACATAAATATGAAGCAGAAGAAACAGAGACACATATATGTATATACCTAATTTACTCCCAATTATGTACTTTACTTAAATACCACATAAATAATACTTAAATAAAATAAGATTAGCCTGTGGTGATCCAGGTATTGTTATTTGTAATACAGCACTATCAGAGTGCTGTGCACTCTGTCTGCCGACACGTTCATGAGGAATGTATGACGTTACAATGCATACATTTACAATGCCTGCCTTTACAAAGCAGTTTTTACATCGCAACATCCTTTACAACGCATTTTTTTACATAGCATGCCATTACATCACATTTTCAGAAACTACCTTTACAACGCATTCCATTACATTGCATTATACCTTTACAACGCATACTATTACAATGCATACCATTACATTGCATTTAAGGTAAGTGTTGGATAGTATAGGGGTAATAATTACTATTCTAACTCCAGTGAGTGCAACAGTAGGGTCAGTGTTGGATAGTGTAACGGTGCTATGCATTGTAATGACTTGCGATGTAATGCCTGAGTTGTAGTGACATGCATTGTAATGACATGCGTTGTAGTGACATGCAATGTAATGGCTGTGTTGTAATGACATGCAATTTAAAGGATGTTGCGATGTAATGACTGCTTTGTAAAGGTTGTTTCCCGTTCAGGAGGAATATAACTGGTAACCTGTGATCCATTGTATAGATCACGTGGATCCTACTAAAAATGTAAAGTGTAAGAAATACAGATCACATGAAAAAAATGTTATGCTTTTGTTCAACCTGTACCGATCCAGACTGTACTACTACCTTGTCACCTTGCCTCTTTCGTCCACCATTCTAATAATCTCACTGTGCCTGCAAGTGTTGCAGTTCTAATGCATAATGTGACATATTTTGGTGTCTCTTTTATTTCAATGAATTCATAGTATGTTTGTCTTTGCAGTGGTTTCTCTTTTTAAAAAGCAGGACTTATTACTATTCCATCTCCAGGCCCTTTTATTTTTTTATTTTTTCAGACGTTGAATTTTTTGGAACGATTTTCTGTTTTACGAACCTTGTCTTTGAATTTGTATTTGTGCTGCCTACCAGCTGCAGAAGCAGTGAGCTGCTGGATACACAGAATCCTAAAAGCGACCCAGTAGCAGAAGCTACCAGTCGCACTGAGCGTGATTGTGAGGGACATGAAAAGAGGTGTTTCTCTAATGAGGAAAGACATCTCTACCAATTCATCTATTCTGCTGTAAAGTGAACCATTGTATCTTGTAGTGGTACCCGTATAACAAAACAGGATTGTCTTGTGTACAATACATATATGAGGTAAATTATTGAAGGTGCTGATTGAATGCACTCTTCAATGCAATGAAATCACTTCCAAGAAGGTGGAATGATACACCAAACAGCCAATAGCATGAGGTCACAGATGAATACTCCCAAAATGGGATTGATGCTTTCTCAAAGCAGCTGCTGAAGGGGCCTATCGAAAACAAGCCAAAAGCTAAAGGATACTGACCCAAAGCCCACTCAATATATATTAAAAAGAACACATCAACCATATGGTTGTGTCTTTAAACCAGACCTAAAAAGAGGTGTTGCATTGAAAACATGTGCTGTGACCCAGATGTTTTTTACAGGAATACACTCTATTGCAAAGATGTGTTGCCTTTGTTTTAGGTTTCAGACTACTACAGAGATAGAAATTTGACTGAACACTTTGTTAAGCAACATTTATATATATTAACGTCGCAAACAGATCAGAAAGAATACTCTTATGTCAGGTACTACATATTTGGTTCCGCTAGGGCTCTATTACTTCATTGCTATTCTATTCTCGGTGCGGCTCCTTACTCATGCGGACATTCTTTCGAGCTTCTGAAGCATATTTTTCTCACTCACCCAGAACTGAGTAAAACGATGTCACTCCTCTGATCTTAACATGCTATTGTTTCTGTTCTAAGAGTTTGCTGCTTGTGGAATGGCGCTCCTGTCTTTGCTCACAACTTTGATCACAAGTCAACAACTGTGCTGTAAATTAAAACATAAACTATTTAATATGTCTTTAACATAATTAGATTTTTGGCGGTTGCAGGTTTGGTTATTTAGTACAATCGGTCTTCTAGGGGTGGAAACAATTTTATCACCCCAATTCTCCTTAGCTACTTGAACTTAAAAATGGTATGCAAAATATTTTCTTTATATTTCTTCTAACAAATTTAACAACAAATAAAACATTTCAATTGTAAAATAGAGACTATGGGTCACATGTACGACCGTCAGGTTTTGCGTGTTGCAAATTGGGATTTTTAGAAACTCGTGATTTGTGAGTTGCAAAATCTGATGTACAACAGTGTATCAAACACTGTTTGCGATTCCCAAATGGGTAGCAAGGGACCAGCCTCATTAATATTCATGAGGAAAATCGCAATATGTGACCCATTGGTAATGTCCTGCACTCACAGGGATGGTGGTATGCTGGGGTCAGCAGATCACCATGTCTGTGACTGCTTTTTAAATAAAGCAGTTTTTTTTTTAAATGCACCTCGTTTACCTTAAAGGAAAACAGTATACATTTAAAAAATAAAAATGAAACTTGTCTTTTAAATTTTCTTTAGTGTGGGCAGTGGTCCGTGGGTCCAGTGCCTGCTCTGAAGGTTCAGTGCCTGCTCTAAAAACATTTTGCCATCCCTATTCACAACATAACATTAATATCGTGTGAGACTGGGGCTGCACCTGACTTCTTTCACATTTCACACCGGTACCTACAGAAACATGCACCACGTTTCATCCTGAGCCCAGCATAACTTCCACAGAATTCAACGAACAGTGGACCAGATGTACGACCATTCCATTTTGCGAGTAGTAAATTGCGATTTTTAGCGACTTGCAAAATGCAATGTACAACAGTGTCTGAGATACTGTTTGCAATTCCCAAATGGGTTGCAAGGGACCTGCCTCATTAATATTCATGAGGCAGGTCGCAATATGAGACCAATTGGGAATGGCCAGCACTCACAGGGATGGTGGCCTGCTGGGGCAAGCAGACCACCATGTTGGTGACTGCTTTTTAAATAAAGCAGTTTTTTTTCAAAGGCAACCCGTTTTCCTTGAAGGGAAATGGGATGCATTTCAAAAAGAAAAATGAAACTTTTCTGTTTAATTTTTTAAGCATAGGCAGTGGTCTGTGGGACCACTGCCTGCTCGTAAAAAATATTTTTTCTGCCCAACACAAAAGGGAGGGGTCACCTGGAGACCCCTTCCCATTTCTGACTGGCTTACCACCTACTTGAAGTAGGTGGTAACTGCGATTGTTTTGCGACCGCATTTGCGGTCGCAAAACAATCGTACATACCCGTGCAACTCTCTATTAGGAAGGGACGCCCCTGGCACAACCCTTCCTAATAGCGAGTCGCAAACCCTTTTTTAGGGTCAGTGATAGGTTACTGACTCGCAAAATAGACTTTGTACATACCACATGCCCTTTTAGAAGTCGCACACATGCCGATTTCCCATTTGTGACCGCTAAAAATGGTCGTACATCTGGCCCAGTGATAATTGAACAATTTGCAGAGAGGGGTGTTGGCCAGTGATATTAATTCCGAATAAATGAAAGGGGTTTTGAAAAATTATTGTGGTACGGAATGAACTAGTGCACCAAATGAGACAAACAAGCAGAATAGTGTTAACCGAAAGACATCTCTTTACAACCGACTTTGCAAAAGGGGACTAAAGGCTCATTTCAAGAACATATTTCTAAATGTAAGAGTAACTTGTACTAATATTTTAGCGCGTATACATTCATAGTGGGTTCATCAAAATGTTAACTTAGTGACAGCAATGCTGTAAGTACTTCAGAATACTGATCTGACAAGGATGTACTGAATTATTAATCTATAGCTAAAACAACGTTTGTGCTCCTATCATAGCAAATACTGGTGATGCCAATATGCCTGCTTTATAAATGAGTCACTTCAGTCATTGATGTTTACAAGCACTCAATAAGTCATCATTGTAAGAAGCGGGGTTTCTGTTGCAGTAACCCCCCCCCCACACACTTTTTGCCAGACTACTGATGCACTTTGACTAGATGGGCGCTGGGTCCCCGCCAATCAGGTTCCCAGGGCCTGTTTTTTCACAAAACTGTACCTTGTACCCCCAATTGTCACCTCTCTGGCCAAATGTCAGTCCCTTGTCCATAGGATTGCACTGACTGTTTTTCCTTAAAAACTCTTTTAAGTATGGAGTTGGTGTGTATGAAACATTGAAAAACTGCAAATGTACAAAAAGTGAATTACTTACATTTTCTCTAGGAAATGTCTCAGTGTGATGTCTAGGTATATCACACTGATTAGCAAAAGTAACTAAAAGTAATCTAAAAAGTAACATGCACAGTAATCTATAAAGGAACTGAAAAGTAATTTTGAACTGTTGACTTACCTGTAATACAACCAACTGCATTTGAACCCGCATTCAACTGTAAATCATTGCATAAGCATTTGCAAAGTATTATTTCACCTACCTGCACCAGGCTTGGCTTGGGTCTAGAAATTAAAGAAATAAATATTTTTTTTTTATACAAATATATTGGTTCAGTTTTTGAGTGTGTGGCACAGCCATTCACATTCGTTCCATCCCCATCTACACCCATTTCCGAAAGGCCCTTAAAACCTTCCTTTTCACCCAGGCCTTTCCTTCTTAGTTCCCCCAGATTCCTTCTGTGAGCCCTGACCAGGTCCCCAGCGCCAGGAAGCCGCTTGGCCGCAGTGCGCTTTATTAAATATTTTTTTCATTTCATTTTTCATTTGCTGCCTGAGTGTGTACAACAAAGGCTTAACACTACCCCCTGATAAAGCCTTACCACTCGCCCACACTACCACAAATAGAGAGTAAGGTGCTATCTACTTTTACCTCTGCCTACCTTTGGGGTTTCACTGGACTCTGTGCACACTATACCTCATGTTTGTATAGTAATACAGAGCCAGCTTCCTACAATCATACATGCACTCTGTCACTCAGCCTTGCATTCATGCACCCATTCACCCACCCACCGACTTATTCTTGCATTCACCCACTTACGCAATATAGGAAAGGACCTCTTTTTTCATGATCACCCACTCAACCCCCAAGTTTTTGGACTGATGCTGCTGCTTTTTTCAACTCTCTAGCGCAAGGCGCTGCTGTTCAGGCCCCAGAGCATGTGCTCTGACTCCCAAAGTATGTGCACAATTATCACCTACCCGAATGAGCTCACTTAAATAACCCATAAGTCCCGAGTATATGATGCAAGAGGTACCCAAGGGTAGTAAGTTGAATGTCTCTTGTGGGCTGCAGCACTTAATTGTGACACAACTAGTGGTAAAGGTGAAAGTGTAACTCTAGGCCTGCCACTGCAGGCTAGTTGGGAAGATCAAAACCTCCCTTTTTAATAATAATAAGCCACCGCCTAGGGAAGATCAGGCAGGCAGGTAGGGTGCTACTTATTAACAAGCATTGGTAAAGACAATAGGTCTCGCCTATGCAACAGCTGTAGGCTTTGCCAATATGTTTTGGCCATGTTGCACACCAGCATGGCTACAAGTGAGTGCAGTATAGGAGAGTAGCGTGGAGTGAAGTGGAGTATTATGGAGCAGTGTAAAATTCTGTGGAGGGAGTAGAGTGTCGTAGAGCGGAAGGTCATAGAGTAGAGTAGAGTTGAGTGGCGTAAAGTGTCAGAGTGGATTAGAGCGTTGTGGAGCGGTGTAGAGCAGAGTGGAGTGGCGTAGAAAGTATTGCATATAGTGTTGTAGAGTAGAGTGGCGTAGAGCAGAGTAGATTGTCATACAGTGGAGTGGCATAAAGTGGAGTAGTGTAGAAGAATGAAATAGCATAGAGTGGAGTAGAGTGTTGTAGAGTCGAATGGTGTAGAATGGAGTGGAATAGTGTGTCATAGAATAGAGTGGAGTAAAGGGCCATGGAGTGGCACAGAGTGAGTTGGGTAAATGGTTGAAGTATTGTAGAGTGGAGTAGAGAGTCATACAGTAGAGTATCATAGAGTCTAGTGTTGTAGAGTGGAGTATAGTGCCTAGAGTGAAGTGTTGTATAGTACAGAGTAGATTGGTGTAGAGTGCAGTGGCATAGAGTGCATTAGTTTTGAGTAAAGTGGTGTAGAGTGCAGTGACGCAGAGTGCATTGGCATAATGTAGATTGTTTCAGAGTAGAGTGAAGTGGCGTAGAGTAGAGCGCGGAGGTGTAGAGTGGCATAGAGAGAAGTGGTGTTGAGTAGAGTCTTTTAGAGTGCAGTGGTGTGGAGTGCAGTGGTGCAGAAGAGAGTGGGGAGGAGTGATGAAGAGTGTAGTGGTGTAGAGTGCTATAGAATGGCATTGAGTTGAGTGGTGCAGAATAGAGTGGTGCAGAGTAGAGTGGTGCAGAGAGCAGTGGTGTAGAGTACAGTGGTGCTGAGTAGAACAGAGTGGTGTAGAGTGCAATGACATAGAGCACAATGGTGTAGAGCGGCAAAGCATGCAGTGGCGGAGAGCAGTTTTGAATTCTGTAGCGCAGAGCAGTCTTGCAGATTAAAGTGTCATAGAGTGCAGTGGCGCAGAATAGCGTGGCACAGAGAAGAACAGAATGGCGTAGAGTGCAGTGACATAGAGTGCATTATATAGAGTGGCACAGCTTGCAATGGTGTAGCGTGCAGTGGCGCAGAGTAGAGTGGCATTGAGGTCAGTGGCCAAGAGTGCAGTCTAGCAGAGTAGTGTCGTAGAGTGCAGTGGCTTAGAGTAGAGTGGCACAGAGTAGAATAGAGTAGCTTAGTGTGAAATGGCATAGCATGAAGTGGCAAAAAAGTGCAGTGGAGTAGAGTGCAGTGACATAGAGTGTTGTAGAATAGAGTATAGTGGTGTAGAGTGAAGTGGTGCAGAGTAGTTAGTGTTCAGTGCATTGGTTTTTAGTAATGTGGTGCCTGAGTGCATTGGCGTAGAGTGCAGTGTTTTAGAGGAAAGTGGCATAGAGGGCAGTGGCGTAGGTTAGGATGGTGCAGAGTAGAGTGGTGCAGGCAGAGTGCAGAAGCATAGAGTAGATTTTTCACAGTAAAGTAAAGTGGTGCAGAGCGTAGTGGACCAGGGTAGAGTGGAGTCGTGCATGGTAGAGTGGAGTAGCATAGAGTAGCGGTGTAGAGTTGTGTAGAGAAGAGTGGCACAGAGTGTAGTGGTGTAAAGTGGAGTGGCGCAGAGAGGAGTAGAGTGATGTTGAGTGCAGTGGCATAGAGTATATTGTTTTGGAGTAGACTGAAGTGGCGTAGAGTGGGGTGCTGCAGGGTAGAGTTAGGTGGTGCAGGACAGAGTGCAGTGACATAGAGTAAGTGGTGTAGACTGCATTGACATAGAGTGCAGTGTTGCAGAGTAGAGTGGTGTAGAGTGGAGTGGTGCAGAATAGAGTGGAGTAGCCTAGACTGGACTGGTGTAGTGTGTGTGGTTAAGATGCAGTGGTGCAAGTGTACTGGCATAGAGTAGAGTGGTGGAAAGTAGAGTAGAGAGGCATAGAGTAATGAGGTGTAGAGTGTCGCACAAGACGCCAGAAGTGCTAAAGCCGGCCCTGGTTGTAGGCCATTGTTGTTTCAGTGGAACATCTTCACCTATTTTACACACATCCACCAAATAGTATAAAAACTTTGTTTTGACATAGGTAAGATGTTTAAGGCTGTGGTGTAATGTAGTGGGTTTCCGGGCTCCTGTTTGTATTTTTCAGAAAAGCAGTAATTTGTGTTGTCTATGTTTTTATGGTACTAAAAGGGTACATGCATCATCGAATGGTTTTGCGATTCCTTAATAGCGATTTTTAAGGAATCGCAAATAAGGAATTGCAAAATGGAATGCATGAAAAAAATTGCACATTATTAAGGAATCGGTAAAAATCGCAGAAAAAATTGCGATTTCCCAATTTGCGATATCGCAAATTGTGAAATCGCAATTTGCGAAATCGCAAATTGCTAGGTCGCACATTGATGCATGTTGATGACATCACAACCAGGAAATGTGCTGTCCAAGCCTCATTTTCACTGTGAGGCTCAGGGAGGAGGAGGGAGCTGGCTCTGGGAGCAGAGGAGAGTGAGAGGGAGAGGGAGAGAGACTGTTTTACACCTGGAAAGAACTGCAAAATGGAAGCTGACAACCAAGCGCAGGACAGCCAAAGTTCAAGGAAGAGAAAAATGAAATTCTCAGAAAAAGAACTAGAGACTTTAATAGACAGAGTAGTGCACAGCAATGACAAGCTGTTTGGGAAAGCCTCACTGAAGGTTCCAGAGCAGGAAAAACGCAAAATATGGATCCGGATTCAGAACCAAGTAAATGACATTGGAGTCACTCACCGTTCAACAGAGGAACTTAAGAAGAGATGGTACGATTTACGCAGTCGTGCCAAGGCGAGCATTGCAGACCGTATGAAGGAGGCACGGAAGACAGGAGGGGGCACCCCACCACACACAGGAAACACTCCCATGGAGGATTTGGTGGAGTCTACCATCCAGCCTGAAGCAATTCTTGGAGTCACGAAGCTGGACACCTCCGGAGCTGCACACACCTCAGCAGGTAAGACAAATGCATGTGTCAATAGCCCCAAGTACATAAGTCAGGATGTCAGCAGAGCACAGCATGAGCACACACTGTAAAGCCTGTTTCCTATTAGATTACTGAGGAAAGTGCATCATGGGAGTTGTAGTCTGGCTAAGTACTGACAATGACACACACACAGAAATGCCCGAAAGTGTAAGAAATGCTGTAGCAGATGTTCAGAATATGTATAATTTTATTAAATTTGAACTGTGACATGACCTCTCAAGCATACATTGATGCCGTTTTGCACTGTTTCACCTCACAGATGCAGAACTCAATGAGGCTGGGGACATTGATGGTCAGGAAATGCAACACAGCAACTCATCAGAACATGAGGACACACCAGTTCTGCCAACTACGCAGTCACGTGTGCCTCATTCCCGTAGGGCACCTGTCCCAACACTACGTCCCATGGCTTCCGATGATGAGGGCAATGCTGCACCTGCAGTCCGTGTACGGGAAACAGACATCGCAACACCCACACCAACACAGATCCGGAGAGTCTTTTGTAGATCGCAAAGGAGAAGACGCAGGGCACGCAGACCACAGCAGGTGGAGGCGAGAAATCCAGTCTGGGGTGGTTTGGGGGGACAGATGCTCCGCTCACGCCTGCAGAGCAAGAACACTCGGTTAGTCAAGGAGGAAATTGGACAGATGTCAGGCAACATTGCTCTACTGGCCAGTAGTGTCCAGGAACTCACAAAGGTCATGCAGGAGGGGGATGCAGCGCGCAACAGACAGCACCGCCAACTGATGCAGCAACTCAAACAGCAAGGGAAGACCAGCAATAGTCTGGCCACAGCCACGACACTGCTGGCGCGTAGATCAGTGACTTTGCAGACGGAAATGTGTCTGTGTAGTGGAGATGTTGCCAAAGCACTGCATCAAGTGACTAATGCAGTAGACCTGATGAATGCATCTGGTAGGCAAGTGCACATGACTGCACAGGATGACAGCAGTGAGTGTGCCTCAAGCATGAGCAGTACCCCAGTGCCTGTTTGAATTGCTGTGAGACGCACTACTCGCAGCGCTACCCCATCCACTGCCAACGAAAGGCAAGAAGATGCAGCGCAAGACAGACGTCCGGGTGTTTGAGGGAAAAAGCGCTAGTCTCCCATCCTGACATTTTGAGTGAAATGGTGATTTAACCATTGACACGATGTGACCATATCACTGACTTTCAAGTACATTTGATTTAAATTTTGTCTTTGTTTCTCGTATTCAAATGAGTATAGTAACCTTAGTCACTTTTGGCTGTTTGCTAATGTTCACCGGTCACAATACATTTACATAAAGTATACTTAGCATTGCAATGAATGTGTTTGTGTTTTCATTACTCACCTCAGAAGTAATTCTGTGTAATCTCCAATCTGCGCCTGCGGCCTTCTGCTGCGGCTGTGCCTTGTTGGGCAGGGTGGTGTGGCACTCGTTGGTTTCCGTCCTCCGAGTCACTGTAAGACAGCTCCACTTCCAAACCTCCCTTTGTTGCAATGTTGTGCAGCATGGCACATGCTGCCACTATCTTGCAGCATTTGACGGGACTGTATTTCATTGCACCTCCGGTCTTATGGAGGCGTCTGAATCGGCTCTTGAGTAGGCCAAATGTGCGCTCAATATCGTAGATATATGTGCTGCATTGTATCTCCTTTGTGCCGCTGTGGCTGGATTTAGGTATGGTGTCAGCAGGTAGTTTCGCAAGGCGTATGCGCTGTCACCTACATGAGAGGGTAGAAAGGCTGTCAGTGGTTGTTTGAGTTTTACATTTGTACAAGGTATGGAAAGATGTTTTGCACATAATTACCTAGCAAATGCCCCTCTCCAAACTCTCCCCTTGCTAGACGGGTCTGAATGCCACTTTGCCTGAAGATATACGAATCATGTGTACTGCCTGGGAATTGTGACACGATGTCCGTTATAATGTTCTTTGCATTGCACACCACCTGAATATTCAGGGAATGAAAACTTTTCCTATTGCGATACATATATTCTTGAGCTGCTGGGGGACATATCGCCACATGGGTGCAATCAATACAACCCAGTACTTGGGGGAAGCCAGCAATTTGATAGAACTCCTGCTTGGTCCTAGCTATTTCATGGGCTGTGGTAGGAAAACTTATGTGGTTGTGTATCTGTACCATCATAGCATCAAGAAAATCAGCCAATATTCGTGACATTGCACTTTGAGACACACCTCCTGCTACTGCTATGACTCCCTGAAAAGTGCCTGACGCCAGTAGATGTAGGCAACATAATACCTGCACATGCGTTGGGATTGCATTGGTCCTATGGGTCTGTCGTTGCAGGATAGGGTCCAGTTCATGGATCAGATCGTGTATCATTTGGCCATTCAGCCTATACTTGTCATATATTTCATCATCCTCCTGACCAAGCAGAGTGACGCGTATTCTGAAGATGCGCTCATTGATTTGCCTCCCTCTCTGTTGAGCCGCTTGCAGCCTCATCCTCCTCGCCATCAGGTACAGAGCAGCCATTTTGGAAACTGGGGCCTCATTGTGGGTGTGTTTATATATGTTTCTGTTGGTGTTCAGCTGTTTCTGATTTGCACTCATTTTTACCACCTGGTTGGGTCCCTTCTTAAATTGCGATTGCAAAATAGCGATTTTCATCAAAATCGCTAATTGCGATTTTTCATGCATTTGGATTGCGATTCCTTATTTGCGATTCTTTCCTTGCGAATCGCAAACGGGAAATCGCAATGGTTTTCGCAGAATTATTTAGCGATTCCTTAATTTTGCGAAAATTTACCGATTTTCGCAAAATTAAGGTTCATGCATTTCTACTCTTCAAATTGCGATCGCAAATGCCTTATTTTTGCGATTCGCAATTTTTGCGAATTCGCAAACGCTTGATGCATGTGCCTGAATGCTACTGTACGTGCTGCACATACTGATGCTATTGCTCATTAATTGTAGTTGTACAGACTACACATTTTGGCTTGCCAATGAGTGTTATTATTAAAAGGGTTTGGTACTCAGACTTGTTGACTGCTAACAGAAAGATCGTTAGACATTCCCTAGGGTCAAGTTAAGCAAAAGCCAACAGTGTTTTGATAGAAGAACCTCAAAATGAATATTTGCCCCTCCTCCGTGGAGGGCTCTTTTAAGGGTTATGTTACAGCCTAGTAAACTGGAGGAACAGGAGGGGCAATAGCAGGCTCCATGGGAAGAGTAATCTGCATTCCTCTTTCTTTGGTATAAACAATCTCCCTTTGAAGTCACAGAAATAAAAGTAAACACCAAGCTCCCTGGGAAAACAGAGCCTGACATTTGACCTTTATGTTTAAATGCACAGCAAATGTGACAAGATAAGAACAAGACTTAAAGGCCTGTTTACGAATAATTAGATCTCTGAAGGATACAGTAAACAAGATTTGGGCAATGGAAGGGATGAACTCAAGCTGGATAGCCTAAAACAAATAGAGCCAGCAAAACAGAAAGCAAGGAAGTGTGATTTACAAACCACAAAGCCAATGGTAAGCAATGGGCAGAATGCATTCTCAGGGAAGAATTCTGAATGCCCTCAAGAAGCCTTAAGCAAACCAGACAACTGTGCTGTTTGGTAAGCTTTGCCCTAAAAAGAAGGAAATTATCCTTTTGTGTTTAACATGCCCTATCAGTGAAAACACAAAATCACAGTTTTCACTCTAGCAATGCTGGTGGTCCCATTGATTAACACTGAGTTCTACTAGTTAAGTGCAAGCTTCCATTTGAGACCATCAAAGATATTACTCCAAGGTATCACACTAATTGTTACATTAAAGGTAAATCATTGCTGAGATCGGATTTAAGGTAACTTTTAAAAACTCACCCCTTTGTTGGCCAAACCTCTGGTAGCCTTTGCTGTCTATCTGCAGGAGTTGTCGCCCAAGACATCATACTGTGCCCCTGCTAGGAAGTGTGAAGTGCTATTGGGAGGAGGTGTGTCATCCTCCAGCAGGAAGAGTAACGGGTGGTGGCCACAGATGGCCCAGCATGAAAGAGGCTACGGCCTCAGAGAAGCAATTGGCACTCATGCCTTTGCCTGCTTGCCTGCAAAGGTCCTGCAATCACACCGTAATTTGGCACTCCTCACCCCCATGTGAATGAGCGTTCTCGTAATTCAGAAGCCCCCTACATCGTAGGTCCTGACGAGACCCCACATTCCAGCGGGTCAAAACGCCGTCGACGATTATAGTAAGCGAACCATTCACACAGCACCTATGATTGTATATGTTTGCTGTAATATTCTGTCTATTTTCTAACGGTCACTTTCCTGGAGAATAATTGTTTGAAACCTTGTAAATACCTTCACCAATTGTCACTTAACTGTTGTTTTTGGTTCTTACAAATACACTTGGGACACTTCGCCCTAATAGAGATTTATTTTGTACAGTATGCATGCTAAAACCCTTTTTTTGAACAATACAAATTTAAGTATGGTACAAATATTGGTGTCATGAGTGCTCTCTCTCTTTTACATCCCTCCTTAACCATTACTGATATCGCTATTATGCTAGATATTTATCAATGAATCTCAATGTACCATTCCACTGGAACCGTTGTTTTCTACATCAATTACTTAACTATGATGCAGGCATGTCTAACCAACAACTTCTTCTTATTCAACCAAGTGATCTAGCATGAGACCCAGGGAACTGCGATAGGGACCTGCCTCGCCCCCAGTTATGCAGCCCTCTACCTAGGCTTGTGGGAGGAGCAGGTGGCTAGTAAGATCGATGCCTTTTCCCAACACGTCGTCCTCTGGGCCAGATACATTGATGATGTGTTATGTATTTGGAGGGGTTCCGAAACAGAAGGTATAAGATTTGTGGAAACCATAAATGACAATAACTTCAATCTGAAGTTTCCCAGTACTATTCACATGGAGAAAATTAAATTTTTAGAAGTGTAGTTGAGGGTGAATGACATTAAACTGGAGAGTAGACTATTCAGGAAAGAGACTGCTGGCAACAGTTTGCTGCATGCAGACAGATGCCATCTGAGAAATCTTATCAACAGCATACCTTATGGCAAGCTATTAAGAGCCAGAAGAAATTGTAGATCAGATGCAGAGTTTAGGGTAGAGATGGAAATAATGGGAACACGTTTTAGAGAGAGAGGATACCCTAGTAAGACAATAAACCAGAAATGTGAGAAAATCAAACTAGTCAATAGAGTGGACTTCTTGAAAGACAAAAATAGAGATGACAACACAGATGAACCCATATGATTTATAAAAAAAGTATAGTAATCAAGCTTGGGAAGTTAGAAGGTGTCTAAAGAGATTTTGCAATGTTCTATGTACAAATGAAACCCTAAAAAACATGTGAGAGATGATCCTAAAATCACTTTCAGGAAATGTACAGCTTTAAGTGACATGTTATGCAGTAGCACTGTACAAACAGTTGAGGATGATCAGCAGGTGAAAGTTTTTTTATCTGCAGATCATGTAAAGCATGCAAGCATAGTGTCAATCAGAAAACAATTGAGTAATCTAAAAATCAGAAACCAGTTGTAATTAATAAGCATCTGACATGCAAATCGTATTTTTGTGTATATGCATTGATCTGTCCATGCCTATTAATTTACATGGGAAGTACTATTCACCAGGTGAAAAAATGTATCCTGGAACATAGGAGAGCTATTGTAAATGAATACCAAACAGTTTCCAACAGCAAGGCATTTTAAGGATGCTCATGGCAAAAATGTCAGTCTGCTAAGATACTGTGCGCTGGACAGAATTCAATCTCTGAAAGAGGAGGGAATAGAATAGGAGAACTCAGACGTTTGGAATCCCTTAGGATTGAACAAGGACGAGGAATTGTATGTCCACTTGGGTTGAGGGCAGAACTGTGATAGAATGAGATTATATTGTCAAAATGAATTGTATACCCCCTGATGAAGTTTGCATTTTAATTGATGATAGGTGATCACTGATCATGTACTTTTGTTTTATATTGTAGGAGACGGAGACATCATCATCATATGATGTGGAGGAATGAAAAAGAGCTTAAGATATCGGTGATGTTTTATAGAAGGCCCACTGGGGCTGAATTGTTAATTATGCATCACTTATATGGAGTATGGGCATTCAATATTTGGTACAAGGATGCCTCAACAATAATAAGATTATGCTCATGTATAGGATATAAGCCCACTGGGGCAGTAATAGAAAGCAGTAGGTAGAAATATGTCCTTTACTTTTCATGTTTTATATTGTCTAATTTGAAATGGTTCAGTATTTAGGTACCAATTGGGTTTTGCGACAAAATAATATGCATCTGTGAGCTTTTAATGGTTTGATTATGTTGAAGGCATATCATTTGTATGTTTATGGACAATAAGTCACCACTCCAAAATGGCCGCCAATTTGCACAACCTCCTATGTGGTGTAGTAGTCCGACCTTTATTATTTGTAATGTGATTTGAGCACTATATGTATTGTGTATTTACAAACGTTCACTGACCTGTGAGAAAGGAGCGGCTGCTCCGAAATGCGTCGGTCCTTTTTGCCATTGAAAAATAAACACCTGAATAACCACTCTTATGAATTTGGGATCGGTCTTCTCTGTGGAATCACTTGGGAAATTGATCGTGTTTTAGAGGTTTGCTACCTCGCCAAGCCCGCCGCCATTAAAAGAGGCAGAGCTATAGCGACCACTTGACTGGATATATATATATATATATATCCTTTACCTACTGGCGGTCGCCAGTAGATAGTTATAGTTAGAACCTAGTTTACATAGGAAACACATTTTGATTTGCTAATAACTTTGGCGTCGTTTGACAGATCTTTGCAAAATTCTCCCCCAAAAAAAGTCTATCCATGTCAGCACCTATCCTGAAAGTTTGGGGGAGATTCGTAAAGCAGGGGCTGATAAAAAAGGGGGGTCCCAAAATACGTTTTTCCCACATGTTCATTTCCATAAGAAATTTTGCGACGAGCTACAGCCCGAACTGCTGAATGGAATTACCCCAAATTTGTGAAAAAGATAGAGCTTGATTCAGAAAGCGACCTTTTTTTTTTTTAAATGGTGTGAACCCGTTCAGTAGTTTTTGAGAAATTCAAAAAATAAATTTGCCATTGGAAACTTTGGGCAAGGCTACAGCAGAAACTACTGAACAAAATTACCCCAAATTTGGCAAAAAGGTAGCGCTTGGATCAGAAGGCGACCTTTTTTTAAAAATGGTGTAAATCCGTTCAGTTGTTGATGAGAAATTAGAAAAATAAAAGTTTCAATATCTGGGCGGAGCCTAACTCCCGAGCACGAGCTTCACTCTGATTGGCTGCCAACACTCCAAACAAGGAAGTGTTGGCAGCCATCTTGTGACTCGATAGAAACAAGCCACCAGAAAACAGAGAAACAAAGATATAAAACAAGAGAAGGGGGCAGGGTAGAAACACCCTGGCCCCCTTGGCCTGATCAGGGGTCCCAGAAGGACCCCAGGGCCACAAAAAGGATTAAAAAAATATTTTAATTCAGTGCAAATCATGCTGGGGTCGCCGGTTCTCGCGTTTTATTTAATGAGGCCTCTGGGTGGGCTAGATTCCAGGGGTATTTCTTAAAAAATAATAGCGGGGGCTCGCTGGGGTTCGGGGGCCAGCTGGGGCCCTGCAGTTCCGGGACTTCACTCATGTTGGGAGGAGGTTGCGCGGCTCTCCTCCTGTAGCCCCCCCATGTGCTTATAACTTTGGCGTTGTTTAACGAATCTTTATGTATTTATCAAAAAGTTTCTCTTTTTTGATCAGCTCTTATCTAGAAAGTTTGGGGGTGATTGGTCAAGGGGGGGCTGAGAAAAAAGGGGGGTCCCAAACGTGTTTTCTCAATGCATTTTCCATAGGAAACTTTACACAAGGCAACAGGTCAAACTGCTGAACGGAATTAAGCCAGATTAGGCAGGGAGAAAGGTCTTGGTCCAGAAAGCACGTGTTTGTTTAAATGGTATAAATCCGTTCAGTAGTTTTTGAGAAATATCAAATTGGACAGATATTGATGTTTGGGAATCCTGACATCTGATTGGCTGAGGGGTTACGAGCACGAGCTTGCAGCTGATTGGCTGTGAATGGTTGAAACTAGGAAGTGTTGCTTGCCATTTTGTGATTCAGTCCGTCAGCTCGCATCTCTCCCTCTACAAGCCTTCGGGTCCATAGTTCTATCTCTGCGAGGCAACACTGAAAATATACCGCAGGTCTGTCTGTGCAAGATACCCCTTTCACGGTCCCTCTCCCCACATCACTGGCTCGTGACTTGCTCCCCATGTCACAGGAAACCAGGAACTCAGTATGTTGTGGTCTACCAAAAACACGCCTCAGTGCACAGAAACCCCTATCTGGCTAGCTATAGTATGTCATTCGTTCTCCGTACTACAGCGGAGCTACCAATGATTAAATAATCCCGAACAATGCGACTCAGCTCCTCTCAGAATTCATTGGAACAAGACACTCTTTCGCTTAGACATGCATACCTGTTCACAATGTGAGTAACCAGTGACTTTGTATAGTTTTTAATGTTTATTTCAACTAACGAGCTCTGTAAAGTAGTACACGTGCTAAGGTGAGCAAAGAAATGCATGTAAACAATACAATCAGCATAGTTACAATTGGATAAAGTACGAATGGGGAAAGCATATTATATAATGTCAGTGGATTAAGCCACATAGCGCTTAACACCCTCCCCATGCTATGAGCTATGTTTATTATATCAATGGTAGACCTCTGGCTCATTCGTTCTCCGTACTACAGCGGAGCTACCAATGATTAGATATCCTAGAACAATGCAACTCAGGTCCTCTCAGAATTCGTGGGAACAAGACACTCTTTCGCTTAGATACTCATACCTGTTCACAATGTGAGTAACCAGAGACTTTGTATAGTTTAAAATGTTTAATTCAACTAACAAGCTCTATAATGTAGTATACGTGCTAAGGTGAGGAAAGAAATGCATGTAAACAATACAATTAACATAGTTGGGCAGAAATAAAACCAAAGACTTTTGCTTTAACACCAAACACAAATATATTATAGAACATCTAATAAACTGCAATTCCAAATATGTGACGTACATACTGGGCTGCCTATGTGATAAGATCGACGTGAGCAGTACCAAAAGGGCTCTAAAGATAAGAATACAGGAGAATGTCTGGGCACGACGCAGTGGGGATCTTAGATACCCTCTTACGTACCATATGCAGGAAAATCATAAAGCAGAAGAGAATATTTGGTTTATTGGAATAGACCATGTACCTGTCCACCCGAGGGGTGGAAATAGGGAATTAGCCCTGGGGAAAAAGGAAGCAGGTCGGATTTGCAGATTACGATGTGTTGAACTGGGTCACAATAGTGATGATGAACTGCACTATTTCTTAGATTGAATGTGACAAAACTTACATATCTGTGGTGCTATCTGTATTCAGGGTCTCTTGCTTTCCCTCTAGACTTTGGCTATTATGATGTTTTGTCAAGTTGAAAAAGAAAGTAAACAAGTGATTAGGATTCAATGGCTACAAAGTTTGTCTATCAAGAAGGAAAGGTGTAGTGTTTGGTTGGCCTAAACTGTAATTAAGTTGTAACTATATACACTTTCTGTGCTCATGAACCCCTTTGGAAATTGTACAATGATTTAGTGTACTCCCTTTCATTTGCCTGTTAACAAATATAGGACCATATTTGTATGTTGTTACCTTGTGTGTGGTCTAATCTTGATCTTGGGTACTGTATTTAGCGTATATGCACTATTGTGAACATTGGTTTATCCCACTAAATCTATCTCGCCCTCCTCATATTCCTCCTTCTTTTGAATCCACCTTTTCTGAACCTACCCCTTTGTAGTGTATTTTTGTAAAGTGCACAGCTGCCCCAACGGGGCGTCCCGGCGCTGTATAACGCTGTGGAACCCTTCCTGGCTCTCCTTGTGATATGCCCCGCCTGGGCACTCCCAAGGTGAAGCCAGGCATCCCAGTGTTGTAGGGGCCGTTGTGGAGATTAAGCAAGCTATTGCCCAGAGTTGCAGCGTGGGACCCATGATTAGAGTAGGCGCCGAGGCGAGAATTATCGAGTCCGCAGACATTGAGCCCAAGACCCTGCCGCGTCGGGACTTGAACCCTGGTCCCGGGCCTGATCTCTGCTTCAGAGTCTGCCGCTCTAACCAGTGAGCCACACTTCTCCACTTTGGAGTCCACCTCTTGCGAGTCTACCTTCTTCTGTTTAGCTTGCTTGTTTGTCCCATCTTATTTTATATTTGATTCATTTCTTCCTATCTCCTGTTCCCTAATTTAATCCTAATTTCCTGTGACTGTATTTTGCAGTTAACTACCTTTATTAACCTCTAGGTAATTGGTTTAGCACAAAAGTAGCACCAGGCACTTCGTGTAGGCTCCAGACGGAATCATGTCTTAGCTCCATACCTGTGGGCCGGTCCATAAACCCTTCTAGACCGTACTAGACCAGTCGAGATTTGCATTGTGACAGCCCTTGTATAACTCATGACTAGTAAGTGAGGAGCTTTCTGATTAAGTATGAATACACTTGACCCTGAGCACTATGGACAATATTGAGAAATATTGATTCCAGTTATTTTTCATTTTTATTTACATCATAGATCTGGACAGACAAGCCTCTTCCTCATGCGCAGTCTCACTCTCATACCTCCTTTTACCATTGGGGGTACTTTGAAGTTTCTGTCTAGCCGTAGGTACATATTGCTTTAGATAATTTTACTTGACTCCACATTTGCTCGAATTGGTATGTTGATCAATAACGTTTATACTAAATGTGCATTTATTGATGGATACTGTTGGAAAAGGGATTGTCATCTTATTCGTTACCCCGTGGTGTGACTCGCAAGGTGGATGGTGGGTCTAGGCTCCTATCTTATTTTTCTCCCTCCTCCTGTATCCCTCATGTATACTCCTTCAATCCTGAAATACACAAATTTAGTGTTTTCACGTTCAACCCAGTCCTTCCCTCTTTTATTTCATTTCCCTTTCTTTTTCCATTCTTTGCTATATTACAGACCTCTCTTTAATTACTATATGCGTCTTTAGAGCCTCCCCGGAGGGAGACAGAATATAGAGAAAAACTGTCTCATAACATAGAAATGAACGTTCTATCGATCATGCTGTCTGTCTATGTGTATTAGTGTATTAATTGACTTGACTAATATGAGGCAAAATCAAATTAAATGTTACACAATCAATTGTGGTTTTAAAATTTGGTGCTTTGTTTTTGTATGTTTTTCTGATGTCCTTTTTATATGTATTTTATATGTGTCTTATATATGTTTGTTTATATGTTTGTATTTGACAGCCCTGAAAAAGTCGCACCCTGGGACGAAACGCGTTGGCTGTACTGTGCTTTGTTTATCTGATGAAATAAAGAGATCTAACTGAGGAACCTCTACTCTCTAGACTTATTGGAATTTGGACTTTATATTGGTCTTCTTGAACTATTTGTTGTGTTGCACCTGTGCTTTAGTGTTTAATTTGTTGAGTTCCTGAGGGAACAGGCATTGAAACAGTGGGTGCTGTTCGATGTGCACACGGACCTCTGTGAAAATAGAAGGGGCAATTTCTATTATTTGGAGCTATTTCATGTTAGGTGCTGACTCTGAGAAGGTCCCACTGTTAGGTCTAACTTTGTTAATACAATTAGCATAGTTAAAAATGCAGAAAGTACGAATGGGAAAAGTACATTATAATGTCGGTGGATTAAGCCATATAGAGGTTACCACCCTCCAGATGCTATGAGCTATGTTTATTATATTAGTGGAAGACCTCTGGGCTTGGACAGCGGAACCCCCTACCTCAAGTCTTACATGATAGGATTTACATCTCTGGACAAGCACAGCTCTTCGTCGGTAAAGATTGTTCTCCAAGTGTGTGTAATTTGCATCCTGTGCAATATTAAAAGCACTCGAAATTTCAGAAGCGGAGGTCTGTTCCATGTTATGTCTATATGAATGTGGGACGGGCCAAATCTGAATAACCAGCAATGTTGTTTTCTGCTTTTGAAACCGGCATACAGACGAGTACTCAGTGCACAGCAGAAATAGTGAAAGGCAGACAGTTCCCATGCGAAGCAGCGAAAACAGAAGTGTTTCCGAGAACCACTGCATTTAGAGTTGTGTGGAAAAAGCAGCTAAAATGGCTGTGATGCAAGGTATGAACTCATGCTAACTTAGCAACGTTTGTTGGCACCTCCTAACCCTCCCTGTTTGGCGGTCCAACGCACATTGAGCAAAGTAGAACACAGAGTCCAAAAAGTCTGAGCTAAGAAGAGCAGATATCCAATATAGGGAAGGGACAGGACATGCATGAGAACCTCGGCTGGATGCAAGTATACCAGGGATAGCGGAAAGTCAAATTGTAAGCCAAGCTGAGAGTGGCCAGCATCAAGGTGCCATAATAGTCAAGCATGCAGTTGCAAAGTAGCTGTAGTAGGGCTGGGTTGTGAACGAGCACAAGTGGAGCAGCCGTTTCTGAGCATGCAGATCAAGAGGAAAAGTCCGGCAGCCAAAGCTAGTCGAAGTGACAACCTGCCGAAAACACTCGAGAAAATAGAATGAATGAAAGCAGGGATCACACCAAAAATAGTTTGAAAATACGTTACAAGGCCGGATCTCACAAGCTAAAAGAAATGCACCAGCCCTGTTGTATGCTAAGTATTGAAAATAGAATGAATTAGTTCACCAAAATGTTGTGGGAGATCAGTGTTTAAAAGATTATGAACTTCTGTTGTCGTGTTGGCCACCTGCAGGACATAAGTCTCAAGGGCAGAAGTGAAAGAAATTTCTTTCTGGGACAATAAGGCTCTTAATCGGCTCAGCTTGTCAAACTCTGCCTTCAAGGTCGGAATGGAAGGCCAAATCAAGGTATCGAAACTCCCCTGTGAGGGAGGAAATAGCATGTTTTTACAGCAAACTACATGTTGTGACACAGTCACAATGTATGAAATACCTTTTACGATGCTGCAGCATATTTCATTATTCAAGAGTCAATAACTGCCATTACACAACATTGTTTTGTTTGTTGTTGATATTGTACAGGATGATGTATCTGTGTTATATCATGGAGGGGACCAAATGCGGCTCGCGGCTATGCCTTTAGAAACCAGCCCATCGACTCGCAGCGGTGTCTGATAGATACGGCGGTGTCTGATAGACACCGCCACCATATTAGAGCTTTTCCGCCACGATCGGAAGGCGACCGCGGCGGAAAAGCGGCGGACGGATTTCCCGTCCGCTGATGACCCCCCAGCCATCCTAATCTGGCGGGGGGTCTTTGGAGGCACTGCTGCGGTGAATCCGCATCCTCTGGGCCGGCGGTGGCTTCCGCCGGCCCGGAGGATGCGGAATCACCGCAATCCTAATCGGCCCCTAAGTATTGTAACCAATCTTGAGTTATTAGACAGATTTGTCTCAGCATGATCATTTCTACTTAACATAGAATACTGTGTGCACCAGGTGCTAACCTAATTACATGTGCTTGTTTTGCTTCAGAAGATGGGCTATCTGTAAAGTTTTCACCACCGTATCAAGGCTGCAAGTAGTATGATCTTTAGTACCTTCATACCTTGGTTATTTTAAGTGAATTGTCGTACTTTAGACACATTTTGCATTTTGTGCAGATTGTGCTTACTGCATACTTTTTAATACTCTGTGGTGAATTTCTCATGAGAATTTCACTATCTGGAAACAGGGTGGTACAGAGTAAACTCTCTCCATAGACTAAACACTGTTAACAGTACCCACTTCTCTACTCATATCCATTTCATTTCTCAGAGGTCTGATACAGGTAGAGAGCGTCCATAGCAAGGCATTAGTTATGTAACTGGGCTAGAGTTTCATGAGGAACGTAGTTTTCTCTTAACAGATGTATAAAGGTTAAACACTGTGTGCAGAATAGGTTACCCTTTCATCTGTGGTTGGTAGTCAACATGAACTCGGCTACCCGTAAAGTGTATGGTATTGGGTGAATGTTACAAATAACACAAGCTTGCTTTACCTATGGAGGTGGTATGTATGATAGCAATAATGATGTTTCATATTATTTTGCACTCTTTTGTACTTACTTTCATAGCGATGTCTACAAAAGAAGCTTGGATGATGTAATGAGTGATGTCATAGAACATGTCATAAATGATCCAATATTCGAGGTTATAAGCAGTGCAGGGAGGTGGCACAAGTTATAATGAGTGCTGCTAACTATAACTGCTGAATTTCAGTTCTTTTAGTTTAAAACGTTTGATTCTCATGAGAAATTCACCTAACTAAAAACAGATCGGTTTATCACACCTAGCTATAATATTACTTAAAACTTAGTTTTTTTCAGTTAATTTCTAGTTTAAAAAAAAGTTAATTCGTTTTTTTAAGTGTATGTATGGTGGAATAACTGAATAATATATCAAGAATGCACAGATTGTTCTGAAAGGGAATTCCTCTTGCATTGTAACTTAACAGGAAAGGGTGCAAACTTTGCAAAATGTTTCTGAAAAATTCTGATTGAGTATTGAACACAGTGATACAACAAAATGTGTTTTGCACATTTCTATCTCCTCAGTTCTTCTGACTGTCATATTAAGACATTTTTCAAGCAGGTCCATTACTTCTGTACTAGTATTCTTTTCACAGCCTTTGTATGTGTTTTTACATAAAAGTTGGAACAATTCAGGAGAGTTATCAGTTTTTTTAAATATTGTAGACTATTAAGTTTCATTATATAAGTCTAGTTTTTTAAGTGTGTGATTAATCACTAGATTTCCATATTTTGTTTGAAGATACTGGTTAGAGTTAGTTTTTCGTGTTTTTGGTTACTATTTAATGTTAATCTGTAAAAAGAGAGTCATTAAAATATGGTTGTAATATTCATTTATTTAATTCTTTTTAAAAAGGTGGTGATTCTCGTGAGACACTCGCTGAAGTCAAACATACAATCCCTCTCACAAGATCATTTATTTGGGAATACGTTAAAAACGGTGTTTTCCTATGATTCTGAACAAAGTCCCAGAATACAGAAGTTGATTATATTATAAAAAAGTATTATGATTGTTCCATTGAATATATAAAGCAATAATATTTTTACGATCTCGCAAGACGCCCGTGCGAGTTGAACACACAATCCCTTACCTGGACTCTGAGTGGGCTGTACTTCCTGTTCGGCTCTCACGAAATACCCGCAAGATTGTGCATTTGCAATTAAGTTAAGAACAGTGGTACCTTGTAATTCTGAACACAGTAAGATATTAGAGATGTTGATTAACTTGGAAAAATTGATTAGGAATTTTGCAATGAAATACATAAAGCAATAATATTTTTCAGATCCTGCAAGATGCTAGCGGGTTTCTCGCAGGAGGTCCAGGAGAGGAACCACACTTCAATGAAGGATTGTAATTGGTTCATATTGATGTCTTTTTTAGAAGAAGAAGGTTCTACCCCATTTAATTTATTTGACTATTGTATTTGGTGAGAGTAGACATATTTTGCTTGCTGTCCTATCCTGTTTCCCTTTGAGCAGGAAGATGTCTTCATCTGATTCAGAAGAACAGCTAGGGTTTCTGCACCACCTCAGTCATCCAAGGAATCCTTGGTGTGGAAATTCTTTGAAATGAGAGCAGGTGGCAAGAAAGTATCGGCAAAGTACATGACCTGGAATCTTTGCAGCAAAGAGTTCAGCCTGGGTTGCAGAAATAAACAATATAGTATGAGTCCCACAGGGATGTGGAGACACCTGAGGTCTATGCATCCACAAACGCTTGCACAGGCACAGTTGGCTCGTGCTGCAGAGGTAGCGAACTCTACTGGAGCTTCAAGATCTTGTGCACCAGGAAATGCTGTGCCTCCACAGGTTCTAACTGCACAGACAAAGAATATGCTTCTTTCTTAAATAAAGCACTACTTTGCTGCTTATGCAAGCAGATCATTTTTTATCTACGACCAGAAAGTTTGCCTAGGATAAATTTGGCAAAGATTTCTTTAAAGTTTTTTCCCCTTTTGCTTTTAAGGAGATGCCGTTCATGTTTATTTAACACCTCAATTTTTATATTTTTGTCCTACCCTTTTAAAAAGAATTAAAATACCCAAAAACATTTATAATTCGTTTGAAAACACATAAGCATCATCTCCTCAGCTATTTTTACTACAGGACACCAGGATACATTTTTGAATTTGGTTTCCTTATTTACTTAATGGAGTTGATCTCACTGTTATGAATTGTCAATCAAATATTTATATGTTGCTATTCATGATGGTTATTGTATAGTTTTGCTCAATCTCTATCCCCATTAATTCATTTTGTGATTTATACCAATATAAACAAAATTTTTTAAACATAACCTTCCACTGCTGTGTGCTCTTTACTTTTTTAATAACGAATGTAGTGTTTTGTTACAAAAAAATCATTTAACTAATTTGATAAGTTATCCTAAGGATACGTTAGGTTCTATTGCGTGAACCATAAATAGAAAAAATAATTGAGTCAGATTCAAAAACAGAATCCCTTGTAGTCACCCTTTATCCTGATCTCTTTCTTTGCTTTTAAGGAGATGCCGTTCATGTTTATGTAACACCTCAATTTTTATATTTTTGTCCTACCCTTTTAAAAGAATTAAAATACCCAAAAACATTTATAATTCGTTTGAAAACACACAAAAATGTATAGTTCTGAACTATTAACAAAATCTGCTCTTTTCAGAGCTACCCTATGGTTTCATGATCTATGTTATTTGCACTATGTTTGCCTTTTTTCCCTTCACCAAGACACGAGAGACACGTAGGCAAACCCTCACGTGCCGTCCGAGGGGCTAGTGGTTCTCAAGACATCATAATTCTTCTAATGGACTTTGAATTTATAATGAATATATCCTGATGTAGTAAGTATAAATTATATACATCACTATTGTTGTGAACGTATCTAGGACCCTAATTAAATATTTATGCCCTTATGTCGTTATAACAAATCATATCCTTATAAAGGCATAAGAATCATATCCATATTTAGTCATAGCCAATGCAGTCCAAATACGGCAAGGCTACTTCCTTAGACTCCTAGAAAGTACAACACGTTCTTTAAACAAACCAAACCTCCAGCAGCCCGGGAATTCCCCCTGCTTCTGTTTTGATTTGTCCTAGAACTCCTGAGAGTCCTGAAAGAACTTCCAGGTCTTAGTGACAGTTCTTAGTGACGTCCTATGTCCAACCTTACGTCAAACTCAGCACCTTCCAGGTATAAATATACCAGCATTTGCCTTAAGCAACACGCGGTGGTTTGGAGCAGAGCGGCTATCTACTTACCCAAAGCCCAGCTGATGCGAGTGCCGAAGGAAACCGACCCTCCCATTTGACGCACTGAGAAAGACGCTGTCTTTTCTACTGCCGAGAAATCCAGCTCCAGTGTTTCCAGTCACCCTTGCGGGTTGCTGGGAGATCGAGTCCTGAGAAAGAGATACAAGACCTCCTTCATTCTAAAACCAAGGTACGGAGCTGATTAGACCCTTAGAGAATTCTTGATTCAGATTCTTGGCAAAACTAATTCAACTTAAACTGCAGCTCACTTACTCCTTCCCACGTACTAGGCTTAGGTTAGGTACACCGGGGTAGGCGTATTTTAGAAGCACCAGTTGAGTACGTTTAGTCAACTTTTATCATTGTATGTACCTGTATATATTTTATCTTTTTCAAGTATCATATGGCTCAGAAACCATATAAATGCTTTTACAGTATTATTTCATAAGACTCCTTTTACTGTACGCACTTTACTTTATGATAAGTATTGCAATTGTGGCAATTCATTGCTCTTGCATGAGAAAGAAGACTGCTCAATAAATAACAACTTTTATTGAAAACGCCTGTCTCTCCATTTCTCTGCACTCTGGTGAAACTAAGCATGCACGATTGACTGAGTGAAATAGCTATCTATTGTCTTCACACGACTCTGGAGATATACTCGTTATTCTGGAGGGAGCAAAGTTGTCATGTTTATGCGGTTGTCAGAAAATAATCCCTTCTTGTCTAATCAGGAAAGTTAACTCCTTCCTGTTCATTCAAGAAAGTTTCTAGTGACCTCTGAGCTAGCTGGCATACCTAATTAAGTCTAACATTCAGTAGAGAACTAGTCGACATCAGTCCTACGTCTAAACTGCTGTTTATGTTATTCCAATGCGCAGAGCCTATTGGGAATATAGGAACTACACTACACTATAGTAAGTGTGTTAGAGTAATGAAATACAATTCATTATACAATTGTATACAAATAAATCACTTAGATGTTTTTTAAATCCCACTGGTTTTATCTGCATGAGGCAAACATTGGTACATAACACACATTGATACTCATGTATTTACTTTAAGTCAGTTTATTATCCATTTATTATTATTAGAAAAGGTTTTATCACTTCTTTTTTTACGATCCCGCAAGATCATAAACTTTTTTGAAGAAGAATTTACATTTTTCTTTATTACAATGCTTATGCCTTATAGTCCCCATTAGTAAGGTGTGGGAAGAAAGTAGACTCTCAAATTAGCCTGTTTCACAGTATAACAACAGTGCAAAGTAGGGTATAAGGAGATACTTGTATTGCACTGACACCTCTCCACAGCCTAACAACTGTGTATAGTAGACTATGGGGAGAGACTTGCCTCTGCAGTGAGACCTTGCATGGAGGTAACTAGTGTGTGCAGAAGGGTGTAAAGAGCCACTGCCTCCTATCTCACATCTTTCTCCCGGCTAAGCAGTATGCATAGTAGGGTAGGGAAGGTACACACCACAGATGTAAGACCTTACTATTCCATAGTAAGTATAACAAGTACTGGCCTCTACACTGAGACCTCTTCCCAGGAAAATAAGCATATATATTAGGGTGCAGGAATGGATTTCACTATCCAGTCACAGCTCTCCCCAGCATTACAGACATATACAGCAGTGTGCAGGGAAACATTATTTTCTCCACTAACGTCTATCTCCAGAACAAAATAAATATGCAATTGGCAAGGAATAGTCTCTCTGCTGACACCTCTCCCTAAAACAACAGGGATCCTATGCTGATAGGTATGCCTAGTAGGCTGTTAGGAGGAAATTACCTGTTTCCTGGCAGATCTCTTTTGCATTATAAGTCTGCGTAGTAGATTGTGAAAAGAGACTGGCTCTTCTGCTCTGACCTGTGTCTTGGATAATGAGTGTGTAAATTAGGGTGTGAAAAGGGGCTTACCTCTCTTGCCATAGCTCTCCTCAAGATGACAGATGTACAAGTAAGGTGTAGGGATGAAATTACCGCTATGCTGAGAAGGCTGTCTTCCAAAACAACTATAGAGACTATGGTATGGAAACACACTGCCCTGTTAGCTGAGACATCTTCCCAGAGTAACATGTATGCAAGGCAGACTGTGGGTAGAGACTATTCACTCTATGCATACCTCTCTTCATAGTGATGAATATTCATAGTAGCGCATAAAATGGACTATCCTCTCTGTTCAGAACTGCCAGTTTTAGACAGTATTGTAAATCTATAATAAAATGTACATTTATAATTGTTAAAAAACATAGAAATCAAAAGTACGTTAAACATTTTTTATTACAACAGAACAATTTAACAACAAGACCAAACTACAACAACTATATTAAATTGTATGACCATTTCATTTTGCTAGTCTCTAATTGCGATTTTTTTGCGTCTGACAAAATGGGATGTACTAATGTGTCTCAGACACATTTAGCGATTCCAAATGGGGTCGCAGATGTCTTAGCTCATCAATATTCATGATGTAGGTTGCAATTTGCAACCCATTGAAATGGCCTGTAATCACAGGGATTGTGGTCTGCTGGGGTCAGCAGACCACCAGGTCTGTGATTGTTTTTCATATAAAGCATTTTTTTAAAATGCACCCCATTTTTGTTAAAGGTGAACAAGATGCCTTTAAAAAAAATAATGAAAAGTTTCCTTTTCATTTTTTAAAAGTAGGCAGAGGTCAGTGGGACCACTGCCGGCTCTTAAAAAAGGATGGCGCCCACATTCACAAAGGGGAAGGGGTCCTTTGGTGATCCCTTCTCATTTGCAAATGGGATACCACCTCCCTCACAGAGTTGGTATATGAATGTTTTGTAACCACATTCTGGTCGCACAACATTTGTACATCCCCCTGAAACTTGCTATTAGCAAGGGTCACCCTCAACACGCCCTTTCTACTACCGACTCACAAACGCTATATTGCGAGTCATTAATAGGTTACCGACACGCAAAATAGGGTTAGTACATGTGAAAAGGTTATTTAGGGTTTGCAAACAGCCTGATTTTCCGTTTGTGACAACCAAAAGCCATCTTACATGTGGCCCTATAGGAACAACTATAATACAATCAAAACAAACAACATGTTAAATATATGACTTTTTCTCTGATGCTCATCAGCAGACGCTAACATCTCCCCACTTTTTTCTTTATTTGCCTACTGGATTTTGAGGTTGGTAGCACTTTAAGCCACCTTAGCCAGCCAACAAGTCTTTACCTTCCTGATATATCATAGCAGGCTAGGTGTAAATCTAGTCCAAGCAAAGTAGCCTATCTATAAATTACAGTTCACAAAGCCTAGCTTGTGCATAGTTAGCTCGTGCTGCTAAACTGCACAACTGGTCAGGCGCTTCCACGTCGTACCAACCTGAAAAAACTGTGCTACAAGAGGTAGTTATTGCTGAACAGCAGAATAATCCTGCTTCTGTTAACAAGGCTCTTTTTGCTGCATTATTTCCTCTAAGACAAGTTTCCATTTTCCTCCTAAAAGAAGACAAAATAACAAAAAACATGTAAGTTGCATACCGATCAATAATTGATAACACTGATACATCACTATATTGACTAAGGTTTACTACATTTTCCACCCGCAATCACATCTTTACATCTAGTGAATCAGTAACTTGTTATTCCTTTCTCCTGAAACATTTCACACCTTTAAACCGTCTTTTTTCATAATTAAATTATAACATGGCATGAACTCTGCTTCCATAGCAGTTTATAAAGTAATAAATTCATCTTGACACACCTTTACTAACACTCATCACAGTGTTTCACTCTAGAACTAATCATATCACCACTCAATCATCTCATATGGCTACAGTAATGAGGTTCTTAAGGACAGTAGTGCTTGTATTATTACATTCTGGTTTTATAACTCAAGAAAAAGTATTTCCTATACTTTTTTAACACAATCTGCAAACCTTGCTCATATCTCTCCAAATTACAATGTGTACCTTTCAAAGGCTATATTAACACATATACCCCTCCCCAAAGGGCGTATTACTCTGCAAATGTGATGTAGAATAAGTCTACCAACATTAGTACACTTACTGACACTTCACAACAACGTTTATACAATATATTATTAAATACCTGAACTTTCAGATCTTTCTTAAATGCAGATAAACACACCAGTCTCTTTCAGCTGCACATAAACTCACTTTTGCTTAGCACAACTCAAACAGACTTTCTGCTCCTCTAAAGCACCAAGGACAAACTGAGCTATCTTTGGTTCTGCACCCAATCACATCACAACAATCTTCATTCGTGCAATAAGGGCAGTAACTATTGGTTGAGCCTTGCCCTTTTTCTTACTTCTCCCATTTCATCTAGCAAGACTCTCACAGGATCGTAAAACACCTCACTATAGTCCCGTAATTTTCAATGTTGATTTCACAAGTATCTTACAGGATCATAAAACATCTAATAGCAGGCTCAGCAATTTTAAATGTGAGTCTTGCGAGTGTCTCACGGGATCGTATGAGCCTCATTCACCCAGCCTGACTCCAGGAAGCTTCCACTCTGCTCTCGCAAGACTCTTGCAGGATCACAACACAATTGTAGGGAAATAGTATAAGGGAAGTACTAAACTCCCCACTGAGAACCCGCTGTTGGATATTGGATGTGCATACTGGAATATGAGAAGAGACTACCCTCTGCTTTCAAACCTCTCTCTCTGAAATGATTACTTTGCGTAATAGGGCATGTGCAGGGACTGGACCCTCTGTTAAGATTCCTCTCTTGCATAACAGGTGTACATAGTAGGGTGTGTGGTGAGACGGGCCTCTCCTTTGAGACCTCTATCTCAGATAACGAGTTTGCACAGTAGTGAATGGGGAGGGACTGGCCTCTCCTTTCAAACCTCTTTCTCAGATGATGGGTGTGCATTGTGGGGTGTGTGGATGGAGTAAACTCTCCTTTGAGACCTCTGTCTCAGATGACAGGTGTGCTTAGTAGTGAGTGGAGAGGGACTGCCCTTTCCTCTCAGACCTCTCTCTGAGCTTTAGGGTGTACGTAATATTGAGTTGAGACGGACTGCCCTTTCCTCTCAGACCTTTCTCTGAGATGACGGGCATGCACATTAGAGTGTGTACATGGACTGGGATCTCCTATCAGACCTGTCTCTTAAATGACTGGTGTGCATAGTAGGGTGTGTGAAGAGAGACTGGTCTCTCCACTGAGACCTTTGTCTCAGATGATGAGTGTGCATAGCAGGTTGTGTGTAGGGACTGGCCTCTCCTTTCACACCTCTCTCTCAGATGACAGGCGTGCGTAGTAGTGCATGGGGAAGGACTGCCCTCTTCTGTCAGACATATCTCTCAAATAACGGACGTGCATAGTAGTATGTGGAGAAGAACTGGCCTCTCCTTTCAGCTCTCTCACTCAGATGACAGGTGTGCGTGGTAGGGGGTGTGGAGAGAAACTTGCCTCTCCGTTGATCAGGAGATACCTGTCTGACAGGTCCTCCAAGGTTCGAATTGGCCCTTTCACGTCCAAAAAACAGAGTATTGATAAAGGTGTCCCTCAGGGCTCTATCTTGAGCCCAATTCTCTTCAATCTTTATATGTCCCCATTAGCAAAAATCATCCGTAACTATGGGTGTGACACAGTGTCATACGCTAATGACACGCAACTCCTGATCACTATCAGGACAGACTTTGAAGACACCAAAGTCAGATTTTCCAACTGTATGGCATCAGTCAATGACTGGATGGCAAACAACCACCTGCTACTGAATGCCAGTAAAACGGAGATCCTCCTCTTTAGGAAAGAGCACAAAGTCTGGACTAACGACTGGTGGCCATGGGTCCTAGGCCCGTGTCCCCCCAAAAAACTTGGCATGCAACTTAGGATTCATCATTGATGACAAACTCTCTATGGCTGAGCACATTAACACCACTGTGCGCACCAGTTTTGGCATCCTAAGAACCCTTAAAAAATTCTTTAAGTGGATTACGCTTTCCTCTCGGATGCCCCTTGTCCAAGGCCTCATCCTTAGCAGTCTAGATTATGGCAATGCCTTACTCACAGGCAGCAATGAAGACCTGTCTAAACTTCAGGTGTTACAGAACACGGCAGCCAGAGTGGTTCTTAATCTTCCTCCTTGCTCTCACTCAGCCCCCTCTCTGAGGGCCCTACACTGGCTGCCCGTGAAAAAAAGGATCATTTTTAAAACTTGCTGTATAATTCACAAAACTCTTAACGGCAATGGACCCATGTACCTTGCAAGCAAACTAAGAAAGTACGCTCCAGCCCGACCTCTCCGCTCATCTAACAAACTACTCCTGGCCATACCCAAAGTGCGCACAACTAGAACGGGGGACAGAGCATTCTCCAAACTCGGTTCAGAAACTTGGAACTCTCTTTCTATTCAGCTACGCGATGAACACAACCACAAATGTTTTCGCAAACTCCTGAAAACGTGGCTTTTCCGGCACGAGTGAGTCATCTACTGCAGTCCTCCTACACCCGCTGGTGCTGTGAGACCTACAGGTGATGCACGCGCCTAACAAATTCCAAATACATACATACATATGTCTCTCTCAGGTAGTGGGGTGTGTGAATGCATTAACTCCACTCAAAACTCTTACCAAGCAGATGGGTGTAAATAGTACAATCTGATAAACACTATCACCAGTAATCCTTCTTCCTACAGTAGCAGAGTAGTACTTTTCACGATCCTGCAAGGGTATATATGTGTATGTGTATATATGTGTATGTGTGTGAAAACATATATTACCTACTGGCGGTCGCCAGTAGGTATATGTAGTTAGGACCTAGTTACCATGGGAAATCCCCAACATTCTATTGGGAATAACTTTGGCGCTGGTTGATGAATCTTCGCAAAATTCTCAAAGAAGATGGCCCGCTCCGCTCCTCTCCTTCCCTGAAAGTTTTGGGGGGATTCGTCAAGTGGGGGCTGAGAAAAAAGGGGGGGTCCCAAAACGTGTTTTCCCCATGTTAATTTCCATAGGGACCTTTAGACACGGCTACGGCCCGAATGGCTGAACGGAATTTCACCAAATGTGGCAGAGAGGTAGAGTTTGGTTCGCAGATCACGCTTTTGTTTAAATGGTGTAAATCCCTTCAGTAGTTCCTGAAAAAATCAAAAGGAAAAAAATATATATATCTGGGCGGAGCCTAACCACACATCTCATCGTGAGATCTGATTGGCTGTCAGCACTTCATCCAAGAAGTGTTGGCAGCCATCTTGGGACCAATATACATGATAGCACCTCATTAAAAAGCAGTGCAGTTAATAGAAGGTTTTAGGACTTTAGTTACATTATAAATCATTTGTTGATGGTACCATTCTCATTTTAGGAATTGTGGTGTGTTTTAAGGTGATGTTACCATGTGAAAAAGCCTTCTGCTGGAATATCATGTGTTGGACCCGGCCCTTTTGGCAGGTTCACCCCGAGACTTTGCCCATTTATTTTATTATTTTGCGAGTGCCCACCTCGCTTCTCTATTTTATTTTAATCTCGAGGGTGCCCACCCCTCGTTTTGCCCCCGAGATCACCGCCGCGGCCCAAGCCGCCTCAAGATGGCCACCGCCTGGTTGTGGGCGGGGCCGGGAGGACGTGGTATCTGCTTCCCTCTGCCTGGGGGAAGCCTTTGATGTGCCCGTTCGGTCGCCCGTGCCGAGGGGGAGACCGGGTGATGCTGCCGGCCCGAGGAAAAAGTGTGGGCTGGTGCGGGGCTCCCGTGTGCTGAGGGAGCCCCGGGAAAAGAGGAGACGCCGCCCGTCCCGCAGCGGGGCCCCGTGGTATTGGGAGAGCCCTGCAGCTGCCGGCGGAGAGGAGAAGGCGAGCCACAGGAGAAGAGCCCCGCCGCACCTGAGGAGTGCCTCCCCCATACCGGTGAGTGCAGGACAGTTCTGCATTGTACTTAGAGCGGCCCCTGTTGTAAGAGGGCCGCTCCCACGAGTTGGGCATTTCCCTGATTGAGAGCCAGAGAGGCTCCCTGCCCATATTCTTGTTCTAGAGCCACGGAGGCTCCTGGGGGCAGTGGGTATTGTCGGGCCATGAGCGGCTCATGTGGGCAAGTTGTTTTTCGAGCCCCGAGGGGCTCAGGGACATATTTGTGTACAGTCCATGAAGCTAAAGAGGGGCCTATTTGTTTTCAAGAGCCTGAGTGGCTCAAGGGCATGTTCGCCTTAAGGAGCTAGATGGCTCCCTCGCCCCATTAGTTCCAGAGCCTGTGTGGCTCCCCCCTGGCCCCATTTCTGAGCGCTAGTGCTTGGGGGGCAGATCTATTTAAGGAGCCAGTGTGCTCCCTGGGGGCAATGTTATTTGAAGAGCCTGTGGGCTCCAACGATGGGTATGTTGGCATCAGAGCCTGTGTGGCTCCAGCAGTGGGCGCAATTTGCTTGAAGGGCTACTGAGGGCCCTGTCGCAGTTTTGTCTCCAGTTGCCCAGCAATTAGTGGGCAGCTGCACCGTTTAGGCGCAATTGGAGTGAGAGTCCCTGTGTGGGACGGAGATGGCACAGAGGTGCCAGGCCTTCTACAGCTGCGCAGCACTTAGTGCCAGCTGCAACGTTTAGGCCCTTGTGATTGTTCCCAGGTGCCCAGCAAGTAGTGGGCACCTGCAACGTTTAGGTTTTGCGCCGGTGGCGCACCCCTGACTGGCGCTGCATTGGCAGCGCGCCCTGACATTCTGGACACAGGGCTCTTTAGTCCCTTTATTAGATGGGGGCTGGTATGTGATTTTATTTAGGCACAATGTGATTATCTATGTGATGGTAATTGCCTAATGTGAGATTTGTGCAATGTGATATGGTGCTAGGAAATGTAATGCATTTAATATGATTACGCACCTTGATCTTACACCTCTGAATGTTTTTGGGCATCATGTGTTTTAGCGCTATTGAGTTATGTTCTGGCACCTCTGAATGTTTTTAGGCATCATGTGTCTTCCTGGATTTTACACCTCTGAATATGTTGGTTTATGCATCATGTGTTTTTCCTTCCCTACACCTCTGAATGTTTTTAGGCATCATGTGTTTTCTTTCCTTACACCTCTGAATGTGCAACAAATACGGCACAATCAGGGAGCAGAAGGCAAGAAATACGGCACAATCAGGGTGCAGAAGGCAAGAAATATGGCACAATCAGGGTGCAGAAGGCAAGAAATACGGCACAATCAGAGGGGCAGAAGCCAAGAAATATGGCACAATTAGGGGGGCAGAAGCAAGAAATACGGCACAATCAGGGGGGCAGAAGGCAAGAAATATGGCACAATCAGAGAGCATCTTGCTCCAGTCCAAAAATCGGATCCCTAGGGCTGCTCAGGTGGTCCCACAGGATATTAACATATTTAAACATTATCCGCTAATAGATTTAGCATTTTAAAAACCTTGCAAATTCACTGAAAAAAACCATAGGTTTCAGGCCTTATTTAGTTAGGAATTAGCATTTAAAAAACCATTGAAATTCACTGAAAAAACCATAGGTTTCAGGCCTTATATAGTTAGGAATTAACATATAGTAAACCATTGAAATTGCTCCTATATAGTTAGTTGTACTAACTATATTTGGCGCACCCGCAATCCACAGCTGATGATGTCACATATTACATCATTCATGACATGGTCAGTGACATCACTGATGACATCACGGATGACATCTCGTTTGACATCACTGATTACATCATTCATGTGATAATACAATGCACCTCCTCACACTCTAATATAACCTTTGATACACCCAGTGTTAAATACAGACTACCACACCAATACCAGTTACTACATAGGCACTCACTGATTCCTAGGTCTACACACACATCCACTCATTCACCCATACAATCACTCATACATACAGTCACTCATCAATGCAACACTATCATATGCACTCATACACCTATGCAGACACTCACACACTTTTTTCTAATCAATAGGGGGAGGTGAAAAGCTGATCCATTCAGTTTCCTGAGTAAATATACTAATCAAATAGGGAAGGATCACTCGTCCTGCACAACCTTAGGTATGCAGGAAGAACGTGGGGTGTCCCAATTAAAAGACCCTCATGCACGTGATAGGTATGGTGGTAACTTAGCGGTATATCTTGATTCTCTGCTATCTAATCACGTGTGTGCTTAATCATCAGGTCGATCAGGTTATGCAGCCTCCACCATGAGGTTCTTACCCAAGGTTGATGCATTAGTGAGCCAGTGAGGAAGGGGTATTAAAAGGCCCGGAAAACCAGATAGAAGAAAATTTATTAGGTCTGGGTTTGGGTCTGGTAGACTCTTAAGTAGTGCATCTCATGAACTTGTTATGAGTAACAGATGCACTCAGAGTATTGAAGTCATAAATAGTGGGGGGGTTTAAATTTGGTTGACATGTTTCTGCCTCAACGGCCTTAATTAGGACTTACGGGCATTCATCAGGACCGCTAGGTGAATAATGTGAAAAAGGATATAAATATAATGTGCTCTCAAAATAGTGGTGAGAAATAGGGAAATTGTCAACCTGTTTCTTTGTATTGGAGGTCTCAGTGTACCTGTGGGAAAAGTAAACACAATTGCTTTTCAACACACAAGGGATGGGGTACAGTGGGACACAGACTGAGCAGAAATCTGCTAGACAATGTCTATTCGATGATAGACTACATAACAACTAAAAAATGGCAATACTTCATAGACCGGCAGGTACATATGGCAATGTCAACTCTCTCTTCATCACTCCAAACTCATGCAGAGGGCTATAGCATGCTAAGAGTTGGTGATGCATGCATGTAGTGTAAACATATTTCAAGGTGTAAAGTAATTCAGAGAGTCGTTTTATCTCTTCAATAATCGGCGATGGTGCATAATGTCGTGTTTTTATCAGATTGTGCTCACTAACCATCAAAATACATATATACCATCACTCGTTCTAACAAAGAGGTGTCTTTAGGCGATTTAAACTCTGATGGTGTTTTTGTGTCTGAACACGCGTGCTGTTGATCGGATATTTTATTAGTAAACCGTGGGCCATTGGTAACAAAATAGGAAAGCTGTTATTACCTCGCACGTATAACTAACGCGCTTCAGTCGGGTGGCCGAGCTTCAGGCGGACTATGGGGAGAAAGAGCTAGAATTAAGACAAAATGATTCAGAAAAGGGGGTGGTGATGAACAGAGTGTCTGAATTAAGCAGACCACTCTTACCCAGTCCAAAGATCAGGGCTTGATCCATCACCGTTTTTTAGCTCACTGCACCATCCCAGCTCAGAACCTGGCTACATGCAAATTAGTCTGTTCATGTCCCAGTGCATGATGGGAACAGGGCAAACCAAACTACCAAGCCAATTCTTATAATTGGAAGGAAACAAGCTACCGGGGACCGGTTTCTGGCATTTCAGCCGTCGTCGGCCCGGCTTGCTTGAATCCTGATGGTGCAATGAGCAAGGGACTCACATCTGAGTATACCCTTCCACACTTATGGTGGACAAAATGATTCAGAAAAGGGGGTGGTGATGAACAGAGTGTCTGAATTAAGCAGACCACTCTTACCCAGTCCAAAGATCAGGGCTTGATCCATCACCGTTTTTTAGCTCACTGCACCATCCCAGCTCAGAACCTGGCTACATGCAAATTAGTCTGTTCCTGTCCCAGTGCATGATGGGAACAGGGCAAACCAAACTACCAAGCCAATTCTTATACCGGGAAGGAAACAAGCTACCGGGGACCGGTTTCTGGCATTTCAGCCGTCGTCGGCCCGGCTTGCTTGAATCCTGATGGTGCAATGAGCAAGGGACTCACATCTGAGTATACCCTTCCACGCTTATGGTGGACAAAATGATTCAGAAAAGGGGGTGGTGATGAACAGAGTGTCTGAATTAAGCAGACCACTCTTACCCAGTCCAAAGATCAGGGCTTGATCCATCACCGTTTTTTAGCTCACTGCACCATCCCAGCTCAGAACCTGGCTACATGCAAATTAGTCTGTTCCTGTCCCAGTGCATGATGGGAACAGGGCAAACCAAACTACCAAGCCTATTCTTATACTGGGAAAGAAACAAGCTACCGGGGACCGGTTTCTGGCATTTCAGCCGTCGTCGGCCCGGCTTGCTTGAATCCTGATGGTGCAATGAGCAAGGGACTCACATCTGAGTATACCCTTCCACGCTTATGGTGGACAAAATGATTCAGAAAAGGGGGTGGTGATGAACAGAGTGTCTGAATTAAGCAGACCACTCTTACCCAGTCCAAAGATCAGGGCTTGATCCATCACCGTTTTTTAGCTCACTGCACCATCCCAGCTCAGAACCTGGCTACATGCAAATTAGTCTGTTCCTGTCCCAGTGCATGATGGGAACAGGGCAAACCAAACTACCAAGCCAATTCTTATACTGGGAAGGAAACAAGCTACCGGGGACCGGTTTCTGGCATTTCAGCCGTCGTCGGCCCGGCTTGCTTGAATCCTGATGGTGCAATGAGCAAGGGACTCACATCTGAGTATACCCTTCCACGCTTATGGTGGACAAAATGATTCAGAAAAGGAGGTGTGATGAACAGAGTGTCTGAATTAAGCAGACCACCCTTACCCAGTCCAAAGATCAGGGCTTGATCCATCACCGTTGTTTAGCTCACTGCACCATCCCAGCTCAGAACCTGGCTACATGCAAATTAGTCTGTTCCTGTCCCAGTGCATGATGGGAACAGGGCAAACCAAACTACCAAGCCAATTCTTATACTGGGAAGGAAACAAGCTACAGGGGACCGGTTTCTGGCATTTCAGCCGTCGTCGGCCCGGCTTGCTTGAGTCCTGATGGTGCAATGAGCAAGGGACTCACATCTGAGTATACCCTTCCATGCTTATGGTGGACAAAATGATTCAGAAAAGGGGGTGGTGATGAACAGAGTGTCTGAATTAAGCAGACCACTCTTACCCAGTCCATAGATCAGGGCTTGATCCATCACCGTTTTTTAGCTCACTGCACCATCCCAGCTCAGAACCTGGCTACATGCAAATTAGTCTGTTCCTGTCCCAGTGCATGATGGGAACAGGGCAAACCAAACTACCAAGCCAATTCTTATACTGGGAAGGAAACAAGCTACCGGGGACCGGTTTCTGGCATTTCAGCCGTCGTCGGGCCGGCTTGCTTGAATCCTGATGGTGCAATGAGCAAGGGACTCACATCTGAGTATACCTTTCCACGCTTATGGTGGACAAAATGATTCGGAAAAGGGGGTGGTGATGAACAGAGTGTCTGAATTAAGCAGACCACTCTTACCCAGTCCAAAGATCAGGGCTTGCTCCATCACCGTTTTTTAGCTCACTGCACCATCCCAGCTCAGAACCTGGCTACATGCAAATTAGTCTGTTCCTGTCCCAGTGCATGATGGGAACAGGCCAAACCAAACTACCAAGCCAATTCTTATACTGGGAAGGAAACAAGCTACCGGGGACCGGTTTCTGGCATTTCAGCCGTCGTCGGCCCGGCTTGCTTGAATCCTGATGGTGCAATGAGCAAGGGACTCACATCTGAGTATACCCTTCCACGCTTATGGTGGACAAAATGATTCAGAAAAGGGGGTGGTGATGAACAGAGTGTCTGAATTAAGCAGACCACTCTTACCCAGTCCAAAGATCAGGGCTTGATCCATCACCGTTTTTTAGCTCACTGCACCATCCCAGCTCAGAACCTGGCTACATGCAAATTAGTCTGTTCCTGTCCCAGTGCATGATGGGAACAGGGCAAACCAAACTACCAAGCCAATTCTTATACTGGGAAGGAAACAAGCTACCGGGGACCGGTTTCTGGCATTTCAGCCGTCGTCGGCCCGGCTTGCTTGAATCCTGATGGTGCAATGAGCAAGGGACTCACATCTGAGTATACCCTTCCACGCTTATGGTGGACAAAATCATTCAGAAAAGGGGGTGGTGATGAACAGAGTGTCTGAATTAAGCAGACCACTCTTACCCAGTCCAAAGATCAGGGCTTGATCCATCACCGTTTTTTAGCTCACTGCACCATCCCAGCTCAGAACCTGGCTACATGCAAATTAGTCTGTTCCTGTCCCAGTGCATGATGGGAACAGGGCAAACCAAACTACCAAGCCAATTCTTATACTGGGAAGGAAACAAGCTACCGGGGACCGGTTTCTGGCATTTCAGCCGTCGTCGGCCCGGCTTGCTTGAATCCTGATGGTGCAATGAGCAAGGGACTCACATCTGAGTATACCCTTCCACGCTTATGGTGGACAAAATGATTCAGAAAATGAGGTGGTGATGAACAGAGTGTCTGAATTAAGCAGACCACTCTTACCCAGTCCAAAGATCAGGGCATGATCCATCACCGTTTTTTAGCTCACTGCACCATCCCAGCTCAGAACCTGGCTACATGCAAATTAGTCTGTTCCTGTCCCAGTGCATGATGGGAACAGGGCAAACCAAACTACCAAGCCAATTCTTATACTGGGAAGGAAACAAGCTACCGGGGACCGGTTTCTGGCATTTCAGCCGTCGTCGGCCCGGCTTGCTTGAATCCTGATGGTGCAATGAGCAAGGGACTCACATCTGAGTATACCCTTCCACGCTTATGGTGGACAAAATGATTCAGAAAAGGGGGTGGTGAATAACAGAGTGTCTGAATTAAGCAGACCACTCTTACCCAGTCCAAAGATCAGGGCTTGATCCATCACCGTTTTTTAGCTCACTGCACCATCCCAGCTCAGAACCTGGCTACATGCAAATTAGTCTGTTCCTGTCCCAGTGCATGATGGAACAGGGCAAACCAAACTACCAAGCCAATTCTTATACTGGGAAGGAAACAAGCTACCGGGGAGCGGTTTCTGGCATTTCAGCCATCGTCGGCCCGGCTTGCTTGAATCCTGATGGTGCAATGAGCAAGGGACTCACATCTGAGTATACCCTTCCACGCTTATGGTGGACAAAATCATTCAGAAAAGGGGGTGGTGATGAACAGAGTGTCTGAATTAAGCAGACCACTCTTACCCAGTCCAAAGATCAGGGCTTGATCCATCACCGTTTTTTAGCTCACTGCACCATCCCAGCTCAGAACCTGGCTACATGCAAATTAGTCTGTTCCTGTCCCAGTGCATGATGGGAACAGGGCAAACCAAACTACCAAGCCAATTCTTATGCTGGGAAGGAAACAAGCTACCGGGGACCGGTTTCTGGCATTTCAGCCGTCGTCGGCCCGGCTTGCTTGAATCCTGATGGTGCAATGAGCAAGGGACTCACATCTGAGTATACCCTTCCACGCTTATGGTGGACAAAATGATTCAGAAAAGGGGGTGATGATGAACAGAGTGTCTGAATTAAGCAGACCACTCTTACCCAGTGTAAAGATCAGGGCTTGATCCATCACCGTTTTTTAGCTCACTGCACCATCCCAGCTCAGAACCTGGCTACATGCAAATTAGTCTGTTCCTGTCCCAGTGCATGTTGGGAGCAGGGCAAACCAAACTACCAAGCCAATTCTTATACTGGGAAGGAAACAAGCTACTGGGGACCGGTTTCTGGCATTTCAGCCGTCGTCGGCCCGGCTTGCTTGAATCCTGATGGTGCAATGAGCAAGGGACTCACATCTGAGTATACCCTTCCACGCTTATGGTGGACAAAATGATTCAGAAAAGGGGGTGGTGATGAACAGAGTGTCTGAATTAAGCAGACCACTCTTACCCAGTCCAAAGATCAGGGCTTGATCCATCACCGTTTTTTAGCTCACTGCACCATCCCAGCTCAGAACCTGGCTACATGCAAATTAGTCTGTTCCTGTCCCAGTGCATGATGGAAACAGGGCAAACCAAACTACCAAGCCAATTCTTATACTGGGAAGGAAACAAGCTACCGGGGACCGGGTTCTGGCATTTCAGCCGTCGTCGGCCCGGCTTGCTTGAATCCTGATGGTGCAATGAGCAAGGGACTCACATCTGAGTATACCCTTCCACGCTTATGGTGGACAAAATGATTCAGAAAAGGGGGTGGTGATGAACAGAGTGTCTGAATTAAGCAGACCACTCTTACCCAGTCCAAAGATCAGGGCTTGATCCATCACCGTTTTTTAGCTCACTGCACCATCCCAGCTCAGAACCTGGCTACATGCAAATTAGTCTGTTCCTGTCCCAGTGCATGATGGGAACAGGGCAAACCAAACTACAAAGCCAATTCTTATATTGGGAAGGAAACAAGCTACCGGGGACCGGTTTCTGGCATTTCAGCCGTCGTCGGCCCGGCTTACTTGAATCCTGATGGTGCAATGAGCAAGGGACTCACATCTGAGTATACCCTTCCACGCTTATGGTGGACAAAATGATTCAGAAAAGGGGGTGGTGATGAACACCCCCTTTTCTGAATCGTTTTTGGCCACTATAGGTGTGGCAGGGTATACTCTGACATGAGTCCCTTTCTCACTGCACCATCAGGATTTAAGCAAGCCGGGCCGAAGACGGCTGAAATGCCAGAAACCGGTCCCCGGTAGCTTGTCTCCTTTCTGGTGAAGAATTGGCTTGGTAGTTTAGTCTGCCCTGTTCCCATGATGCACTGGGCCAGGGACAGACTGATTTGCATATAGCCAGGTTCTGAGCTTGGATGGTGCAGTGAGATAAATAACGGTGATGGATCAAGCCCTGATCTTTGGACTGGGTAAGAGTGGTCTGCTTAATTCAGACACTCTGTTCATCACCACCCCCTTTTTTGAATCGTTTTTGGCCACTATAGGTGTGGCAGGGTATACTCAGACATGAGTCCCTTTCTCACTGCACCATCCGGATTCAAGCAAGCCGGGCCGAAGACGGCTGAAATGCCAGAAACCGGTCCCCGGTAGCTTGTCTCCTTTCTGGTGAAGAATTGGCTTGGTAGTTTAGTCTGCCCTGTTCCCATGGTGCACTATGCCAGGGACAGACTGATTTGCATATAGCCAGGTTCTGAGCTGGGATGGTGCAGTGAGATAAATAATGGTGATGGATCAAGCCCTGATCTTTGGACTGGGTAAGAGTGGTCTGCTTAATTCAGACACTCTGTTCATCACCACCCCCTTTTCTGAATAGAATTAAGACAAAGCGCAGCGAGATACTTGCGATTTTAGCGTTCTCGTATCTTCAGTATCGGCACCTTCTGCGTCCACTGCTGGCGTCCTCTGTGTGCGCGCTGCTCTTGCCGACCCGGAAACAGAAAGTTGTGTTTCCGGGTGATTATTATTGGAGGCTGGTCATGTTTGAAAGTGATCCTATTGGTCCTTCCATGTGTTTCTATAGGAACCCGGGATGTTTACTATTACATATCAGTGAATTACTTCCCTTTGTGTATAATATTAGTCTATTATTTATACATGGCAAGGTTAATGGAACCATTGTTCGGTAACTAGACGAACATTCATATTATGAAGTTTCGTCTGATGTTTGGGCTGTGACGTCTCAAATTGTTGATAAAGGAGCAGTGTGTTAAAGACTATTAATTGGGACACCCCACGTTCTTCCTGCATACCTAAGGTTGTGCAGGACGAATGATCCTTCCCCATTTGATTGACACTCACACACTGCCACTCATCCATGGAGTTACTCACACACCTAGTCAGTCATGTAAAGAATCAATCACACTTCCATTTCCTCATCTATACAGTTATACACACAACACCTTACTTATTCAAACATATACTAACACATACTTACTCTCTTATACAATCACTGATACAAGTACACATTGATCTGCACAGAGTCACACACCTCCCAGCCAGCCACACACACACTCAGTCTCCCATACAAATACTTGGGCAACCAATCAATAACCCATATAGCCACTCATATAGCTACTGATCAACACATGCAGCAGCTTACACAACAACAGACATACTGATGCACACATTCAGACAGTTTAGTCACTAACATATGCATTCAGTAAGACACATTTAATCACTCACTCATACAGTCAGTCACGCACCTACTAAATCCTTCATCTAGACACTTATACATCCACTCATTCTTCAATATGTAAAACATATTTAAACTTTACAGAAAAACACAGTCACTGGATGATGTCATCAGTGAGGTCATCAGTGATGTCATTTTAGATGTCATCAGTGATGTCATTAGTGATGTCACTGACCATGTCATGAATGATGTAATATGTGACATCATCAGCTGTGGATTGCGGGTGCGCCAAATATAGTTAGTACAACTAACTATATAGGAGCAATTTCAATGGTTTTTTATATGTTAATTCCTAACTATATAAGGCCTGAATCCTATGGTTTTTTCAGTGAATATATATATGCTTCAAAAGCTCGCCTCAGCTAAAACTTCACCACGGACTTGTAATAAGACGAGGTAGACCCAATTTTGTGATGATTTTAATTTATTTTACGAGTGCCACCAGCCATCACAACGCGTTTCGGCAGATCCCTGCCTTGATCACATGACAACATGTCGTGAGACACACCTCCATTTAAAGTGACTGTGCATTATTAAACATAGAAAAAATACTTATAATTTTTCCTGTTATCTCTGTTCAACAGTTGTTTAAAATTTGAATAACAGTTGTTGTATACCAGTAAAATACAGATAAAATACAAATAAAATATGCGTAAAATACATTTGTGATTTCATTGTATTTGCTTAAATGCCGTTGCGAACAAACGCCATGATAATTGTCTAATACATTGTATCATTGTGTCAAATGGTCTGTAATATATTTTTCAAGTGTGAAAAGTACATTTCTACACTACTAGCATACATTTACACAATAAATAGTTATATGACTTAATTATCTGTACTTATGAACAGAGTCCTTTCCAGGATTCTTAAATATATGTAAATATTCTTATACTATGTGTGTCCCCAGAATCCCCCTTATTTAAAATACCCTAGTGTGAGTTTTTGAAAAAAGTGCATTAGTGAAGTATAAAATGTCACTGTGTGACGCCATTTCTTTCTAAATTGGTTTACAATTCCAAGTTTAATATTTTCACATTTGTTGTTCAGAGACAGTTTGTTAGCGGGCTATTTTAATGTTGGTTTTATAACTGTTTTTACCATGAATGATTCCCACAATAAATTACTTCATTTTTAAATCTTAACATGGCAATAATTCATTCATTCATAAATATGTTAAAATCATCATAAATACCCTCATAAATACCATCTTAAATTTTTTTATCTTAAAAAGGTTTTGTTGTAAAAGAACTTGATTATACATTTGTAGATAAAACTTTACAATGTATAAAAGTGCCATTTTGTAGTATGTGTAAATTAGTTTCATGATTGTACTTGATGTAAATAGCAGCTAAATGTTGGGAACAGGTATAGTTAATTAAAGGATGACGTATTGTAGTAATTATTTCATAATTAACCACTGGCTCATTGACCTGAGTCTTTATTTTCATAATTAAAAGCCCTGGTTTTGCACAATTAGTCCAGATAAGTATATAGATCCTCACTCATATTTAATCTATTTGGTTGCTTGGTATCTAGTATTAATATGTAATGAGTCTCTAACCGTCTAAGTAGGGCCTCCCTATCCCCACCTCTTCTCTGTATAGGAATGGTGTCTATGAGAAAATATCTCAAATCCTTTGGTCTACCCCCATGAGATTCCTGGAAGTGTCGTGCTACTGGATAACTTGGGTCATTGTTGTTGATCGCCCTAATGTGTTGTAGCACTCTTTTGTGGCCTGGTAATTTGGTACTTCCTACGTACAGTAGGTTACAACTGCACTGTAGGACGTAGACCACATATTCACTTCTACAGGTAAGATGATATCTGATTGTCTGAGGTTTTGAACAAAATGCTGTCATATAGGTGGTTTTATTGACACCATGTGAGCAGGCTTTACAACTGGGACATTTGTAGAATCCCTTTCGGGCCAATGACCATCCCGTGTTGTCTTTGTATTCCGGACTGCTTTTTACCAGGATGTCGACCATAGATGTGGCCTTCCTGTATGTTATAGCTGGATGTTTAGAGAGACTTGTGCCTATTACCGGGTCATCTTTTATTATGTGCCAGTTGCGTTGTATGATTTTGCGCAGTTCTCTATGCTGTCGGCTATAGGTGATTATAAGTCTGGGAATATCAGCTGATATCTCAGTGTTTCCATTCTCATTGTCTTGAATAGTATCTACAGCCTTAAGTAGGTCTGCCCTTGACTGCAGTCTAGATTTTCTAATAGCTGTGTTAATAGTTTTGGCACTGTAACCACGATCTAGGAACCGTATCTTACTTTCTTGTTGGTGTTTGTATAGTTCCCCCTCATCACTACATATTCTGCGCAACCTGAGCATCTCCCCGTAGGGGATGCTATGAATGAGGTGTACCGGGTGTGAACTCGTTGCATGTAGTAACGTATTGCCAGCAGTTTCTTTTCTATATAAAGTTGTGTTAATCCGTGCTTTGTCGGTATTGACTTGTACGTCAAGGAAGGATACCTGATGACTACTGATATGTGACGTGAATTTAAGGTTTACATTGTTTTCATTTATACATTTTATAAAAGCTTCTGCTTCTTCCAATGTACCTTTCCAAACAATTATCAAGTCATTAATGTATCTTAGCCAGGATACTATATTGTCCCTGCGTATTGCTTCTTGAGGACCAGCTCCTCCCACCATCCCATAAAGAGACAGGCGTAACTAGGGGAGAAGCTGGCCCCCATAGCTACTCCCTGTACCTGATGAAACATTTGTTTATTGAAAAGAAAAAAATTGTGCTCTAAGCAAAAGATTAACATATCCATAAGCATTTTGTTCTGCTGGGTGTACTCGATGGGCCTTTTGGCTAGGAAATATTCTACCGCCCTTAGTCCATCTGGATTCTTAATACATGTATATAGCGAGGAGACGTCGAGAGTTATTAAGTGGTAACCCTCTTGCCACTCAACCTTTCCAATTTTTAGTAAAAAGTCTCCCGTGTCTCTCATTTATGATCCTAGTCCTCGCACATGTTCCTGCAGGAAGAAGTCTTTGTATATATATATATATATATATATATATATATATATATATATATATATATATATATATATATATATATATATATATATATATATATATATATATATATATATATATATATATATATAGATATAGATAGATATATATAGATAGATATATATATATATATACCCAGTAGGTAGCTATAGTTAGGACCTATTATCCATAGCAAATAGATTTGAAAAACGATACGTCCATAATCATAAAATCCTCAGATAAAGGGGGCAACCTCGTTATACAGAATGTCTCAGACTATATTAAGGAGGCAAATAGACAGTTACACATCCAGGAACATTATGAAAAATTGACCACGAATCCGATGGAAGAATGGACAAATGAATACCACTCTATGTTGTTAACCTGGAAAGATAGAGGTCTATTAGATTTCGATGAATATAGTTATTTGAAGACAAACAACCCGATCATGGCCACTATATATTTTCTACCGAAAATTCATAAATCACTAGATCATCCACCAGGGAGACCGATTGTGAGTTCAATAGGATCCCTCTTGGAGTCTACTTCAAGATTCATAGACATTTTTCTGATGAACTATGTGACAAATCTACCCTCTTTTCTGAGGGATACAATGGACTTCTTGCATAGAATAACAACAAGTGAATGGAAACCATCTTACCAAATTGTAACGATTGATGTTACATCACTTTACACCTCAATTCGCCATGAGGACGGCATTGAGGCTGTAAAAGAAGCACTTAAAGCACGGTCTGTAAATTTTCTAGAACATTCGAATATGTTACTGGACATGCTCCGATATTGCCTGACTCACAACGCCTTCCTGTTTTTGGGGGAGACATATCTCCAGAAACAGGGGTCCGCAATGGGGACATCATTTGCACCCACATATGCAAACCTCCTTATGGGGGCATGGGAAAGTGACGTGATAAAGAAAGATCGAGAGGATCCTGAGGGCCCAAGAATCAAACTCTGGTGTCGTTTCATTGACGACTTGTTTGTCATATGGGACGGAAATGAAAATTCACTGAAGGACTTCATTGATTCTCTGAATAACAACAAATATAACCTAAAATTCATGTCTACAATTAGTTCCCATTCTTTGATATTCCTAGATGTGGAAATCTTTGTCAAAAATAACAAACTTTGTTCAAAAATCCACAGGAAGCCGACAGCATGTAATAGCATTCTACATGCTAACAGCGGACACCCCACAAGACTGAAATGGAGTATTCCCTATGGCCAAATGTTAAGGGCAAAAAGAAACTGCTCCGAAGAAGAAGATCTGACTGAGGAAATAGAAAGAATGAGCACTAGATTCCTTGAAAGGGGATACCCAATGGAAGTGATTTCTATCGCAAAAAACCGGATGCATCTGAAAGAGAGAGAGGAGCTTTTGACTCCGAAAACAAAGAGATCAAAAACAAACCCAGAGCCAGAATCGGATCATGGTAATGAAACAACCAGATTGATAGTGGACTACGACAACCAAAGTATAAACATTAAGAAAGCCTATAAAAAACACTGGCAAGTCGTCCTTCTGGACAATACTTTGAGAGAAACCCTGACAAAAAATCCCAGCATAACATATCGAAAGACCTCCTCTCTAAGAGACATACTAACGCAGAGCCACCTAGTACTGCGTGAGGAGAAAAACCAGACATGGCTAACAACACCTGGCTTCTGGAAGTGCCACAAGTGCAAAGCCTGTGAGCACGGAGTAAACATCAAACATTACCAACTACAAAATGGCAAAAAGGAAACTATACAAGACCACATTACCTGTGATTCAAAATGTGTGGTTTACAGACTACAATGTCCTTGTGGAAAGCATTACATTGGGAGCACTGTGAACAAATTAAAACTGAGAATATTGCAACACCTAAGGGCGATAAAAAACAAGGACCCTTGCTACCCAATGGCCACACACTTTGCTCAACATCATCAGAGCAACTCCGCCCTTTTGAAATACTCAGGGCTTAAGATGTGTAAAAACCCGGAACGGGGTGGAGACCAGTTGTTACAACTGAGACATTTAGAATCAAGAATGATACTGAGTATGGGAACTGAGGTACCATTCGGCCACAACTTGGATGCCGAATTACATGTACATTTGTGAATTGGTATAGAAGCAACAAAGACCAACGCAAAAATGCCATCCCATTTTGTAGAACTGTATGAGATCTTGTAGATGGTCGAGAAAAGAATGATGTTGGACCATGTACATGTTTGGAATTATCATGTAATCAGGAACCGAAAATTCAATTAGATCATAGAACACAAATAATGAAATGGAAGATATATTAGGTTGATGGGAGAGAAGAATTATATAAATTGTGAAGAGCTTAATAATAGGAGGGAAGGTTAACATGAGTACTTTACACTTATTATGCTTTGCTGCAAAGGGAGATACGTTGTGAAGTAATGTATATAATTGTAAATAATAGGTTGTATATAGACCTTAATTATCGTACTATGCATTATCTTGAACAGATCTCACAGAACAATGTATACTTTATTAATTATAAATTGCAGCGGCTTTCAGTTTCCCTTAGCTCTTAATTTCCTGATCGTTACTAAGTCACAGGTTGTATATAGTGAAACACCGATCAATAACTGAGGGGTTTCCTCCTCCCCGTCACCATCCCTAAAATTGTCTTCCTTATATAAATGAGTGAGAGTACTTCACATGAATAAGTATATTCAATATTGAGTTATTATATGGTTTGATCTGAATGTAAATACTTTATTTAAAATATTGGTTCAGGGTTACCTTTTGTACTTCACGTAAATTGTACATACTTATGTGTATAACGGAACCTTAATTTATGTCAAATACTTTATTTTAAATTTAAGGGTTCATGATTGTTTTGTGTACTTCACATAAATTATACACTTGTTATATATATAATCACAAACATGTACTGGCCATGCGTTCACTTTACTGGGTTGGTGGTCTAGATGACCATGGAAATAGTAGAGGGTACTTACACTGATCACTGTATATAAGTAAGGTCTAGACTTTGGACTCTATGGTCCAGTGGAAGGCAGGAGCCGAAACGCGTAGACCGTCCATTTGATGCACTTTCTTTTTTGCACTGGTGTGTAAATAAAAAACGCGAAGACACTTACCTGTTGCTGTGCCGTGTCTTTGGTCTACTAACCGTAGGAAGAAGAAGCTGTGGCAATATATATATATATATATATATATATATATATATATATATATATATATATATATATATATATATATATGACCTATTATCCATAGGAAATCTGCAACATTCTATTTGGAATAACTTTGGCACCGGTTGACGAATCTTCGCGAAATTTTTAAAACTGGTGGCCTGATCCGGTTTGCTTCTATCCTGAAAGTCTTGTGGTGATTTGTCAAGCGGGGGCTGAGAAAACAGGGGGGTCCCAAAACATGTTTTCCCCATGCAATTTTCCATAGGAACCGGTCATCGCAGCTGCTGAACGGAATTACACCAAATTTGGCAAAGAGGTAGACCTTGATTCAGACTAGTGCCTTTTGGTTAAATGGTGTAAATTCGTTCAGTAGTTGCTGAGAAAATCAAAAGTAAAATCATAGATATATCTATGGCCGCGGTGGATCCACGCATCCTGAGCGCACCCTGAGCGCACCCATACAATCACGAGCTGCATGCTAATTGGCTGTCAACTGTTTTTCAACATTCCAAACCAGGAAGTGTTGGTAGCCATTTTGTGCCTCGGTAGAAGCGACGCTCAAGAAATCAGTGGAACAAGTGTGTGGAAAACGATAATTTTTAGTTATACATAAGCGGCGTTTATTTATGTTCGCCACAGCCACTGTTAAGAACAAAGTGAAGATCGGGAAACATTGCCAGCGCCATCTTGCCTAACCAGAGCCTTTGCGTGCGCGTTAGCAGCAACCATTTTAGATATCGCAGCCATTTCATTCACTGCTAGTCACCAGCGCGTCACCCTGACCTCGCTATCATCCCCCGCGCTCTGACAACCCCCAAGGACACATGCTAGAGTCATAAAGCATCCTCAGCGTGACCCAGCCCCGGAGCCACTTCCCGTACCAAACACCCATGCCCTTTCATCCCCCACACATGAACAGGTCCATCGATAACCTCCTCCCCTGCACCTGGCTGTTCGATCCGGTCCCAGGCAATAACCAGCCCCTGCGGATACAGTTTATTGCCCCTGTACAGTAGGAACTTGCTCCCCATCAAAGGGGTCAGAATTCATCAATGCCACAACCCTCTTAGATCTGACCGATTACGCATATTTCAGACCCTGCCGGAATGCCCAGCTGCTCGATAACAATCACCTGCTGAGACCGGGGTGGGGGACATTTGCTGTTGGGTATGTGTGGGAACTAGCTGGAAGCGGGGATTCTGGGGAAGTAATAAAGTACTGTCATGAATGTGTTACCCTGCAATAAAGAGTTGAGATTGTGTATAAAAGGCTATGCCACAGAGATGCAGTTAGAGCACCTCGAGAAGACATTTAGTTTGTCCGAACGTACGTGTTCTCCTCCGGAGAAATAAACCTGTTCCTCGTTTTCCAGTTCCCAGCACCTGCCTCTTTATTTGATTAGCTAATGACCAAGTGAATTAGAGGCGACTAACTCCAAGCGGTGTTTGGTGATATCTAGAGAAAAACTGCTTTTTCACAATTGCGTCGTGGCGCCCATCAGAGACACGTGGGTCCGGTAGAGAGGTCCTAACGACGGAGTGAACATTTAAAGGATTGGAGTGCACCTGCCTGAAAAAGACCCTCGTTTGGGCTGCCGATCAACCTGAACTTCACCGGTTCCGAACGGACCTCTCTCGAGTGACCTGCGTCCTGACTGGGATCCCACAGGAGTGCAGCGGTAAAATTGGAGTAAGAGGACGAACGGGCGCTGGAAGGGGAAGGCGATGAACTGTCCACGTGGTCCGGGTAAGATTAAGTAGTACGTTTATACGTCTGATTGGTATGATGGTTTATCCGTCTGATTGATTGATTGATTGTATTGGAATTATTTGGATTGAATACTAGTATTACGCTCTTTTCGGTTTTTTGGTTCTTAGGATATTTGGTTCTTTTCGAGATATTCCCTGCTTGCAAACAACGAAGAGTAGGAATATTCTCTCTCTCTTTGCAGACAGTGAAGGATAGGTAGTGCGGACCTTTGTCCACAATTGTTTGAGATTTTTTATTGACCGCTAATACGTCATGCCTATCTTCTCCCCATTGATTGGTAATTGGTTCAGCCCGGACCGTTTTTTAGAGGTCAGTCATCCGGCTCAACCGGAAGGCATACCTAATAAAAAGGACATGTATGTTAAATACGGATTATTCGCGGTAGCTTATAGCAAACTATGGCATAAAACTCACTAGGAAAAATCGACAAAATCAGTAGGCCACTGATGGGATCTTTCGACCCCACTAAAATGGAAGCGCTGGGAATAGGCCTTCACAAGAAACATGGAATTAGCATCGTAAAATATTGATTGATTGGTAGTTTTTGATCAATGGTTACTATTAGCAAATAGTAAAGGACAGGTAATGCAGACTTCTTGTCTGAATTTAGGATTAATTGAGAGCTTTGTTTTGACCGATATCCATCATGCCTGTCTTTTCTTAAGTTATTGGAAAATGGTTGTTTGAGCCTGGATCGTTTGTCGAATAAAAAGTATGGTATTTGTCCCCTAATGTATGACTCATTGTGGAACAAATATGCAAAGAAGAAACTCGAATTTAAATGGCCAGTAAAATGAGTAACTCGATTCTAAAAAAAAATTCAAAAGATACAGTACGCAGAAACAACGTTAAAAGAATAGTCAAGATCTGTTTTATTTTGCACTCCTACAACTTAAGTAATTGGTAAAGATCCTGACATTTACATATATCAATGAAGAGGACAGTAGATCGAACCTGTTTTACTTCGCAGCTCCCTCGGAGGAGCAATAGTACGCCTTTTTCACAGTAGCAATTTTTGTTTATATTACAGTTGTGAGGTTCCCAAGGAAGTACATTAGCCCGAAATTGGTTAACTATGAACCCAAGTGCATGCAGGTTCTTGGAGTCCTAAACATCGTAATCTTTGTTTTGCACATCACATGTTTCAGAGGAGTTTTTCAAAAGCTCCTGAGCCTCACCAGGGGAATGCCATCCAGTCTAACATTAGGCAGAAATGAGTTATAAACGTATTAAGAAAAAAGGAGAGAAAAATCTTATCTAAACATATTTGCCTGCATGGCCAAAGCCAAGGTTCGAAAAACATCGCCAGAAAGCTCATTTTAAATGTTAGCGTTTGATGTCCTTGCACAAGTTATATGATTAGAATGAACATTTTTAGGAAAATCCTGCTCTGTTTTAACCAATTTGTAACCCCCTAAAGCAGCGGTCATCTGTTTAAATTATATATGGAAAGACATTTCTAGGCACAGTATTTTGGCAATCAGACAAAAATGCATATTACTGGGTTTTAGAAAGGCACAGTTTCTTTTGTGTATTATAGATTGGTATGCCTTACGCAAACATTTCAGGCATGGCCTAGTCCATGTTTATGGACCCCATGAAACAGGTCTGCCAGCCGTGGCAATTACTAATCTGTGATTTTCTGGCACAGCTGTGCCCCCGCGTTATCAAACTAGAGCTGCGCTGTGATCCACACCCGCCCGCAAAACTGATCTCCATGCAGAAAGTAGACAAGTCTGTTAGTAGTCTTACCGTATAGCAAAAAGGCATACCATTGGAAACACGAATGCACCCAATGAAACTCGCCACCTCCTATAGTTTCCCTGCTTCGTGAATAGGAACAGCCCCAGGCCACTGTAGATCGTTTTCTTCAGTGAAAGCATTTGATCCATCACCCCCCTCGACCTATACTGAGTACCTCTGGCATCTGACCCCTTCTCCACACGCGGTCCGCAATATCGCACTCGAATGATCTATGAAGTGAGCGTTCTACCTTTAGTTATCTTTACCGCACTAACAGTTCTTCTGGGCTTCAATGCCGAGATACCAAGGACTGCATCCCAGGAAATAAGTCAGGTACATGGTAAGTATAAATATTTTAGTTTTAACGCGCGTTGATGTGCTTTAAATGCTGCCCCCCTCCCCCTATTTTCTTCTTCTTTAGGTTACATCGGAGTTTCAGCTGAAGAATGGAGAAGGCCTAAACGCACAGTATTCCACGCGAAAAATGGGCTAGTACTGTGAGGTAGTACGTTGTATGCAGAGGCTGTTTCTGGAGGCGTAAAAGATTTGTATAGTATGAATGCATATGTATCCTGATTTGTAAAGTATGAATGCGTATGTGTCATGTGCGCCTGAATCGATATGAGAACGCTTTTGTATGACTGAGGTGTTGATCGAGTGGTCAATAGGTTGCGCACCAGTGAGTTGATTTATGTACTAACCAAATAGAGAAGTAAAGAGTCCCCCGGGTTATGGTTCATCAAAATCCTCCTCCGCCAGAGAAGTTAGAGATAATGTCGTGTTTTAGATTTACCCCTTCTTCTTCCATCCACACAGAAAGATAAGAAGTGTACTGTTGCACATCCGACTGGCATCCCTCCTTTACCTCAACTTGGACTATCGTTGCTAGATGTTGGGGGACCCCACCGTGAGTATCAGTGCGACTGGGCTAGTGTCCGACCAATTAAACGGAGTAAGTATTTTCAAAATAGGTCGCCTGCTTAAATGATCGACTGTTAGGAAGAAGGGAAGGAAGGAGCCTGACCCCGAGTAAAAATTTAATGAAATTTTGAGATGCGCAACGTGCATGAAAAAGTTCCTTTGTCCAAAAATAACTGTTTTGTCTTCGGTTTTTGTACTTGGTGCATGTACTGTCGCGTCCTATTCGGTATTTGCGTGTATGTACACTATGCATTCTTGTTTTCTTTGGCTTAAGTGTTTAATATGAAAATCGTCCTGTACCTTTCTATGTTGTACGTGTACTGAATAGCCTATTATTGTGCACACTCTCTCTCTCTCTCTGTGAGCTTACCTACACAGTCCAGGAATGACCATGCTGGGATCAATTCCGTATGACGACTGGGTGGACTCATCTTTAGCCGTTCACTTCACAAGAATGCTGTGAATTTGCTTTTGAATAAATGACAACACTGTACCACACCGGTACATGTCTAATTGGATTTAAATACGACAGTGTTTGAACAAATTGACAGAGACGAAATACCATATTTTGCCATGTTACTACCCCCCTTTCTGTGAAAAATTATGGAATTTAATTGGCTGAAAATAAGAGGACGGGTAAGACGACTGATGTCGCCTAATCTGGCCCTTAAAAAGAGAACTATATGTCAGTGGCATTTTGTTTTAGATACCTTAGTAGCACCGCCATCATCGTTCATGTTACCACACACATTGCACATAAGTAGAGTGACCAAAACGTCCCCGTTTTTCCAGGATGGTCCCAGTTTTGTACCACCTGTACCAGAAACATTTCAAGAAATGTAGCTCATGTCCCGGTTTTTAAAGCAAATCGACAAGAATTGGTGGGAGGTGTTATCCTCATTCTACGAAACAGGGATAGTTAGCCGTTGTTCCCAGGAAACAGTTTGATTAGCAGGCAAGCCGCCACGTTTAAAAATCGCAACTTATGTATGTTCTTACTGACTGTTCTGTACCTCTCTGCTAAAGAGCGTGCACGTCGCCCGCAGAAACATAGTAGTCCTCCCAATTTTGTGAAATGTCCTTGGTTGTTTTGGTTTTAGAATTCTGGTCACCCTACACACGAGTTGTAACGACATTACAAGTCCTTCATTGACTAGGGAAGTAACTAGGTTGCAAAGGATGGCGCAGAAATGAGAAAAATGTTTATAAAAATGATTTGAACTAAAGTAAAAGGAATGTTGTAGAAGCCCTGCTGAATGGGTACCGAAGTCAAAATGTTTAGTTAAAAGTAAGGAACATTGACAGGATGGAACAATGCTTAGCCTGTGTACTTTATGGTAAACAATAGCTAGGAAGGGTACCTGCATGCCCATGATAATAGCACATCACACTTTTTGTAGTTAGCAGACCTTGAAGAAAATATAGCTCAACAGTATTCAGTTTATAATGACAAGTCCCTGCCAGAGGAGCCGGTTCGAATTTGACAGACTATATAACTGATAGATAATAGATTTCTTGCCACAATCACGAACGTAAAAGGAATGGACACCGAAGACATAAATTATGGTGGAAATTCAAAGAAATGCTTGTAGACCAGCACAACAGTAATGGTACATGAGTAAATAATATGCACAGATGTAATGATTGAGGGTATCCATGCTATCGTCATTTTTGAGTAACCGATAAATGTTTCCTCAGCTACTTTGGGTTGGGAGAGAAATTGAATTGCGTAAACGCCCTTCCCTGTCAGTTCTCAAAAAATTGTCTTATACTTATTACTAGATTGAAAATATCATACAGTCTTCGGAAGAGAGGGTCGGACGCGAAGTACAGCCTGGCTGCAGATCATGGGACACCTATGACCACGACCAAGGTGGAGCTGCAGAGCAAAGAGATGCTGGACGAGGCACCATTCCCAACAAGGAAAATGAAAGAAAGAAGGGCTGTCCAGAAGCCCCCAACCTGTTGATCCACCTGTGCTGGAAGTCCCAGCCCATTGAGCCTAATTGGTGGGCTCACTTGCGTGAAAATTCTGCCCCCCCCTTGGTCCATTTCAGATCTGACCCCACTCCACCCTCTCTTCCTTTGACCTCCCCAACCATCGACCCCCTTTTCATATGTTTTTTTTTATTATTGACTTGATGAAGAAACACACCACAAAGGTAGAATAGGGTTAGTAGGGATGGACTTCACGGATCAAGAATAGGGTGCGGGTACCCTGTCTAAAGTACCTATGATAGATTAGTTAGGGAACAGGGCAAAAAGAACTGTGGTCCGAGAGCAAGAACGGCCATGCCCTGCAAAGCGGGATCTGAATCAGAGCTGGACGCATAGCTCCACCGCCCGTGCTCAACAGTGCCAACGAAAGAAGAGAACAATGGGAGCCTACCAGTGATGGCTTGTTGTAAAAGACACTGGAAAGAAAAGCCTTTTGAACATTATCACTCCCTGACCATCACTTAAATTAGGTTGAATTTCTCTCCCAATCACCTCGTATAGATTATGCCCCAATTGGACAAGAAAAAGATTTTCCTTCGAAACCATACACCGGTCGCTTTTACTGTGTATGAGCAAGAAAGGTAGAGAAACGGAAGATAAAGTAAACTGTGTATCAAGATAATTGTAGAAAACCAGTTGCCCTCATGAAAATGCTTATTAGTTTGGATCCGCATGGAGTCTAGGCCTCAAATTACGCACTTAATGGTCCTTATCCTACCAGAACAACTTGTATGATAACATTTTTGTATTAGAACGAATTTACTGCATCATCTAAGAATTATGCTCATCTCCAAGTCTAAACGTATGGTACGACAAATGTTTGTATTGACAGCAGAATTGTTTTCATCTGCCTGTAAAACATATAGGCTACCAAAGACCGCAATGGCCAGCCCAACTGCATACTTAGCTTTTGTGTATAATAATGTCAACTTATACATCATCACAACAGATATGAACAGAAATTAACTAACTTATGATAAAAACTGGGGACTGTGGAAAACGATAATTTTTAGTTATACATAAGGGGCGTTCATTTATGTTCGCCACAGCCACTGTTAAGAGCAAAGTGAAGATCAGGAAACATTGCCAGCGCCATCTTGCCTAACCAGAGCCTTTGCATGTGCGTAAGCAGCAACCATTTTAGATATTGCAGCCATTTCATTCACTGCTAGTCACCAGCGCGTCACCCTGACCTCGCTATCATCCCCCGCGCTCTGACAACCCCCAAGCACACATGCTAGAGTCATAAAGCATCCTCAGCGCGACCCAGACCCGGAGCCACTTCCGGTACCAAACACCCATGCACTTTCATCCCCATGCTCGAACAGGCCTATCGATAACCTCCTCCCCTGCACCTGGCTGTTCGATCCGGTAGCAGGCAATAACCAGCCCCTGCGGATACAGTTTATTGCCCCTGTACACTAGGAACTTGCTCCCCATCAAAGGGGTCAGAATTAATCAATGCCACAACCCTCTTAGATCTGACCGATTACGCACATTTGAGACCCTGCCGGAATGCCCAGCTGCGCGATAACAATCACCTGCTGAGACCGGGGTGGGGGACATTTGCTGTTGGGTATGTGTGGGAACTAGCTGGAAGCGGGGCTTCTGGGGAAGTAATAAACTACTGTCAGGAATGTGTTACCCGGCAATAAAGAGTTGAGATTGTGTATAAAAGGCTATGCCACAGAGATGCAGTTAGAGCACCTTGAGAAGACATTTCGTTTGTCCGAACTCACGTGTTCTCCTCCCGAGAAATAAACCTGTTCTTCATTTTCCAGTTGCCAGTGCCTGCCTCTTTATTTGATTAGCTAATGACCAAGTGAATTAGAGGCGACTAACGCCAAGCAGTGTTCGTGATATCTAGAGAAAAACTGCTTTTTCACAAGTGTGCAAAAAGTATTAAGGGGGTAGGGTAGAAATATCCTGACCCTCTAGATCTGCTTAGGGTATCGCACAAGGACCCCTAGGCACCCCAAAAAAAAATTGGGGGTGGGAAAAAAATGAAAAAGGTGCGCAGGGTGGGCGGATCCGCCGTAAGAAAAAAACATAAAAATGAAGAGCGGCCTCCCGCGCTTGTTGAAAAATTAGCCCCCGGGGGGGCCAAATTCTGGGGTCTAAAATATGCAATTTGATGGGGGTCCAGAAGGGCCCCATTGCCCACTGACCGCAATCTCTCGGTGCAACAAAATAAACGGGTGGGGGGTTCAAAGGCTACTCTGCCAGTTAAATTCTTGGGTAGGGGGCTTAAAGACCCCCTTCAGCCTCGGGGATCACTACCCTCTGGGGCTTTTTATATTGTGGGAGGGGGACCGCGTGGCCCCCATTCTGGAGCAGTCTATGGCCGTGGGGAACACCACCCCCCCAGGACCGGCACCTGCTGTGTCTCGGTGTGCCTACCCCCGGGACACTGCTGTTTGCTATGGCAGGGCGGGAGTCGAGGTTCCCGCTCTGTCATAGCAAACTTGAGGGCATATTAACAAGGGCCATTTCGCCGCATTTGTTTTTTAAAATGCCAACAATGCTGTGTAAATTATATTGCCCTGTTTACTAGGCGACATTAAGATGCATTAACTAATGTTAGGAGCCGGTTTGCTAACGGCTCGTCTCGCATCTCCAATGAGTTGCAATGTAGGCATTCCCAGAGGCAAGGTAGGTGTTCCTATGACAATATAACATGGAAAAGGGAGGTACGACAACAGTGTTGTATCTACAAGGCGGCGCTGGAGTTGAGGACCGATAGCAAAACTCTCGCTAATTGACGTTATTGCGGATCCTAACATCTGCTCTGAAGTAGACTTAAGCATGTTTAATATGTGAGGTGGATTGGTATGTTAAGTCCACTGTCTTATATTAACAAGCTTTTCACTTGCGAATATGAAGTATCGCTGTATTTCTCGCGATATTGGGGGCATATTTACAAGGACTGAGTTAAAATTATCGTCGCTTTAACGTCAGGAAAGTGCTGATAAAGCGGCGAGAATGGGCTTATTAATAGGTTCTTGAGAATTCTAATACAAGTCCAGGTTTACACCAGAACATTTTAACGCTGTCCTTGTAAATATGCTGATTACAAACTCCTAATTTTACCTTTAAAAAAATTATCACCTATTACTAATTTTTATTCTTTCCCAGGATCCCATCCCATGGGCGTATATACAACGTTGGGGACCCTGGGTTGAGGCCCAATGTCTCTATGGTCCCTGCCAGCTCCCCGCGTCCTTCGGAAGCTGCCATTACTTTTCCACATGGGGACCTGCTAGTATGCAGCTCCCGTGGGGAAAAGCAATCTGCTTTGCTTTTTGAAAGAGAGAGCAGGTTTTCATGTTCTCTTTCAAAATCAAAATTAAGTTTGATATGGCAAGGCGGGAGCCTCGGCTCACACCCTGCCATAGAAAACAGCAGTATAGAAAGAATCTTCCGGTAAGACAACAAAGGATTTTCAAATCCATTATTGTCATTTTAGTGGCAGTTTACTACCGCTAAAGCTGCGTTAATTTTAACGCCGTCCTTCCTCGCTACACACCTCCCCCCAGGACACTTCTGATCGGTGAGTGGATGTCTAGACAGATAGTCTGCCCCCGTATTCTCTGAGCCCTTCCAATGACACACAGTGAACACGTATGGCTGTAAGGCCAGGAACCACCTCATAACCCGGGCATTGTTGGACTTGGCCCAGGACATCCACAGGAGAGGGGCGTGGTCTGTGTAAAGGGTAAACGGGCGGCCCTCTAGGTAGTAAGCCAATTTCTCCAATGCCAATTTTATGGCGAGACATTCTTTCTCGATCGTAGGGTACTTGAGTTCACGTGGGAAGAGCTTATGACTGATGTACAGGATGGGGTAGTCCATTCCGTCGTCCAGGATTTGTGACAATACTGCCCCTATCCCATAGTCCGAGACGTCAGTATGTAGGGAAAACGGACTGGTGAAATCAGGAGAGGACAATACCGGGGTGGAGGTAATAAGGCGTTTCAGGGTATGAAAAGCCTCTTGCATACCCAGGGTTGGTTTAGTCAGGATGGACAGTTTTACCTGCTGTTTTAAGGTGTCGGTAAGGGGAGAGGCTAGCTGTGCAAACTGGGGAATGAACCTCCTATAATAGCCTATGAGCCCCAGGAAGGCCCTCATCTCTCTCTTGGTGCTAGGAAAGGGGGTGTCCGCTATCGCCCTGATCTTTTCTATTTGGGGCTCTATAAGGCCGTGTCCTAGGACATACCCCAAATACTTGACTTTTTGGTACGCTAGGCGTGATTTCTTCGAGTTTACCTTCAGTCCGGTTTCCTCCAAAGCGGCAAACACCTGGTGTAAGTGAAGTAGGTGGGTGTTTCAGTCCGGACTGAATATCACAATATCATCCAGATAGGCGGAGGTATACCCGGCCATGTCCCTTAATACAGTGCTTATCAGCTGCTGAAACATTGCGGGGGCCCCATGCAGGCCGAAGGGGAGGACTGTAAATTTGTAATGTCCGTCTGCTGTAGAGAAGGCTGTTTTCTTACAAGCCTCTTCCCTTAATGGAACCTGCCAGTATCCCTTGGTCAGGTCTAGTGTAGAGATGTATTTGGCTTCCCCCAACTTTTCGATGAGCTCATCTATGCGGGGAATGGGGGAGGCATCGAACGTGAAAATTTCATTCAAAGCTCGGAAGTCCATACAAAACCTCCGAGAGCCGTCGGGTTTGGGTATCATGACGATGGGGCTGGATCAGCTGCTTTTAGAAGGTTGTATTACTCCCATCTTCAACATATTTCGTACTTCCCTCTGAATGTCCTGTCTCCGGGCTTCGGGGATGCGGTAGGGTTTCATTTTAACGATTTTTCCTGGAGGGGTTTCTATATGGTGTTCGGCTAGGGTGGTTCTTCCTGGCAAGTCTGAAAACAAACGGGCGTGCTCCTGTAGGGTTCTTTGTAGCTCCTGGGCCTCCTGGTCTCCTAGTACCTCGTTGATAACCAGTTGAGAGACAGAGGTCTGAAGATCTTGCAGAGGGGGTGGGGACGCCATATGAATCTCTTTTGGGGGGGGCCCAAGCCACTTTTTAAGCATGTTGATGTGGTATATCTGAGTCTTCCGGGGGCCCAGCCTCAGTTTGTAGCTGGTTTTACCGATGGTGGATATAACCTGATAGGGCCCCACCCATTCTGCCTTAAACTTCTGTGTAGAGGAGGGAAGCAGAACAAGGGCCCATTCATTTACCTCCAACCGTCGCCACTTTTTCCCTTTGTCGTACACGGTCTTTTGTCTCATCTGATTTCTTTCTAAGTTGGTGTAGGCCAGGTCTCTTAGTTTGCCCAATTTTGCCTTCAGACTTTGCACATCCTCGAGCGTTTTTAAGGTCTCCTCCGGCAACTCCTGCTCCCATGCTTCCCGCGTCATTTCTAACAGTGAGCGTGGCTGCCTGCCGTATAAGAGCTCAAATGAGGAAAACCCGAGGCTACATTGGGTTTGGCTTCTAATCACGTACAGGGCCAATGGTAACAGCTGGTCCCACTCTGTACCGCTTACCTCCAGCATTTTTCGTAGAGTGGTCTTCAGGGTTCTATTATATCGTTCCACAAGCCCGTCGGTTTGCGGGTGGTACGCGGAGGTTCTTATTTGTTGGATGTTCAAATTCTGGCATACCTTCTTCATCAATCGCAAGACGAATGGGGTCCCCTGATCCGTCAGGATTTCTTTGGGGAACCCCACTCGTGAGAACAGTTCCAGCATCCTGTTCGCTACTTATTTTGACGTTGTGGTGGTCAGAAGGAAAGCCTCCGGAAATCTGGTTGCGTAGTCTACGATAACCAAAACGTGTTGAAATCCTTTCCGTGTTTTGGGTAGCGGTCCGATGAGGTCCATGCCCATCCTCTCGAAGGGGGTTCCGATTATGGGGAGAGGCTGTAGAGGAACCGCAGGTGGTCTGCTCATGTTCTTATTCTGGCAGATTTCACACTCCTGGCAATAAGTCATGGTATTGTAGATACCGGGCCAGTAGAAGTGGCGTAGAATGTTCTGGGTCATTTTTTCCGCGCCCGTATGTCCGGCCACCAGATGTGCGTGGAAAAAAGCAGCACTCTGAAAGAAACGGGCGCCAGAAGCTGTTCGGGTCTTCCTTTTTCCCTTGCCTGTACAGAAGCTCATTTTTAATTAAGAATCTGGGAAACTTTGCGAGGCCCTGGTCTGTGTCTCTGTGGGTGCTCTCCCATGTGTTGGATATGGTCGGATCATTGATCTGAGTGAAACGAAAGCTGCGATCCAACACCCATGGATCTGGAGAAACAAAAGCGGGGAGGGGTTTTGTTCAGGTCCACTCTGGGGTCGGGTACTCTGGGGTTTGGGTTGTAGACTGCGGTGGAACATGGAAAGGAAGGTCGGGTTGTCTGTGCCTATTATTAAATCTTCAGGTAGCGAATGGTATGTGGCTCTTCCTGTAGGGGTACTAAAGGAATATGGGCTACCGGGTACTCTTTCATGTCCCCATGTACGCACCGTATACTAACCCTCTCCTGGGGGATGTACTGGGTTCGATCTACATGTTGGGATTGTACCACGGACTGCCTACAACGGGAGTCTAACAAGGCCTGTATGGGGGTCCTGTTTACCCTTACACTTACACAAAAGCAGTTCCCCATCTCCACTGAGAATAGGACCGTCTTCGGGAGGTATCCGGCCTCCATGGGCTACTCAGGGGGCTTCTGGCGAGGGCACAACCGGGCAATGTGTCCCCAGTTGCCACAATCAAAACACTGGGGTCCTCCCGGTCCTTGAGGTTCCAACCGGACCGCGGAGGTTCAATGTTCCTGGGTGGCCGCTTCTCGATCCTTTGGCGCACACGTGTATTCTTTTCTAGTTCCCAAGAGGGGGCCTTAGGTTGTGCCCGAGTGAAGGTGGTAGCCATTTTAACGGCTTTTCCTGTAGTTAAGTCGTGGTGTTGGCACAACCATAGCTGTGCGGCAAATGGCAAAGCGTCTAGGAACTGTTCGAGATAAATGCGATCCATAATCGCTTCTTTGGTGCTAACACTGGGCGTGAGCCACTTGTCCGCGGCCATCTTCAGTCTAACAAAAAGAGTCTTTGGATTTTCCCCTGGCGCCCCTCTTTCTTTTCGAAATCTCAGTCTATAGGCCTCAGCATTGAGGCCTAGATGATTCAATATAATTCCCTTAACATCAGCGTACGGGGTATCCCCGTTGGGATTGGCCACTTGATAGGCCGCCTGGGCCTCCCCAACCAACAGTGGAGCCAAAAAGAAAGGCAATTTCGTGATGGGCCATCCGCATGCCCTGGCAGCCCTCTCGAAATTTAGGAGGAAAGCATCCGGATCCTCCCCCAATATATATTTTTGAAGCGAAACGCCGGCCGTCCCATGGGGAACGCTTAGCTCTTCGCTGCTGCCTCGGCTGGTAGCTTCTGGCCAGCTCCTAGGAGTTTCCCCGCCTCGGGAGGTCATAGCCTCTTTCATGAGTTCCCTGGCGGCCTGGGCGGAGTGTATCTGTTCTTCCATTACCCATTCAAAACGTTCTTGTCCTTTTATTAGTTGTTGCACTATTTCCTCCATCGTCTTGGTACAGACGGCAAGGTTGCCCGCATTCTCCACCACTGTAGCGGGCGGGGTAGAAAAGGGCAAGAGGCGTGTTTTAGTAACTACTGGATTTATTTAAGAAAAGAGGTAGTCAGTACACGTCTTCCTAGTGGAGGGTGTTCGTCTGGGTGAACGGCTTCTACCGGGTCGGCTTCTTCTCTTAGCGACCTCTTCCTCTCTTCTAGGCACTCCGGGACTTCTCCTCTTGTTGGAGTTGTAAGGGTCTGTGATGTCGGGTTCAGGTGACGAAGCGTGGGGAAGAATGGACAGAAAGGATAGGGGTCAGTCCTCTTGGTGTAACACTCCATTAGTGAAGGGAAAAAGGATTGAGGATGCACCACCCGTATAAACAAAATGATACCACAACGTGTCGGGATAGGGGGGTGAAGGTGCAGTAGGGAACAGGGATAGGGAAGCGGGGGAAGCCCGGTCAAGTTACGGAGCCGCTCTTTCTCCCGACCCAGCCTGCTATGCGCCGACGGGTCATCTCTCACGCTGCTGATGCCGGTAGATGGAATTCCACTTTCTCCCACGTCTCTCTCTGTAACTGCCTCCGTTAACTCTACTCTCGACTCCGCTCTCCTCTCTCCGGTGAACAAGCACACCTGTTCGTCCTCGGCGGCCGTTCTTGACGTCGCTGTCGGGTCCGCCCACTCTCTGTGTTCCACCCAGTTAAAGGGACCGGCATCTTCTTCTTCCTCTTCTGGGTGGTATGGACCTGCTAGGCTCATCCAGTCGTTATGCTGTAATGAAAAGAGGGGGGGGGGGTGGCATAAATCCCCTGAAGGGGTTACTGAGTCCTTGGACCTTTGGGGCCGCGGGCCTTCCTCGCTACCGAATGTTTATTTTAAGCTTGATAAAAAATAGGAATTGAGTGCATCCTTCGTTTTTGAAGTACGATCAATCATTAGTGATAATTGTGGTTCAAAGAGGAGTTGGAGTGCACGAGAAAACACAAGGTTAAATAATAATATATCATGCTAATGTTTATATACATAGGAATAGAGAGTATGCTAGAAGCTTAATGTTTGCTTGTAATGCAGTGGCGGAAGCCTGTGTGCATGTACACTCAGTAAGTAGCTAACAACAGTGTCCTAAAAGCCAACTACATGTGTCTGTAGAGCAGCGCTTGTTGCTGGCTGAGGTCTATACTACGGTGCAGGAGGTCCTTAAAATTAGATCGATGTGATTGAATGATGTGAATGATGTGAGAGATTACATGATTACAGACGGCAACATCACTTTTTCTCACATGCATACTCAGGGCAGTGCACCCAACCCCTCCTGCAGAATCATCCTCAACAGGAGTCTGTAGGGCACCGCTGCCCGTGGGCTTAGGCCTATCTTATGATACAGATGGAATTAAAAATGAAGCAGAGATGTGACTGAATGAAGTGAAAGATTACAAATTAACATGACACTTGGCAATATTGGTTATGTGCATGTGTGCAGTCTGCCTTATGCATCCCACCCCTCTCACAGGTTCATGCTGAAGAGGTGTCTGTAGGTAAGTGCCCGCTGGCTGAGATCTACAGTATGGTCTAGCATGTCTTTAAAATAATTCGGAGATGAGACTGAATCAGGTGACTGATCACATCATTATGCAGGACAATATAGTTTGTTTGCACCGCATTTAATTGGAGGCCCTGTGCACCTAGGCTGCTCTGCTTACCTGTTGCAAACACTATTTTTAGCAGAGGTCACAACTTGAATTCTGCTTTGGATCTATACTGGGGACAGCATGGATTTTAGCCTTGATTTATTAATCTGCAGTGTGGACAGCAGGGTTCATAACTTGGAAAGAGAAAGAGAAATAGTGTGAGAGAGAGGAAGAGAGAGAGAGAAAGAGTGAAGAGAGGAAGACAGAGAAAGAAAGAATGAGAGAGAGAGAGAGGAAGAGAGAAAGAAAGACATTGAAAGTGTGAGAGAGCGAAAGAAGAGATGGAGCGGGATATGGAATGTTCACACTGGAGAAAATCTTCTCAGATCACCTTTTTGCCACCGGTGTGTGTCCAACTACGTGCCGGGTTATAGTGCAGCCTCAAGTTTAGTGATCTGAAAGATAGTATACAATTAGTATTTTCAGAGTACATACACCTGCACACGTATTTTTCTGTGTTACGCCTATGCACATCCATCCTGCTGTATTACATCAACTCCCACTGCAAGGAGGTGTCTGTGTGCTCTTTTCTGTATCACAGCGGTGACTTGTCATTATTGGGCTCCCAGACTGCTGCACTCCATCCACTCTCAGTGCCCGTTCCTGTGCACCCAGACTGCTCCACCCTATGCATTCCCACTGCCCGGAAATTATTGCCATTCCTACGCACTCAGATTGTTGCACACTATCCACTCTCACTACCCAGAGGTGACTTCTCGCTGCTGCGGAAAGAAGCTTCTGTGCTCACCTTGTGCCAGCGGTGTGTTTTAAAGACTGTCCACCACGTGCCGAAGCAACCTTCTCAGGCATTGTTAGGATGGCCACGCATCATTGAAGATTCCTCAGACGTTGAGCTTTAGTGATGTGGGGGGGGGGGTGGTGAGGGACTCCAATTCGTGAAGCACAACCTGTTAGATAAAAAGGAAGATAAGATTGTGTGTCATTTGTTCATCAAAGGAGAGAGGAGAATAGAGAGTGAGAGAGTGACACTGAAAAGAATATTCGCAGCTCACCTTTCTGTCACCAGTGTGTTTCCCACCACGTACCGGGACATAGTACACCCTGAAGCTCCACATCTAAAAGATAGTAGAAGAAAGATGTTATGATTGGTAATTACCACAATCTTAATGTGGAGTAGAATAACATCGCCCTCTCACACACCTTCCCTCCCCCCTTAAAAATACAACCATTTGTTCAAACTTGTTTAATGGGCTTCGATTTATCAACAATTAGTAGAGTAGTAATGTTTTTCATCCGGTTATCAAAAAACAGTGGTGCGCAGCTATACATGTGGTTTCAATCATCACGCCCGTGTCTGTGCACAATAATTGAAACCCCATATCCTATTGGAGTCTATTACGCACAGCAAGCGCGTAATAGACTCCAATAGGCCATGGGGAAGCAGTGCGACCATCTCTGGCCAATTGCGTGTAGCCCTTTAGAATAAGTCGCACGCAAAGGCCGATGGGGTAGAACAGAGGGAAACGGACACGCACGAGCGTCTATGATTCATAAGTTAGATTCATATCCCCGTTTTTTCACTTAGGAAATGTCTCACGCTGCGTGAGCAGTGGTGTGCACTACAACGAAGACACGAGCTGTACTGCGCACAGCAATGGAGGCGCATGTACTAAATGAATTGAGAAAGGAAAGGTTGTCAAAATTAGATGGCAAATTTAAGGGTACATAGTATAAAAATAATAATACTCATCTACTTTGTTACACATGTGGGAGCGATGGACATTTGACCGACTATAAAAACTTTCCTGCTATAGGAAAAAGAAATCCAAATGCAATAAGGCAGGGTGTCAGAACCCAAGTTGACCTACCAGTAGCTGGTCTTCGATTACTTGCAAGGGAACAGAAGATCCTTGCTCCCAACTCCCTCTCCAGGATGTCTCAGAGCCAGAATTTAATCATGACTCTAATTAACCCCAAAGGGGGAAAGGGGTATGGATAAAATAATAAAGAACAATAGAAGTGACTGGTTCTGGACCTTCGGATTTTCTATCTGGCTCTTCCGTCAATCATACGATGACCAATTTGCTGAAGAGACCTAAGGAAACTAGCACAGAACAATTATTTTTAGTACACTTCCTACACTACTCTATTCTAAGTTTTATTTTATATTATTTGATAACCTACCCCTAGTCCTCTTGTTAACCAGCCCCTCTTCTGTCTTCTGATGTATCTCTCGATATTTTTTCCTATTCTGGAAATGCTACATCTGAAAGATATTGTAATTCTCTATACTCTTTTACCTATTTACTTTGTTTACTAATGCACAATTAACCTACCAGTTTTAAGTTTTTATGCTGCCTTCTATTTATTCCATAAGAGTTTTTTCCTTTCTGATTTTAGTTCTTGAACTGACTTCTGTCTTTCTTCAGACTTTCCTGTCTTTCCTTTATTACTGTCGCTAGTGGATTTACATTTGATTTCTTTTCTTTCCACAGGTACAGTTTATTCATCAACAATGTCACTAGAGAATGCTCTGTTTGCAAGGTAAGTCTATTTGAACATTTATCACTCAACAGCTGTTTAATTTCACAGACTTTCTCTTCGTAAATAAACAATAGTAACTTAGCTCTATGTGTTCTCTTCTTCTTGCTTATTGATTCTAGATTCCAGGAAACGCCGGCGAAGAAGACGAGAGAAGCTGAACTTGACAGAGCCGCTCTTGAAATGAAGATACTCCAGCTACTCCGCTCCCGACGTAAGATACCTCCTGAAAGCTTCTACTTCTATCTTCAGCTAAACCACACAAAGGTTTAGCTGATTCACGGCAAACTTTAATTAGTAAAATACACCTCAGAACTTGGAACTACAGAACGCCATACCTCCTTTGGTTGAAACTCTAGTAAAGTGCGCAATCACTTGGGAGAGCGATCGTCACCTCAATTCTGCACCGGTGTTTCACTAAACACTAGACCGCTGCTCAGCAAGTCCGCGGCGGCCTTCTTAGAGTTCCGTTTCTGCCACAATTCGGACCAAACAGGGTTCTTCTGTTTTTTTCCTTCTTCCTTTGATCCAGCAAGGGTTCATTAAGGAGCAGGCTGAAACCGCTGTATGTACAAGGTGATCAGCGGTCCTGACACAGGGTATATAGGATTGCGTATGCCTAAAACGCTGCGTCGCCTTTTTGTATACAGTCTGCTGCATCCCATCTACTACCTCCGCTGCGCACTCAGGCCTCACTGTTCACCTTTTCGCGGACAGGGCACCTTCTACATCATGCAGTTCCGCTCTGCCACCAAGAAGTCTCACATATAGTGCTGAGTCTTGCTTTTACTATGGCTAATGACATACTCATGCACCCATCATCATCGCAAGTTGCTCACCCTCTCAGTCCTTGCGGTACCACTAACTCAGTGACCAAAGAGGCCACGCATGTAGTGGTGGGCCCCCCTGCTCGGTGGTTTGGGCCTACATGAGGCGTTTGAACCACCAGGATGGGCCATCACAGTGCTTGCCATGGGAGCAACTCTAAAACGTTGTCGAGCATTTGCGCCCAGTCTTTTTATTGGTAAGGTCACGTGTCTTGTGACGCCTGTGCTGGATGAGTGTGGGTGTATACCAGCCATGAGGCAGTATGTGCGCCGTTCTAACAACTAGACCTGTAACTACCAGATCACTACAATGAAAATCTGGGCCATGTAGCGTTGTTGTGTTTTTCTGTAAGCGTAAGCGGAGTGTGTTGGCCTGACGTATGCTAGTGCTACATGTGAACAATGACTCCGTAGCTATGGGCGTGGCTTCGTTGTGAGCTATTTGAGAAATCAACTGATTCAGGTGTCTGTGATGTAGTTATGCTGTCACCAGGATCTTAAACGCAAATGTATTACTATGTCTGTGAAGTCCCACAACATGGAAGGTACGGGGTATCACTGACCCTATAGTCATTCCTAGTTTGACACATAACAGATGGTGGACATGACGCATTTCTGCAAATATGATTGTTTGTTGTACACTCATTGGAGTGTTGTAGCTGTAGCAATACAGGACTATGAAAGCTTTAGGTTGCAGTTTTTGGCACATGAAGGGCAGCTAATATATATACTTATGTGGTCATTCGGGTATATTGTCGAACTTGGTGCTAGAAATCAGTGTTCGAGCCTCGGAGTCGCGTCCACATCCTGTTATTGTAGACAAATCACTTCATCTACGCGTGCCTGAAAATGTACTGCAAATACAGTGGTCATGTAAACCGCTGAAATAGTTTTGGGTCAACTACGCATGGTATAAATATGCTACAAAAAAAACACTCCAGCAATCGCAGGCACTAATAAATTTGCTCTACACTTTGCTTGCAGTACTGTAATGATCCAGTTTGTACGTTCATATTTGTAGAAGAAGCAAGAGAAAGTTATATAACCTACATTTTTCTTACTGCCAGAGGTAAGATTCTTGCATACGCTGTTTACAGCACAATGTAATGTAGTAGGGCCCAGGGGCAGCATTTTACAAATATAATGAATACACAGACACAGATAGATAGTTGAAGTGGGTACGGGCATGTGCGCTTGACTCCAATTTATTTTGTTGCTGTTGGTAACAAGTGCAATAGTAATCATCATATCATACACAGATATTCCATCATAAATGGTTTATGACTTCTGCTGTACAAAGGCAAGAGCACTGCATGTGAAATAATACACAGAAGATTCTATAGTAAAGGGTTCATGAGTTTTGGTGCACTGAGGTAGGGGCAGTTTGTGTGGAGCCTGCAATGATACGTGGTCAAGGCATGCCGCACTGGTAACAATGTCTTTTGCCTACTGAATTTTACCTTAATAAGGCCACGTGGCAATTATTTATGGTGTACTGAGTTTGTGGAACGTCTGGTGGTCAGAGTGTGCTCACCCTGCGATGATGCGTGGTCCGAACGGGCTGCACTGGAAGCATTGTCTGTTGCCCACTGGACTGCATCATCTGTAATCATGATTTAAATAAAAGACGAAACATGTATGGAATACATTGTCAAAATATGTAGGTTTCAGGGATATTATAGTTCAAATTGTGACCTTTGCTGTCCGCAGTGTAGACTGTCATTCAGTGTTCCTTTGGACTTGCAGGATGAATTTAGTTATTGAACTAAACCTATAAGATATAAAAGAAGTTCTTGAAGGAAGGATACTAAAGGGATATTGTGTAGTTTGAGGGACGTTATACTTTGTTTGGTACTGGACTCTGCAAATAATGAATCAAGAGTCTATTTAATTGTGAGCTCTGATGACCGCAGTGTAGGCAGGAGGTAGCGGTTAGCAAGAATCCACGGCCACGTGGCATTGAGTAGAGCTGCACAGTATTGGAAATTAAGCGTGTGTGCAGCCAGCGATGATAAGTGGTGCACTGAGTTAGTGGTACGTGAAGCAACAAGGTTCTGTAGAGCCTGCGATGATGTGGGCTCTGGGCAGGCCTCACTGGTAGAAATGTATTTTGCCTACTAAATTCTGGCGTAATAAGGCTATGTGTCGATGATTTATGGTGCACTAAGTTAGTAGTACCTTTGGCGCTTAGCGTGTACGTACCCTGCGATGATGCGTGGTTGGGGGGCACAGTACTCGGACTAATGTCTTTTGTCTATTGAATTCTGCATCAATACGATTTTAGAGTGATAGTATGCCTCATGAAACTGTTCACTCTTCTTTGCGATGATTTATGGTGCACTGAGTTAGTAGTATCTTTAGCGCTGAGCTTGTACGTACCCTGCGATAATGTGTGGTCAAGGGGGGGCCACATTCAGACCAATGTCTTTTGTCTATTGAATTCTGCCTGAATATGGCCATGTGGCGATGACTTATGGTGCACTGAGTTAGTAGTACCTTTGGCACTGAGCGTGTACGTAACCTGCGATGTTGCGTGGTCTGGGCAGGCCACACTGGGAGCAATGTTTTTTGTCTAGTGAATTCTGCCTTAATAAGGCCACGTACAGATGACTTGTGGTGCAGTAAGTTAGTGGTACCTGAAGAACTGAGTGTGTGCGCACCATGCAATGATTCATGGTTCAAGCAGGTCGCACTGGTACAATGTCTCTTGCCTACTGGAATGTGTCATGTGCAATCACCATTCCACCTGAAACGTGAGCCCTCACAATGTAGATCGAAGGCAGTAGTCAGCACAGACACTGAGGAATGCTTTTTGTCATATCCTTTAGCAAAATCTGAGGACATAGAGTAAAATTGTCTCAGCATTAAATCAATCAAGGCTAAATTCAATGCAGTCTGTAGTGTAGATCCAAAACTGAATTCAAGTTGTGAACCCTGCTGTCCACAGTGTACATCGAAGGCAGTAGTCAGCACAGATATAGACGAATGCTTTTTGTCACTTCTTTTAACAAAATCTGAAGACATACAGTACAATTGTCTCTGCATTAAATAAATCAAGGCTTAATTCAATGCTGTCCGTAGTGTAGATTCAAAGCTGAATTCAAGTTGTGAACCCTGTTGTCCTCAGTGTAGATCGAAGGCAGTAGTCGACACAGACATTGAGGAATGCTTTTTGTCACATTTTTTAACAGAATCTGAGGACATAGAGTACAATTGTCTCTGCAATAAATAAATTGAGGCTGAATTCCTTACTGTCCGTAGTGTAGATGCAAAGATGAATTCGAGTTGTGAACCCTGCTGTCCGCAGTGTAGATCGAAGGCAGTAGTCGGCACAGACATCGACAAATGGTTTTTGTCACAATCTTTAACAAAATCTGAAGACATACAATACAATTGTCTCTGCATTAAGTAAATCAAGTCTGAACACAATGTTGTCCGTAGTGTAGATCCAAATCTGAATTCAAGTTGTGAACCGTGCTGTCCGCAGTGTAGATTTAAGGCAATAGTCGATATAGACAAAAGTCTGTGGTACTGGGCGTTGGGTTCGCAATGGGCCTGTATCAAGGAGGCATGTGCTCAATGTGACAGCCACGTGGCAGGGTAAGGACCCCCGCTCTGGCAGATTCTTTTGTCTTCGTACAAGTAAACCACGCCCAAGGCGTGGCCTATGTATTTATACTCTTACGCTGGAGTTCAGTACTTTGGACCAGCCTACTCTGCTTCCGTACAAGGAGGGGACAACACAGCTACATGACCAAGATCTTCCCCAGTGTCTAAGATAATATGGTTGTGTCCACTGTGCAGAACAATACACGTATCAATACTATATCTCCACTTGAAAAGGTTTGTTGTTTGTATAGTGAGTTGTGTACAGCATATCACTGGTACACTTGGATTTGTGTGAACTATTGTTGATATATGAGTTGTCTCCCTTACACATAGTTGGTTGCCACATCTCTGAACATTCAGCTATTGTGCGGTTGAGGGGATATGGTATTTTTGAAAGGTCTATTGTACTGTTTTGGCTGCCTCTGAGATAGTAGGGGGAGAGTTGTTTGGGGGGGTGGTTGTGGTGTTGGTGGCGCTGGGTGTTGTGATTTTGTTTGGTATCGGAGCTGCATGATTAGTACGTCTATAATATATTCGTCTTTAGATGTGGGTATGAGTTGAGTGTAATTCAGGCAGTAGATAGTGAACGTTCTTATACCAGTTAAATGTTGATGTTAATTTGTTACTGGTAAGTGGGGCTATTGCCTGTTTTTAAGTAGCATTGCAGATTTAGCTGGTTGTTGAAAATATGGGGAAGTGGTCTTTTCGTGTTTTTTTTTCAACGGGCACGTATAGTTTGTATATCATTAGCGTGAGTTGTGGTTCTGGTTTGTAGCGATTTTGTTGGCGTAAGGAATGAATGGAAGAGTGGTGATATTTGCAGTTTTTACTAGGTTGAGAATGTTATGATAATTTAAAAAGACAGAATACAACAGATATGCTTAATAAACATAATAATTAGAAATGAGCATTTAAAAAACCTTAGAAATTCACTGAAAAAACATAGGTTTCAGGGCTGTTATAGTTAGCTGGACATTTCACTTGCACAAAACCATTGAAATTTCTCTGTTATAGTTAGTTGTACCAACTGTAACTCGCGCGCCCGCAATCCACTGCTGGTAATGTCACATATTACATCATTCATGACATGGTCAGTGACATCACTGATGACATCTCAAATGACATCACTGATGACATCATCCATGTGACAATCTACAACAACTCTAACCTTATCATAAATAAAGCAGATAAGGGAGGGAACATTGTTATATGGCCCGTACAATGTACATGAAGGAAGCAAATCGGCATTTAAGTGATGAGGAATGTTACAGAAAGGGCACTTTTAATTACATCAAATGCCTCGAAGAGAATGTGCACAAAGAACTAAATCAATGGAAGAGGGATGGATTACTGAGTAAGCAGGAACACAACTTACTTAAAAATGACTTCCTAGTAACCCCTACCCTTTATTTAATTCCTAAGATCCATTAGCAAGTCACACCAACACCTGGGCGACCAATTATTTCTGCTCAAAGAAGCCTCCTGGAAGCAGTTTCCAGATATGTTGACCACTTTTTGCATGACTTTGTTGAGAATTTATCTTCTTTCATAAAAGATACTGGACATTTCCTATCTAAACTTAACAACATTGAATGGAAGGTGGATTATGTTCTCATTGCTTTAGATATCAGTACCCTTTATACAAGTATTCAGCATGCGGATGGACTCAATGCAGTAAAATACTTTTTGGACCAACGTAGTATTGTTTATAGACAACACAATATTATGCTTTTAAGGATGATACAGTTGTATCTCAACTATAACTTTTTTTTTAACAAAGAAATTTATCAACAGCAGAGGGGTGTCGCTATGGGGGCATGCTTCTCCCCAACTTATGCATGTTTACATGTAGGGTGGTGGGAGGAGCATGTCCTCAGGGGGACACACAAATCACTTTTTGAATCAAACGTAGTCCAGTTTTGGAAATTCATTGACGATATCTGCATGATATGGAGGGGCACAGAAGAGTCAGCCAGAAATGTTGTCAGTACAATTAATGAAAATGATCTTAACTTACAATTTACGGCAGACATAAGTAAAGTGAGCATACAATTCCTTGATGTTGAGATTTATGTGAAACACAACGTAATCCAAACCAAAATTGCATTGAAAAAAAACTGCTGGGAATGCAATTCTACACGCCAAGAGTGCGCACCCGGGGCATTTGATTAGGAGTATACCATACGGGGAATTCCTCAGAATGCGAAGAATATGTAGTTCTGATTTAGACCTAGATGAATGTCAAACATAAGCAAAAAACAGAGATTCCTTGCCGGTGGGTATTTCCCTAAAGAATTAGAGCGTGCTAGGATTAAGGCCAAATAGCCATAGTAGAGAGGAATGCTTGGCTGGATCAAGAAATAAAGACATGATGAAAGATAACTTAGATCCCACCACAAACCAAGAACAGATAAGTCTTTTTTTAGTAAATTTGCAAGGTTTTTTAAATGCTAATTCCTAACTATAATGTGGCTGAAACCTATGGTTTTTTCAGTGACTTTCAAAGGTTTTGTAAATGATAATTTTTAAATGCATTAATTGTTATTTTTTTTATACTAATTTACTACATTGTTTTAAAGTATTTATTTTTAGATATTTTATTTTTTAAATTACATTACATATTTTTAACATAAATTGAAAAAAATGTTTTTAAAAATATTGAAATAGTAATATTTTTTTTATTTAATATTTTTTTAATTTATATATATTTTATATAGCAGGCAATGATATCCTATGGAAGGAAAGGTTACTGGTAAGTACAGTTAAATTTACTCTTCAGGAATAGTAGTGAGCTGAAAGATGCAGCACTGAGGTATCTCCTGATAACAGGTAAGTAAATTGGAATTCGTAGTTCGACTCATTTTTGACGAATTTTTTCAAGTTCCAAAACTCCACACTTAAAAAAATGTCCAAGTGAAACCAGTCAATGTTAGCCTATGGTAGGAAATTCAAGTTACTGTAACTACGATTAGAATTACTTTTCAGGATCAGTAGTGGGCTGAAAGATGCAGCACTGAGGTCTCTCCTGATAACAGGTGAGTAAATTGGAATTTGTAGTTCGGCTGATTTTAGATGAATTTTTTATAGTTCCAAAACTCCACACTTAAAAAAAATTCTAAGTGAAACCAGTCAATGTTAGCCTATGGAAGGAAATTCAAGTTACTGTAAGTAGGGTTAAAATTACTTTTCAGGATCAGTAGTGCACTCAAAGATGCAGCACTGACGTTTCTTGTGATAACAGGTGAGTAAATCGGAATTCGCAGTTCGGCTGATTTTACAGGAATATTTTGCTCAATATTGAAGGAAGGGGGCGGGGTGTGCAAACACTCCCTGTGGCGTGTTTTAGATTGGGGAATTAATTACTCTTCAATCCTGAGGTCCCCTGTGAGCCCACTAGCCCACCAGGTACCTCCAGTATGCGCCAGGCAGCTGTGTTGCAGAGAGGTGTTCAGAGGGCACGCCCCCTTTTTCCGGTCCAGGGAAGACATGGCTTGGCAGTTCGGGCTGGACTGTTCCCATGAGGCACAGGGTCAGACTGATTTGCATATAGCCATGTCTGATCTGGGGTGGCAGAGTGGGCTAAAGAGCGGTGATGGATTAAACCCAGATCTTTTGACTGGGTGTGAGTGTTTGATTGATTCAGATGCTCCGTCCATCACCACCCCCTTTTGTACCGCTTTTGGCCACCATAAGTGTGGCAGGGTATGCTCAGACGTGAGTTCCTTGCTCACTTTGCCACTGGATTCAAGCAAGTCGGGCTGAAGATGGCTAAAATGCCAGAAACCGGTCCTCGGAAGCTTGTTTCCGGTCCAGGGAAGACATGGCTTGGCAGTTCGGGCTGGACTGTTCCCATGAGGCACAGGGTCAGACTGATTTGCATATAGCCATGTCTGAACTGGGGTGGCAGAGTGGGCTAAAGAACGGTGATGGATTAAACCCAGATCTTTTGACTGGGTGTGAGTGTTTGATTGATTCAGATGCTCCGTCCATCACCACCCCCTTTTGTACCGCTTTTGGCCACCAATAGTGTGGCAGGGTATGCTCAGACGTGAGTCCCTTGCTCACTTTGCCACTGGATTCAAGCAAGCCGGGCTGAAGACGGCTGGAATACCAGAAACCGGTCCTCGGAAGCTTGTTTCCGGTCCAGGGAAGACATGGCTTGACAGTTCGGGCTGGACTGTTCCCATGAGGCACAGGGTCAGACTGATTTGCATATAGCCATGTCTGAACTGGGGTGGCAGAGTGGGCTAAAGAACGGTGATGGATTAAACTTAGATCTTTTGACTGGGTGTGAGTGTTTGATTGATTCAGATGCTCCGTCCATCACCACCCCCTTTTGTACCGCTTTTGGCCGCCATAAGTGTGGCAGGGTATGCTCAGACATGAGTCCCTTGCTCACTTTGCCACTGGATTCAAGCAAGCCGGGCTGAAGATGGCTGGAATGCCAGAAACCGGTCCTCGGAAGCTTGTTTCCGGTCCAGGGAAGACATGGATTGGCATTTCAGGCTGGACTGTTCCCATGAGACACAGGGTCAGACTGATTTGCCTATAGCCATGTCTGAACTGGGGTGGTAGAGTGGGCTAAAGAACGGTGATGGATTAAACCCAGATCTTTTGACTGGGTGTGAGTGTTTGATTGATTCAGATGCTCCGTCCATCACCACCCCCTTTTGTACCGCTTTTACCCGCCGTAAGTGTGGCAGGGTATGCTCAGACGTGAGTCCCTTGCTCACTTTGCCACTGGATTCAAGCAAGCCGGGCTGAAGACGGCTGGAATGCCAGAAACCGGTCCTCGGAAGCTTGTTTCCGGTCCAGGGAAGACATGGCTTGGCAGTTCGGGCTGGACTGTTCCCATGAGGCACAGGGTCAGACTGATTTGCATATAGCCATGTCTGAACTGGGGTGGTAGAGTGGGCTAAAGAGCGGTGATGGATTAAACCCATATCTTTTGACTGGGTGTGAGTGTTTGATTGATTCAGATGCTCCGTCCATCACCACCCCCTTTTGTACCGCTTTTGGCCGCCATAAGTGTGGCAGGGTATGCTCAGACGTGAGTCCCTTGCTCACTTTGCCACTGGATTCAAGCAAGCCGGGCTGAAGACGGCTGGAATGCCAGAAACTGGTCCTCAGAAGCTTGTTTCCGGTCCAGGGAAGACTTGGCTTGGCAGTTCGGGCTGGACTGTTCCCATGAGGCACAGGGTCAGACAGATTTGCATATAGCCATGTCTGATCTGGGGTGGCAGAGTGGGCTAAAGAGCAGTGATGGATTAAACCCAGATCTTTTGACTGGGTGTGAGTGTTTGATTGATTCAGATGCTCCGTCCATCACCACCCTCTTTTGTACCGCTTTTGGCCGCCATAAGTGTGGCAGGGTATGCTCAGACGTGAGTCCCTTGCTCACTTTGCCACTGAATTCAAGCATGCCGGGCTGAAGACAGCTGGAATGTCAGAAACCGGTCCTCGGAAGCTTGTTTCCGGTCCAGGGAAGACATGGCTTGGCAGTTCGGGCTGGGCTATTCCCATGAGGCACAGGGTCAGACTGATTTGCATATAGCCATGTCTGAACCGGGGTGGCAGAGTGGGCTAAAGAACGGTGATGGATTAAACCCAGATCTTTTGACTGGGTGTGAGTGTTTGATTGATTCAGATGCTCCGTCCATCACCACCCCCTTTTGTACCCCTTTTTACAACACTCTGCAACACAGCTCCGTGGCGCTTACTGGAGATACCTGTTGGACTAGTTGCCCCCTAGGGGTCCTCTGGATTGAAGAGGAATTAATTCCCCAACTTAAAATGCGCCATAGGGCATGTTTGCACTCACATCATCTCAAGCCCGCCCCCTACCTTCACCACTGTGCAAACACGCCCTGTAGCGTGTTCTAAGTTGGGGGATTAAGTTCCCTTGCATACTGGGGGTCCCTGGGGGCCAACTAGCCCACCAAGCACCTCCGGTATGCACCAGGGGGCTGCGTTGCAGAGATTTGTAAAAAGGAGCGTGGCCTCATTACACTTCTCTGCAACGCAGTCCCCTGGCACGTTTGCAGAGGGGGAACTAATTCCCATTGCATACTGGAGGTCCCTGGGGGTCAACTAGCTGACCAGGAACCTCCAGTATGTGCCAGGGGGCTGCCTTGCAGAGAGGTGTAATGAAGCCACGCCCCTTTTTACACCTCTCTGCAACGCAGCCCCTGACGCATTTGCAAAGGGGGAACTAATTCCCCTTGCATACTGGGGGTCCCTGGCGGCCAACTAGCCCACCAGGAACCTCCAGTATGCGCCAGGGGGCTGCATTGCAGAGAGGTGTAATGAGGCCACGCCCCTTTTTACACCTCTCCGCAACGCAGCCCCCTGGCACATTTGCAGAGGGGGAACTAATTCTCCTTCCATACTCAAGGTCCCTGGGGGCCAACTAGCCCACCAGGAACCTCCAGTATGCGCTCGGGAAGGTACAGAGTACAGTACACAGTACAGTACACAGTACAGTACTTTCTACCCCACGATTTAAATCTTGATTGGGAGCCTTGGGGGTCCTTGTGGGGCCCCCTAAGCAGGCCAAGGGGATCAGGGTGTTTCTACCCTGCCCCTTTGCGTGTTTTGCATGTTTGTTTCACTGCTTTCTTGTGCCTCGGTATTACTGAGGCACAAGATGGCTTCCAACACTTCCTGGTTTGGAGTGTTGACAGACAGTTGAGAGCCAATGACCATGCAGCTCGGCTCGGAAAGGTACAGAGTACAGTACAGAGTACGGTACTTCGTACACCGCGATTTAAAAATAATTTTAAAAAATTGGGCCTTGGGGTCCTTGTAGGAGCCCCTGACGAGACCTAGGGGGTCAGGTTGTTTCTACCCTGCCCCCTTTGCGTGTTTTGCATGTTTGTTTCTACCCTGCCCCCTTTGCGTGTTTTGCACGTTGGTTTCACTGCTTTCTTGTGCCTCGGTTCTAACGAGGCACAAGATGGCTGCCAACACTTCCTGGTTTTGAGTGTTGACAGACAGTTGACAGCCAATGACCATGCAGCTCGTGCGCGGGAAGGTACAGAGTACAGTACAGAGTAAGTACAGAGTACGGTACTTCGTCTCTAGATATGACTATGATTTTACTTTTGATTTTCTCAGGAACTACTGAACGGATTTACACCATTTAACAAAAGGCACAATCTGCGAACCAAACTCTACCTTTTTGCTAAATTTGTTGTAATTCCGTTCAGCCGTTCGGGCTGTAGCCCTGGCTAAAGGTCCTATGGAAAATTGCATGGGGAAAACACGTTTTGGGAACCCCCTTTTTTCTCGGCCCCCACTTGACGAATCACCCCCAAACTTTCAGGAAAGGAGCGTAGATTCATCCACCAGCGCTAAAGTTATTCCAAATAGAATGTTGTGGATTTCCTATGGAAACTAGGTCCTAACTATAACTACCTACTGGCGATCGCCAGTAGGTAAAATATATATATATATATATATATATATATATATATATATATATATATATATATATATATATATATATATATATATGTAAACTTATAGTTGTATTTATAAGTATAACTATAACTGCTGAATTTCTATTGTTCTGTGTGGTTAAAAACGTGTGAACCTAACTATAACGTCCCTGTAATCTTTGTTTTTTCTGTGAATTTGTATGATATATATATATATATATATATATATATATATATATATATATATATATATAGTGGGAGGGATGGGCAGAAACAGAAGCGAGGAGGCTGTACAAGTTTAATAATGATGAGCAAATTTATTGAACAAAGGATTAAATGTTACTTTGTTTGGGTTAGGTCTCTCAGTTTTCTGTCTTAAACAAGGATGTTTATTTTTGTTCTCTCTTCTTATTACAGGTTGATGCTGTCAGTCTTCAGCCTTCCTTATGAGGGGGACCACTCAGAGGCTCGAAAGAAAAAACAAAATGAAAGTGGCGGTAAGTATGAGTCCCTTCTTTAAAGTTTTCGATATAGGATAGGTCCCTTCACCCACCTAAACAATAGTGAGGTATTGTGGAGACTGAGTGGTCTACATAATAAAGTAAATGAAGGATAAAGGATAAAGTGTGGTAGATATACTAAATAGTTAAGGATCACGGTTTAGGATATGGCAGAAAAGGAAATCCAATCATCGCGGTCTGAGGAGCACCCGTGAGGTTTGCGAAGACCGAAGCACAAACAAGATAGAAAGGGACCAGGAAAAGAGGAGGGAAAAAGAAAAAGGAAAAAAAAAGCAATTCGAGATTTCAGGGACCTATGCCACCTTCTCTCTCATAGGTTGTGGGGAGAAACAAAGAAAAGAAAACAAAAGAAAGGGAGACGGAAATACACTTTGTCCCGCCCACGAACCGCGTCTGCCACAACTCTCCGGAGTTGCGCCGGGAGGCGTTGTCTGCTCCGAGGGTGTCCACCACTCCCCGTATCAGGCCTCTTGGTCTTCGTCGGGACCCGGTCTTCGGAACACTCTTCTGCGGCGTCTCCCAGCCACAGTGTCGGCGTCTCTCCGATCTCCACATCCTCCAGCCGGATCTGCACGTCTTCCTCTTCTTCCTGTTCACGCCCTCGATCATCCTCCTTGGATTGATAACTGGCTTTCTTCCTTCTCTGATGCCCTGTGATTGGTCCATGGAGTCTGTCACAGCCATGTTCTTCCTCCTGCAAGAGACAACGAAAGTCCTTCCTTAAATTCTCTCTTCGGCCTCTTCTTTCCTGTATTCGATAACCTAACAAAGGTAGGTATTTCTCTTTCCTTTCGCGCTCCCCCTCTTGGGATTCCTCACATATATATATTCTCATTTATTTATATGGGGTCATTTTTTAAATTTTTTATTAGAAGATCCTGGAAGCCAACAGTTACGCCTGTCAGCCTTCCATAGAGATTCTAGCATGGTTACAGTTGAAATCTTCTATCTTTAGGGTCTGTGAACTGTATTAATCAGCTCCTAAATGTGTACCAACAAGGTAAGCTGGGATACTTCATATACAAAAATAAATGTCTTCAGGTTTTAACACAGTGCAATGCCAATCCATCCTTAAAGGCCTACTGCCGTTGCCATATGTTTCTTAATAAAATAATTAGGCCTGCTTCTTTAGTTTTACCTTTTCATAATTAACAGATCAGACCTGAAATAACTTTCCCAATTAATCAATCAGGCATATCGCCTTTGCCATTGGCTTGTCACCATATTCAGCTAAGCCCTGCTATTTTGAGTATATGCTTTCCCAAGATGCAGCCATATGGTATACTGTAATAAAATTACAAATATTTTCATAACATTATCAAAATAATTTAAAATCCCTAGGAGGGTCTAGCAAGGATTATTATACTGTAAATCTGCAGATTTGAGTGGGTCAGCAACGCCAGAACCCTTGCCTACTATGATAGTCTGTGAGATTCCATATAACAAAATGCCGAACGACAGCCTTTAGCACGTAATACCAATACACCCTTAAAAATGTAATGGCTTCAACACATGCTTTTCAGAGTCAATCGATAAGCCTATAGCCTTTACCATTGGCTTGTTACCATAACCAACACAGTCTTAAGAAAGTTCACATAAACTTGTAACAAACATGCATACAGTTACAAAACTTACAAATATTTACAAAATTGCAATTGGCAAAACAATGTATTACCACTCTCTCCCAGTGTAAATCGTCTACATCAGGGTATGTTAGAGAAGGTGACCAAGACACAAACCTTTGCCTAGTATGGTAATGTGTGTGATTTCATGTAACACATTGCGTCTACAGCCTGTAATACAGTGTGATAATAATCCAGTTAAAGGCATTGGCTTTAACAAATACTTTTTGCAATAAATAGTTCAGGCCTACTGTCTTTGTTAGAACTTTTCAAAATAAATAGATTAGACTCATGGTATTGGATTTAACTTTTCTCAGTAAATTAATCAGGCCTATAGCCTAGATTATTGGCTTGTCACCACAAGCAACTGAGGTCTACTATATTGAGCATACATGTTCATGCAAGGTAATTTTCAGGTTTACATTAATAAAATTACAAATGTGCACAAAATGACAGGTATCAGAGCAAAATACCATCTTAAGACACCCTAACAAGCATCATTACAGTGAAAAGCACGGTTTGCCAGATGGTGTAACCAACATCAAATGCCTTCCCTACTATTTTAATTTGTGCAATGTACCTCTCTGCAGGCTTTAATTCAGAGTAATAGGAGTCCACTCTTAAAAGTAAATTGACTTTAACACCTGCTTTTCACAATAAATACGTCAAGTCTACTACTTGTATTGTATCTTTTTTTAATAGTCAGATCAGGCTTTTAGCCTTGATCATTGGCTTGCACCTTCACCAACACAATACTGTTATACAAGGCAACAATGCAATGCTAGATACTTTTTCAGCTGAATCACACAACTACTTCCCAAACAAAAGCTGTACTCAAGGAAACAAATATGTGGGTTATGTTCTGTTATGCATATTCTAAGAGCACGTCAACCTGGAGGGTATCCTGGCACTAAGCAGGTGTGACTTTAGCCACACCTGGGGCCTAGTGGGGCTACACTAAAAGCTGGGTCTTCAGAGAATTGAGGAGGTAACACTTATGTGTATCAGCAGGTCATTCCATGATTTAGCAGCGATGTACGAGAAGGCTTGAGCTACAGATGTGGTTTTCTGTTTGTATGGGGTTTGCGCAAGTAGGAGTCGGGATGAGCGGAGGTGTCCGGAAGGTATGTGAAAGCAGCTGCAATTGTGGAGGGATGCTGGGCCAGTGTCATGCAGTGCCTTGAAAGTCTGAGTGAGGAGTTTTAATTGTGCTCGTTTGTGAATGGGGAGCCGGTGGAGCTCCTTCAAGGTGTGGTATGATATGAGCAAGGCATGTTATGTTATGTTATGTTATGTTATTTTTATTTGTACCGCGCACAGCTGCCCCAGCAAAGGGGCGTCCTGGCGCTTTGAGAAGGTAAACACAACACAGCATTAAAAGCGGGCAGAAAGGAGAAGAGACACAACAGATGAGCTAAACAAATAAAAAGGTCTTGATAGCCCGTCTAAACTGAAGGAGCTCATCGATGGCCCGGATTTGTGGAGGAAGAGAATTCCACCAGCTCGCTGCCAGGACTCGAAAGGAGCGGCCACCAATTCTGCTCAACTTAAAACGCGGGACCACTGCTAAGTTCTGGCCTAGCGATCTAAGAGTGCGAGAGGGGACATAGGGGATCAGCAGTTTCTCCAAGATTTGTGGGGAAGTACCCTAGAGGATTTTAACTGCAAGGCAGAGAACCTTGAATCTAATCCTCTGCTGCACAGGGAGCCAGTGGAGAGAGCGCAGGGCATTGGACACCGAGCACCGCCTAGGCAGACCTGTCACCAGTCGGGCCGCAGCGTTTTGAACCCGCTGGAGCCGCAGAAATTCTGACTGGTTAACCCCCGCCAGTAGGGAGCTGGCATAGTCCAGCCTGGACAGCACTGATGCTTGGACCACCAGCTGTCTTGTGGGTGCATCAAAGAATTTGAGGATGGGTCGAAGTCCTCTGATGATGCCATAGCAAGAAGCCGCCACCTTCTTGGTATGACAGATGAAACTCAGAGAAGGATCAAGCCACACCCCCAGGTTTTTTATCTCTGCCGCTGGGAGGGGAGTCACACCCAACTCCGAAGGCCACCATTTGTCACCCCACAAAGCCACCTGTTTACCAACCACCATAATCTCCGTCTTCTTGGTGTTTAACTGGAGACAGTTGGAGTTCATCCAGTTAGCCACTTCCCGCAGACCATCACAGAACCTTGGAGCCTCCAGGTCTGAGTCCCCACTCAGTGTGACCGCCAGCTGCGTGTCATCTGCGTAAGAGACCATGGTCGGGCTCCACCGTTTGACGACCGCAGCCAACGGTCTCACATACAGATTGAAAAGGGTGGGACTCAGTGATGACCCCTGTGGGACTACCTGGTCTAACGGGTAGGATGACGACTTACCGGGCGGGATCCTCACCTGGAATGACCTATCCGTAAGGAAGGATCGAAACCAGTGCAAGGCGGAGCCAGAAACGCCCGCCTCCTCAAGATGCCGAATCAGAATCCCGTGCGAGACCGTTTCGAAGGCGGCACTGAGATCTAATAACAATAGTGCCGCCGTCCGACCGGAATCCAGCATGGAACGCAGATGCTCGACCATCGAGAGAAGGGCCGGGAGGTTGAGAGTGATTCTGGCTACCAAATTCTGAATGTCTGCAGCCTTCTAGGAGTTTTTTGTTGGTCCCAGAATAGAGAGTGTTCCTCTAGTACAGATTGCTTGTGACCAGGGTGTGTGTCATGGGTTTCTGGGTGCTGATTGGGAGCCATTTGAAAATCTTCCTCAGCATCTTCAGATTATGGAAGCATGAGGCTGGTACAGCATTTACTTGGGCGATCCTTTCGGGTTTGCTGTTGATGATGATCCCAAGGTTCTTGGCTTGGGTGGTGGGGGTCAGTATTCACCAAGCTCTGTTGGCCAACAGGTGGAGTACCACAGTGATGTGCTCTTCTCCAAGATCACAATTTCTGTCTTGTTGATGCTCAGCTTAAGACAGTTGGTCTTCATCAAGTGGGCGATTTCAGTCATGCAGGAATTGAACTTGATCTGGGAAATGGGTGTCTTGTCCGTAAGAGAGAGAATGACTTGTGTGCTGTCAGCGTAGGAGAGGAAATTGATGTTGTGAGAGCAGATGATGATTGTTAGAGGGATCATGTATGCCTTGAAGAGGCTCTGGCTCAGGGAAGATCCCTGATGAATCTGGAGATGAGGTCGCTGACATATGCTGCGTGTGGTGCTAGGCTGACTGATTGGGTCCCTCCAGGCAGGAATGGGCAGATCCATCGCAGTGCGTGACCATAGATTCCAATGTAGGGTAGGTGTTGGATAAGGGTAGGGAGGGATAATGTGTCAAATGCTGCAAAGAGTTCCAGGAGTATGAGGACCGCCATGTTTCCTCTAACCAGACTCATGCGTTTGTCATCCATGGTGGCGATAAAGGCAGTTATCCTGCTGTGTTGAGTCTGAGATGAGACTTAGTGATGTCAAGGACTTGTTGGTCATTGAGGTATTCGGGAAGGTGTCTGTTAATGATTTACTCCAAGACCTTGGCTGGGAATGGTAGTAGGGAGATCTGTATGTAGTTAGCGAGTGTTAAAGATTCTGCAGAGAGTTTCTTAAGCAATGGGAGGACTGCTGCGGGTCTGCAAGTATCTGGGAGTGTCTTAGAAGCTGTGGAGGCATTCAGAATAGTGTGAGCATGGCACTGATTGATTGCGGTCCACTGGAGTAGGCGTGGTGGGGCAGATGTCAGATGGGTCCCTTGAATGGATGGACTTCATGGTGGCAGCAGTTTCTTCTTAGGTGATAACGGGCCATATGGTTAGCACTGGTTCTTTGGATGGCATCTGGAGGTGTTTGGCGAGGCCAGTTGAGTTGAGTTACTCGAAATAGTGATTTTTTGCTGGATAATTGAGAGTGATTGTTGCAGAGGTCCAGTGGGGGGGGGATCGAGATGGGGGGGGTGGCCGATGGTAAAGTGAAATCTTTCACAATGGTGAAAATGTCTTTGCTTTTCTTTGCTCTAGCATTGATGGGGTCCAGTAGAGGGGTCCATTCAGTGGCCCAGATCCTTTGTTAGTAGCTTCTTAGGGCAAAATTGAATATGCTCCTGTCTGCATTGTCCTGGTTCATTCTCTATTTGTGCTCCAGTTCTTTGTAGTGGCATTTTATAGTCAGAGTTTCTCAGTGTACCAACAGGATTGGAGTCTGGATCTTGTTGTATTGCTGTGTTTGAGGGGTAATAAGGAAATCGTCGCAGGAGTTGGAGGTGATCCAATTGTTGACATTCTCGATGGCTTTGGGGAGGCTGTTGCTAGGTTCAGTTCGGTGGGTGTTGAGAGCGGTGTTCCAGTCTTTGTCAGTTATGCTGTTCCAATTTCGGCTGGCTGGTCTGTGTGTGCGTTTCACCGGGACAGGGAATGTCGAACTTGACGAGGGCGTGGTCTCTCCAGGGGACTGGTGTGGACTCATTGGCTTGAATGTTGTCGAAGTAGGTGAAAATAAGGTTCAGGAGGACTCTGGCACATCGATGGAGCCTAAGTTCTTTAATATTTTTGAAAGCTCTTTTTCGGTTAATCCCTTAAGGTCTGCCGACAGCTGCACGGTCATGCCAGACCTACAAATGTTGTGACCAGTAGGAACCCTGAAGGCACTACAGAAAAATTCTTGTGTTTGAAATTGTGTCCTCCTGAAAGAATAAGCCCAGGCAGTAATAAATATTATAACTATACGCTCAGCGTAAATATGGAAAATGGGGATTATATGCTATGTTTAAAAATGCAATGAGGAATATTATGCCATAAGGAACAATGACATTAGACGTACTGAGCATCCATATTAATAGCACTCCAGGTCAACACTGCACAAAAAAACAATGCTATTCAAAATATTAATCCATTAAACAATGTTCCTCAAACTATTGGGCCCAGACAATGCTCAAAGATTAATGAGTAAGAGAAATGAGCCAAATTAATGTCAATATTCCATCTTTGATACATAGAAACAATTAGAAGGATACTGGAGACTGTCATATTGTGAGGATGTTCAAGTAATTTTTTTTTTGTTTTTCCAGTTCATTTCATACACTTTAGCCCAGATAAAAAGATCAGCATGCTAAATACATAGGGCCACATGCATCAACCTATTTAGTGCAAACGGTGCGAATCGGTAAATTCGTCCGTTTGCGATTCCTAAATAGGTTTTTGGGATGCATCAAGCATTTTTGGCAAAATCGCTATTTTTAGCGAATTCCAAAAATGCAATTGCTTTTAAGGAATCGCAAATTTGAGATTCCTTAAAAGCAAAGCATGATTACTTTTAAAATTGCGAATTCGCAAATAGGGGATGCAAATTACCACGAGGGTGAACCTCGTGGTAATTTGTGAAAATGTATTAAAATGCACAAAATTGCATTTTAAAACACTGTCATGTTACAGACACACATGTCCTTAGGACATGTGTGTGTGAAACATGCACTTCAACATACATTTCAGGGGTGCGGGGGGGGGGGTCCTTTGGACCCCCCCCTGCACCCATGGAATGCATTAACATTTTGCGAATCGCAAATAGAAATTCGCAAAATGTCAATGCCTTCCCATTGATTCCTATCGGCCTTTTGGCCCATAGGAATCAATGGGAATTGCGAAATCGCAAATTGGAATTCGCGTAATATTTGCGATTCAGTAAAAATTGCGATTTTTACCGAATCGCAAATTTTATGCAATTTAAATCATGCATCCCGTTTTGCGATTCCTTATTTGCTATTCCCTAAAAATCGCAAATAAGGAATCGCAAAACCGGCCTTTGATGCATGTAGCCCATAATGTGCTACTACTGTTTCTTTCAATTAAATTCTACAATTGCTTTATTCTTGCTAATACCAAGAGGCACTCGTCGTAGAACATCTCTTTATATAACAGAGTCACTCAAAGCTCGGCTCTTGATTCTACCAAGACACCCTAGTATTTCTGCACTAAAATCCCAAAAGTACGCCATGTAATGGAAAGGGTTACTGAGAACTCTATTACTGTTATTATTCAGACTTACTCAGAGCTCTGTTATTAACAAGAGCTCTATTCTGTTGACACTTAGACTTACTCAATATTCTGTTATTGATCAAACAAAAAAACGAATTTGCTTTTGGTGAACCTCAGGCTCACTCGGACCCAGGGACATTTTAAGGATTTTGGGGGCCCTGGGCCAAACGTATTTTGGGGGCCCATGTTCAGGAGAAGCTTTGACTTAATGCTCCAGTTTCAGCTCTTTCATGCCCTCTTTGACCAGGCCACTGACAGTGCACAGGCACACTTGTCCACATTCAAAATGTGTTTACATCTGATATTCAGGAATAGTGAGGTGCGTTTTCGGTATTGTAACACAGCAGCAGCTCACTGACGTTACTGCAAATAATCTATGTGATACCCTCCAATTCCTCATATATGGGGTTCTGTTTTGATCTAAAATTAACTTTTTTATGGATGCTGCATGCAACGTAAACACACCATTTCTCTGCAAAATGTCTGTAAAAGAATCTCACACATCACCCACATTAAAAATAAAAAAATATATATTTAAAACATTTTTCTTAAGGATTATTCAAGGTCTTTCAGGCAAAACTGTGCATGACAGAGATAGCTCTATCAGGGGGCCTCCTGAAAGTCTGGGGCCCTGGGCCAGAGCCCACTTTGCCCATGCCTTAAAACATCTCTGCTCGGACCTCTGTTAACTTTTAAGGTATTTCACACCGCAGAGAGTCAGTTCCAAAAAGCAGCAAAAACCTAATTTACTGTACCAAAAGAAACTAAATGATGAGATGGTGACATGTTCAGACATGAAAGGATAACATAAACAGAAATCATGAATGCATATCTGTGACCTTCAGGACTTTTTATAAGTTTACTCTTTAGCACTGTTCTCTGTGTAATGAACACCATGCTCTTTTTATAGTTGTCAGGAATCAAGCAAGTGTCATTACTCTGGGAATGAGAGCAGGTAGGAAACACAGGGTCTTAGTCAAATCCTCCCGCATCAATCTGTGGGTGGATGTGAAGAAAATGTACACTCTCTAAGATGGCTGCCTAGTTACCCTTGGTGTCAGTGCAGGGTTTGGGAAGGAATGCGAAATCAAGCGAGACTCGTGATTACGTGTCGCAAGCGCTCGCTTTCCTCGCACTTCAATTGGCTAGTTTTGAAGAGAAGTTGGTATTTCATCGCTCTCCCTGAAGTAACATTTAGATGGAAGCGAAAAGTCAAGGTTGTTCCTGGTTGGTAATATCTCCCATAGCGAATGTTTAGAGGGCAATACTCCTTAGTTCCCTATAGAAAGAAAAATTCCCTCAGCCACTCAGTCACAGAGATGTGCCGTTTAGACTATTCCGAGTGAATTCACAATCTGTTAATTGCACCCGAACACCTTGTACTGGTATCAGCGCTGGAAGTTCTTTGCCTTACAACCGCCAAGTTCCAAGTTCCGGTAAGGTGTATCGTGGAGCAGCAGAATCCAGAAGAATTCAGTGTGGGATTTGCGAGCCTCGCACTCTAGCAGAAGGTTCAAGTAAGCTGCATATTACCGATTTCCTTCTGAATTCAGCTGGGAGTGAGCGCTTTCCGCAGAAGAGAGGACTTGCAGCGCTCCAGTCTTAGCTTCACTTTCCCTTCCATCCTGGCGTTCTTCCCTATTCTGTCCTCCTTTTCTCTGTTATGCTATGTTATTAGGGACTTATGAAGCGCGCGGCTACTCGTAAGAGTGTCCCAGCGCTACGGGTCCTGGGAGGGGCTAACAGGATACACAGCTAACTAGTGTCACGTTATTATAGGAATAGCCAGGTTTTCAATAATTTCCTGAAAGGAAGGAGATCCTGCACATGTCTCAGGTCCAATGGGAGACTGTGTCATAACTTTGCTGCTTGAACTTGGAAGGAACGACCTCCAATTCGCGCAAGGGAATCTTTGGGGATGCAGACTAGGTGGCTTGCCGCCGACCTCAGAACGAGGCGCGGATAATAAAATTGCACTCTCTTCCTAAGGTACGGAGCCCCCAACCCATGAAGTGATTTAAAGGTCAGGACCATAGCCTTAAATATAATCTGCTTGCGGATTGGAAGCCAGTGCAGGGATTTCAGATGGCTAGACATCCGTGTTCTAGGCCCGAGCATAAGGATTGCCCTTGCTGCTGAGTTCTGTACCACCTGTAGATGTGTCAACAGGTACTCCGGAATTCCCGAATAAAGACTATTGATGTAGTCCAGCTGGTAAGAACCAGTGCCTAGACCATAATCTTTTTATGCGGGACCATGAGGAGGGGAAAAAAATTGCCTGAGCATTTTAAGTACTCCAAAACAAGAGCCAGCTACGGCTTGTACTTGGGAATTCATGGATAAATTGTCCTCCATCTTTACTTCCAAGGTCTTGACTGTTTTAACTGAGGCGGAGGTGGGGACATATCCTGGGGCCACCAATTCCTCCATGCGGTGTCTGGAGGAAGGCCAAAAAGGATGATTTCCGATTTGTCTGGATTACATTTTAGTTGGTGAAATTGGAACCAGGCAAATACTTTAGAGAGGCAGGTCCTTATCGCTTCCCCACTAAAATGTGACTTTTTGTCGCACGTGAAAAGCAGTTGTGTGTTGTCCGCTTATGACACGATTTTCGCTCATTGCGCCTCAGCAAGGTCAGCTAAGGGGGACATATAAAGATTGAAAAGAGTGGGACTAAGGATTGACCCCTGAGGAACCTCGACCTTGAGCGATGGAATTGGTGCGGAAAAAGGAGGGGACCAAACTGTTTGCTGCCGATTGTCAAAAAATGAGGCAAACTAGCGGAGTACCGTGCCCCTGTAGCCACATTCTGTGAGTCTTCTTAGTAGCTGATCATGGGGCTCCTACCTTGTACCCATTTGCGCGCTCTACCTAAGTGAAGCATAGCACTTGAAAGACTATTGGAATAATTCGCTGACACCAACAAAGAAGCAACTATTCAAGAAAGACATGATCACCCTCAGCAGATAGGTTACTCCTTCAAGGGAAATTCTATTTCTTTAACGAGACAGAGTAAAATTGAATAGTATAATAGACTGATTATCACCAACCATTTTAGGTAGGAATCATCTAGCTTTTGGGTTAGTTAGCCCTTGAGAGGAAGAGGTAATAGTATAACTTTGGCATTGTATCTTCCTCTGTGCATTAGGTACCTACAGCTCCAGAATTCCTTGGCTGAGGCTACCATTATAAAGAAAGCAGAGAAGCAAATGCTCAAGCAGAATCTGGAAGGGGGAGTATAAATTTAATTGTGTTTGTTAGAGAGAGAAAGTCAATCTAATTTTTTCTTAGGTTCTTTCTCCATCTGTGCATTAGGTACTCCTGCCGCCGCCAAGCAGAGTCAGAAACAAAGGGAGCCAGGATCAGCTTGAGTGTCTCTTCTCTGTCCCAATCCCCTTTCCCTCTTCCTGGAGCCGCAGCTTTACGCGGTGGGCTCCAGGGAGTGGGCATTGGGAGTTTGCTGTATTCTGCGTCCTTGGAGAATCTGGGGCTCTGACAATAGTACTCGCTTGTCCAGTGCCTAAGATGCTGTAGTTGACAGCCATTTCCAGTTCTTATCCCGTTTCTTCGGTACAAACTACAGCACTGGCCACTGCCACCTCGACCTTAATTGAGGCAGCAGTTTAACCCTCATGATTCCCAAGATGCAACACCCCAGAGAGACATTGTAACGACCGGATTTTCAGACCAGATATCACCAGCTCACCAAGACACCACCAATCCAGCCGAAACGTACCCATCTCCCTCCCCAGAGCCTACTTACCACAGTACCTAGGTACCTTCCTGGGGATGGGGAATTAGCAATATACAAGCTCATATCATCAAAAACACCACTAAATCTATAGGATTACTAGGAATACTCACTGATTACTAAGGAATTCCATGTCACATCCTATGATCTCACCTTATAGTCTCACGGCAATCTGGCCCAGACTATGCTACTCTCTTCCTCATGGTGGAGAGCACTTCTAATGCATCTACCATTACACACTGACCTCAATCAGTGCTCACGCAAGCCGCAATCCTGCGGGTATACACACCGTAACCTCCCGGTGCTCACTCAAGCCGCAATCCTGCGGGTATACACACCGTATCCTCCCGGTGCTCACGCTGCCGCCACAATCGTGTGATGATACACACCGTATCCCTCCGGTGCTCTCACTAACGCCGCTACACAACGGTGATCACTGTCCTATTGATACCTTCAACTCTCTCTCTCTCTTTGTTGGGAAGTTTCTCTATATATCTAATATCTACTGGGGATGTCTCATACACAATATTATATTTTATGTGGTAGATAGACAGTTCAATCCTCTCACACAAGAATGGCCAAATCACAACATGCAAAGGTTATTCTCTGATTTAGGCGCTCCCTTGCTCCCTTGCTCAGTTACCACTTACCCGGACGGGAAACACATCCGTCCACATAACAGCATCTGACTAGAAGAAAGGTTAGTCTCATCATAAAAACAACACCTGCACAGTGGTTCACTAAGAACTGGGGTCCCTTTATTACACAATAGCAAAATATAATATCACAATAACTAGCAATATAGACATAGCCTGAAAAGTAAAGGGGAATAGACACATCTAAGGAATACACAGATCTGTGGGGTCTCTTTATTAGAATGGCAAACAAGAAAGATCAGATTACTAACACATCCACATATAGCTGACAGGAACTGTAGATAGCTGAAAAGGGAAATAATGAATTATAACAGGACTGCACACCGCTAAAAGAAAAGGGATTAATCAGTGCAACAATACAGTAGGGAATATAGCCTAGGAAATAAAGGAAAGTGAATGATTAAGTGTAAAGCAAACTAGTTTAGGATACCTCACCCTATAAGAAAGGAATGTTTCTCTCTCTCTGGTGGAATCAGGGCTCTCTCCCTCTGTCACCACGGCTTCACTCCACTGGCTCCAACTGCTCCAAAAGCTCCAACTGGCAGCTCCAACTCTTCCATCTGACTGGCAACTGCTTCAATACATTCTGACAAACTGGCAGCTCCAGCCGACAGTTCCAACTCCAAAGATCATCTCTGACTGCTCTCTTCCACTCCAAAAACCATCTGACTTCTACCATTCCAAGATCCATCTGACCACTCTGCCTCTCTGCACTTCGCTAATATGGAATGCTCTCCCCTAGTGGAAAGTTCCAGCTAGTAGCCTCCTCCCACCAAATCCATGTACCAGGCTCCCTGCTCCAGACGCTCTCACAGTGATCAGCTGCTTGTTTCGTCTAGAGACTTGAGGCCCAGGGACATCTCTTGATAAGATTCAGCTCCGGCCGGTTCCCTCTAGTTTGCAAAGAGCGAACAACACCTCATAACTAAAAGATCACACTTTGACTTACAAGCATCCCAGTCTGCAGAGGCAGAAAGCAAAATGGAGTCTCTCTGGTCCTGGGCCTTGTAGGCTTGAAAAGGATGAAATAGACACTTAGCTCTATCAAAGTTCATACACAAACCCTACCAATAGGTAATATATAGTCAGAACTACAGGATCCACCCTCTACTATAAGTCTTCAGGCCTGAAAATGATGAAAGGACACATAATTATGTCAAAGCCAATAGGCAATAGATGGATTAGAGTCAGAAATAAGGGATCTATCATCATATAAAGCGGCTATCCTCTAGTTTATGCTTCTAGGTCTGAAAAGAGGTCTGAAAAGGACCAAAACAAGCTAAGAATAGGGATCTAGGATGGTAGCAAGCTAAAGTCTTCATCACTCAGAAATAGAACCAAAAACCCGGTCACGACAGACATGCATAATTTACTATGACGTTCTTTAAAATGCAGCCTGTGGGACATATTTAGGATCTATCTAATGACTACCTCCAAGTAATTTTTTTTGCTCAGTTACCCTTATCTTGGTGGTGTGCCCATTCAAGTTATTAAAAGCTGACTTTAAATGTAGTCAGTCAATGGTAATTAGGGTGGAACCCTCAACCAGCTGTTGAATGCCACTTAATGATGTAGGGCCTGATTTAGACTTCAGCAGAGAGAGCACTCTGTTGCAATGGCAAGGGTGTTCCCTCCCTACCAAAGCAAATTTCTGCACACCTCATATAAAGTTCTGAAGGCCCTACAGAGTAAAGATCCAACGGAGGCTTGTCCACGTGTTCACCCTCCCTATTTAGAGTGGATGTATACATGGCAAGTTTTTACTGTCGCCACTACCAGGTAAAACATGTCAGTAAAGGACAATGAAAGCTGCTAAATGGCCCCCATGGCATAGGAGAAATCTCAATTGGTGAAGGGGTCATTGATTTTTTCTTTTTCTATTCAAAAAGAAAATCCCATTTTGGGGTTATTTTATGAAGAAGAAAAAAATACTGAAGGTTTTAAGTACAGCTCTGTCATGTTGATGGAGCAGTCTGTCAGCCTTTCAATGCAATTATAGAAACCACTGTGATAGGGGTTCCTGTAAATTAAAGAAATGCCTACGCGGTTGGTGGCCATCCCTAACTTTGGTGGGCAGACTACTCTTGCCATGACAGAAGTAAAGTGCTCTGTGATGGCAACAGGTATATATTTGTCTGCTAAAGGCTAAATCAGACCCACAGCGGTTTAACAGAGATAAATATAACTGTAAAATAGTCAGATTCTCTTAACTAATGTTAAAGTAGAGGCATTGAATTGCTTTGCTACCCATGCAAATTCAAAAATTAAAACAAAATTAGAAAACATGTGTTTATTTAAAGAGAACAATTATAAAAAACTCACACATTCAATGTAATGTATAATACTTATAATAACTACAGCTTATACCAACCCAGTATAAAGACTTCATTTTGATATAGTATACTGCACAGACATTCTCTTTCAGCCAGTTAGAATGGAAAAATCAGGAACACTGCACAGATTCCACATACCTGAAAGAAAGGGAAACAAGAGTAAAACAATAGTTAAGATTACTGCAATAGTACTGTGCTTTATATTATAATACAGCAAAACAAAGCATCGAACCATATGACACATACTGAAAGTTCGAAGACAGACAAGCTAAAAGACGCACCATATCTAGGAGTTTAGATAATAAAATTTACTTATGATATTATAAAGAAGATTCATTTGAGGGCAAGAAAATTGTATCAGTTGCAAGACAAGATTTTGAAAGAACAAATAATATACCAAAATAAGCTTGCCTTGTATAACTCACACAGAGAAAAGTCATGTATTTTAGCATGGGTGTATTTGATATTACTTGTAATGTTTGATCACAACACAATTAAGAGTAAATGTATAAAATGTCTACTTAAAAGGCGTATAATGTTGGCGTACATGTATACTTTTGAAAAGAAGTTAGCAAATGTTATTTTATATCTTTGAGCATTATGAGACCATTTAAATATCATCAACATTTTACAGTCTCGTGGGCCCACCTCGTGTTTATGATGACCCCACAACCTTTCATTTGGCAATATTGGACAAAGGGTGGGAGCCAAAATGTTGTATTTTTTTGTAAACTTTCACAACATTCCAAGAAATGTTTCCTTTTCAGAGCTGTATCTTTCCTGACTTTCTTTAAGTTTAATGTGCACCTTGTGGAACAAAGTCTGACAAAATACTGGCAAGGGACATGTTTAAGAAGAAAATGTCTTGTTAACAGATTTTCTGCGCAAAGCAACTATTTTTACGTACGTGATGTTCTCACTTAAAAAAGTAATGTGAAACTGTATAGAGCAGAATTTCGAGAAATTTCGTATACTGCGCAATTTAGGATTTTCACCTGTATAATTTAATTTTCACCCAGTTCTATCTTGCAAGGTCAGTGATATGAGATACGCAGTAGTGATTAAGCTTCACTTTCTGCTGAAAAGACCTTGTTAGGTTTGCAAATAACCTGAGGTGCCCTCAAGTCAAGTCAAGTCAAAAGATTTATATAGCGCGCTACATACCCAGAGGGTCTCAAGGCGCTTGAAGAAGGGTGGGGAATTACTTGCCCTTTAATGAATATAAACACAATTAGTGAATTAACACATCTGGCTAAGATTTGGAATGACAAGTTTAAAGGAGAATCATAATGGGGGAATGGGAATGTAAAAGGGGTGTCAAAAAGAAATGTTTTACATTTAAGCTGCAATAAGAATTACACCAAACTTGGCATTTAAACAGAACTGTGTTTTTTGTGGTTTGGTATCAATGCATTCAGGAGTTTTTACATATTTGTGTTACAAAAAAGCATTAGACTTTTAAGGATTCATTTGATGTATACCTTTGACAGCTTAAAAGTTGATTGTTTTTACTCGTTAATAACTTTAGCACAGTTTAAAGAATATGCATGACATTTAGCACATGCACATGGCACAATCACAAGTGGTGCAGTAATAGTACACCTGGTATTACTAATTCTGGGCAGTATTACTGCGCCTGTAGAGAACGTGTATGAGCTGTTACATACAGATGGGGACTAATATGACAAAACTGGCGTTAAAACACACATTTCTGCAAGTGTGCCTTAATGCAGGGATGTTTTCTTTAAATATTTTCCAGCTGCTATTAGCAAGTAGATATTTACACAGAAATACCAGAACACATGCAATCCAGCTTTAGCAGAAAACAGGAGCTTCGTGTGAAACAGGATTACTGAGGCATTTGTTTTGTGGGGGGCTGTTTCAGATCTTTATTTAATTTTCCAACTTTTTTCCAACTTATTACATCCAGCAGATACCCGGAACAGAGAAATGTGTTGTGGCACATTGGACAGAGTACACACTTTAGTCAATACTCACAGTAAAGATAATTCCAAGGTGTTTGCATGCATATAAGCATATATAGACAGGGAGTACACAGAAAATCAGTGAAGTAGTAAAGCGGTCACAAATCCCGGCTGCCCACCTAATCACATACCAAAAGTATGTGAGTTTATTGGATCTGTGTATGTAATATCAATTATTGTCTGACAGGGGACCAAATGTTTCTTGGTCTTAATGTGTGTGGGAGGAGCATAGTGAATGTGTTGGGTAGCCTTTTCACTTACCTGCTGACGCTGCCACAGACCGGACCTTTCCTTCCTGGCTGTAGGGGCACAGGAGACAAGCCGCCACCGCCGAGAGTCATCCCTTGCACAGTCTGCACGCGTCGCCGCTCCGGGACTTCAATTCCCGGCAGCCTACGCGGCGGCGCGCTTCACAGTGACGCGAGGGCGCCAGGAGGCGCACAAAAGCGGCGCTGACACCGGCGGAGCTGGGGGAGCCTTTTCACTTACCTGCTGACGCTGCCACAGACCGGACCTTTCCTTCCTGGCTGTAGGGGCACAGGAGACAAGCCGCCACCGCCGAGAGTCATCCCTTGCACAGTCTGCACGCGTCGCCGCTCCGGGACTTCAATTCCCGGCAGCCTACGCGGCGGCGCGCTTCACAGTGACGCGAGGGCGCCAGGAGGCGCACAAAAGCGGCGCTGACACCGGCGGAGCTGGGGGAGCCTTTTCACTTACCTGCTGACGCTGCCACAGACCGGACCTTTCCTTCCTGGCTGTAGGGGTACAGGAGACAAGCCGCCACCGCCGAGAGTCATCCCTTGCACAGTCTGCACGCGTCGCCGCTCCGGGACTTCAATTCCCGGCAGCCTACGCGGCGGCGCGCTTCACAGTGACGCGAGGGCGCCAGGAGGCGCACAAAAGCGGCGCTGACACCGGCGGAGCTGGGGGAGCCTTTTCACTTACCTGCTGACGCTGCCACAGACCGGACCTTTCCTTCCTGGCTGTAGGGGCACAGGAGACAAGCCGCCACCGCCGAGAGTCATCCCTTGCACAGTCTGCACGCGTCGCCGCTCCGGGACTTCAATTCCCGGCAGCCTACGCGGCGGCGCGCTTCACAGTGACGCGAGGGCGCCAGGAGGCGCACAAAAGCGGCGCTGACACCCGCTTCGCGGGACGCCCGGACGAAGCCCGGACAAAGGGCGGGCCGTCTGAGGTCGTCCGAGGTTGGCCAAGGTTGGGTTGGGCCTGGTCTCTTGGCTCGCTGCCCTGGAGTTGCTGTTGCTGAGCTGCGAATACTGTCGACCAGCTTGTTACGTAAGTTATATTGACTCTGGTTGCTCATACAGTTCATAATGCCCCCTAAAAAGTTAACCACGTCTACTAACACTATGGAAAATTATCTGGTGCAGGTAGTAGAAAAAATCAACCTTGATAGAAGAGCCTCTTTGGGAATCGATTTATCTGCTCAATCTCCATTTATTGATATCGAGGCTGATGACCCTTTTGGCCTTTTAGCAAATAACAGCACTATTAGTGCCACTCCTGATTTGTTCCCAGATACTATTACTATACAGCCAAGTGGTACTGTTGCTGGAGTTGAAGATCTGAGTGTCAACGAGGTACTGGCTGATTTTACTATCAGCCAGGATCAATCTATTTCTCCTCCAGCACCAGTTCTGGGTAAACGGGAATGCCTTAGGTCAGCCAAAAATAGAGTAGCAAACCCCCCGAGGAAATACTCTGAGGAGGAGGAGCATGATCTGACCAGTGAAGCGTACATTACACTCTCGAACGCGCAATTTAATAAACTGATTACCTTAATGGACTCAAAAATCAAAGGTGCAATGAAGCCCTTAGTTAGCAAAATAGACAAGCTAACTTCTGAGGTCAACCGTTTGGAAGGTCTACTACAAAAATCAATAGACGAGACTGGAAAACCACCAGAAAGTGTCCTTGCAAAGATAGAGGAATCTGTTAACAAATCTGTAATTGCAGCCGTTGGTGGTCTTAACCCTGTCACTGCTCCAGTAACGAACACCCTAATGGCAAGGAATAATACTCTCCCAGGTGTTTCTCATACTGCCTCGATCCCTGCTCCTGCTGCTGAAGACCCGCTTATTGAAAACGGGACCTTTGAACTTGTGGTTGAAGCTTCCCCACTGGTACTTGTCCTTGCCAATGTTCCAGCTCTGGCTCAAGGTGAGAGGGAAACAGCATCCTCTCTACGAAACAAATCTTTATCATGGTTAACCACCAATATGGTAATTACTCCTTGGGGAAAGCAGCAACTTTCTGAAGAGCTTGTCAAAGCACGAAGGGTTCAGTGGATAGGGGATAGAGTAAAAAAGTTTAAAGGGGAGTGTGTTGTTCTCCACTTCTCTGACCCTGGGGTTTTGCCCAACATCCTACCAAATATCTTACCACCGCAAAGACGAACAACTTCAATTGTTCCTTTGACTTTGGACTTCTTTTACCCAAGAAAGGGAAGTGGACCAAATTCAAGTATTCTAAGAACTAAATGGAACATTGTGACTAAGAGGGGGAGGAAGGATGTTGCCTCAGTTGACTGGGGTTTGGGGCTAGAAAATCGATTTTCCTCATTATCCAATTTAAGTGACTGTGATTGACAACCACCTATTTGTAATGCTGTGTCTGCACCTGCTCATGCCATAAGTCTATCAGGTTTAGCTCATGACCCTATAACAACTAGCCCGTTGGGGCCTTTGATTGCTGATTTAGCTGGGGCACCGAATATTACGAATGTAGACTGGGGTACAGGGGGTATGGTGTCAAACATGTATTCTACAACCAATGGTATTCCTATGACACCAACTTCAGGGAATACCCTGTCATGGAATGTAGCAGGCATATCTTCTAAAATGGAAAGTGCAGAATGGTTTGAATTCATAAATAGGTACGACCTCTGTATTTTCCAAGAGACTTGGGCGTGTGAGCCTACTTTTGCTTTGGGGTATTTAAACTTTTATGTTCCGGCCACCAAGGGTCCCAAAGGGCGGCCTATGGGGGGCCTTACAATATGGATTAGGCAGTCCCTAAAGATTGCTGTAAAAAGTGTAGAACTTGACCAAAAAGATATTCAGCTTATACGATTGTCCAGTGATCTACCCCTCTCCATGGATGTATATAATATCTATGCCAGAGGTGGTAGTAAAGGCAGATCCGAGGTACTTATGAGCCTTTCTAATGTTCTTGACATTGAATCTGCAGGAAAAAACATCTTAATTGCAGGTGATTTGAATCGGACATTTGAACCTTTAATAACTGGTGATTCTCCCCTGGGATCAGAGGAAGATAAACTTTGGGACATTCCCACACTTGAGTCCCCCCCGATAACCAGATGGACAGCTGACATCTTAGGTCTAAATGCCATGTGCTTGGAGCATGGGTTACGCGCCCTGAACGGCCGAACCCAATCAGACCGTGTACCCGCCATGACATTTAATAATGGTCGAAGCAAAAGTCGTATTGACTACGTTATTTGTAGTACATCGCTATGGCCATCCCTTATTGATATGGTAGTCACTGCCAGAATAGAAAGTGACCATGACCCGTTATGCGTCTTACATAACTGGTGGACATCTAATGTAAACCCCCCAACTAATTGTCATTTACTTGTGCCGCCAACGATCACGCTAACTAATAATATGCGTAGGCTAAGATGGTCTGGTGTTAAGACGGACCAGCAGGCCCTGGAAAAGATAGGTGCAGCTGCAGACAAGGCCATTCGGGCTCTGGAAAATATCACTGATTTAGTAAATGGACAAGGTGAGGTTAGAAATGTTCATACTTCTCTTTTTGACGAAGTTAAAAAAAATTTCTTAAAGCCCGCACGAAACATCAAGGCTTGTCCATTTAAAACAGCAAAGTGGTATAACCAAGATTGCAGGAAAGCAAGATCGAAACTAGGAGCTGCAATTAAAAATAACATTCTGACTGAGATTCGGTCTGCTAGAAAGCACTATAAAAATTGTATCGCCAGGGCAAAAAAAGACTGGGACGAAGATCATTGGCAGAGACTGAGATGTGCTAGCGAAAGTAAAGATTCTAGAAAATTCTGGCACATCGTCAAATGGGGACAAGATAGACCTCCAGAGCCTCCTAATAATAATGTCCCTCACGATGCCTGGGTTACATTTTTTAAAGAGCAGTATTCTTCCAGGGGTCAGCCTGCAAGTAATATTAATCCCACTTATCTGTTCGCAGACGAAGATGTTTTTATGTTAAGCGAAATCTTGTCTGCTTTGAAATCCGTCCATAGGGACAGAGCCCCGGGTAATGATGGTGTTCCGGCGGATGTCTTCCTAGATGACATCGACCGGTGGAGTAAGTACATCTGCCTTTTATTAAACCTCTTAGCAAGAGGCGCTGAAATTCCGGTTTCTTGGAAGGGTGCCGTCATTATACCAGTATATAAAAAGGGGGACCGGGCGCAACCCTGTAACTATCGCCCTATCAGCCTAATAGACACGGTCCAAAAGGTGGTAGGACGTGTTATCATCAACAATCTGCTTGATTGGGCTGAGGAGCAGAACATCTTATCCCCTTTTCAGGCGGGCTTTCGTAAAGCAACAAGTACTGTAGACCAGGTTTTTCGCTTCCAACTTATACAATGGCGGACAGTGGTACTGGGTGGAAGCAGCCTGTATGCAGCTTTTGTTGACTTGCGGGCTGCATTCGACCTGGTGCCAAGGGCAAAATTGTGGGAGGTGCTGGCTGCCCTAGGGGTCCCGATGATTATCCTAACTTTGATTATGAGACTCCATGAGGGTACTTATGCAAAGATTCAATGGGGGGGCTATGGCAATGACACTATTGACTTCCCTGTCGAGCGGGGGGTTCGGCAGGGCTGTTCAATGGCTCCAACACTGTTTACTCTTTTTATAAATGGAATTGTTCCCCTTATGCAAGCTGAGCCTCTAGATGCTCCCTCTCTTGCTGGTGCAAAAGTTCCAATTTTAATGTTCGCAGACGACACCCTAATTTTATCAAAATCCCCAAGTGGTCTGCAAAAGGCATTGACAATCTTTGATAAATTTTGCTGTGATCATGGCTTGGAGGTAAACGCAGCGAAGACAAAGCTCATGGTCTTTAATCCCAGTAGGAAATTCAAACCCAAAATTACCTTGAGTGGGCGCTGCCTTGAAGTCGTGAACTCCTTTACCTATTTGGGGATACATATCTCAAATAATAACAGATGGAACCACCACTTAGACTTAGCTATATTAAGGCATAGACAGCTTGCTGGTACCATCATTAAGGAGCACGCGAAATCCTTAACTAAGCCAATCAAACCACCACTGATCATTTATGAGGCTAAAGCAATAGGGTCTGCACTATATGGGGCAGAACTGTGGGGGCAAGAAAACCTCCAGGAGTTACAGAGGTCAGAGAATACTTTCCTCCGTAAACTAACTGGTACCCCACAGAGTACTCCCCTCTTGCCACTCAGATATGAACTTGGTAGAAAGGAAATTTCTGCAATGTGTAAACTTCGACCAATATTATATTGGCGCAGAATCTGGACCACCCCTGAATTGTCACAATATGCAGAAGGATTTGCTGATGTAATCAAGGCAGATCGATTTCATGAAATTAAATGGTTTAGATCTCTGAGAACTGCATTAAGTGAACTAGGGTTGAGTGAACTGTGGTCGGATCCAACCGGGTCCTCCTTTCCACCTAAGCTGCTTATAAAAAATCTCTACTGGGAACATGTTGCAAATAAGAGCCTTCTTAGTAATAGTAATGGGTCTATGACGACTGCCTTCCTCGAAGCTAAACTGTTTCCAATGTTTGAGATGTACTGGGATATTATATCTAAATCCCTGGATAGGAAACTGTTTTTCCAACTGAGGGCTGGCTCTCTACCTCTTGGGAATTTAACATCCAAATGGAGAAATAGAGGCCCAGCAACTTGTTTAGCATGTGGGGAAGGGAAAGAGACTCTGGGGCATTTCTTGTTTGTATGTCAAGCATATTCTGTTCCGAGACGAGTCTGGTTGGCTCCCATGTGCAGGAATCTGGGTACTAAAAGTTCTATGGTAGCCTTACGTATCATTAAAACTACCCCTTTAAATTGGATTGTCATAGCAACTGCAAAGTATTTGGGGTGGGCGTGGGTAATTAGGCAGAGATTGCTAGTAGAGTGACTACTCTCTGCCTAGTTGTTCAGGGACTGCTAGTTTATCTATTCCCTGTTCCCATGCCTGGTGTCTTTCTGACGAAATCTTATTTAAATTAATTTTTAATCATGTATGTTTTTAATATATGAACTTTGCACCTTGATGTTTAAAACTTGATGAAATCCGTTTTTAAAAATAAGGGAAAAACCTCCTTTTTAATGTGTCTGTGCTTAAAGTCATGCTGACTCTGTAATTTAATTGTATTTTATTATATGTTTGTTTGTCGCTTTTATGAGTAATTACTCGAATAAAGCACTTTTGACTTGACTTGAATGTGTTGGGTGTCTTGTTACAAAAGATTAAGTCTTCTACAAAGCTTGGAAGCAGGCCCCTTCCCATATACATTCCCACACGGCTCATGGTAACTAAAAAAGCTAAAGCCATATACTGCCTTACTGGTGATCCAGCGCTGGGCCAACCCTCTTACCATCTGTTATCTGATAGAGCTTTTTCGCTGATTGAGAGGTATGGGGAGTTAGCATTTAATCAAACAATCTCATTAACAATGCAACCCATTTGGCTACAAAATAAGGACCAGGAGTCAGTGACTATAGTTAAGAAGATTTATTACAAGTTAGCAGTCAGGTTAAGGTACACAAATCTCAATATCATGTTGTAAAGATACACAATAACAATGGGATAACCTCCTAAAGAAGTTCAGGCATCCCAGAGTAAGGTAGACAAGAAGTTCAGCCACAGCAATACAAAAGATCAATAACAGAATTTGATGTCCAGAGAAGAGTTTCTGGTTCTCTCTCCTATGCGTGGGTGTTTAAAATCCTCTCAATTAAGTCCCAACTAAGATGATGGTTTGAAATCTGAAAGGATCTAAAAAATCAGGAAAATTCAGAAAATTAGGAAAATGTGGGGAAGTGTGAAAAGGTGTCAGCATTTCAGAAGCTCGGTCAAGATTCTTGTTGGAGCAGGGAAAAGACTGTTATCCTAAGCCACGCTCCGCAAGATTCAAAGGGGATAAGCATACCCCTCTGTTTGCATCATCAGGGCCTCCATTTTTCTTTCCATTCTCACGCTGTGAGCTGCAACATTCACCAAATATCCCAGGCCAACCTGGGAATTAAATTGTCCTTGATTAACTGCTATTCCTTGCAGCATTAATAAATGGAAACTTTCAGTTGACACTCTTGCTCTCCATGTTCCGTGTCAAGATCTTCTTCTCAGCCTCTCCCTATGAATAGTACAGTGTTACATCTATTCCCAAACTAATCAACCATGAGAATGTATCTGCAAGGAAAAGACACGCTATCAGAAAATAGAAAACTGCATTTTATGCAGAAAGAAATACAGACATATTCATGACAGGTTTAACGTATTAAATAAATGGTGCACGTTTAATATATGAGTGCACATTTAACCACAAATGAATGGAAAATGTCAGTATATTAGATTGATGTTGCACAATGCAAACAGATAAAATAACTTGAGTACACCTATATAGATGTGACTAAGAACTATAGAACTATATTATAAATGCAAATAGGAAACATTGGTGCTCATATTACATAAGTTTTTCTCGTTTCTAAAGTAAATATATTTTAGCAGTGTGAGGATGGTTTTATTTAATCACCTAAACAATAAATGTCTGTTAATACATTCTGCCTATCAATTGTTCCTTTTGTAATACAGTTTAGGCACACAATGCATATATGAGTCTCTAATCCTACAGTGAATGCACGTTAATAGTGATGTCAAGTGCAACACTTTACATTAATATCCTTAGGACACAGAGTACAGGTGCTAAGTACACGAATATATCGAGTATTTGCCACGTGTAAGGATGAAGCCAAAATTAAGCATCTTTACTGGCAAGTGCACATCCTTGTCTGTATATTGTTTACATGTTCCTGTAAAGCTATTAAGGGCGAGGGGTCAAGTGAAAGTTGTGTCATTTTCCCCAGTTCAGCAAAGAACGTGCACCAAAATGTCTGTACCCAAGTGCACCAACAGGCCAGTTGCAGGAAGTCTCCCTCACTGTGGGAGCATCTTGTACATCTGGCTTCTGCAGTCAATCCGAACACTTATAGTTTAGCCAAGGTATAGTTGAGGTGTTATTACGAATTAAGGGCCAGATGTAGGTGGCTAAATACCGGTCGGTAACGCCAAAATTCGGTAAATTACTGTGTTACCGAACGGTATTTAGCCATGTGCAATGTAGGTGAGTTCAAACCTACTTGTAAAATAAGGAATCGCTAAATAGCGATTCATTATTTTGCTCTTGCATTTAAGGAAGCACTAAAAACAGTGCACTTCAGATTTAAGGAATCGCTATTTACCACCAACTTCAAGTTGGTGGTAAGTAGCGATTTCCTTTCAAAAAGCACTTTTTTGCTTTTTGAAATGTGCCATGTGGTACACATCCATTCCCTTAGGACATTTATGTGCGCCACATGTGCACACATGCACCTTTCAGGGGTGCAACAGGGTGTCCTTTTACACCCTGCCACCCTTAAAATAGCTCACGCTATTAGCAATTCGGTAATACCGAATCGCTAATAGTGAAATCTCTTCCCATTCATTCCTTTGGGCCTCCTAGCCCATAGGAATGAATGGCTAGGTATTCCTTAATAGCGAATCTCAATTACTTATTAGTTATTAAGGAATGTTAAGGAATCGCTAATATTTTTGCGATTCCTACCTACATTCCATTTAAGAGTCCTTAATAGTGATTCGGTTAGAAATCGCTATTAAGGACTCTCTAAAAGGAAGTTACCTACATCTGGCCCTTAAACTGCAGTAGCCCATGTCTATTATATAGGAACATAGCCTCATCAGAAAAAAGTCTGGCCTGAGCTAAGTCTATTTCTCGCATCTATCTAGAGCTGTTAGTCGTCAGGGCAATATTCATTCTTTTATAAACTTTGGACATTATATGGTGCGAGTTCAAGTAATTGGCCACTAAGGTTAATTCTTACAAAGGGAGTGGCTTCTATGGGTACAGTGGTAGCATCGCCTTCACTGCACTGTGTTTCCTGTAATGAAGAGAGCGTCTAAGGGACTGACTGTACTATCCGCCCCACAAGGCTGTTCTAGATCAATAAATGCACAATCTAAAAAGAGATTCCACAGGAACGCTATCCTCAAGTTGGTAAATCACCATTTCATTGGTACCTCTGAAGTAGGGGGTAGTCAGGGATTACATTCATTTGCCAAAAGGGGAAAACAGAGGGATGGGAGGTTTTTTCTGCAAGCCAGCAAGCCACAGGGTTCATGCTGTGAATTGGCTGTCTCGCCTCTTTCTAAGCAGCGAGATGTGGCAGTTCTTAAGACACCTACATCTGCCAACTAAAAAGAATATTTCACCGTGTGAGGAGGGGTCAGAGCCTTGGAGTGAGCAGGTCTCATGCTGAGTACTGTACAACAAAATAGAGAGTCAGCTTTTTTTAATCAATCACAAAGAGATTTGTTTAGAGTCCAAAAAATAAGGCTCCAGAGATTTCCAGTGGGTTTTGTTAAAATCAGTTCTTTATTAGTTGTCTCTTCATAAGAAAACAGCCAAGACAGCCAACGCCTTTCCCTCGTACGAGATTCATCAGGGATATAGTTCCCACACTTTATAAGATCACAAGTCTGCAGTCATCTATACAGCTGATCCTGAAACGGGAGATTGGCCACATTCTCATGAGAGGATGTTCTCAATATGCCGAAATGTATTTGAAGTGTGGTTTCTTTATTGCTGCATCTCCTTTTGTTCTATTACTGTGGTCCCACTGGTTGTGTTCAATTCTAAGAAATGGGATTGTGGGCAGCTAAACCAGCGAGGCAGGAATGATTTGATAAAAATAGTAAGGAAACACACTCTTGGTGCGGTGCATTGGTACGTAGTTGTCCTAAATATTTTGATTGTGCGGAGGGCTACTAAGTGGCATCTCTTCTTCCCTCCTCCCACTGGTCCTTTCCGATCCAAAAAGCTCGCTGAGGCTGCTGCTGATGTCCTGGGGTGTTTTCACACATCTTACTGGACATTGGCCAATCAAAGCCCCAAAACATGACATGGAAACTCATCTTCCCTTCCACTGTGTGATATCAGCTGCTCACCAGGTGAGCGTGTGAAGGGAGCCAATATTGTGTGACACAGGGTGGCACTGTGTGAGTCTGAGGTTTGCTAAAGGGCCCGTCGGTAGAAGTATATATTTATGCATTTTTATATAGCACAAACATTACCCAAAGGTCCGAGAGTCTTTACGATAGACATATGTTGCGACATGGATAATAACAGAGGGTTCAAAATTACCAAAAATATTTACATAAGGTCGAGAATAACAAAATGGCAAATCATTCCAGAAAAACCAACTATACAAGTATTTACTTCTGAATTACAGCTTGTCTATTCTTTTCAGAAAGACGATAACTAATGTATCTAATTGTGTGACTTCTAAGTATTCATCACAGAGAAGAGATATGAGAGTATTTGTGTTGTATGTGGTATCAGACTTCATCCATATACTGGATACAATGGTATAACCAAACACTTATAGAGGCGAGAGTGCTGGTATCCTAAGCCAACTGTGACTCTTCCCACTCAGTTTGTGGCAAAAAGTTGTCCTTCCAAAATGTCCCATTACTCACCAAGAAGACATGGGAGAGCAGACAAGGTCTAGCTCAATGGAGGTGGAATAGCCTAGGTTGAAGTGCTGTGAAACACATTTATCACAGTTTCAATAAAAAAGTGCATGTATGGCAGAGTTGTACACAACACTTAGATAATATCTCAAAATATATAAACATGTTTACAGTAAGACTTTGATTCGAACAGCAGTAAATACACATCCCACATAAAATTGTAATGCAGCACAATGTAGTGGAAAAAGAGGGCCACGCTATGGTCTAATCGTTATCATAAAATAAGCATAGATACACACCTGAAAACAAAACACAATAGCAATGCTGTTACTTGAACATTCAAACCATTTTCAAACATGGGCTGATCTCAGCCACAACACTGCAAATTAAAGGATTGCAGTCTTAGGGCCATATGTATGAAACTTACCTTCTGCGATTCTCAAATAGCGATTTTTAGAGAATCCCTATTTGAGAATCGCAAAATGCTATGTATGTAGGATTTGCAAATAATTTTGCGAATCCTACATATTCCTTAATTGCGAATTGCAAATTGCAATTCGCAATTAAGGAACACCTCCCTATTCATTCCTATGGGCCTATAGGCCCATAGGAATGAATGGGAAGACATTCTCAATGAGCAATTCTCAATTAGAGAATCGCAAATTGAGAATGCAATTTCAAGGGTTCCAGGGTGTCAAAAGGACACCCTGATGCACCCCTGAAATGTGCATGTGTGCCCATGTGGCGCACATACATGCCCTAAGGGCATGTATGTGCACGACATGGCACTTTGAAAAATGCAAAAAGTGAATTTTTCAAAGGAATCGCAAATTACCACCAACTTGAAGTTGGTGGTAATGTGCGATTCCTTGTGGTCAAATTGCACTTTTTCTGGGCCTCATACATTGCATTTAAGGAATCGCAATTTGCAATTCCTTAAATGCAATCACAAAATAGGGAATCGACAATTTGCAATTCCTTATTTTGCGCGGCTGTTTTGATTTCATACATACCACTTAGCTATTTTGCGATCGAAAACGCTGAAATTCTGAGAATTTCGGCATTTGCGATCGCAAAATTGCCTTCATACATATGGCCCTGACTACCAAAATGATAAGGAAACTGCCTCAGATTTTGGGAAATGAATTACTGCAGCAGGAAAGATAAGGCTATCTTTCGGTTTAGGGTTAATTGGTTTTGGGGCCCTAAAAAAAGTGACTTTCCCCAACCTGGTGGGCCCTAGAAACTCTGGGACAGCTGTTCATTACTCAGGTGGGATCAACCTGTGTGATGGAAGGATGTTATGTGGAGTTGTTTTAGACAACACTTAAACCCAACCACATCAACAGGCACCAGCCCACCAACACCAAGTGCTCACTCTAGATCACATGCATGTCTCTTGAATGATCTAGTTTGCAAGACACCCATGTGCCGGACCCCCCAAAGAAACAGAATGAAATGAAGAACACAAACAATCAATGTTGGTACAGTTAGGGATCGTGCTCGACAGAGAGACACCACTCATGCTACCTGCATCAATTGATGAAGTTTCCTGAGGCAACCTCACTTCCAGTTACTGGTGAAGGGGGAGAGAGGGTTTCAAGGAGATGTATCTGTGTCTCATGGATACTTGGGCTGGCTGGGGGCATCCGTACATGAAAGCTCAGTAGCAAAAAGTCCCATACAGATCTTCAGCAAGGTCTTCAGGCTTATTCCTAGCCAAGAATGAATTATCAGCAACAACAGAATGCAGATCTGGCACCAAATTTGTATTCCGGAGGGTGGTGGAAGCCTCAAATTATAGATCCAAGTGCTGGTATTTGGGGAGCACTCCCAGTTAGACTGCGTGCATCTTTAAATGTTTTAAAATACAGCTACCAAGCTAGAGCAGTTTCCAATGTTGGAGGGGATCCAGGGAGGTCATCCCTTATCCTCTTCTCATAATGCACTGCAGTGGTCACCTTCTACGTGGATCTGGGCAGGCAAAGCCTCCAAGTGCTTCACTGTCCTAGCTGCAATAGAGCAGATAAACCCTACAAACATCTCCTATTATGGGGAACCCTGTGTATATCCTCCAAACTACTGTGGAAACATGACACAGAACAAGAAGTGGGGGATGATGCTTCTCAACTTTGGGCAGCATTTATCGCTCATCTTGGATCCACCAGCTTACATACACTTTGAAATCTGCGAAGGGCAGTTTTAGTGCCAGGGATACTGCTAGCAAAATATTAACTTGTGCTCTAGTTCTGAAACTCAAAATCAATATTGAAAAAATTATGCACATAATATTCACCAACCTTTAATATTAAAAACAAAATCAATGCAAAGACATTGAACTTAAATTACATAAAGTCAATAGGATTATTTCCTGGGTGCAGTTACAGCATCCAAAATACTATTAAAAAACAGCTCCTATCAACTAGGACATATGCAGAGTGTGTTAAGGGTGCTACATCATTAAGATGACAATGTGGGGAGATCACCACCCCATGCCAGGGTACACCAAATGAGGCCCCTGAAGCGCACCAATTAGCTTGAAGGGATCTGCAGTTTCAAGGGCCCCAAAAACTGGTGACAAAAACTAAAATGCCACAGGAACATACAGGAAAAAGAAATAATTATGTGCATGGAAAACAGAAAAATTAAGTGCATGGAACAACTGCATGCATTGTTTGGGAATCTCATCCTTAGAAAAAGCATGCTTATTTCGTGCTTGGAGCAGACTTGGACCATGCGTCCAATCAGCAAAAAACAGTAAGCTTTCTTCTGTGTTTTTGGTTCACACTGCTACTCTGGGCTTTTGCTCAGCATTCACTTCAACCCTTGAGAGGCGTCCTGAAAGCCCTCACAAAGGTGTGTGCAATTGCAAGCAATTCTAAGCTTGCGGGCCCTTCTGTGTCTTCTTTAAAGGCTGGGAAACAGTGTTTCCTTGGAGACACTAACAGTGAGGCTCCTGCAATACTGGCACTGTCTGTGCATGTGCACAATTCTTTACCTTTGAAGGTGCATGCACAGTCTGGGATTACATCTCCATTTGAGTGGGTTGCTTGGATCCTTTGTGCTCCCTCAGAAAGGAGAACAAGTTACTTACCTTGGGGGATGTCTTTTCTGGTAGAGACTATCTACCCACAGATTCCTCACCTTGTGAATTATCCCAGGCATTAGACTGGATTTGGAAGCTTTTGCTAGCAATTCCCTCGTGCACCGGCCCGTGGCATTGTGAAGCTCCACGTTGGATCTGACCCTTCCCAGATGTGACAGGGGGACCCGCATATATGCTCCACCTCAATGCGCTGGTGTCAATTTCTTTCTGCTCTCTGTCTGTGCCATCGGCGGTTTAACCATTGATTAAGAATATGGCAATATGCAGACTTTCAGATTTGGGATCCTATTAATGCACTATGGGCCAGATGTACAACTGTGGAACTAGCGCATCGCAAATAGCGAGTTATTTACTACTCGCAATTTGCAAGGCGCTATTTCCAATGTACAACACTGTATTTCACACTGTTAGCGATTCCCAATGGGGTCGCAAATAGAGAGGCTCATGAATATTAATGAGCCTCTTGCAATTTGCGACCTCATTGGGAATGGCAGGCCCTCCCAGGTATGGTGGCCTGCTGGGCTCAACAGATCACCGTGTCTGGAACTGCTTTTAAATAAAGCAGTTTTTTAAAATGCAGCCCGTTTTCCTTACAGGAAAATGGGATGCATGTAAAAAAATAATTTTTACGTTTTTGTTTAATTTTTTAATGGCAGGCAGTGGTCCCTGGGACCACTGCACGCCCTTAAGAAATAGATTCCCCTACATTTGCAAAGGGGAAGGTGTCCCTTGGGGACCACTTCCCTTTTGCGAGTGCATTACTACCCTTTTGAAGAAGGTGGTAAATTGCGAGTGTTTTGTGCCCGCAATTGCGGACGCAAACATTCTTACATAGGGTTGCGCTCGCTATTAGGAAGGGAACGCTCCTTCCTAATAGTGAATCGCAAAAACCCTATTTTGCAAGTCGTAAAAAAGGGTTTGTACATTCCCCTTGCTATTTTTATATGCTTTAACAAGTTCGCAAACCCAGGATCTTGCAGTCAGACAAAATCTCTACCAGAGAAGGTGTTACTGATGGTAACTTACTAGTACTTCTGATAGACTTCTAACTGCAGATCTCTTAACCTGTGACTAGATACCAAAGCAGTACCTTCACTGGTTGAGGGTCTGTTGAGTGGCTTAGACCAGGAAATCCTGCAAAACTGAGCAGGCAAAGTGACTGGTCTGCTGGATCTGGTCCCTTATATTCCTCAGATGTATACAAAACTATGGCAACCAGAATGCATTTGGGCTGACATATATCGGATATTTCATATGCCCCTCTCAATTTTCGTGTTCAGCTTAGAACTGCCATAACTAACCTAAAAAACGATTTTAATAGTGATTATTCCTTCACCCAACAACGTATGTTTGTCTGCACAATTTCGCTTTAACCCTTTCGATGCTGATGACGGAACGGTTCCGTCATCAGCGTCAGTTGAGCTGTGCTGATGACGGAACCGTTCCGTCATGACTCCGCCCGCGCAAGGCGGAGTCAGCATGGGCGGGGAACTCGCGCCGCACGGATGCGGTTAATAAAGTTGCAAACAAAAAACAACTCGTTCCCTTTAAGAACAAACCAGGTCACATGACCGGGAGCTTATCGCACGGAAGGACTGTTTGCCTGTACTGCGGAGACGCCATCGTCAGAACCTGACAAGTGAGTGCACATAATGGGATGATAGAAAGCAGATGTACTTCTCTTTTTAAAGCCTAACGCTGCACGAAAACGCGACGCATTGGCTAACTTCGGGCCGTTTATTGCAGGACAGCGTGCATTGAGTGCATTATTGCAATAAGAAGGCGGCCACTTGAACCACTAGCCGCAGAGTAAAAAGAACGCCTGGTACAGAGAACCGAATACCGACACCAGGTAAGCCGTGTAAACAAAAAGCGACGGCAGTATTCAAATTGTGCTTTCTAAGGCAAACCAAAGTACAACGGCTCTGTGCTTTCTCTTTTACTCACAGGCACCCCAAGCGATCTTCATTTGCTTGCGAGGTGAGTGTATTCATTAACCGCCAAAGTGGGTAATACCGGCTTCCATAGAACAGGAGCAGCCTGTAATGTATGTTGTCTTTGTGTTACAGTGTATTTTTCACAACATCTACATCAGTCCTGAGAGACACTTTGAACTTGACTCATAAGGTATGTTGGTGTTAGCCGGCTGGTGGCTGCTTTAGCTTATGATTTTGGATATTAAAAAAAAGGGTAGCCTAACTTTGGAACATATTTCTTTTCTTTTTCCAGAAATCATGTTGATCCTGAGGAGAACCCCGCAATTAGCGCGTAGATCAGTTGTGGTCTTTGTCAACAAATTTAAAAATTTTGTTAGTGACACCAGATTAATATAGGATTTAATTTGAACTTTTTGAAGTATTAGAACTCTAAAAAAACTGGGACTCACTTAATTTGTTTAAACGATTTGAGATACAAATAATTTCGTGTTGACATTGACCCATGCCTCAGAGGTAGCCTTTGTTATATGTATGAATGTCTCTTGAGCGTTTGTAGTGTGAAAGGTATGGTATGGATGTGGTGTGTAGGAATCAGAAGACAGTGACTGTAAATCTTGTGTAAATTTGTATATTTTGTATATTTGTACAGTTTGTTTATGCACAAAAAATTGTTCAGAAACTGAGAAAATGAAAAAGTGTTCTGACAATAAGAAATGAGTATATAAAAAAATTAGTAATAAAAGAAAGAATAGACTGCTATGTTTTATTCATAGCAGTTCTTTGAAAAATAAAGAAAAAGTACTTCCAGTATTGGCAGTTGTTTTGATTTTGTGATTATAATAGGTTTAGCCTTACTGTAGAGGAGCCTAGACCCTGTTCTGTTCCAAGGATCTGGCTGTCCAGGCCGTAGTGTTTTGTGCATGTGTGAAGGGATGCCCACTTAGCTGCCTATTAAATGTCCAGAGCTGGCACTCCACGTGCTAGAGCAGTAGTAGCAGCTTTCGCTTTGGTGGAATGAACAAGCAGTCCTACTGGGGGTTGTTTTTTAGCCAGCCCATTGCAGATCTTGATGCATAATACAATCCCTCTAGAGGTGGTTCTCTTCTCCAATTTTTGGCTCATTTTTTGTTACAAAGAAAGCAACTAAAGGTCGGTCATACTGTCAACAGTTTCTGGTCCTGTCAATGTAGAAACTCTGGGCCCTCTTGGGGTTCTTACAGTGGTCCCTCCTTGTTGGAATCGGGTAGTGCATAGAAGGTAGGCATGGTGATGGGAGTACCCTTGGCTGTAATGCTACTTTTGTGAGAAGAACTAGCTTGTCTGGGAAAAATGAGGTGGGTGTATAGCTGTACAACAGATAGAGCCTGCAGTTCGCTGGCTTATCTTGCAGATGTTAGGGCGACGAGGAATGCAGTCTTGATGTTGAGCAGACTAAGAGGACATCTGTGCAATGGTTCAAAAGGAGTGCACATCAGGTAAGTGAGGACCACATTAAAGTGCCACTGTGGCATGACAAATGGTGTTGGTGGAAATATATGGATCCGCAACTTTAAAAAAAGCATCACAACTGGTGACTTGAAGAGGGATAGCTGGTCTGGTAAATGTAAGAAGGCCGAAACGTATCCCTTGACTGCTGTCACAGCAAAGCTTGACAGATCATAAGAACACTAGACAAATTTACAATTAAGGATTGGATGTTACCTGAGAAACATCAGGGAACAAACTTCTCCCAGCATCTGGCGTATACAGTCTTGGTGGATGGACGCCGGATTGTCAAGATAACACCAACCACTTCGGTAGGAATTTCGAAAGCCAACAACTGTCGCCATTCAAACTCCACGCATGGAGATGTAGTTTGTCGTGGGATGGAAATGCGTACAGGAGTCCCAGTCCCCAATGCGGTAGAAGGTGTCTCCGAGGAAAAAATTGCCTGGGGATCTCCAAGGGGCAAAAACATTGACACTGCACGTTCCCTGTGGTGGCAATTTGATCGGGGCAGGATTCGCCTCAGTGTTGGAAAATGCTCTGTGTCAACTTCAAATGTATCCGCGTTCATGATCCGCTAGGCAATGTCAGCTGAGTTTGCCTACCCTGGTGTTTAAAGATCGTGCCAGGTGCTATGGGGTCAGGAAACTGCCCTGAGCATTCAGCCACTTCCAGAGGTGTTAGGCCTCCTGGCACAGGACCCAAAACCCTTTGTTGCGGCACTACATAACAATTGTGTTTTCTGCCAGAACATGTGCCTGTTACCCCTTGATCGTTGGTAGGAATGCCTTCTCAAATAAGTTTTTCATATTATTTGTTGAATTACTTTGCCATGTACGTTGAGAATCCTTGATATTTTTGAAATTGAGAAAGTGACATAATGTTCATTTTAGTTTCAGGCCCCTGATGAAGAGCTCTTAGAGCTCGAAATGTATTGGGCACAAGAGAAGATTCACCGTCTTTGGATGTCTAATACTTGTTATATAATAATGTCTTGGAAATAACTTCATGTTGATGCTGGAATGTTTACATGAGAGTATTGTTTGTTAATTCTGTGAAGTAAATTCGATGAGTTTAAACAGTTAAAAATTGATGTTTATTTTTGTAAAAATTGTTTAAAAAGGTGTTGTTCGTTTTTTGAACCACATATAGCAATAGTGCATCGAGGTTAAGTGTGTTTCACACTTAAGATAGGAGGAATGCCTTCAGTGCCAAGAGGATCACTCCAAATGGCAACAATTTGATTGAAGCGAGCTTCCACCAGAGTCAAGGCTATCTCTCAGATGTCCTCCCCAAACCAGCAACAATGCATCCGTGATGACCATTAGCTCTGAGGGGAGTAAGGTGAGGTGTCTGCCACTGGACAAATTGTGGTCGAGCAGCCACCACTGTAGATCTTTCACAGTCTCCTTTAACACCTTGATGGATTCTGATAGGTCTGCTTGATGCTGAACCCACTGAGATTTCAGGTCCCACTGCAGAGCAGCATGTTCCACCTGAAGGAATACACTGGCAGGATGCAGTGGGCAAAGAGGGAAAGTAGCCTCAGAGTTGGTCTCAGTGAAACCCAGGGTAAGGGCAGAAACATCGGGATCATAGCCCAAATCTCCTGGAATCGTTGAAGTGGAAGGAAGGCTCAGAAATGTATCACATCCAGGATGGCTCAAATGAAGGGGAGCTGTTGTGAAAGAGTCAGTTGTGACTTTGGCACATTGATGGAGAAACCTAATGCTATCAACAGGTCGGCCATCTTCTGGAGGTGGAGTTACAACTATTTAAGGTGAGCCTGTCTTCCGTAGCCAGTTGTCGAGGTATGGGAAAACTGGTATTCCCAACCTCCACAGTTGGGCTGCAATCACTACCATCACCTTTGTGAACACCCAATGTGCGCTGTTCAGGTGAAAAGGGTGCACTGAGAATGGAAAGAGCTCTGGGCCAACCTGAAGCCGCAGATAGAGTTTGTGGGATTGCAGGATGGGGATGTGAAAATCGGCGTCCTGCAGGTCCAACGCCACAATCCAGTCTCCTTGGCAGAAACTTCGGGATTATAACCCATATGTCCTATACTCGTTAAAGCAGTAGGAAGGCTCAGAAAAGCACCACATGTAGGCTAGCTCCAATGAAGAGTAGCTGATGTAAAGGGCTCAAGTATAACTTTGGCACATTGATGGAGAAACCCAAGTGTCGACCAGCATATCAGTCAGGGCCTCATAGAAAGGCAGTAAAGGTTCTTGGCTGGTTTATCCAGGGTTGAGGACCTCAGTGAGAATGATCAGTGCCAAGTTAGGCTTCTTGCCTTCTCGCCAAAGAAGTGAGGACCATCAAGGTGCATACCCATAGGATTAGCCTAAACATCACCCAAGAAACCTTTGAAATGCATCCAGGAATGGCAGAGGTTGGTTGGCAAGGTCTGCCTTTGATCATCCATACAGAAGCCTTACTGTAATTACCGGCTTGAGTATGACTTCTCTCAGATGACTGAATGACAGGATAGAGTGTACATAAGTGTTTCATAGGTAACCACTGTATCTAGGGAGGAAAGAAATCCAAAGTCCTGACGAAAGCAAGCGGGTCTGACTGAAACATGCAGACAGAGAGAAAAAAAAGTGGATGGAAGGATAATGGTGACACAGCCCATCCCATTGATGCAGCGCGATTACCTGCGTGGGTTACTCATAAACTACCAATACTCACCTGGGCCCACAAACATTCACATATAAGCCAAATAATCACTGCTGCGATCATGAATTTATAATTACCATGTGATGAATTAACTTTTACACCAACTCTTACCAACCCTATCATCTAGGATCTTAAGTTCCTCTAGTCAATGGATCAGGTTGTTAGCAGAATAGGTAGAAATGACATTTAACTTTATTTCTTTAAATGACCACAGACTCAAGAGAGTTGTAAAACTTTTATCCAGTGAATAATTTTGTGAGTCAGATACCAATACATGTCATGCACCACTTTCTTTAAGGAAATGTTAATGAGTAAGACACAATGACTTAGTTGAATCTCAGGCAGATGGTACCTGGAAAGGGTGGAATCAGAGAACAATACAAGGACATACTACACAGAATGATATTTACTTCTAAGTGCAATGCCAGTGTCGCACCACTCTCTGGTACTGCTCTCTCGATTCTTCCCCCTTCTAGATGGACAGGTTTGTCTTCTTCAGCAATTTCTCCGACTCTTCTTTCTTTCCATCTCTTCTCTCTCGATTCTTCTATCAGAGTGCTCGAACAGCATCTCTGACCTCCGTGGCATCCGCCGTCGCCTGCTTCAGTGATGGGTCGGTGACAAGTCTGATATCTAACTAACTAAGTCTACCTCAGTTATACTATTCTATGTGTATGTACCAACCCCAATGTTTCAATATTCATGAAAACCCCTATTTCTGATTGGACAATGGGATGGGGAGAGGTCATCACACCATACTAATGTAATGGTTTTCTTTTAGTTCTTTGTTCAATATTACCGCCCCTTAATTTTATTTTCCCAAGCTTTATTCCCACCTGCGTTTCACATTAGAAACATATACAATGTATGCAAATGTTGTCTTCTTTTCCTTCCCTTCTCGGGGTCGAGAAATGAAGATCTTAAGCGCTTCTTTGCTAGAGCGTCCTTGGCTGGGTTTCAATGATACATCATGCATCATGGCGAACTTTGGTGTGCTTGCGCATAATCATGCGGGACAGAAACTTCAGTTGCCCTCCAGGCCCAAATACGAACAAATAAGAACGTCAAAGAAAAACATATTAGAACACAGAAATAAATGAATGCACTGAATACCACTTATTCCTACTTTAATCCCATTAAGTTATTTAATCTTTTCGCATTAGCAATTTAATAAACACGCGAGGTTTAGTTTAAGCATGACATGCGCATTAACATGTGAGTTTCAAGCGGCCATTTTAATAGCTACTGCGCAGCTGCAAAGATTTCCCTCCAAAGCAAAGGCCGTCATACTACGTAGATGCAGTAGATGCATGCACAGAAGATTCCTGCGTTTTTCTCAGCCATCTTTAGACACTCGGGTTACATATTAGTATAACACATAGGCAAGTTTCTCTCGCATATCAATGTAAAAGGTGGAATGCAAATTATTAGGATTTACAAACATGTTGGTTAAATTATTACAGGTTATTTGCGAGGATTACATTTGAACAAGTTTCTTTATGTACGAAACCTTGCTACATCACCATTCAACCCCACACCAATTTTTAAACTTGTCAAAACATAACCCAAGAATAAAGGGAGTTCCAGGATACTGTGAAGGCAGTTTTAAAATCACTAACCTTTCCTTGGTGATCCCCTGCTTCACTCCTGTAATTGTGCTCCCTTTTATTTAAGTGTTGCAGCACATCCCAAATACCTAAGTATAGGGGGGCTCTACGATGAAACATTTTCACCAAACAACATTTTGGTGAGTAAGAGCCCTTTTAAGTAAAAGGTGTGCTTTGCCTTTGGCCTATCAAGCTCATGGCCCAATTCTGTATACAGGGACTGTTATGTACAAGTACACGTAGGCAATTTGTGTATGTACCCATTTATTGTCTGGAGCTTGTAGTTGTACATCCAGCTTCTCTGCACACACTTCATCAAGTGACCAGTACATTCCTAGTTCAATCATCACAGTTCTAACATTGAATTCCCCCAGTTGCTAGGTAATACTTCAAGTAGCAACACAACACATCCCCATTCTTATAAAATAATAACAATACTAAGGAAATATAAATAACAAGGAATGAAGTAGAAACGACAAAAACTGAACAAATTACATTTCATTACATAGCTATTTAGGTTTCCGAGCCTGGACTCCATCAAGTACATAATCTGCTAACCATTTTGGTGGTCTTCTAATTCTTTCTAAATTACACTCATCACGATTCTGGAAAGAAGTCACATCCTCAAGCATAGGAGTAGTATCCTCAGGTATAGCTATGTTAGGACTACTGTTTGACTGAGAAGTTCCACCATCCGCAGAGGTTACACCATCCGCATTCACAGAACTCTCCACCACATCTTCACAAGGAGTTTCCACTATAACTCCATCCATACCTCCACAACCACAAGCAAGGTCATCATCCAACCAATGAAAATTCCAAGGAATGTTGGACTGCGCAACATCACTTCCAAATAATTTGCAAGTTAAAGCCACACTATATTATACATATTCCATACTTTTCCACTCCTGACTCTTACAGCGTTATTGAGCACTTCCACTGGCTCAAAAAATTGACTTTCACCTTTTTTTACTTTACCAGGTTTCTTTATACGGACTCAGTCACCAATATCAACAATGGCGGGTTTGGCTCCTCGTTTACTATCACAAAATGCTTTAACTTTAGCGTGATGTTCCATCAATCTGTTATGAACGAAAGAAGGAGACCAATGGCATAATGTAGAGTTATAAAGCCAAACAGGATTGTACTTAGATATAGGTTTCCGAACTCTCATCATTACAAAAGGTGAGAGACCAGTGCACTTCATTCTTAGTCACTCTGCATGCCCACACAGCTTTGAATAATTTAATCTCCCAATAAAGTATAGCATTACACACAGACTGAATAACACCTTTAATTACGCAGTTAAATGTTCCACAGCACCATTTCCGCTGGGATTGTATAATGACGTTCTTTTATGGAAAACACCAACCTTCGCAAAATAATTCTTAGCAGCATTAGACAAAAACTGAACAACATTATCACTTAAAATGGTCCTTGGTAACCCTTCAGATACAAATGTTCTGTCCAAAAAGGCCAATATCACTTCTCTGTTGATTGCATTTACTATCTCTTTAACTGGCCATTTTGAAAAAAGATCAAGTAAAACAATAACATACTTTTGCTCATTTCCCACTGGTCCAAATAAGTAAATAGCTATCGAATGCCATGGACATTTGGGCGGTACACATTCCAACATGGGAGGACGTAAGGTTTGCAATGTTTTTTCCGCTGTAGAACAGTTAATACAATTCCTCACATATCTCTCCACATCCATATCGACTCCAGGCCACCAAAACAAATCGCTTACAACATTTTTTGTCCTTACAATTCCAAAATGACCATCATGACATAGCTGTATGATTATTTTGCGCAAACCAAAAGATGGTACAATTCTCTCATCTCTAAGAACGGTATCATTTTCAATACTCAGCTGAGATCTGACTTCCCAAAAAGGCCTCCGTTTCTCAATACATTTGGAATTACCTGACCAATTATTCTGAATGCATTCAATAACTTGTTTGAGTACATCATCCTTTCCACATTCCAGCAAGCATTCTTCCTTACTTATAGCGCAACCTCCTTCATCGTGTACAAATGCCACTTGAAAATTATCATAAGCATCATCATCACAATCTTCTAATTTGAGCGGCAATCTAGACATAAAATTAGCCAATACATTGTCCTTACCAGGTAAATACACAACTTTGTAAATAAAATCTTGCATTTGCATGGATAATCTAGCAATCCTGGCAGATGCACTTACTGTACCATCTGTTGTTAAAAGTTTAACCAAAGGTTTATGACCACAGAATATGGTAACAGGTTTCCCCCATACAAAGGCTCTAAAGTGATTGAGGGCCCAAGACCAGGCTAAGGCCTCTCTTTCTATTGCAGGATACCTAGTTTCAGTTGGTGTTAAGGCTCTTGATGCAAACAAAATAATTATTTATTTTCCATTAGTATCTTTTTGGAATAAAACAGCTCCAAGTCCTTTTTCACTGGAGTCAGTAGTAATGAAACTATCCATATTTGGATCAAAGCCGTCTAATGCATGAACTTTATCGATAGTCGAAGTAAGAGATACAAAATTATTTTTACATGCTTGTGACCATTCGAATTTAACTCTATTTTTTAATAACTGTCGCATATTGAAACATTTAGAGGCGAAATGAGGAATAAACTTTGAGCAATATTCTACAAGTCCTAAAAAGGATCTTAACTCATCCTTATTACAAGGAACAGGCGCCTCTTTGATGGCATTAACCAAGGTAGCGTAGGTCTAACACCATCAACTCTGATTTCATGTCCTAAGTAAGAAACATTCCCTTTGGCAAATTTGCATTTGGACAACTCCAAGGAGACCGTTCTCCTTTAAAGTATTCATCACATTTTTGAGTGTGTGATCATGACTTGTTCTATGTTCCCCAAAGACAAGAATGTCATCTTGAAAGACTCTTGTGCCAACAGTCTTATTAAACAGTTTAAAAATCAGTATTTGAAAGACTGCGGCAGCAGACGCTAAACCGAATGGCAATCTTTTAAACTGAAAACAACCAATAGGTAAGATAAAAGCAGTAAGTTTCCTAGCCTCTGGTTTTAGGGAAATTTGGTAATAAGCCGATGATAAATTGATTGTCGAGAATATCTTGGCACCTTTTAGACTACTCACCATTTCATTGATCTTGGGTAGGGGAAAACGGTCATTTACAATATTTTCATAACGATGGCGTAAATCAACACACAAACGAATTTTACCATTACTTCGTCATGCAACAACCAGGGAGAAATCCATTTTGAACCATTAATAAGTTCTATGACATCAGCTGCCACTAATTTGTTTAACTCATTGGTTACTTCTTCCCTGATCATGATAGGAATGTTCCTACATTTGTGAATTTTTAGGACTAGCATTCTCTTTTAAAACTATACGATGTTCAATTTTTTTTAGTTTACCCAAAACTTTGCTGAAGACTTCAGGAAATAATGTAGACATAGTATCAGCTACAATTGTTCCATCATCAATTACTTGGTCCTCACTATTGGGATCCAGCACAATATGTAATTTGCCTTTTCTAACCAGCCTAAAACTGGTGGACCTTTCTTTGCAATGTATAACTTAGCTTGAGTAGATCTTTCTTTAAATTTGAAAGTGAACCAACTATAGCCTAGCATTTCAATATTCTCACCATAATATCTTTGTGGATGAGTATCAGTTTCAAGTAAGGTATCACCAACTTTGTGTATAAATTTACTATTCCACAATTCTTTGTTGATGATATAGTATATGGTGAGCCAGAATCTGCAAAAATGTTAATCTCGACACCACCAATATTAAGTAAACACTCAGGTTTGTTCATGGTGACATTAACATCAATATTAAAAACTAATTCGTCAGAAAGATTTAAAACATTTTCAACATTTTTGCCATCTAAATCTCTATCATACTCCTCATCAGGTATGTGTGATACGGGACTGTCGCCAGCCCCGCCCGTACCTCCCATTCTCGGGCGCTCACACTTCACGGCAGCCTGCGATGAAGCGTCCTTGGACACAGCCCTGACAACCAGCACCCCTCCCCTCTCTGTCTTCCAGGGGCCAATCAGGAACGGACGTCTCCCGGAACCACAACCACATGACCCCAGAAGTCCCGCCTCGGACTCACCGCCGGAACAGGGAAAAAGCGGAAGCAAGGACAGAGACGCCGTCGGAGCAGCGATCTCGTGGCAGGAGGCTCGGATTGGCGTTGAAGCAGACCAGACGAACAAAGGAGAAGAAGAGTGGAGCGAAGACTGGTGGAGTCCAGAGGAGGAGGCTGAAGAGCGGCCGCAACTCACCTGGGAGTTGCGGCGGAGCGTGTGAGTACTACGGAATCCACCTCAGTAGCACACTAGGTGCTTTGTATATATTGTTAGTCCCTCTCTCATTAGTGGCACGAGGTCTGGCCTTCACTGTAAAGACTTTGTATAGCACGTCATCACTTGTATAGCACTTAGTTCATAGGTTTCCCCCTCACGATCCCTCACCAGACACTCTCTCTCCTTCCCTTCCGATTCCGTCCTGCTGCCCTTCCCTCACTGTCGCTCTCTCCTCCTGTGCACTCCCGGTGCTGGTTACGGAACAGTATCATAGCAAGTCAGGCTGGACTAACCGCTCCTTGTGTTGTCTCCCTTTCCTCCGAGGACCACCCAGCTCGCATCCTCACCGGAGAATCAGTTCCAGCGCCTGAGGGAGAAGACAAGACATCATCGCCAGGAGCTTCACTTCTGTACTTCCTCTTCCCCGCTTGTACTGACTTTGTTCTTGACACTATTAAAGACCCATCATTGCCCACTACATACGGCCTCCTTGCCTGATTTTCCGGCCCGCCATAGTCCCACAGTCACAGTATGTCTTCTTCCAAAACATATTCAAAAGCAACCCTTTTCCTTCTGGAAACTTTGGCATAATGGCCCATTATGCTGCAATCGGTGCATTTCTGTTTTAATGCAGGACAGGATCAGCTGCGAGCCAAATGGTCTCTACTGTCACATCTATAACATTTAAATGTACTTACAATATTTGTTCTGGCTTGAGGTTTATGCTGCTTTTGAACCGCTTTGTTACTAACTTTAGCCAAAACACTTGAGTTATTACTTTTGTCAATTAATTCTTTAGCACACCTGCCTGACATTTCACCTTTGCAAGCAATGCTGATAATGTCAACAAGAGGAGAATCACCATTCACCAATAAACGATCTTGGATAGCTTGGTTATTTGAATGCATAACAATCTGATCACGTATAAAATTATCTAGATGATTCCCAAACTTACAATCCATGGCAAGCTTCTTTAACTCAGCTACATATTGGTCACCAGTTTCTCCAGCCAGTTGTTTGCGTTGGAAAAATGTGTGCCTAATTATTCCTATACACACCTTAGGAGCAAAATAGGAATCAAGATCTTTTAAGACTGCAAGAAAAACATTGGTATCTCCTACAACAGGTGTTTTCGACATTTGTTTATAAACTTTTAAACCATAAGGGCCAAGTGAACGTAATAAAAATACGTTTTTTTGTGCTGCATGCATTTTTTCAGACTCATCAATAGCAGCAATATAATTTAAAAAGTAGTCTTTCCATTCACACCATTTAAGGGTAGGTTCAGCACCTGACGGTCCAAAGAAATGAGGGGTAGATATTGAAAAATTCTGAGTTGCCATGTTAATAAGGTAAGTAAGACTTAGACTAGAACAATGTTAAAAATCTGAATACAATAATAACATTAGATTGCACAGTAATATAGTGTATGAAGATGAGAAAATGTAGTAAGGTACTTTAGTACACACAAGTGCCCAACTGTAGAAGTCACTTGTCTTGAACAGTAAAAATTGTGCACAAGAAGATTAAAAAAAAAATTTGTCAATAAGTATGCCAAAGAGTTAATGTACCTCGAGGTCAGTATCGTTGAAAAATCCGTAAAAGGAATAATTAAACTGCTGGTACTTGAATGCTTGCTGTGAAAGATTCTCCGTGCACACTGCAGGATGTACAAGAAATTAAAAGGAGGCACGTACACGTCATGATAAACAGCTGGTACCTGAACGCTTGCTGTGAAAGATTCTCCGCGCACACTGCAGGATGTACAAAAAACAAAATGGAGGCACGTACATGTCACCTAAGGTCGCGCTCCTTGACCCTTGCGTGACGCTAAGACGTGACTGTAGTGACGTAAGAACACTCACAGAAGACGCTGGAAGAAGCTCCGGAATGGAAGTTCCAACGAAGAGTCTGATGAAGAACTCCAAGCCACCAGCAATCGAGAGCTCGAGCAGCAGCAACAGCGGTTGACGTACAAGCCGTTACATGTAAACAACTCACGCTGTTAAAAAAATCTGTACTGAGCTGTAACTTGAACCACCACGATAAACAACAGGTATCCGTTGGTGGCAAGACCCACAGCATCAATAATAGTAGAATGGTCCGAAGCAAAGGACACTGTCGAGACAATCAAGGCTTCTAATTTCCGATTTTTAAGTAAAATCCAGTAAGGAAAAATGAGACAATCTAATCCGTAGTAAGCCTGTCGATCCAAAACTGTAGTAAAATCTGTTGTAGGAAGTCTTGTAATCGTAGCAGAATGCAGGAAGTCTTGAAGAATTGTATATCCAAAAAAAAAATAGGTGGTCAATCGCAGTAAAATTGTAGAATTACGTGGATTCAGCTCCAGACAAATCGTCACCAATTTGTTATGTAGAAATACACGTAGGCAATTTGTGTATGTACCAATTTATTGTCTGGAGCTCGTATTTGTACATCCAGCTTCTCTGTACAGACTTCATCAAGTGACCAGTACATTCCTAGTTCAATTATCATAGTTCTAACATAGAATTCCCCCCAGTTGCTAGGCAATACTTCAAGTAGCAATACAACAGGGACTTACTCTCTTTTGATTTTCAGACTAAGTCACTTCTGGGAAGTCAAGCATAGTCTCTTAGGCAGGTACCCGTAAAAATGGGGGTACTCCTTAAACCCTCTCACACCCTCCTTGTGATTAAAGCATATGAGGCAAGATAAGACCAGCCTGCAAAGATCGTGCATAGATCTGTGTGTGCTCTGCATTTTTGAGGGGATTATTAAAAGGCATAACTCTGGTGGTTAATTCACTTGATGGAGATAGCTGTGATTTGTCTAATAAAAGTTTCTAACCATTATAAAGTAACATAGAGGATTAATGTTCGCACTGCAAAGCACAACATGTGACATGCTGTACACAGTTTGTTTTTTATTATTTAGGTAGCTCAGTGGACTACTGCTTTTATCACAAAGATAATTTTTTTACTTGAAGTTCATAAGTTACAATCCATCTAATATAGAGCATTGAACTACGAACTGGCATCAAAGCGCTGCATGAAAATTGGAAGGGAAAAGTTTAGAAGCTTATTCTGTTCTACCCTCAATCTTTCATTATTCTAATGTTGCTAAATAGAGTTCCTTTGGGTATTAATACAGTTCTATTAGTATGACAACCCCAATCATTGTGCTATGTTTCAAATCCTGCATTTATGGTGAAAATTGACTAAAACGTTGCACTTGTTTTGCAAAAAAAAGGGATTCAAACCTAGTGCAAAGTGCTATTTTGGAGGGTTTTTTTCCAGCGCAAAACCTGAATTGCCTTGGACAGTAGCGCTAAAGTAACACAAAGTAGCACTATGTGCTATTTTATGCCACGGGTACAAACCATGCAAGATACATGGACGTTCCCATGCAACTACCCATGGCTTTTGACACAAATTCCTTTCTACTAACTTTGGCAGAAAGGGATTTGCATTAAAAAACACTTACATTTTCTCGAAGCAGGCATAACGTTGGAGAAAAGATTTATTTTCCCCAAACTGTTCCAACTTTGTCAAAGCATATACGTTTGTGCTGGAAGGGTCTAGTTCCAGTATGAACTCCATATTTAGATCATGCACACACACCCTTGCACTATGGTACAAGGGTATATGCATTGGCACAAGGCAGCCTAATTTACAACAGCACTAGAGAGCAACAGCACCATGTCTTTGTAGATGTAGTGTTCTTGTTCGCTCTCCTTTTCATGCATCGCAGCACAGTAACTTTGGTTACAGTGCATGGTAAAAATGTAATCTGCCCCGTTGTTTCTCCAGACGAAGCACTCTTAACATATAATGCCTACCAGTGTAGATGACATGACTCCTACACTTTGTAGTCCTCATTGTCTTTAGTAACATTTCCTACAAATTGATGTACACATTATTATGACTCATTGCCTCTTTTTGTTTGTGATGTAAAGCGCTGTGACAGCCTTCCTTGGGATAAGCAAAGCTGTGAAATAAATGTGAGCGAGGTGCTAATTAGAAATGAGGGTCACCACTGGAATGTGGTAGTGAAGGAATTCATGCTGGAGTGTCTGGGAGGAGTGGGTGTCAATGAAAATTGTCAAATATGGTGCCACTAAAACAGGCCCTGGCTAAATTCCACACTGTTATCACTCTTCTGTTGAAATGGTGCTGTTCATTTGCTATACTTATTCTTTGTGCGACACTTTCTTCCAGAATCCTTATGACTTCAGTAATGAAACTTTGATGGCAGCACCCCCGCATTGGTCCAATGACACTGGTAGGATTTTTAAGCTAGAAGTATCCATCAAAAGGAACATTAGGATACATACTTCGCAAAAGAGTCAATTCGAGTGAGAGTACCATGAACTGTAAAGCCACAAATGGATTACATTCAGCTTTCTGAAGACAAAAATGTTCCCTACTTCGTTTTAAGTCAATTGGGAAAATAAATTTCCCCCTTTCCTATTTTCAAACGTTGGCATATATGAGGCGAGATTATTCGAAGTAAAACATTTGAAGATTCACTATAGCATTCATTTTCAATATAGTTCCATAGACTACCTCTGAAATACTTCCACCGTAGGCATACCATATTTATAACATAAACTGGGTATGTTATAAATATGGTGCACTTTCACATTTAGCCCACACAACATATCCTCGCATTTTCCTAAAGTACCTCTGGCTCTTCTTTCCTTAACGCAAAGTATATTACTTTGCTTGCTGCCGCCTATTTTTGAGCTTTCTTCAGGAGATATACCCCGAGTTGATTGGCAGGCCGGGAGCCGCGGCCGGCCCATGTGACTTTGATGCTCCCTCTGATTATGATGGCTTACTTCTAAAACGGCTGGGGAAACACCATGGGAAGGGAGAGCAGGCGCAAGCAACATCACCGGCCACACCTCCGCGCCACCAGAGGCAGGCCCGAGGTGACCGCGGCCGCCCGGAGCCGGGAAGCCGAGGAGGGAGGGAGGCACAGGGCCCCGGGGACATGCCGTCCCTCCTGTGCCTGCCGGAGGAGCTGCTGCTGCTCATCTTCTCCTACCTCGACCCCCCGGCTCTGGGCCGGCTGGGCCGAACCTGCAGGAGGCTGTATCATGTCACCAGCAGGGACGCCGTGTGGAGGAAGCTGGCCAAGGAGTGTATCAACACCGGCTTTACCGTTCAGGGAACCGACACGTAAGAGCTCCGTTTTCTAAACTTAAGTGATACAGAAAATCTTAAAACCATTGTGAGTTTCCCCCGTATTTGTTTTGTGACGTCTCGGATTTTGTCCATGACAGGTCTCAATAGCTCCACCCCGTTTCCGTGCAGGATTTACGCTCATTGCGGTGTAGACTGTACGGATCCCTTCGTGTTCGTTTGGAAGTTTCGTTACGTAGCTGCCGTAACCTAAGTTATTTACGTAATCAAAAGGTAAAAGATAAACACAAAGTTGCGCCTGCGCTTTCGTGCTGACCACATGATCTGCCAGCTCACCGTGCTGCTTCCTTATTGGCTTCTAGAGAGGGACGCCTTCTTTCAATAATATTTTTACCATGTTATTTTTCTACCAATCGTTTCAGCTGTACGAAGAACTTTTGTTTCGATGAAAGCCAACGAACAGTTATAAATTCACAACCCTTGCCTCGAAATGACCTTGCCCTTTATATTATAGTTTTGGACTATACGCCACTGTTGGTTAAATGTTATGGTGTTTACAACATGTACAGTGGTGTGAATTGTACGTATTGTTGGTGATGCAGAGTAGTTTTGAATGCTGGCATTCTTATGCCTTGTACGCAGTAGTTGCAAGTTTTTATTTTTGGTGGTTCAGCATGTTTTGTTTGTATAATTCATTCTTCAAAACTTTAAGGTGAGAGGTTACAGGTGTGCAAGGAGGCAGTTGGGTTTATATTAATAGTCCTTTTTTTACTTTATCGTGATGAATAGTGTTTATCGCCAACGTTTCAGTAGGTAACAAACGTTACCAAGTTCGGTGAGATGCATTGCGGTAGAGTTTCTGAACGAGTTGGAGGCAGGACTGCTGAAAGTGAGCACAGTCGTTTGGAATAAGTGCAGGGGCGTAGCTAGAGCTTTTGGCGCCCGGGGCTATCCCTCAGATTGCCACCCCTTGGAGGGGTGCTGGGGGAAAAAGGATGGTGAGCACTTGAAAGATGTCCGAGAGACACGTAGTATTACTGCTAATAGTTACCTCGATCATGCAAGTTACATGCACATACACTGCGGTATCTCTGCGTCCATAGCCTATGCAGATTGGGCCACATAGGTCAGGAATGAGTGGAGTACCCCAGAACCTTGTGCCAACGGTCCATGAGTGTTCAAATGCCTCTCATCCTGAGCAGGCATATCACAAAAGGAAAAGTGCATCCAAAATGCCCATGTACATGGCCCGAAAGGTCTCCCGCCCAAACAGAGCGGGACACAGCTCCTCTGCAGAGCACAAAGAATCCAATAGAGACTAGAGGCCCAGCCCAGGCAGACACATATTCCTTGATAGCTGCCATTTTAAGATGGGAAGAGCCCCAGACATGTTGCAGCCACTGGGGTAGCCATTTTGAATTGGGAAGATCCTCACCATCTGCTCAAGGTGCAACCACTGGACTCCACTGACTAGAAACAAACACTGTGGAGATGGAAGAGCTTTGCCATTACACTAGGCAGAACAGCCAGGGCGAGTAACCACAAAACCCCACGCAGCAAAATTGAAAAACGCCAGGGGAATAAAAGCACACAGGTAAAGATGATCAAGATATGCAAACCAACAGGCCCACACCAGCAAACATTACGTTACAAGACAGGAAGTCCAACCTCCCCATCCTTAAGCATGACAAAGAAGCAAAACATTATCACCAAGTAATCCGACTCGATCATCGAAACAAACATTTGATTACTTCATCGACACACTGGAAGAAATGACACAAAGATAATCAAATATCTATAATACCTAGCAGGAGATGGAGTCAAAGGGGTATTCAAGAAGTTCCCAAAGCAGGAAGTAGCCACATACCAGATGGCAAATGACGCACTCCCCAAAAAGTTCGGTCTGACAAGTGACAACCAATATGCACAATGAAAGGTACACTATAGCAATGCAAGACAACAGCCCTGGACAAATGATGCATGAATTCGCAAAGAGGATGGAGGAAACCCTTAAAGACCCACAGTGGCCATCTGCAGTGTCACTGTGTCTATCTGTGGTCTTGTAGTATTAATCTACGAGTCATGATGTCCTTGTGTGCAGCATCATGGCATGTGTCAGGGCGACCAATGGGAAGGCAGCTGGGCACTGCTCCGGGGCCCGGCTGGTTCTAAAGGAAAAGGAGACTCTCCGAGACAGTGGGACCCTGCGGGCCCCAGGGGGGCCGTCGGGTCTTTCCTTCTGTCGCTGGCTACATACTTAATAAAAAACAAACTCTGAAGCGGCAGACAGCAAAGAGTGTGCACTGCTGTTGTAATGCATTGCGTGGCATGAGGTAGTGTGTGCACCTGACCTGAGCGGTAATATACCCCAGGCTGTGCTGGAACACATACACATTCCTGGCTGAATGGTCAGTCACAATGCATATACATATTCTGTGTGTGTAACCAATGCTGCACGCTAGCTCCTCTCAGTACAACTTGACGCACTGCAGGCCTGGGCTGGCACTGCAGCTCTTGCCTCTTTGTAAATAAATAAAAAACTAAAACTAAGCTGCCTGCATCAATATGGTGCCGTCGTGCAATCATTCTAATTAAACCACCTAATACAATATAGGTAGGACGGTTCTAAATTCTCTCTCACCTCTTATGAATTATAGTCAGAGTCTGAAAAGGTGCGTGCCTGCAAGTATAAATCAGGCAAGAATGGTCTCCGACATGTATTCAAATATGTCCTCCCTTTGTGCTGCTGATGCCAACGATGCATAGCTTTCGGCCTTGAGCAAAATCTGTTTTCTCCATTAAAGTTTATTCATGGATTACATTCTTTTTCTGGCTGCCAAGCGTGTTTGGTACCTCCCTGTCAACTCCCGCACCCCCCCCCCCCTTCCCCACCTTGACTCAGCGATGAGGGATTCAATCAATGGCAGTTACTCGTGACCTCAGCGTTGTCTACATTTGTGCGCTATTTGTGGGACTGAAATACCCCTTTAAATCTCTGAAGTAGGTGAAGCTGTTGTGTTTATGTATTGTACTTAGCTTTATCAGATACCTTACCTTACCTTGAAAGAAAACCTCGGTCTGCCATTGTAATCCCTTGCGTCCCTGTAGTGTGCAATTTAAGGATGTTCCTTTTTTGCATCAATGCAGAAGCTGGTCTCAGCAACATGCACTGCTTAGGTTTGTAATCCCATATCACGTGACTCTTGTTACAAAAAAAGGCGACATAGAGAGCCGTTCAATTTAGTAACAACAATTCTCTCAGTCTCTCACCTCTTATGAATTATATTCTGAGTCTGAAAAGGTGCGTGCCTGCAAGTATAAAGCAGGCAAGAATGGTCTCCGACTCCTTGACACGTGAGGTGAGCGTAGGTGCGGTGAGCGAGTAACACGTCACTGCTACCGTCGCGAGGCGAGGGCTGGCCAAAAGTGTCCTTACAGGGCCGTCATTAGTTGCGCTCGCGCGCACCGCACGCGCTACCACTGATTGACGGCCCTGGAGGACTAGTCTGAGCGTCGAACGAGGCTGGGACAGAAGGGGGGAGGGGGGCTCAACAACGGTTCGAGCGACTCACGGACTAAGGCAGCGCTGCACTGATGCACTCCTGACCTCACCTGCGGTTATGGTAACTATTGCAGACACAGCCGCACAATGCAAACGTAGGTCTTTAAATTGCCAAAACTAAGTCCCGCGTTTGTGTGCACTGCATGCAGCGGCAGCCTGCAGTTACCGAAGCAGGTCACCTCACGTCACAGAGGCCTCCGCGGCCGCAACGGGCCTCCAGTGCCGGCCCGCGCGGCCGCGGGCGCCTCACAAATGGTGCTGCTTGGGGCGGACCGCCCCCCCCCCCCCCCCCCCCCCCTTTCCCTCCCTTGCTATGCGGGTGAATAAGTGGGTGTCAGTTTGGCTCTGAAAAAACTGGTGCCAAGGTGTTGAGTGCATCCTGTGGAAGCTGTTCCATAGGTTTGGAGCTTTAGCAGCGAAACCTCTATTTCCTCTGCTCCTTCACATTATTCTGGGCACCACCAGGCTGTTATGAGCAAAGCGGAGGCAAAAGGTAGGCTGTTGTATCTCCTGGAGCAGTTTTGGAATAGACGTTTCCAGGCATTTCTTTGCTGGCATTCGTTCACCGAAAGAGTGTTTTTTTTTATGTTTCTTCCTATCAGTATAAAATAGTGTTTTTTCTAATGTTTCTTTATATCTGTATAAATATTTGGATCGATTCATTTTCTGTTAAATTTGTTTTGTAAATTAAATTAGTAAATCTAGCTGCTTTGTTTTGAATGAGGTGTATTTTAGAGCAGCGGTTCCCAACCTTTTGACTTCTGGGTATCCCCCCCCCCCCCCCCCCCCATCAATCATTACTGGAACTTGCCTCCACACACCCCCAATTAACCATTATGGAAATCCGGGGACCACTCCACTGAGTCTATATTCTGGCCGAGGGCCCAAGTCTGAGCGCTGTTGATGATTTGAACCACAAAACAACACAAACCATACTGAAAAAACATTCAAACACACAAATGATGGTACGTTTTTTTTAAAATACACAAACATGTATACATTTTATATCAACATTTTAACATGAAGGTTGGAGCTTTTCTAAATTCAATTGAGGCCACTAATCATCTATACTATATTCTGTTTAATGCATTTGCACTGCTCCCTCAAATCAATCTGAGCATACTAATTTAATTTTTAGTCTTCAATTTTAAATTCCTTCTCATTTACAGTGCATTAAAAAAATCAATTGCACATTTTGCATATAATATATACTTTATTAATCTGTTCATATTATCTAATTTTCCAATTAGCTGAGGAGGCCACAGGTTGGGGACCACTGTTTTAGAGGGTATGTTAAAAAGGGATGCATTTTCCAGATTAAAGCTAGTAAATAGACCAATGTTGAACCCAACGTTTATGGAGAATACTCTATGTATGCTACTTATTGTAATCTGCTTTATCTCGTTTAATCTAGTCAATCATACTCCTGTCATTTTGGATAAGTCTATGGTATTTATTTTATGACTCATTCTAGATACTGAAGGGGGCACCAATGGAGGTGAACAAGTGTGCTTATTCTGGGCAAAGGGTTTCAAAACAGGAGGAATCCGATTTGCACCCAGACAATGGTCTCATTTCACAGTCCAACACTAGTTCTGCATAAGATGTATAAAATTCCATACCCCTTATGAATAACACAACAATACAGATACAGAACAGTGGAACTGGGAAGCAAAAAAGAGAAGGAAAACTAATAATTAATAGGCCACCACAGGATAAACTGCACTGGTTCACTACAAGATCACAAATCCTTTTAGGCAGATGTTTTTAGGACCTTAATGCTTTGGAATAGGACAACTTGTGTCCTTTGTAGCACTGGGCCCTCAGATCTGCCCCTCCAAAAATCTCCCTCTGGGTTTCTTCTCTTCCAGACACAAATACCTATGTCTCAGATCTTCAGGCACATCCAAAAACATTACCATCATGCTTATGCTTACTCATTTTTTTTTTTTTTAAATATATTTTTATTGCAGGAATCAGTAAATCGTTACAATATCGACCAGCATTGTATCAGAAGCAATATCAGCACGGTAAAACCCTCTGGCCCCCCCCGTAAGTTTCGTACACAGCCATCCGGCCCACAACCCTGGGGTCGGGCGGCGAAATGCAATGGGGGCTCAGCAGGAAGCTTGAGCTGGTCCGGATGATCCACTGTCCGTCATCTGCTTTTCCAAACAAGGCTATAAACCCAAAAGAAACCCCCCACCCTCAAAAAACTACTTCTGAACCATAAGAAAAACCCCCCCAACCCCGCCACCAGCGCCTGGGAGCTACCGCTACAAGATTTGCCATGGGACCCCTGGGGAAAGCAATGGGACTAACAGTGCAATCGTTTACCGGGACTCGGGGCGAGTCGCTTCTTCACCTTCAGAGTCGCTGGGGGCACAATAATCCCTGAGGGCCTGCACTAGCATTTCCCACTCCAACGCGGCCTCCTGCGCCTTTTCATTATGCTGCCTCCAAGCTAGTTGATACCTCAGCGCGCTCTCCCCCGCCGCCCATTTCAAAAGCTCACTGTGCCATCTGCCGCCTGTCGGACCAACTCGTGCCTTCCAGTTCCTGGTCACCTCCCGTTTAGCAAGGAGAAGCCCTAGGTCGATAAATTTACTAGAAATTTTATTCCTGGGGGTATGGGGGAACCAATGTAAGAGCCCTACCGCCGCATCAAATGATAAGGACCTCCCCGTCACCTCCTCCAGGGTCTTCTCTACCTCCTGCCAATAAGATGACAATCCCGGACAGGCCCACAACATATGAAGGAGGTCCGCTTCCTGAGCTGGACATCTGGGGCATTCCGCCGAATTTGTGGCAAAATATCGCCTAATTTTCACCGGGGTCAGGTACGCTCTGTGGAGCACGTAATAGTGGACCAGCTGGAAACGGGCGTTGCGTGTGCCCTTCCAGGCTCGTCTCACCAATTGGTCCCAGGTTGTCTCCGGGATTTCCCTACCAATGTCCTCCTCCCAGTGGATTCTCAGAGTGGCAAGAGGAGCCAACCCTTCTTTGAGCAACCTGCCGTAAAGGCAGGTGACCGCCTTCACCGTGCCCGCAGACATCATCACATACTGGCACACTTGAGATAAGGGGGGCTCCTCCAGCCCGCTCTTCCAGTGTGCCTGGATTGCTCGGACAATGGCCGAGTGCAGCAGAAAATCACCCCTGGGGATCTCGAAGCGGTCAATAAGATCCTGAAAGGACAAGAGCGCTCCATCTTCAAACAGATCTCCAACCAGCTGTAAGCCGGCATCCTCCCAGGCCGCCAACCGTGACCAATCCCCTCCGTGTGGGAGGGCCGTCAGCATCCCCAACGGTATTTCAGGCGCATACGGTGTTCTCAGTTGGCCTCGGGCGTGGGCACGATTCCAACAGAGGCGGACAGTCCGCTCCTCCATCGACAAATCCCGCAGGGCCAAACGTTGTCGCAGCGCTATAAAGGAGAGAACATGCCTGGCCATGCCCGTCCCCCTCCTGTCCTCCGGGCCCCGGAATTCCCTGGCGATCTCCTGAGTGAAGGTCTGGAGCTGCGCCGCCAGATAATACTTTTCAAAGTCCGGCACCGCGAGCCCCCCCTCGTCCTTCGGCCTCGTCAGGGTTTTGAGGGCTACCCGCCGGCGGCCCGACCCCCAGAGGAATCCGACCACCATAGAGCGTAACAGTCGAAACGTGGCCGGTGGGACCCAGATCGGTAGGGTCCGAAAGTAGTATAAGAGCCGGGGAAGCGCCACCATTTTGAGCAGGGCGATCCGCCCCGCCACCGAGAGCGGCAGCGTGGCCCAAAAGTCCATGCAGCCTCGAAGTGCTCGAATGCTGCGGGCAATATTCCCATCCAGGAGGTCGGGTTGGTCGTGGTAGACGAACACCCCAAGATACTTAAAGCAGTCGGGTTCCCATCTAATCTCCCTATCTAGGGTAGGGGCGGGAGCACCTTTGCGCACCGGAAAGAGACAGGTCTTGGACCAATTCACTCGGAGGCCTGAAACCTCCCCGAACTCTGTGAGCGCCACCGCCGCTCCGATTAGAGCGTTGAGCGGGTCCTCTAGGAAGAGCAACAGGTCGTCCGCATACAGCGAAACAAAATGCCGGCCCGCAGGCGTCCACAAACCCGTATAGTGGGCACCCGAACGAAGGTGCAGCGCGAGTGGCTCCACTGCTAGCGCAAAAAGAAGTGGGGATAATGAACACCCTTGCCGCGTGCCCCGTTCTACTGGATACTGTGAGGAGATCAGTGGACCCGCTCGGACCCTGGCTGATGCAGAGGCATAAAGAACCGCGGTCCATCTAACAAAGCCCTCCCCGAGGCCGAATCGCCGCAGCACCGTGCAGAGGTAATCCCACTCCAGGCTATCAAAAGCCTTCTCTAGGTCCACCGACAAGACGACCGGGGACGGAGCATCCACAAAAGGTTCCCCTAGCAAACGGAACAACCTGCGAATATTCATAGTCGTGTTTCGCCGTGGGATGAAACCAGCTTGGTCCTCATGCACTAGGGAACTCATGTGTCCCAGCAGCCTCGAGGCCAAGACGCTACTCAGTATTTTATAGTCCACCGTCAACATCGATAGGGGACGGTAAGACCCTGGGTCGGACGAGTCTCGACCCGGTTTGAGGAGAGGAACCACCAACGCCTCACACATCGAGCTCGGGAGTCGCCCCAGCCTCTTCGCCTCCCTGTAGACCACCAACAATCTAGGGGCTAGGAGATCGGCGTAAGCTGCATAAAACTCCACGGGTAGGCCATCCAGGCCCGGGGTCTTGTTTCTCGCCATCCGTTTAATGGCCCCGCGGATCTCCCCCAGTTCAATGTCGGACCCCAGGGCCTTCGCCACTTCCTGCTCCACTGTGCGGAGCTCCAGCGGGCGTAGATAATCATCGAGCCGGGCAGGGTCTCGCGCGGAGCGACTGCGATATAAGCGTTCATAATAACGCCGGAAGCAGCTAAGAATCTCCGGTTGGGTGTGCACCTCGGTGTCGTCCGTCTCACGCATACTTGTCGTCAATTGGGATTGGCGCGTAGGGTTGGCCAACCACGCCAGCAACGCGCTCGATCTGTCTCCCTCTGCGATGGATCGGACCGTGTAGGCTTTATAGTCAAAACAGCGAAGCCGTTCGACCTCTGCCCTACCTTTTCCCTCGCCTCTGCCGTTCGCACCTGCAATTCCGGATGCCCAGGGCGGCGGATTTCAAGCTCGCGGAGTTGCTGGTCCGCTGCTTCTAAGTCAGCCAGGATAACGCGCCTCATGCCCACTTTCTTAGAAATACAGTAACCCCTCACCACTACCTTAAAAGCGTCCCATTCTAACGCTCTTGTACTCGCGGTGCCACCGTTGGACGCAAAATATTCCACTACCTTGTCCCCCAGGTCCGCTCTGAAAACACTGTCCTCAAGGATCTCGGGTCGCAGCTTCCAGGTGGGCACCGCCGGCGCCCCGGGGAACCAGCGAAGGTCCAGCAAGAGTGGGTTGTGGTCTGAAATGGTTCTGGACAAGTACTCAGATCGGACCGCTGCCGAAACCAGTTCGGGCGATCCAAGAAAGCCATCCAAGCGGACATGCAACTCATGAAGGCTCGAGAAGTATGAGTAATCCCTAGACGCAGGGTGGTGCGCCCTCCAGATGTCCGTCAAACCCCATCGGGTTTGCCAATCCTGACGCCCCTTAGCCGTGCGACGAACCGGAGAATCGGGAAGTGGTGGATGGGAGCGGTCAATATCCACGTCCACCACGGAGTTAAAGTCGCCCCCAAGCAGAAGGGGTCCGGAGAAGAAGTGGGCCAACGAGCCCGATAACCTGGAAAGGAAGGCAACTTGGTCCACATTAGGAGCGTACACACAGCAAACGTTCAGGTCCCTCCCTCCCAGGGTGCCCGAGATGGCCACGTAGCGCCCCTCCGGATCTATTACAGTTCTCTTAACTTGGAAGGGGACCCCTGCTCTGATCCAGATTAGCGCCCCTCTGGCATACGCGGAGTACGACGTGGAAAAGACCTGCCCCCGCCATCTACGCTGTAGCGCCGCCCCTTCCGCCTTGGTCAGATGCGTTTCCTGCAGCAGCGCCATTTGCACTCCCCTACGCACTAAATAAGCGTGGACCTTGTGGCGCCTGGACATACTGTGAAGCCCCCTTACGTTCCAAGTAACACATTTCAAGTTAGCAACATCAGCCATTGTCCCATATTGTTCTCGCCCAGTTTCCCCGACCGGGCCCCCACAAAGAAAAGACATCATAAATCCCAGTACTGATGGCGGCCATTTTCCCCAACCAAAACCACACAACCCAAGAACAAACCGAACTCCCACCCACCCACCCCAGAACAGGACCCAAACTACACCATCCAGATCCCATCCAAACCTCGCCCTCCATCAACCCAATACCCCCTACTAATCCTACGGTCGCCACCGTAGGAAGGCCTTAAGGGCCAGGTGCGGGCCGGGCGGAGGCAGTGGGCCCTCGACGCTCGAGCCACCAGGACTAAAACAAGCCCTAAACAGTAGCAAAACCCTCTCGGGGCAGAAACAGGGGCACCCCACCCCTCCCTCCCTCCAAGTCAGCATCAGTGGACGGCAACCGCCTCCCCCCTGCCGGGCCCCCACCCAAAATAAGGCAGCACACCCCGTTACCCCTGACCATCCAAAAGGTCCTCCACCGATTTCGGTGTGATCACCGGTGTATGGGCACTATCAGTCACTGAGTCCTCCGATTCCGATGGCGCCTCCTCATCACCCGGGTTGTCTTCCTCCACAATGGCTTCGTCCCGTGCACCAGACAACTCCGACAATACTTCCAACACTCCCCTCCGCTCCGATGATGTCTCTGCAGTTGAGGGCCCTCCTGTACGGCCGCGGCGATTCCTGATCCTCCTGGATCGCCGTCTCTGTTCCGGCTCATCTGCCTGTTGGGATGAGGAGCCGAAGCCATCTTTCCCTGCCCTGTAAAGCTCCAGCCAGGCACAAACATCCTCCGGGGTGTCGAAAAACTGAGTTTTGTCGTCGACAATGATGCGGAGCCTCGCAGGATAGAGGAGCGAGTACTGGATGCCCTCGCTCCTGAGCTCGCGCTTGACCGCCAGAAAGGAGAACCGCTTGCGTTGAGTCTCATAGGTGTAATCTGGGAAGATGTTCACCTGACTGTTCGCCACTTTGAATGGACCATTATGTCTGGCGGCATTAAGGATTAAGTCCCTGTCCCGAAAGTGTAATAACCGTGCCACCACCGGTCTCGGGGCGCGTCCCTGTTGCGGTGGCCGCGCCGGGACTCGGTGGGCACGCTCCAGAGTGTAGAAGGAGGATAGCCCCTCCGGGGCCACAGTGTCGCGGAGCCAGGTCTCCAAGTATGTCACCATGTCGCCCTCCTCGATCTTTTCTGGGAGGCCCACTACACGGATGTTGTTCCTTCTGTTGCGGCCTTCCGCATCCTCCGCCCTCTGCTCCAGGGACGCAATTCGGGATAAGGCATCTTTCATCGTTGCAGCCAAGGTCTGCTGCGCCGGCTCCAAGGTTTTCACCGAGCCCTCCACTTCCTTGACCCGGTCCGAAAGTTTGCCATGGTCCGCTCTGAGGAGGCCTAGGCTCGTCGCCACCTGGGCAATATCCTGTTGGAGGGCCGATCTCGTGGTCGCTATCGCCTCCAGGATGCGGTCAAACTGTTGTTGCATCGGTGCGCCATCAGAACTTTTCGGGTCCCCACGTTCCTCCTTATCCTGGGCTTCCGAGTCTGAGGCTGTCGGGGTGGTCCCCTTGGCTCCTCTAGGTTTCCCCATGTCACCGGGGGCACTTCGTGAAGGTCCCGGAGTAGGCGTCTCCGGGCGCAAATGTCGACCACGACCTTCCCGGTTACTGGTCTTCAAGTCGTGTATGGGAGACCCCCTTCTCCAGGGCCTGTGGAGACTCCTCCGCTTCGGCTCACGCCACCGCCACGGCGTCCGAGGGCACCGATGAGGGGGCGGAGATAATCGCCGCCTAGCCGGGCAGGCCCGCTCAGCCGCTAGAGACCCTGGGTGAGGGTCACCAACTCCACCTGACGATTTGTGGCGCCAAAGTGTCGTGCCTCCCATGGAAATGGACTGGTCAGGAGAACGTAGCTGGGTGCGGTGTCGAAGGTTAGGCCACCGTCTGGGTCACAGGGCGTCCGCTCCCGGGGTCCCCTATAACGTGGGCAGCCGCCCAGTCACTCAACCGAGCGCAGGCTCGCTGGAAAAAGTCCGATCCAATTGATATCATGTACACAGAGCCGCCGGTAATGGCAAAGCCGGGCGTAGGTCGCTGCTCGCGCCGCTCCTCCGAGTCAGTGGGTCCGACCAGGGGGACAAAGAAGTCCGGGCGCCATGTTGGGTCGCACTCCGCAACTCCGCAAACTTCGGTGTTACTCCGGATCAACCCTCGTCCAAGCCCCATCAGGGGCCCCGGCAGGTCTCCATCGGTCCGCTCAGCGGAATGCGGGGTCTGGGGTGCCCCGCAGCCTCCGATTTACAGGATAATTCCGGGCTCAGTCCCGGAGCCGAGCTCTCAGGCGACCATCGCCATCGGCGCCCAAGCCACGCCCCTCCTGCTTATGCTTACTCATATGAACACCTTGGCCTAACAAAAAAGACCTGACTCATTTGCAGACTGGCATCATAAAAACTGGCTGCCATCTTAAGAACTTAAATGCTCCTCCCACTGGGTCTAACCAAATACCTGACCATTTACCAGAGACAGAGAAAACATGACACAGGCCATTTGTCCAGCCTTTTTGCTTACCCTTCTAAGCTTCTCTTTCCTGTAATTCCTTCTTAAGTTCACTGTGCCCATACCATACAACATTATAATCAATGACAGCTGAACACCACATCTCTTCTGCAACCACAAAGGAATAAACCTGGACCCTGATCTGTGTCCTTTTTATAATTAAAAAGTAGAAAAACATGATAATATTGGGAGTAGTCCTGCACATAACTAAAATACCGTTTAGGGACTTTTAGTGCTAATACCCTCACTAGTAGCTGATCTATTGTGTCCTTTATAATCTTGATAAGTCTATCTACTAGTCTGTTAGCTTTAGGATGGAAAACCACAATCCTTTTATGATATATCCCATGCTGACCAAGGTAATCCTTCATACTAATGACGGAAAATTGTGGACCTTTGGCCAATACAAAGTCTCTGGAAATCCTTCCCTTCAAAATATCACCCAAGAATTCAGTGACCATAATGGTAGTAGTTTTGTTTAGCATCCTTGTGTTTGGCCACTCAGTGAAATAATCCACAAAAACCATGTCTAAGCTTTTCTTTCTAGTTAACACTATAAAAACATCCAATTATGTTTATACCTACCTGCCTCTAAGACCCTTTTGGTGACCACTGATTTGGTCTCCACTCTACAGGCCGTTACAGATTTCTCACTATTAATTCATAAATCACGCTTCGTGACCTATTTATTCAATGCCTCATCCATTCAGGCCATCAGTAATACTTCCTGGTATTTTCATAGTCCTGAAACTCTCTATGGGGACTTCTTGGCTCTGCTGGTAAAAAATCTTCCACCTCAGACCAAATTGAGGAACAATTGTCATTTCTTATTAAGACTTTATTTTCTCTTGCCAATTTACTGTGCACCTTGAAAAATGCTCTTGATTCGTTTTCTAGCTTATTCTCTTCAGATCAACTGCTTAACACTTACTCCAACACAAAATTAATTCCTTTTGTCTATAGTAGACTCGATATTTCACTCCTCTTTGATCCAGCGGGACACCAACCTGCGGACAATATTCACTAAATACTCAGCTGGGCCCATGAACCACACTGATTCATCATCTGGGCTCATGAACCCCGCTGGGGATCAATTTTTTTAGGGCTAATTCTTTATGTCAGTTTGCCTCCCAGTCTTGAGCCTATTTAATATTAAGCCCTTTTTTTCTTACAAATGGATCTATTTTTGTTGATTTTATTTGGTACTTATGACAATGAAATTGCGTTTACCTGTTCTGTTCATTAAATAACCTCGGATAAGGTTTAAAGGTTTATCTGAATTTTACTATGAGAATCAAAGACAAACTGCAGTGTTAACTCCATCATTCGGAAGAGGTAAGATTCGATTTATCTAAATTAAACTATAATTTTCAATGACAAGTACCTCAGGAAGAGAGGAAAGAGAGAAAAGGCACATTGACAAAATACACAGATTTATATTTACCTAGGATGGTGCAAGAGCAGACCCCACTGGCCATTAGTTATGTGCCCCTTCGGAAACTCAGGAAATAGATTCAGGACAGGAATAGGACAGGACAGGTAGCCTCTTCTGGATTAGACGCTTGCATCTCACCCCTCTCTGATGCAAATTTCCTCCTCGATTCTTCTGCGATCTTCTTTCTAATTCTATTTGTTTGAAAATTCTAAGTCTGCATCTTTAGGTATTTCGATCAGCATTCGGACAGCATATCTATCTCTCAGTGTTCTGGCAGCGACTGCAGTAACTAATCTAACTAACTACACCAATTATAACTTTTTAATGGCATGTTCTACCCCTAAATATTTCAACCTTACGAAACTCCTAATTCTGATTGGTCAAGCCGAGGGGCATGATCATCGCACCATGCTAAGTTTAATACTTTTCTTGAGAGCATTGTCTTATGTTCCCGCCCATTAATTTGTTTCTCCCAAGCTTTAATTCCCACCCATGTTCATAATGCTTTAACAACAAGGAATACATTTTTCTACAGTTGTCCATTGAGTCTTCAGGATGTTAAGCTGGTTCCCAGGACATGTAGAAAGAATGTCCTTGGCCGGGTCCCAGAGCTCATGACTCCGGAGTTGTCTCTTCCGCGCATGAGTATGGTCTCACATGGGTGTCAGCCCTTAGCTTTCTTTAAGGCCCAAATATGAAGTAATGGAGAGGTCAAAGAGACAAAGTATTAGATTAAAATCAAATCATTTCACTGTATACCACCTATCTCTACTCTAATCCCATTTACTTATAAATACTATTTATGCATTAGCACTCAGTATATAACACAGTTTAGTTTCAGAAAAGCAGATGCTTAACACGTTGTTAGAACTGAGGGTCTCTAGCTGGCAGAGGTAGGTACCACTGTCCAAATAGGGACCCTTGCTTCTAGTTAGGGTAAGGAGGAAACCCTTTGGGATAACCCCTGCTCACCCTCTAGGTAGCTTGGCACGAGCAGTCAAGGCTAATCAGAAAGCTATGTGTAAAGTATTTGTACCAACACTCTCTATTTAATCTAAACTACACAAGACCAAAACAACAAAAATCCAACATACACAGTTCAAGAATATGGTTGCAAAAAGAGTTCTTAAGGTTGCGATAAAAATAATCCACAGTTGCATGAAAAGTTCACAGTTGCGTCACGTTTAGTCAACAGTACCTTTAGATGCGACAAAGTTCCAAAAGCAGAAGCTGGTGCGGTGAAAAACAAGCGATGCGTTGCTCCTTAGACCTTGGGGAGGCGTTTGCGACAGCCCCGCTGCAGCAGCGGGCGTGTTGCGATGAATCCGGTCTGTATGGGAAGGAAGGCCACTTGTATGGATTCTGGTGCGTAGGCTCCATAGGAAATTTGCTCTCGCAAAGGCACGATGCGACGATCTCGTAGGGGCTGCGGCGTTCTCTGGGGCGACGATGCGCGATCCAGCGGCGATCTCTCTCTCGCAGCTCCTCGATGGCTCTGCGACGATGTTCACAGCGACGTGATGCGGTCCGCAAGCGAGCGGTGCGGCGATCTCACCCAGCGATGACAGGCTCTGCGATGATACTCGCAGCGATGGCAATCTTCCCCCAAGTGAAGGATGCGACGTCTTTGGCAGCAGCAACAGGCGCTGCGACGATCTCTACCTCTGTAGCGGCTGGAATTTCCTCGCACTGTCGGGGATGCGATGCAATAACTTTTCTGTAGCAAGGTCTTTAAATCTTAGTTTCCAGCTTCCCAGCACAGGTACAACTTCCAGAGGTACCAGACATGGGCCACGCACTCCAGGAAGGACAGAACTCTCCCAGTAGAGCTCAGGGGAAGTTGGGGGTGAAGTCCTTTTGTTCCTGGGACTTTAAAACAGGAAGCCAACTCTTCTCAGGGCCTTGGAGAATCCTTCAAGCAAGAGGACATATCACAAAGCAAAGTCCTTCCCCTCTCCTTGGCAGCAAAGCAACAGCAGGGCAATCCAGCATAGCAACAGCAGGACAATCTTCCTTCTTCAGTTTCAGCTTTCTCCTTGGCAGAGGTTCCTTCTTGATTCCAGGATTATCTAATTTTCTGTAGTCAGGGGTCCTATACTTATACCCCTAAAAGTCTTTGTTCCCTTTGCGCAGGAGGGCTCTGAGCCCGGTCTGAACTAGTTCTGGGTGTTCCTTGAGCACTTTGTTTTCCTAGCTTCTCTTTTCCTTTCAGAGTGAGGGGCAGGGTCGTCAGACGCCCAGCAGGAGGTGGAGCCAGTATTGTGGAAGGCAGGCACAGCCCTATTCGGGCCCAGGTGCTATCTCCTCCCACCACTCATGTTGCAAATGCAGTAATTCAGTCTAGGGCTGACTCAGCCAGCCTCCTGGGGAATCCCCAGCCCCTGTCACTCTCAAACCAGACAGTCAATACACAAACAGGCCAAGGCACACAGAAAGGGCAGACAAGAGAACAGCAACTTTCTAAAGTGCTGTTCTCAAACACAGGATTTAAAATCAACCTTTCCTAAAAGGTGTGTTATTAAATTCTGAGTTCAGGGATACTAGACTTTTATGTCCTATCTTGTTCCCATGGGAAGATATGCTGGTAGCCACTGTAGCCAGCATTCCCCATGATAGCCTATGGAGCAAGATAGCCTTGCAGCAGTGAACAACGAAAATGGCTGTAATTCACTACCAGAGCATGTCACCTGCACCAGTACATGCTCTACCTTCCACATGCACTAAACCCTGCCCAGGGGGGTACCTTGGGCCTTCCATAGGGGTGACCAATGTGCACAGAAAGGGAAGGGTTAGGCCCGGTCAGTGGTGACACTGACCAGGAGGACATGGCAGTTCACAGACTGCACACAGGCACTGCGGTGGCAGGCCTGAGACACCATTTTGGGGCTACTCATGTGGGTGGCACAATCAGTGCTGCAGGCCCACTAGTAGCATTTGTCATCACCAGCCCTGGCACACTCCGTGCACTTTACTAGGGACTTCCAATGATGCCAATCATGTATATCCAATCACAATAACAATTTACACAGAGAGCATATGCACTTTAGCACGGATCAGCAGTGGTAAAGTGCCCAGAGTCCTATTGCCGACAGTCACAGGTCAGGAAAAATAAGGGAGGAAGAAGCAAAAAGTTTGGGGATAACCCTGCAAGAAGGGCCAGTTCCAACACATGTGAGTTCTCAAGCTGTCATATTAGATGCTATTGTGCAGAAGCAGTTTTTCCCTCCAAGCGTTAAGACATCATGTAGCTGACGCTGTAACAGTGTCAGTACTCAGGATTGGTTTGTAGCTTGGAATGGTCCACCTCTAGATCTAACCAAGCCTGAACTGCTGTTATGGCACAGGTCATCGGAAGGATCAAGTGGGGGATGGAAAGGAAGGGAACAGCAGGGAGGGAGATCTGTAACACAAAACAACAGACCATGAAACCTCTCCTGCTCTCTGGTTAAATAATGGAATGCATATGGTTAATAACAAACAAGGTCTCGGTAGGACACCTCTTATACCTGTAAAGCAAAATGAGTGAACCTTGTAGTGTTTGTCGTTTTCGACAGACAGTGGTGCCTGTATGTGGAGGAAGCTTATCATGTATAACTGCGGAATACAAAAGAACATAAAGCCATGTACTCATAAACTCACTCTTTGTCGTTAGGTACAGTTATCATTACAACATTGCTCTATACGTACACATGAACATACAATTATCTATAATCCTTTGAACTTCACAGAGATAGAGCGTAGACCTCTACCACTCGTAATAACCCTTGCTAAAAATAGTCAGAATAATACTCAATATAACATTTATCAAGCCTCCACGTTATTCATAATGCATATTCCAGTGTAACAACCAACTCTAAAGGATAGGCAATCCAAGAACAAAACCTATGTCCCTTAGTGAGGTTTTGAGGATCCATAAAAGAATAATCACAATGTTACTCCCTGAGTAATGAGTCTCACACAGGAGTACAAGTAAAGCAGGAATTGAACAGTACTAATATCCACCAGTTACTGCCTGATGAGGATTGGGTAACAAGGAATCATGGGAGCCCTTCCTCTAGCCAGCTGACAATGCGGGCCGATACTTTTAGGAGCTGCCTTCTCCCTCTTTGCCGGTTGACAATACCGGCCGAAGTCAATCTCCAGAATCAGCCGACCTCCGCATGAGCATAAAGCTCCCCAATGGAGGTTTGGCTGAGCAAGAACAAGAATGGTGCAGAGCACCCTTACCGGACCACCAACGAAAGAGCCAGGAACCGCTTCAGCAGCAGTGCGGGGGGCGGACGAGGAATTTACGACCCCGGGGTGAAGAAACACTTCCTCTATATGCCGTCTTCTCACGATGAGGCATGGGAAATGTAGTTTGTTAGGGATCGGACGCGATTCTTCTTGTTTGCCGCCTTTCCCTCGAAGTGATTGCGCAACCTGTATTGCGCTCATGACAGACGCATGCGCAGTTTAATTTCCTGCGGTAGCAGCAATTTGTAGTTGCACTCGGTTTACTGGTTAGTAAAACCCATAGGCAAGCTTCCCTCTTTTCTAGAAAGTGTAAAATGTAGTGTAAAATTTGTATTACAAACGTTATTAATAATTTATTTCGTGGTTATATGAGAGGATTATATCCTAGCAAGTTGCTTATTTGCGAATTCTTGTTCCATTATCTTCTAGTATCAAAGCCATGTGGTGTGCTGCAGTGTTAAGAACTGTGAACGCAACTTCACGCTCATTCTTTAGTTCATTTGATTAGTCCTGGAAAGCAAATACAAGCCTGGCTTGCAGTCGGTGTGCGTGTCTTCAGGGTCTTAAACAATCTAACACTTCAGCTCTGCAAAGGCATATTCCTGTTCATTCCCTACATACTTTAAATATTTCTACAACTATTCCTCGGGAGGTGTGCGCTCTATGCACATAAAACTGAGAGATCTTCTGTCTCAATTATCCATTTTCTTTACTGACACATTTGAGTTTATTTAACTACACCAGATTTTTCTCAAATTCTGAACGTAATCCTTGATTATTTCCTCCTCATTTTCCAGAGCCTCAATTACTTTCCTTGCAACATTATAAAGCAGAGGATTTGTCCTGGGGTTGATCTTGGTGGGACAAACCCAAAATTGAATACGTTTCTTGGCTGCATATACACCCTCACGCTCCACCCACACACTCTTAATTCTGTTCTTCTCCCTTTTGAATTCTATTTCGGATAAAAAATGACTTGTATATCCCTTAGGACGCAAATCTGAGGTGTATGAGTTCCTGTCATTACATTTTTTGTCATGCAGTGCCTTCCCCCACAATTGAAAACCACAAACATTAATCTACCATCCTAACCTCGATTCGGCATTCACCATAATGTGTCTCAAAAGTAATAACTTCTGCTTCCATTTATCCCCATTACTAAGTACTGCATTAGGACTGAGATCCTGATTGTCATTCCCAATTACCCATGCATCAACCTTCATTTGCCTCCATCTTGCACACTGTTTGGACAAGTATTGTAAGTTTTGTCAACAATCTGGCATTCTTTGTATTTCCTAAAATGGTTGTAGTTTCCATACCAGTAACTTTGTTTTTCTAACTCCTTTTCGCTGTTGCTATACACAAAATTCTTGGCAGCTCGCCTGCTAGAGGCAACTGTCCTACAATCTGGCTTGTTGCATTCTTTCACTAGAGCTCTAGTACAACATTAGCCTTTTGTACCTGAATTCTAGTGCTTGTCATGGGTGTTGAGCTGGAACTAGGGGGCACCAAAGAAAGTGAAAATGTTTGTGTTTTGTTATTTCTCATAATAAAGAGTTACAAAACCCAGAATAATGAGAGAGACAATTTACAGTCTGTGCAAAACCTGCCACTGCACATTCATAATAAAACATTACATCCTCATCATTCTCGATCCACATTGCACTGCTTGCCCAGGACAAGATTCCTCAGTAATCACCCTGTAATGCCTATCATTTAATTTAGTTCTCTGTGAATTTTAGCTTGGGGAAATTCACTGGCACATCCACAGTTGGCAGAAGTTCACTGCGTCGCATCTCCCGCTGTTAAATTCCTTGTGCAGATGCTCTGTGCAGGGTTTGGCATCCATCATTGTTTCTGAAGTATTATATTTCATTGCGCGAGACATCCACAAATCACTTTTTTTTTTTTTCCTGTGGTTAGATTGTCTCCTCAGTTTTCTTATATGCCTCCCTTCCTATTGTTATGCATTGCAATTCTGCAAGGCCAGATAAATTTAAACATTTACATAGTGCACAATACAGCTAAGACTAGCTCCAGGCGTTAGTCTCACCGAATGAGGCTATAATACAGCTGTTTTCATTTTGTTTTATGAATTTGATGATATTTTCATCAGCTCATAAGACATGGAAAGAGAATGTCTGGGATTTTGGAGATTTCCCCCATCCGTAGTGACAGAGCCTACAGAGATGATCCAAGTGTTATTTCAGAATTTAGGCTACTTGTACGATCATGCTCGATTACTGGATCTTGAAAGTAGTCTGAAACGTGTATATAATGTAAGGAACTTAGGGGGTGCTAGTAAACCGGAAAGGCAATAACGTATTACAACATAATCCTTTCAACTTTATTTATTTTTACTATATCTTGATTCATTGACTTCAATCATTTGTCATATTTATAAAAATACATTTTTCATATTATATAAAAAAGAGACATTTCTACAATCATGATCTATTCATCCCCAGGTAGAGAACAGTCCACACATACCACTCACACACATATATACATTCCATTCATAACCCATCCAAAACTCCACAGGATTGTCCCAAATTGTACGTTTTAGCTGGTTCTGGTCTCAATGGCCCTATGTGGGGCTACTGCTCATGAGTAGGTTAGAAAAAGGACATGGTCAACGTGTTTCGGTGGCGTAAGGAAATAGTAAGCCCACCTTCATCAGGACCCGCAGATTATCATATCAAAAGTTCTCAACATCCTGGGAAGACCTGAAAACATGTATGGAGAAGTCCAACGGTTAATAGCCCATAGCGACAACAAACTCTCTCTCTCTATATATATATATATATATATATATATATATATATAACAAAAAAATGGCCACGAGTATGAGCCAGCCTAAATACACTGTGCAGGGTTGATGGTCTAGATGACCATGGAAAGGGAAGAGGGTACTTACACATAACACTACATTTAAATCAGGTCTAGACTCGAGGACTCTATGGTCCAGTTGAAGGCAAGGAGCCGAAACGCGTAGACCGTCCGTTTTTTGATGCACTTTTATTTTGCACATGGTGTGTAAATAAATCAAGTGAAAACTAACCTGTTGCTGTGCCGTGTCTTCATCTGCGGGAATCGTGGGGAGAAGAAGCTGAAGCAAAATTTGGCGCGTGCACTGGAACGCGCAACACGGGCACTCCTGGAAGAGGTGAAGCAGTCGAGAAAAGCAATTGAAAATCCAGTGAGTTTGAGGTGGAAGAGAAACGACCGACTTCTCTGCTGCAAGAGCCGGGGGCTCCGTGATACATGCGTTGTGAAGACTTGCAGTGAGAAGAAGATTGCGGGAAGATTGGAAAGGCGAAGGACTCGAGGGTGAGTGAACCGGCTGGGGTGTGTGTCAATTTCGCTTTACTCTGTAGCGCGGCGGAGGCGGCGTTCAGGTGGAGTGAGGAGACAGCCTCCCGTCGGCGAACTAGCCATCGGGAACGGTAGCCGGGGTGTAGCTGGAAGAAGGAAAGCAACTGTCTGAGAACTGACTCTTCCCTTGTCACGAACCGCTCACCTCACAATCCGCAACCCCACAATCCGAACACCCGCGGAAAGCGGGACAACATTAGAGAATCACCCGGAGGGGGAGCCGAGAAACTACATCGTCAACGTCGGTGAAATCCAATATCCCTTAAAGGGGCCGTGCAGCATATCAGGAACCGAATGAACACAGGGTGTTCAGTAGGAGCAACAGACACTTTGGGGGCCAGCGAACTTTGCTATAAGGGAGCTGAAAATCCTTGAAATCTATAAACAAAAGACACACCTGGCAATAAAAACGGTGCATCAATAAGAAGTTAACAAAGTCAACCCTGCACAGTTACAAATGGCAGACAAATCCAGGAATCGCCAATTAAGGGCGAGCAAGTTATTGAACGATGATAATCCCCCCCCCCCACAACAACCACCGAATCTAAAGGGGATGGAGGAGAGAGAACAAAAGAAAGAACGATTGCAAACCTAGTTAGAGAGCTACAAATACAGCGAATGCAAGAAATAAATAAGTGGTGGGAAAAAACAACACTTGAAAAATATATTGAATATAAGAGAATCCCGCGAGGATTGAGAATCCTCATAATGCCAACCTTAAATGACTTGGATATGGATTTAATCAAACTATGGCAAACAGATACAAATGAATGCTCCTTCAAGTTAATGAGAACTTTGATCATCCATGCCGAAAGGAAATTAGAGAAAATTACGAGTACAATAACGGCATTAGAATCTGAACTCGCAGATATCCCCACATCGGAAGAAAATAAAGAAATCATTGAGAACATGGAAAGGAAGGTGGCAAAACATGAAATGGAGGTGGAGAAACGAAAGGCCAACAAATTCACCAGAGACAGGCTGGATTACATGAACGGGCGAATCTATACATTCGCTTGCAAAAATGACACCTTGAGAAGCCATGTAGCAATGGACAAGAACATGGATACAGTCACTGAACCGACGGAGGAGGTTGATAGTTCGGAAGTGAGCTCTGTTGAAGGAGAATCCACCAGTACACCACTGGATTTTCGGGGGGAAATACAGCTAGCACACATGGTGACGCGACAGAGAGGAAGAGGCAGATCCAATGCGTGGGGAAGGGAACAACGACCACCGAAGAAACCCCCAACAAACCAAAAACCAGAAGGGGTGGAAAAAGAAGCAAAACCAAAACGAGGCAAAGGAAAGCAAAAGTAGCTATAAGAAAGAAGATGTCGATATCCAACAATATAGTTATAAACGTATCAAGTAAGAAATTGACGGATATACAGCTAAGACTTTTAAACAAAGGCCTCTCATATTGTCCAACGAGAACTATGAATATACCTAATGCACGCATTGATCTATACAAATTTTGCCGGAAAGTGAAACTGAAAAAATATTTTGCGGAAAAGGACTCTAGAAAATCTCATGTCCCTAAAATGAACAAAATAACATCTACTGTCGTACAAAAAGATCTGCCAGCTATGATAACTCTCGCATCAATTAAGGAGAGCCCCTCAACAAGCCAAGAAGACCACACAATATCACCGGAAATGGAAATCGAGTTCTGTAACACTTTGGGGATAGCAACGAACTTTGACGGCAATAGCGGATTGAAAAGAAACTCAAAATTTTGTCCGCAACTTCCACCAGGCAACAAAGTGGATTTGTTCCAAGAACTGATGGTTGAAGAAATAACGAAGATCTCTGATAAATCAGCCGGGGAAGTGAAGAAAAAACAAAATCTCTCACCAGAGGATGTATAAAGCCATGTCTGAATTGAAAAACGATACATCAATAATTATCAAATCATCTGATAAAGGTGGTAATCTCGTTGTACAGGACGTTTCCAGCTATATTGAGGAAGCAAATAGGCAATTAAATAACCAAGAGCATTATGAAAAATTAACAAAAACCCCATGGAGGAATGAACCAGCGAATATCACACCATGTTGTTGTGCTGGATAGAAAGAGGCCTACTTGATTTCGAGGAATATTGCTACCTAAAAACTGACAATCCAATTGTGGCAACCATATACTTTTTACCAAAGGTTCACAAATCCCTCAAATGCCCTCCAGGAAGACCGATCGTAAGTTCGATAGGATCATTACTGGAATCCACATCAGGATTTATAGACATTTTCCTAATGAACTACGTAACAGCCTTACCATCCTTTCTGAGGGACACAATGGATTTCTTACACAAAATCTCTGAAAGTGAATGGAGACCAACCTACTTAATGGCAACCATTGATGTTGCCTCGCTCTACACCTCAATTCGCCACGAGGATGGCGTGAGGGTTGTCAGAAATGCATTAAAAGCACGCTCCGTGAACCTGCTGGAACATACAACAATGTTACTAGACATGCTTCTTTACTGCCTGACACACAATGCTTTCCTGTTTCTGGGGGGGTGTACCTCCAAAAACAAGGGACTGCCATGGGGACATCATTTGCGCCCACCTATGCAAATCTCCTGATGGGAGCATGGGAAAGCGAGGTAGTGAGGAAAGACCAAGAGAATCTGGAGGGGCCCAGAATAAAACTTTGGTGTCGTTTCATAGACGACTTGTTCGTCATATGGGACGGAAATGAGAACTCACTAAAAACTTTCATTGGGTCTCTAGAAAACAATGATTATAACCTACACTTCACCTCAACAATCAGTTCTAGGACATTGATCTTCCTAGACGTGGAAATATCAGTGAAGGACAACAAATTGTGCTCCAAGATCCACAGGAAACCGACCGCATGTAATAGCATCCTCCACGCGGATAGTGGACATCCTGTAAGATTGAAATGGAGCATTCCATATGGCCAAATGTTACGAGCAAAAAGAAACTGCTCTGAACAGGAAGATCTGGTAGAAGAAATAAACAAAATGAGTACAAGGTTTCTTGAAAGGGGATACCCTGAAGACGTAATATCCTCTGCAAGAACCAGAATGCATATGAAGAACAGAACTGATCTACTGGTTCCGAAGAACAAAAGGCCAGATAACACCGTGGATCCTGAAACCAATCATGAGAATGAAGTAACTAGATTAATCATGGATTTTGATAACCAGAGTACCAACATGAAAAAGGCAATTAGAAAACATTGGCAAGTTCTACTTTTGGATGATACTTTAAAAAAGATCTTAACGGTGCACTCTAGTATCACATATCGAAAGACCTCTTCCCTAAGGGACATCTTGACACAAAGTCATCTGGACCGAAAGGAAGGGATCAAACAAACTTGGTTGACCACACCAGGATTCTGGAGATGCTAGAAGTGCAAGGCCTGTGAGCACGGAGTAAACATCAAAGACTACAAGTTGCAAAACGGCAAAACAGAAACAATCAAAGACCATATCACATGTGATTCGAAGTGTGTGGTCTATAGACTACAATGTCCATGTGACAAGTTTTACATCGGGAGCACCATAAACAAACTGAAACTAAGAATAATCCCGCCCTATTAAAATATTCAGGGATCAAGTTAAGCAAAATCTCAGAAAGAGGCGGTGATCAAACTGTACAATTAAGACGACTTGAATCGAGAATAATACTGAGTATGGGAACTGAGGTGCCGTTTGGGCACCATCTGGATGCCGAACTACATGTACATCTGTAGATAGAAATGGACGTGGTATAAATCATGAGACTGAATTTTTCACAATGGAGTATGTTGATTAATGTACATAATGAGTATGATGAATTATGTAAAAAGATGTGGATGATATTGGATACAGCACATACCGGAACCCAAACCATAATATCAAATTAAACCTACTGCTTCTGTATACAGGATATAATCAGGGAAGTTAAACAATAACAAATATAGAACTCAAGAGAGATTATTGGGATATGGATTTGTTTGATATAAGGTACTTTACAGATATCATGAATAACCAACCCCACAATTTCAGCATAATTGGCCATAGAATCCAGAACCAACTGAATATGTACATAATTGTAGATACATGATTTTGATATCGGTTATGATTTCGAAAAAGTATATATATTTCTGTAGGATTTTTTGTATGGCTATAAGAATTTGAAAAATTTGAAAAAAAATGTTTTGTTTAGAAATTAGCTGACCCTGAAAAGAGAATAGTACTTTACTTGAAATAGTGAAAAGTAATAAGTTTCTAGTTTAAAACTTTACCTTATGATTTGAACTGTATATAGGAAGGGGTGGGGAAATGGTCACTATGATTAGACAATCATACCATTGTAAATATCTCATTTTGGTTTGGAAAGGTTTGTTTGAACATGAGTACTTCACAGTAATTTGAAAACAAAAAATGGCCACGAGTATGAGCCAGCCTAAATACACTGTGCAGGGTTGATGGTCTAGATGACCATGGAAAGGGAAGAGGGTACTTACACATAACACTACATTTAAATCAGGTCTAGACTTGAGGACTCAATGGTCCAGTTGAAGGCAAGGAGCCGAAACGCGTAGACCGTCCGTTTTTTGATGCACTTTTATTTTGCACATGGTGTGTAAATAAATCAAGTGAAAACTAACCTGTTGCTGTGCCATGTCTTCATCTGCGGGAATCGTGGGGAGAAGAAGCTGAAGAAGTGTATATGTATATATATATATATATATATATATATATATATATATATATATATATATATATATATATATATATATATATATATATATTCACTTAAAAAACCATAGGTTTCAGGCCTTATATAGTTAGGAATTAGCATTTAAAAAAAACATTGAAATTGCTCCTATATAGTTAGTTGTACTAACTATATTTCGCGCACCCGCAATCCACTGCTGATGTCACATATTACATCATTCATGACATGGTCAGTGACATCACTGTTAACATCTCACATGACGTCACTGATGACATCTCATTTGACGTCACTGATGACATCACTGATGACATCTCATTTGACATCACTGATGACATCACTGATGACATCATCCAGTGACTGTGTGTTTCTGTAAAGTTTAAATATGTTTTACATATTGAAGAATGAGTGGATGTATAAGTGTCTGGATGAAGGATTTAGTAGGTGCGTGACTGACTGTATGAGTGAGTGATTAAATGTGTCTTACTAAATGCATGGGTTAGTGACTAAACTGTCTCAATGTGTGCATCAGTATGTCTGTTGTTGTGTAAGCTGCTGCATGTGTTGATCAGTAGCTATATGAGTGGCTATATGGGTTATTGATTGGTTGCCCAAGTATTTGAATGGGAGACTGAGTGTGTGTGTGGGTGGCTGGGAGGTGTGTGACTCTGTGCATAGATGTGTGAGCTGTTGATTCACTAAGTGTATGAGTTCAAGAGTGCATGTGGAAACAGCTATATGGGCGGTTGACTGTGTGCATGGGTGTGTTGGTGAGTGAAAAGATATCTCAGTGCTACATGTCCAAGTAAGTACATATGTAAAATTGAGTGCATGTGAGAGTTGGCATATATAAATGACTATACATGAGAGCCAGTGAATGTGCGAGTGGCTGTATGGATTATTGTGTACTTGTAGCAGTGATTGTATAAGAGAGTAAGTATGTGTTAGTATATGTTTGAATAAGTAAGGTGTTGTGTGTGTAACTGTATAGTTGAGGAAATGGAAGTGTGATTGATTCTTTGCATGACTGACTAGGTGTGTGAGTAACTCCATGGATGAGTGGCAGTGTGTGAGTGTCTGTATAGGTGTATGAGTGCATATGATAGTGTTGTATTGATGAGTGACTATATGTATGAGTGATTCTATGTGTGAATGAGTGAATGTGTGTGTAGACCTAGGAATCAGTGAGTGCGTATGTAGTAACTGGTATTGGTGTGTCAATGGTTTCAAGAATGGCTGTCTGTATTTAACACTGGGTGTATCAAAGGTTATATTAGAGTGTGAGGAGGTGCATCGTATTATCACATGAATGATATCATCAGTGATGTCAAATGAGATGTCATCAGTGATGTCATCAGTGATGTCACTGACCATGTCATGAATGATGTAATATGTGACATCATCAGCAGTGGATTGCGGGTGCGCGAAATATAGTTAGTACAACTAACTATATAGGAGCAATTTCAATGGTTTTTTAAATGCTAATTCCTAACTATGTAAGGCCTGAAACCTATGGTTTTTAAGTGAATTTGCAAGATTTTTAAAATGCTAATTCCTAACTATATAAGGCCTGAAACTTATGGTTTTTTAAGCAAATTTGCAAGGTTTTTTAAATGCTAATTCCTAACTATATAAGGCCTGAAACCTATGGTTTTTAAAGTAAATTTGCAAGGTTTTTTAAATGCTAATTCCTAACTATATAAGGCTTGAAACCTATGGTTTTTTCAGTGAATTTGCGAGGTTTTTTAAATGCTAATTCCTAACTATATCAGGCGTGAAACCTATATTTTTTTCAATAAATTTCAAAGGTTTTGTAAATGCTAATTCTATTAGTGGATAATGTTTATATATGTTATTATCCTTCTGGGGCCACCTGAGCAGCCATCTTGTTTCTCAGGAGAAGTGAGGCACAAGAGAGCACAAAACAAGATTGGAAAACGTGAAAAGGGGGCAGGGTTGAGACCCCCTGACCCCCTAGCCCTTCTCAGGGGGTCCCAGAAGGACCACCAAGTGCAAAATTATTATTATTTTTTTAAATCGCGGGGTACGCGCACAGTAACCCGCGATTTAAAAAAAAAATATATATATATTTTGCCCTTGGGGGTCCTTTTGGGACCCCCTGAGAAGGGCTGGAGGGTTGGGGGGTCTCTACCCTGCCCTCTTTTCGTGTTTTCCACTCTTGGTTTGGGCTCTCTTGTGCCTCAGTTCTACTGAAAAACAAGATAGTGGCCAACACTTCCTGGTTTGGACAGTTTGGAATGTTGACAGTCGACTGCCAGCCAATCAGAAACTCGCTCGCGCACGTAGGGTACGCGCACGTATGCGTACGGTACGCGTACCGTACGCGTACAGTGCACGTACTGTGAGCGCATATAGATATATAATTTGCTCAAATTCAATTTTCTCAACAACTACTGGAGGGATTTTCACCAAATATAGAAAAGGCACTACTGCATACCTGTCCCTACCATTTTGCCAAGTTTGGTGTATATTACTCACCTTTAAAATCGCTTTTGAAAATATAGAACAGTGTCAAACACACAGAAGATTTTCTTAAGCAGAATCTCTGAAATGCAGCTCAGACACTGGAACCAGAAATGGCACACTTTCCCACTCATTCTTCACACATATCTCAGGTCTTAACCAATGAAATGTTTTCCCACACTATTTCAAAACTAAACTAACATTTCAATTGGTTCTACATTCCCACACTTTCAAACTCACATAATGTTCACCCATCCCCTAGTGCTCATTCAACCTGTTACCATGGTAACTCCCACCTAAGAAGGACACAGGTAAAAAGTTCATCATACTATGTTGCAAATGAATCCAGCAAGATTCTTTGACCTTTCAATATAACAGCTAATCATGTGTAATGTTCCTTTCAATGTCTTTTTCTGAACCATTAGAATTGCCTCTTTTTAAAAACAAAACTATGCACCCTAATATGCTGTGCTGCATTCTCAAAAAGCACCAATCATTTCTTACATTTCAAGTGCAGTGAATGTCATCCTCTTTTTTTTCTAAACTGCAAGCTTTACAAATGCCATTTCATTTACATCCCTCATCTGAGTACAACCAGATCTACCTTAGTACTCCTTACAAATTAACAACTCATCCTTCTAGAAAACTGTTGAACAGTAAATTCTGTGTCAATCTCACACCTCAGAAGTATACCTCAAACACTAAAATCTCAAAAAGACTGTGTTTCCCTCTCATTTCTCTTACATATTCACATACCAGCCAATCACATTTTAAAAACACACAAAATCAAAACCAAAGTAACATTTTAAGTGGTTCAATTTATCAACACTTTCAAACTCACATAATGTTCAGCCTACCCCCAATGCTCTCTACCAATTACCCTACTAACTCTCCACAAAACACCTACCCAAACCCAAAGGCGAAAGAGTCATCACTCCATGTTGCACTCAACCAACATCTATACACTGAAACTTGTTATTTTAATGTATTTCTTTTTTGTCTTTTTGAGCCGAAGTCCACGCACGGTGCGCGGACCCCGCGATTTTAATTTATTTTTTATTTTTATTGTTTTCAACCTTCGGGGACCTTTACAGACCCCATGACAAAACCTAGGGGGCTCAGGAATCTGTACCCTGCCTCCTTGTCAACTATTACACTTCTGTTTACAACCACTATCATCTGCCACAAAAACAAGATGGCGGACAACACTTCCTCATTTCGACTGACTGGAATGTTGACAGATGTCTAACAGCCAATCAGAATTCCGCGCACGCTAAGGTCCGTGCACGTTCAAGGACAGTGCAAGGACGGTGCAAGCCCGTGTGCGCACGTGTCCCGCCTATAGATATATAATTTGAAAAAAGTCGATTTTCTCAACAATTACTGAAGGGATTTTCACCAAATATACAAAAGGCACTTCTGCATACCAGGCTCTACCATTTTGCCAAGTTTGCAGTAATTCCATTCAGCCGTTCGGGCTGTAGCTGTGTCTAAGGGTCCTATGGAAAATTGCATTGGACTCAATTTCACATTCAATTTTCTCAAAAACTACTGGAGGGATTTACACCAAACATACAAAAGGCACTGCTGCATACCAGTCCCTACCATTTTGCCAAATCTGGTGTAATTCCGTTCAGCCGTTCGAGCTGTAGCCTTGTCAGAATGTCCCTATGGAAATTAACATGGGGAAAACATGTTTTAGGGCCCCCCTTTTTTCTCAGCCCCCGCTTGACGAATCCCCCCGAAACTTTCAGGGAAGGAGCGGAGTGCAGCCAGGCAAATTTAAGGAAAATTACAGGCAGATCCCTCAATCGGCGCCAAAGTTATTCCCAATAGAATGTTCAGAATTTCCTATGGTAACTAGGTCCTAACTATATATACCTACTGGCTATCGCCAGTAGGATATATATATATTCGCAATTTCAACACGGACCCTGGTGTGCGAGTCGTTTGTGTGGTTCCTGGGAGGAAGAAACCTTGTTTGGGAGCCCTTTCAATCATATATATATATATATATATATATATATATATATATATATATATATATATATATTGATTGGACCAACTATATACAAACCTAATACTATACATAAATCAAGTGTGATACAATACACACGTGCCACCTTATACCCAGAAAAGACAGTGTCATCAAACATCAAGATCATCTAAATGCATTAATCCTGTGAGGCTCACTCAGACACAGGATAAGACACAAATTATTAATCTGTGCCACCATAATCCATAAAATTATAAACAAAAAAAGGGGTGGGAAACCAAGAATATACCACAGATACTTACTATACTGTGTTGTATAGCAAAGAGCACACAGCTCATCACTAAGAGGCTGTTGTGTCCCAACACTCTGTAAACATTCAAAAGGTCTGCCTGGTTCCTAGCAAGGAGAAGTAGGTGATCTATTACAGTCAGATAATTCTAAAACAAGAAACCTTACAACCCATATCACCCTCCAATAGACAGCTTTCTTACCAACAGTGTTATATATCTTTTCCTATATTTCTTTTTATGTGAATTTGGCACCTAAGGAAATCCCTGTCGTACCATCAGGTTTCTGCCTATTCTATTTGAATTACAAAAGGAGCCAAGTTTCTGGGCTTTTGGCGGTGTTTATACACAGTGTTGCTACTCTTAGAAGATCTTCCAGTTTTGAGCACCTTTATTCATTTAAGGTATTTTGTTATGCCCCTAGTTCTTAAATGAGAATCTTTTGAACCTCTGTATAAAAGAATGTCCTAGTCTAATAAAATCCTTAAAAAAATTACCTTCTAGGCAGAAACCTGATAGGACCAGCCTCCATGTCTGCCTTACCCCTTACCTTCCTGGTTTGGCAAGCATGAACTAAATAGATGGTGCCCTCGTCTTCATTTTTTTAACTATTGAGGAGAGATATTCTCATCTGTGTGGGTATGTAGAACCAAGCTGTGGAAAGAAATGAGGATGATGAGTTAGGAGAACATAATACATATCGTTTGACAACTTAATACATGCATTACCTTCCCATACTCCCCCTTTCCCATATCTTATTCCTATGCCAAATAGGTACATGCAGAATGATCTAGGAGGATTCCTCAGCATTAAAAAAGTTGTTTTTGAATTGTTTTTTTACACGTCTAATTTCCTGCAGAGGCCCAACTCTTGGCATATGCTCTCTTTTCTTTCACCTCTCCCACATGTACAAACTGCACAATTTTTGTCACTATGTAAGGAGCAACAAGAGGCCATCCATCACCCTTATCCTTATTCGTTTTCGTCAGGCAAAAGAAGCCCTGATCCTGGGCGACCCATCGAGGCTCTACAGGGGAAAATCACTTTCTTGGTTGCTATATAGGTGTCTTATAGACCATCTAGTTCCTGGTTTGCTCGTCCAGCTTCTGTCGCATACATCTCTGCCTGGCATTTCTCTCCTTGGCACGCGAAGGGCCAAAGATGTTGAGGGTTTTATCTGTTTGTGACTGTTAGGCCCAAGAAACCGCCCACAGATCATCTACAACTATCCCATCAAAATCACCAGTCAACTGCCAGCCCCTCTTGAGTGAGAGAAGGTTTGCTGCCGACTTGAACAATGGTGAATCACAAGACTCATTGATTTAAACATCCTGAGAAATGTGGCCACGTATTCACCTCACTTAAAATTGTGCTCAGTTAAAACTTGCTCTGCCGTTTTCCATATCTGTGATGTTCACAGTATCATTGACCTCTGACGATCAGAGATGTGATTCACAGATCCTTTCACGTTATTACCTAATGAGCAGTCTGACTGTAGTGGTGGAGTGCCCCAATCCATCTTCACAATGTATGGTGGTACTCTTTTGCAATGCAATTAAATAAGTGTTTCTGACAGTTAGAACTAATAACGTCTTCAGTGCATTAGGTGCATGTGTGGTGTCCTGACACACAACACTCGAATAGGATCAAAACCGTTCTGAACGGTTGTTCAGATTCCACTTTGCACATGCTTTTACTGCTGGTCTTGTTTATGTATCAAAACCGATAAATGTCATCTTTATAAGATACATTTCTTTTGTACTAATCAAACCAAATTAGTATTCATTTGAAATGTATGCTCTTCAATTGTTCTTAAATCGGGGAATTCATGTTTGATGTATTTCTGGCTGCACATTTCATAAGGAGCATGTATTACCTAAAAAAGGGACCATGACTAATATTATTCTAATCGCATTTATTTCGCTCTTACTGCCTCGATGAGGCGTGAAAGCGATATTTTTCGGCGAGTAGCACGCTACTCCTGAACCCATTAAGGATTAGTGGTGAATTAGTATAGTGAAATATGAAAGTAATTTGAGTGGTGGGTGTGTTATTCAGTTATTTTGATTGAGAAGGATAGCAAAGGTACAGAAGAGTGAAAAAGGTTTACATTTATATAGCACTTGCTACCCCTGATGAGGTGTTGAAGCGTTTTTTTTCAGCTAGTAGCACGCTACCCGGAAAGTAATTTGAGTGCTGGATACGTTAGTCAGGTATTTGGATTGAGAAGGATAGCGCAGGGAAAAAGGTTTGCATGTATATAGCGCTTGCTACCCCTGATGAGGTGTTAAAGTGCTTTTTTGGTGAGTAGCACGCTACTCTGGAGCCCATAATGGATTAATGGTGAATTAGTACAGTGAAATATGAAATGAATTTAAGAGGTGGACATGTTAGTCTGTTATTTGGATTGAAAAGGATAGTGGTATTGTTTTGGAGGTCATAGCAGTAGTAGGAGGCTTGGGATGAGTAAAAGGGATATGAAGGGGGAAGAGTCAGAGGGCATGGTTTAGAAAGGCTTGTTTTGGGGGATCGGAATAGTAAAAGAGGTATGAGATGATGCAAGGAGGGGTAGAGTTGGGAAGTCTAGAAGGGTTATTTTGAGGATCATAGTAGGCGGTATGAGGTTTGGGATGAATGAGTGAGTGGAGGTAGAGAATATATTGATAGAGGTACAGGGTGAGAAATAGGGTAGTGCATTGGAAAGAGTAGTGGAAAGAGGTTTGAGATGAGTCCGAGTTGAGGTCCAGGATATATTGAGAGAGGTTTAGCCTGAGAAATATGGTAGTTCATTGGATATGCTGAATTAAAAGACAAGTAATAAATATATAGATCCATAAGTACATATATATATATATATATATATATATATATATATATATATATATATATAATTACATTTGTTAAGCGCGCAGCTACCCGGAGGTTTCCCGGCGCTAAGGCAAACTGAACGGTGTAAAGGGTGGGAGGAACGTCAAACCATAACATTAGGTATTGAAAAGCCAAGTTTTTATTCCCTTACGGAATGTCAGAAAGCACAATTCAGAACGCAGAGATTGGGGAAGAGAGTTCCATAAGGAAGGGGATGGATGGTATATAGATGAATAGGGTAATTAAGTCTATGTAGAGTGAAGATGCATTAAATAAAATCCGACTTTCAAGTGTTGTTGTACTTGGAATAAATGTTATTTGTTTGGTTAATTTTTTGTGTGTGTGTATCTGTATATGTATGTATTAGTGTGTGTGTGTGTGTGTGTGTGTGTGTATATATATATATAGATATCATAGTTCAATGGTGAAGCAATTGTGGTTATGATAAAAGATTTACTTATTTATGCAGTCACTTATATGCATATTAAAAACAGAATAATGTTCCTATCTGTAATATGTACTTTTGTTTCACAGAACTAATGCATATCTAATTTTAGTTTTTATAAAACATAATTATTTTACACCTTTATACAAAGCAACACACATATATATAGGCACATACCTATAGTACAAATAAATGCTTATATACAGAGGGATATTCTGTATATTTCTGTTTGCATATGGTGCTTATTTGGGGAGGAGCCAATTCTTGCGTAGTTTTCTGAAGATAAGGTGGTTATCCGTGGATATTATGTGGGGGGGGGGGTTAAAGAGTTCCATAGTTTGGCTGAGAAGATGTGCCACCCATGTTTTTAGGTCTCGCCTGGCGTTAACAGCGAGGGCCTTTGCGATCAATTCAGCCAAAGCAAAACATGTACGCGTACGTACGGACAGTGAACAGTCTGACGCCATCTTGTTTTGCTTGTGCCAATAGCTTTCACACATGTGCGCGCATGCCAGCGTGCTTTTAATTAGCGTGATTGGCGTTTTGTTTTGAGCCAGGCACTTTGCAGCTTTCTAATTTGTTGTTTTATTACTTTTATCTCTGTATTTCTCCAAGGTGCTTGTTTTTCTTTTGTTCTGTTGTGGTTTTGAGTGGGTTCAGGATATCAGATATCAAAAACTTCCTGTAGCCACTCGTATAGTTTTTGAACAGAATTTGTTTCTATATCTGCACTGGATGTTAGTTGTGTTTCTAAGTGGTCTGAACTGAGTTTGTTCCATGGTCAATAGATGGATGTGTATAAGGTGGTTTTAGGTGCGTCACTTAGTGTTGTTTTATGTTGGAAAGCAAACAAATGGTGGTCTGACCATGTGACCCGAGTTTTAGTTTGAAAGGTAACTAGTTCGGTATTAGCAAAAATGACATGTCCTACAGAAATGAATTCAGGGAAGTCTGGGAGGCTTTGAGAGGCAAGAACATTAGGTGGCTGTCACATATTAAGCTCACCTGTAGTAGGATAGGCTTATCTGAGGTTTGGGAGACCCCTGATGTTGCTTGTTCGGAGACCACCAAGGCTGAGGTGATCCGCCACTACAAGAACCATAACCTAGCCACCCTCCAGTTGAGCTCAGAGGTGGGAAGATTGACCACAGAGTTCCTTCAGGCCAAGGCAGAATATAAAAGGGAAGAATTCCTGGACGTAGTTTTCCCTGTATTAGCGAGAAAACTCTACATGCAATTTAGATTGGGCACTTCGCCACTTAAAGCTTTTTCTAGCAAATGGGACAGAAATAATCAAAAAGAATGCCCAGTTTGTGGAAATGTTCTGGAAGATGAAGTCCATGTCTTTTCCTTCTGCCCAGGGTATCTGGGTGCACGTAAGTACTGGCTAATCCCGATCTGCAGTAACTTGGGGTTTCGCCAGTGGTCACATGCAATGAGAGTCCTTAAATATGACACGCACCCCCTATCACTTTTGCTGTCTTGCGCTTTCTTAACGCAATGTGGCATCCGCGTAGGAGATTGAATAGTGCCTAGCATGTACCCCCGCCATTACCAAATGCTCGATAACGAAATCGAGTTTGATCTTGTTTTACCATGCATTGTATTTTTTATGTACATATAATGTATTTTAATGGAATTTTATATTTATTGTCTTAATATTTGTACTGTATGTATTTCTCTGAGCTTTTATGGTCCTAGAGGCCGAAATAAAATTATCGATCAATCGAAAAATGACATCTAGGAAGTGTCCAGCGTTGTGTGTGGGTTCGTGGACAATCTGATGCAGGTTCAATGCATCTAGGCCTGTGAAGATTGTTTTCGGATGGGCCATATTCGGTTTGTCAAACCAAATGTTGTGGTCACCCAGAGCACATAGGTTGGAGTGTAGTTTTATCAGATTTGAAACTGTGTCTAGAAGTGTGTCTGGGAATGTCTCATTGCTAGGTCGAGGTCTGTAAAGAAATAGGAAGTTACATGAGGAAGACGGTGTAGGATTGTATCTGGTGAAAAGAGCCTCACAATTTTTTATGGAGACGTTGTCAGCTTTAGTGATATCTAATGTTTGCCTTAACACAACAGCAAGGCCACCCCCTTTTTTGCCTGTACGATTTTGGGTGATCGTTTGATAGCCTAGAAGGAACGGCTTCATGCAGGACTGGAGCCATATCATCTCCGAACCATGATTCAGTTATGAATAGTATGTCTCGTTTTGCATCAGTGAGAAGGTCGTAGATGTGATGTTTGTTTTTAGAGCATCATTAAGCATTTATTAGTAGAGCATTTAGAGAATGTGCTTTGGCGATAGTGTGATTTTCTTTTGTAGAAGAGTGATCAGTATTTAGTGGGCGTGTAGTAGGTGTGTCCTTAGTGCTGTTACTAGCTGTACGAAGATAGCAATAGTGTAGCTGTTCTGCATTGTTTTCTTCGTCCAGCAGGCTAAGAAGGTATTTTGATGGGTCTGCATGTGTAGGTGGTGGAGATGGTGTTTGAGATTTTGAAATAACCATCCAGACAGAACACATCTGATGGATAGAAATGTTACTGGTCATTTATGTATCATGCTTTTAACTCGACAAATTAGAAATCCTTCATTCCGTTTTAGGTTGAGACTAGACAGTGGTTGCACTGTCGCTTAGTGACCTGTTGTACATACTTTGTGGGGATCAACTACGCCCATTGCTATTCATTTGTCTGTGTCAGTGTTCTTTAAAAATGCTTGCTTGCTAGGTGTCAGTTCTGCCTCCTTTTTCCCTCCTTTCTCTCTTCCTTTCCTCCCACAGAGCAGGAACTAAGTGTTCATGCTATGGTTGTTTATCTGTTCTTTTATTTTTTTTGGGGGGGGTTTTATATAGCGCAAACTTAACCTGAGCGCTTTACATGAGCACCAATTCTGTTAGAGATGGACGCATTCATACTTTGGGGGACTATTTGTTTTCTTGGTTTTCTGCTCTGTTACAGTTTGCCTGTGTTTAGATTTGGCACCATAGTTGCTTACATTTTAATATAGCATTCCTCCCACCTCCTCTTAATGCCACAGTTGTTTTAGTGCAGCCTTCCATGCTGTGCCTCCCGCTCAGTTGCTTGCATTTTTATTTTTTTAAACTTTATTTTCCATTTTACATGCATATAAAGAATACACATGTGCAAATCCGTTCACTCATTAATTTCCATACATTGTCACTGTCCAGCATTACCAAAAGAGAAAGAATAATGCCAATGATATGACTGTCCAGGCTGGAATAAAAGAAGTTGTACATCAGGAAACATTTGCCATTTTCTAGAAGTGTAATCTACCGGCCCAGACATAACCCCCAGTTAAATTTTGGTAGTCAATCGTACAGGCCTGCCCGTCCCATACCAGTGGTTATCACAACAGCAGGATGGTGACTAAGTGCAGGAAAAGATCAGGTCTGTAGAATCACCCCACTCCCGTCGGAACAATGCCCTGCTCTACAGGAGAGTTAGTTGTACGAGACATGTTGTCCACATATAAATAATACGGGCCTCATATATCTTTAGGGCTGTGCTGGGCTTTATGCTTGCATAATTTTCGCTATGAACATTACAATACGCTAAGCTGCGGAGCCAGAACTGGGCAGTGGGTGTTGGTTTACGGCCCCAATGTATCGCTATTTCCCGTTTTGCTAGTAGAAGCCCCAACAATGCGAACCTCCTAAACTTCTTAGGGAAGTTGACAGTGTATCCCAGCAAAGCTACTTCGGTGTTGGGATCAGGGGTAGGTTTATCATTTTCCCAAGAATGTCATGGACGTGTTCCCAGTATGTCACTAGTTTAGGGCATGCCCAAGTGAGATGAGCAAAGTCAGCGTGTGGAGCCGCGCATTTACGACAGTTGTGTGGTTTAGAAGGGTCGATTTTATGCGCTTTAGCTGGGGTGAAATAAATACAATGCAAAAACTTAAAGTGAAGGAGTTTGTGTTTGCTGTTAAGTGAAACTCCTTGCGTGACAGCGCAGCATTTGGCCCATTGCTCATCTGTTATCGGACGGCCCAAATCTGCCTCCCAGTCGCAGCGAATCTTGTCGTCATTTACGGGCCTAATGTTAGCACAAGCCTTGTATAGTTTGGAGATTAAATGCGCGCTACTTGTATTTTCGATTATCAGTGTGAGGGGGGGATGATTCAGGTTCGACCGGGAAGTCTGGTAAGGTGGAGCGCAGCGCAGATCTAATACGGCCAAGGACAAATCTATCCATAACCCTACTGTCCTGGAAGCAGGTGTCTTCCGAAAGGGAGAAGCAATGACTTCCGGGGTATAGATCGCCTACTGTGGAAATTTCAAATTTGGTCAAAGTGCGCTGAACTAAACATTCGACCGGGATCCACCGGGCATGGGCAATGTTGAGGAGTATAAGGAGGTGGCGCCAGTCAGGCGTCTCAGCCTCTCCCAAGTCCAACTTGTAGTGGAAACAGTTTGGATGTCGTAGGGTTCCCTGGGGACCATGGAAAGCTTTTCCGGAAGGACTAAGTCCGCCGCCGGTCGGAGATATGGTATACGGGCACCAGGATGGAACCAGGAGTGTGAATAGCTTCATTGGGCCACTAAATTTTATAACTGTAGATCTGGGAAATAGTAACCATCTCTATCATACGGCAGGGTACCATAGACAAGCAGACACAAGCCTGTTTACCACCCCAAACCAGATGCGTAAGGAGTGTGCGAAGCGTTTGAAAAAAAGCTAACTGTGAGTGGAATAGGGATATTATTAAAATAATATAAAAATTTGGGAAGCACCACCCTCTTTAGGATCGCTACTCGGCCCGCTAGTGACAAGGGCAACCGCAACCATTTGTCCACTTACATGCCCAATGCATCAACGGCCCGCCCATAATTCAGGCTGATGATCTGGGCTGGGTCTAAATGGATATGTATTCCCAGATATTTGACTGAATCAGTACACCATTCTAGCGGGAATTCACACTCCCACTGCTTCGTACCTGAAATTAAAGGAAAAATAACAGATTTGTGCCAATTAATGCAGAGGCCAGAAAAGCGGCCAAATCTAAGAATTTCTCTTATTAATGGGTCCAAATTTTCTTGGGGCTCCCTGACATATAGGATGATATCGTCTGATTAAAGTGAGACCAGGAGAGGACCAGTATTGAATTGCAGGCCCCGGTGAAGGCGCCGCTTCTGGAAGTGGCGTATTAACGGATCCATTGCCAGGATAAATAATAGAGGGGATAGATGAAAGCCCAGACGGGTTCAGCGGGAGAGCCTAAAGGGCTGAGAGAGAGTGCCATTTAAGCAAAGTCTCGCCATGGGTTTACTGTATAACAGAGTGGTGGTAGAAATGAAACCAAGAGGCATACCCATGCGGGGCATTATAGAAACAAAAAAGGGCCACTCTGAGGAGTTGAAAGCCTTCTCCAGGTCTAGTAGGATCGCTGCTGCAGGGACTTCAGGGTTTATCCTCTGAATGACAGCAAAGAGTGTTCTAAGATTAAGCGAGGTGGAGCGGGGCGGGACGAAGCCAGATTGAGCTGGGGATTTAATAAATTCCATCAATTGGGATGGGCGATTAGCTATGATTTTAGCTAAGATTCTGTAGTACAAATTTAGCAGGGACAGAGGCTTATCAGAGGCTTATATGAACCACACTAAGAAGGGTCTTTACCAGGTTTGGGAAGGAGTATTATGACCGCCTCACGGAGTGTAGGGGGAGCAATTGCTTTTCTGAAGCCTCCTCATATATTTCTAAGTTGCTGTGCGAGTAAATCTTTATACTCCTTGTAGAAGACCCCAGTGAAGCCATCCAATCCGGGCCAGAGTAGCCCTGAAGGTTGTCGATGGCTCCCAGTACGTCTGCTACCGAGATGGGATCCACCAAAATATCTTGCATATGTTTTTCAAGATAAACCATAGCGATCTCGTCAAGATACTGTTCTTGTGCTTCGTGGGAGCTCCCTAGTTTTGAAGCGTACAGGGTTGAAAAATAAGCCTTGAATTTGTTATGAATGTCGAGTGTGGAAGTGAGGGAGTGGTCGTCTGCAGTCCGAATCTCAGCGATGAATGCTTTATTATAAGGCGGATGTAACATCTGGGCCAAAACCCTGCAGGGTCGCTCGCTTTCCCCGTATTGCCTAGCAGTGTGGTATTTGCCCAAGTATACTATTTCCTGCTCAGCTGTTTCCCTGTAATCAGCTAGCAGAGTCAAGCACTGCCCTTCATCATCAGGGCCTAACGACTGTATCGAGGCACTGTCTAGCACAGCAAGTTTGCGTTCTATTCGTGATAAAGTGTTTCTGAGATCTTTAAGTTCCCCAGCGTGTTTGGCAATACAAGCGCCCCTGGTGACGGCTTTGAACCCCTCCTAAAGGAATGCCAAGAGTCTACCGAGCCGGTGTTAATGGAGAAATATTCTTCTTTGGCCTCACGGATTTCTGCCTTAAACAGTTTGTCCTGTAGCGAGCGGCTGGGGAAGCACCATTGATATTCAAAGCCCTCGGGCGGGATATCTGTAGGTGTAGCAAAATCGGGGAATGATTGGAATATGTCCGATAAATCGTTTTGTTTGAGGTGCACCAACCAGAGACGTCAGGGGTGAGCAACCAAAAATCTATCCGATCCAGGTGTTGTGGAGGCCTGAATAATGCTTGTATTCAGTAGTGGCATGATTTTGTGTGCGCCAAATGTCCAAAAGTGCAAACTGCTCACAAAGCTCCAGAAGGGCGCGATGTGCGCAAGGTTTAGTGTCTGGAGCAGTGGAGGTGCTAGCAAATTGATGTCCTCGCCTACTAGTAAAGTCTGCGGTACCAACCTAGCTAGCTGGGCATGAAGAGCGTGGAAAAAGCATGGACAGTCGGTATTAGGCACGTACACACAAAGAAGAGCAACTTGGAAGCCAAATAGGGACCCTGCAATGATAAGATATCTGCCGTCCTCATCTCGGATAATTGAACCGAAACTGAATGGGACCCTCCTATGAATCAAAATGTGTGTCCCTCTCGCAGAGTTACTGAATTTGGCAAAATATCTGTGTTCCCCCCCCCAGCTGGCACCAAAGCGTGCCGCATCAGTTTTGGGGAGATGCGTCTCCTGCAGGAAAGCGATATCCACATTGTGTCTTAAAAGGTAATGAATAACCTGTCTCCACTTGCGTGTGTCATTGAAGCCCCGCACATTCCAGGACGCATGGGACAGGTCTGAGGGGCCAACTATATTACCCAACCTGGCCATCTTGGCGGAACATTGACATTGTTGTATGCAGTAAACGACAATAAAACAGTACGTACAACAGTGAACGGAATGTCATTGTCAATGAACATTTTGTGCATCCATATACACCCCCCACCGCCCCCCACCCAGCCAAACCCCAGAAGGAGTGTGGCCAATCCCGAAAGAAAAACTGCGCATAAAGTACCAATCAACTTTGTGTATACATGACAATCCCCAAAGAAGGTACACTCAAACAAGAAGAAACAAATCCGAAGGATACACCATGGGGGTGGCAAGGCCAGGGCACTAAACCAGCTATCTAGAGTATAATATAAGAGGATGGAGAACATATTCCTAGTATTGAAATGTGCACCGAGACATACATTTTATGACAAAATTCAACCAAACCAGAGCCAGAACACAGGTCAGCACTAGCGTCTGAACCTCTATGGGGAGGGGCGGGTGTACTTCAGTAGGAGTATCAAAATGCAAGACCTCCCACCCACATCAACTTTCAGTCTGGCAGGGTATAACATGGCGTATCTCAAACCCAAGTTCCTGAGGGTAGCCTTGCCCACCATTGAATTTGCAGCGGGCATCCTGCACCATGGCTGTGAAGTCTGGGTAGAATGATAATTTGGAACCTTGCCAGTCAATGACCCCAAGTTCCCTAGCAAGTCTCAAAGCGGAGTCTCTTGTCACGCTAGTACATGAGGCGTCCGATTCTGGGTCTGGGAGGAAGGCCAGGCTTGGGCCGGGGCCTGAGTGATCGCTGCGCCCTTTCTATCACAAAGCCAGAGGTGAACGATTCTTTACCGAACAAATCTGTTAACAAAGTCTCGACAAACATGTCTATGGGACCGGTGGAGGCCGTCTCTGGAACACCAAGGATGCGTATGTTGTTGCGCCGGCTGCGAGGTCCTCATTTTTTATCGCCACTATGCGTTCCAGTCTCTTAACAGATTGGGCTGTTCCATCCTCAGTGTCGGATATGCGGGCCTCAGCTACATCAAGCCTCCTGTCGTGAACCTGTATCTTGGATCCAAGGCTTGCGATGTTTTGATCAAGTAAATCGAACCGGCTATCCAGTGCTTTGAAGACGGCCCTCATTTCTTGGAGAATAGAGGTGGCCTCCTCGGGGGGTCCATCAGCGCGCTCTGCGGTTTGCGCATTGTTTGCCATGCTTGAGCTGTGAGGAGGAGCGTCGTTGAGGTTTTTCAAATGGAAGCGTTCTTTGTTTGGGGTCTTAACGCCCCATGACGCGAAGGTACAGGGTCAAAAGCAGGGTGGTAGAAGAGCAGGATTCCCACAGAAAGAGCCCCTCGATTTACTTATGTGTTCCTTCGCCACGCCACTCCGCAGCGCAGGGAGCTGAGCCGGATTGTGGGACCTGATAGAAAAAGGATGTGCCCCAATGAAATTGGTGAAGGAGCAGTAGCTGTTAGGTTGAGGGAGAAGAGTGCGGGACCCAGCGCGAAGGCGGGAAGATCCAGCCAGGCCAGCACAGGCAGGCGAACCACAGCAGCAGGACGCAGATGGGGTCTCAGCGCGAAGGGCCGCCCCAAGATTGTAATCCGGGTCTCAGCGCTACGCTGTTAGCGCTCAGTATAGTTATTGTGTCCGCTTCGACCAAAGGGGAGGCTCCCACCTCAAGATGATTAGGAGATGAAGCGTGGCAGTAGCACATCCCAGGGAACAGGCAGGTTGTAGGCCAGATGTCTGTCAAAGTGTATGTGTCCGCTACAGTTCCCGACCTCCAGGTGGGCCGCCGAATGAAGGAGGAGGCTGCTGTCCCGTAGAGGAGCGGTCGGGCCGCCCCAGCAAGCGCCGCTGCTTTGTGTCGGGGTGCCAGATAGAGTGGGCGGCAGGCGTACCACCTGCGATCTCCCCCCACCAGAAGTCTGCGCTCGTTACGTATAGGTAGTCGGAGGACGGACCATATACCCGCCTCCAACCTTCATCAGAGAGGGTGCAAGGCTAACAAGGGAATGAGGCAGTGTGGCGTGGATCGCTGAACAATGGGGGGAAGGGGGGAGCTATGCGCCTGTCCCAGCGCCCGCCCGCCGCCACCTGGGCCGAGGTCCCATCACCCAGGTCAGCCGAGTCTCCGCCACGCAGATCCCCCAGCGTCAGAATAGCGCAGCTCAGTTTTCAGTAGGCCTCTCCAGAGGGGGCCTTGCACCGCTGTATACCCAGTCGGGGGGCATCTCGGGATTCCGTTTCCTGACCGACGGGTCTGGTGACATTCGGCTCAGCGATGCAGCGTGTCTCGTGGCATCAGTAGGGCTAGTATTAGTGGAATATGTGCAGAAGCTGGCGAGCCTGTAGGAGCTTCACAGCCAGGCGGCAATCTTGGTCGCCGGCTCGGCCACGCCCCCAGTTGCTTGCATTTTAAAATTTATTACAGCCTTTTTACAATTTTGGACGCCGACCGTCAGTTAGGCTTCTTTTGGTAAAATATTACTTTGTTTTTGGGCTTACTTTGAAGAGGGATTGGGATCGTTTTTAGTTTCTTTTCACAGTGACAAAATGCTAATTCATGCCCCATTGCTGGTACTGCAGCCAGGTACATCGGACTGTACTAAGCAGGAGGGGTGTTGTTCCGTAAAGAAGCCATGTTGACCGAGGTATTGGAGCGCTGTACATTACTTACATTACATTACTTGAGCACCAGTTACTTTAAACAATGTCATGTTATATATTTTTAGGCATAGGGAGATTGAGTGATTTGCCCAGAATCCCAGGATGTTGAGCTCACGCTCGAACCTGATTCACGAGTTTCGAAATCTGCAGCTCTGACGTGTTCGGCACTATGTTTTTTTTTTAAATCCATCCCTGTTTACCCCATAGGTCAAGTGATCCATTTTACTATTCCTGCAATCAGGATGAGTGTCATTGCAATTTATTTTCATATGCTTATAAGGCACCGTTAAACGTGGGACAAGTGTTCACATGGGACTCATTTTCGAAAAGACTATATGATAGTACTGGAAATCCTGTTTAGACTTATTCTCACAAACAACATTAATATTTTTACGGAAAAGAAATTGTTTCGATTTAATTTTAAACAAAGACCAACCAGTATTCAGAATAAATTAGATTCAGCCGAATAGAAGTTTATTATTTAATAAATAACTCTTGTGTCCAAAAGAGTTTAAACAGTCCAGTGAGTGGGGTAGAGATGTACTTGGGGGTCTACAAGAACCCCAAGTGACAGAACCCAAAACGATCAAAGAAAAAAGTGACCACTTGGAGGAAGTCAGTGGTTATACATAATCACCAAGTAAAATACATAGGACTCATTGGAAGTATCAAAATTGAAGGGACTGATCTCACACGTCATCGTTCTTTCAGGACTACCCAATGAGCTTTTCTACTATTCGCAAATGTTTCTTGGATAAGTAAAATCTTGCACAAACAAGTTAATTTTCCAGAAGAGAATTATATTTATCTGACATTCGGGGGTGTTTACCAGTCATTTTTACAGGATCAGGAGGCCTTATCTTCTTAAATAGGGTTTTAGAATTCATTTCTTCGTGAGAAATTTCTAGCCAGTTGTTGACGTTTTCCAACTACGATACATATAAGCCTTGAGGAAGTTACGTTCAGTAACGAAACCCGTGTCGGCTGCCTGTATCATTTCTTCGGGATCAAAAGCACAGAAGAATTTACAACAATAATTTTGTAACATGTGTTGTTCATAAGCATTGTATTGAGAGTGATGTGTTTTATCTAGGAACCAGATCAATATTGTGACCTTATGCCCCTATACGGCTAGAATCAATAAATATCCCTATAATGGCATAATAATCAGAGTCATATTTCAGTAACTCGCCTCTGCAGCCCATGACACAGCAGAAGCTACTTCCTTAGATTCCTAGAGAGCACACCGAGTTCTTTCGACACACCAAACCCCCAGCAACCTGGGAAAGCCCCGCTTGCCTTGTTTTGATTTGTAATAGAACTCCTGCGAGCACTGTAAGAACGACCAGTTCTTAGTGACATCTTTATTGACGTCTGATGTCCAAACCTTACGTCAAACTCGGCACCTTTCAGGTATAAATATACCAACGTTGCCTTAAGCAAACACACAGTGGTGAAATCTGGAGCAGAACAGCTGTCCCCTTGCAGAGAGCCCAGCAGACGCGAGAAGCCCACGGACGCTGCCCCTCCTCTTTGACGCGCTGAGAAAGACGCTGTCTTTTCTCCTGCCAAGAAAATCCAGCTCCGGTGTTTCCAGCCTACCCTTGCGGGTGACTGGAATATCGGGTCCTGAGAGGGAGATACCAGACCTCCTACATTCTATTCCAAAGGTACGGTGCTGACTAAACCCTTAGAGAGAATTCTTGGATCAGACTCTTGGCAAAACCAACTTAACTTAAACTGCTACTTACTTACTTACTTACTCCCTCCCACGTATTAGGCTTAGGTCAGGTACACCGGGGTAGGCGTAGTTAGAAGCACCAGTTGAGGTCGTTAGCCAATGTATATTTGAATGTATATATTGTATATATTTTATTCATTTTAAGTATCTTATGGCTAAGAAACCATATCAATGCTTTTACAGTATTATTTCATAATACTCCTTTTACTGTACGTAATTTACTTTACATTAAGTATTGCAATTGTGGCAATCCATTTCTCTTGCATGAGAAGGAAGACTGTTCAATAAATCATACCCTTTATTGAAAACGCCCGTCTCTCTCTTCTCTGCACTCTGGTGAAACTAAGAAACGCACGTCTGACTGAGTGAAACAATTGTCTATTGTTTTCACACGACTCTAGAAATTGACTCTTACTCTGAGGGAGCAAAGTTGTCATGTTTATGCGGTTGTCGGAAGCTGAATCCCTTCTTGTCTGAGCCAGGGAAGCTGATCACTTCCTATTCAGTCAAGAAAGTTTCCAGTGACCTCTGAGCTAGCTGGCGCAAACCTAAATTAAGTCTAACATAGTCAGTAGAGACCTAGAAGACCTCAGTCCTACGTCTACACTGCTGTTTATGTTATTCCAATGCGCAGGGCCTATAGGGAAAATAGGAACTACACTGCATGGCGCCCAACGTTTGGTAAGGCGATAAAACTAACGCAAGACGTTAGAGTAACTCAGTCGTGCTTTTTCACACAGACCCTTTCTCCCGTAAATACTCCAATAGACGTCTGGAGTGGGTGAAAGGTTAAAATCCGCCGGAACTTAGTAGGAAGAGATTCCTATGTAGAGTTTCTGGTTTAGTCAACGTTGAAGGATACAGTGTTCCAAAATATTGTGCACCTAATCTTTTGTCTCCTTGAAACTTGATCTGCAACACAAAAACCTTTTCTGGCAGTAAAATGCCAGATAGTGAAGACGAAAGGGAAGCAGCTAGATTAGCAGCCCAACTAATGGAGGATGACACGAGTCTCCTACAGAATGACCGGAATGCTATCCTCATTCCGGTCAAACTAAGAAAAACTATAACTTTAAAACTTATAGAAAACGGACTGACATCACGAGGTGGTACAGTCATTTTCGTGATAGAGGCACACGAATATCGGCTGACAGAGGTATTCTATTCATGGATAAACTTTCCAGCGGCAAACGCTACAACACACGAGTTCCACTATTACAAAATAGAGGAACCACCGGATGAATATACTCCTTTCGAGGAGATTGAAATTCCATTAAAATACCAAGAGCACCTGCTCTGGTTTAAAGGCGCCCTAAAACATAATGATCACATCACCAGGCTCGGTCCACTAGGTAGACCAGGAGCAACGTGGCCGGTTCTAGCCAGCTACACACCACATCCAGACATTGATAAAATGTCACGCGAAGAACTTTTAGCACAGCTAAAATTACTAATTAAAATTCACAGACAGTTAGTCCAATATGTAATGAGGACTGCAACAGTCCAACCAGCAGTTAACATTCAACAGCTGACCCCTCATCAGGGGAACACAAATAAAATTACACCACAGAACATACAATCATGTCTTGGTAAAACACACGCAAAACGGGAACAAATTCCATTCTGGCTAGCACAAAAAATAACTCAGATAGAGGCAGTATTCCCAAATACTACCCCTAGCGAGAAACACAGAATTCTGACCATCTGCCTTCCAATGGGGGTCGCACCACTTGTGGAGGACTGTAACACTTGGGGCACAGTCTTTGCTTCCATTTACACAAAAACACATGGTGTTCCGTCTCTGGCGGTAATACCAGATGTACTAAGACAGATTCAAAATGAATACGGGCCAGAACCTGCTTTAACTTTTGGTATGAAATTACTGAAAGACTTCAAGCAAGTCTCGGCTATATTATTAGCCAATATAAAGGGAGAAGCAGCATCTGTGGCGATCCGCCAGAAATTGAAAGAAACAGATATAACAGATCAACCAATTGAACTTGCCAGAATCATAGAAAAATGCTAAGAACTAGGTAGAGATAGTTTGGGTGGGAAACCGGTAAAACCCCAACTACTTGAAAATCCTGAAAAATTATTTATTATTTATTAAAAATAATCTAAACACTCCTAAAAAGAGCTGGGATGGAAATAAACAATCCACTCCCAAAGAAAAAGTTTTCCAGTCCAGAGGAAGGTCTCCTCGGCGGAGGGAAAGAACTCCGAACCGAGAACACCAGTCTCCCCATAGGGAACCCTCTGAAAAAAGATATAACCTTAGAAATAGGGATAACTTGAAAAAGCCTGATAGATATCAAAGTAATGATACACGTCCCTCTTGATCTTTTTCGCAGAAATCGGAAAGAAGAGGACGGTCAGAACAAAGGGAAGAGCACACCAAGTCCAAAGACAAGGAACCTGCTCAAAGTAAAAAATTACAATTTCCAAGAAAGAAGGTAGCCAATATTAGAGTAATCGAACATGCAGAGAACACTGAGGACACAGCTGAAAAACAGGGAGTGGGCACAGACAATGCTAGACAGCGCAGCAGAAATCAGCATAGCTAGCAAGATCCTGATGAATCATCTGGAGACAGTGGACACAAATTAATACATTCAAGTGGAAACTGCAGATACCAGAGTTAGCGAACCTCATAAGATATATGAAATAACACTGCGTATAGAGGGAGATAAGACTAGGAAAATAAGGGGTCTGTTTTGGGATAACCTCTCAAAAGGCTATGACATCTTATTAGCTGAAAAAGACTGGCCACCAGAGTTTGTCAGGGAGTGCCCTCATGGCGAAGAAATGATTATGCCTGCCTTCTCAAATCACATTCCAATTCACACTAAATATATATATGCAAGGAAATGGGCAGTAGCCCAAGCACCTGCATTATATAGGAATCATGTAGGATGGGATGAGGACTCTCCTCCTCACAAAATCCAGTTAAAATGTCAACCACTGCACAAAGGCAGTACCCAATTAAGTAAGAAGCTAAAAAACAGGTCAGGGAGATTTTAGATCAACTTGAATACCAAGGGGTGATTGAAACATGCACCTCTCAAATGAACAATCCTTTGTTTCCTGTCTCCAAACCAGACGATTCATATCGTCTAGTCTTGGACTACAGACACCTTAACTCATGTTGCAAAACATTTGCTGTACAAAATTCGCACAGTGCGGCACTAATGAATAACATAGTTCTCAAAAAATACAAAACAACACTAGACATTTCTAATGGATTCTTTTGTCAAAATATTGCACCAGAAAGCAGGTACTTGACCGCTTTCTCAATAATGGGGTCACAGAAAAATTTCTGTAGGCTCCCACAGGGATTCAAGAACAGCCCAGGACTATTCTCAGCCAGAGTAACGGAGTTACTACAAATGTATGATAGGAATAGGAATAGGATGTCAATTTATACAGCACGAATTGCTGCCCGGAGGCGTCCAAGCGCTAAAAGAAAACCAGAACTCACGAGGGAGCCTATAAGAGGGGCTAGGTTAGAGTTTAGTAGGGCAGGTTAAACAGGTAGGTTTTCAGCAGTTTGCGGAATGCTGAGAGATTGGAGTTGGCTCTGAGATGCAATGGAAGGGAGTTCCAGGTCCTAGCAGCATTATGGAAAAATGTCCTGCCACCCGATCTGGACCTTTTATTCTAGGGGCCATCGCTAGGAAGGTCTGACTGGAGCGGAGGCTTCTGCTAGGAGTGTAGTGGGTGATTAGGTCGCGGGTAATCCTAGGACCTGTGTTCCAGAAGGCCTGATGTGCCTTGCACATTGCCTTGAACAGAACTCTGGCGCACCGGTAGCCAGTGAAGGCTTACCAGCCCGGCCCTCACTGATTGTCTGCGAGGGAGATCGAGCAGTATGCGGGCTGCGCAGTTCTGCACAGTCTGGAGCCTGCGCAAAGTGTACTCTGGGGCGCCGAGGTAGAGCACATTGTTGAAGTCGAGGCGTGACTATATTAACCCCTGTATGGCCACTTGTTTGGCTTCCGAGGGGAGAAGGGGGAAGATTTTCTTTAACATCCTCATGATGCCGAAACAGGTGGCTGAGAGTTTTGTGGCCTGCACGTTAAAAGACAGGGATTTGTCCAACCAGACTCCGAGACTCTTAATGTTGTTTTAGGGGTTGGAGGGGGACCCAGACAGGGCGGCCACATAGAGGCGGGAGGCAGAGGTCTGGGGGCCCTAGTAGCATCAGCTCCGTTTTGTCCCCATTCAGCTTGAGGGAGGATGAGGACATCCAGATCTTTACCTCTTCTAGGCATTCTCTAAGCCCACCAGCTGCGTGTCGTCCGCATACGAGATGATCTTAACCCCAAAAGGGCGGACAACCTCAGCCAGTGGCCTCATCTACAGGTTAAAAAGTGCGGGGCTAAGAGAGGAGCCCTGAGGGACTCCGCACTTCAGAGGTCTGCTTGTGGATACAGACTCACCCTCGAAGACTCGGAAAGATCTGTCCTCTAAGAAGGACTTAAACCATGACCAGGCTTTGTCCTTGATCCCAGCCCGGGACATACGGCACAGCAAGGTATCGTGGCTGACCGTATCAAATGCCGCGCTGAGATCAAGGAGGATCACTGCCACGGATCCTCCTTGATCCAAGATTTTTCTGGCTTCCTCGGTGACCATGAGGAGGGCGGTCTCAGTCCCGTGTTTCGGTCTGAAGCCCGTCTGGGTGGGGTCTAGTAGGTGGTGGTCTTCTAAGAAGTTTACCAGTTGTTGATTTATATATTTTTCCAGGATCTTGCTCACCCATGGAAGCAGGGAGATAGGTCGGTAGTTACCGAGGTCAGACGGATCTAGCTTAGGTTTTTTCAGTAATGATCTGACCATGGCCTGCTTCCAGACGGTCGGGACAATGCCAGAGGTGATGGATGCATTTAGAACCTCCCTGATTGTGGGTAGAGTGATCTAAGAGGCTGCCATTATAATATCTGGCGGGGCTGGGTCGTCAGGGGATCCGGTTTTGACTTTCCGCGCTAAGGATTCCAGGGTTGCAAGATCCAGAGGCAGAAAGTGAGTCAAAGTGGGTTGAAGTTGACAAGAGGGGGGAGCCGTGGGAACATTGGGTTGGGGTGAGGGGGTGAGGTTGTTGGGAGGAAAGGCTGAATAGATAGTGTTTACTTTCTGGTGAAAGAACTCAGCCACGTTGTTGCAGTGGGTGGTGGATTTTTCTGCCTGCATGCTGGGGGAAGGTTTCAATAATTTTTTAACAATTTGAAAAATTTCCTTAGGTTTTGATTTTGCAAGCAGAATTCTGTTGGAGAAATATGTGGCCTGGGCCGTTTTTACTAGAGCTTTATATTCGTTGATGGATTCTCGGTAGCAGGTTTTATTGTCTGCCGAGTAATCTGAACGCCATCGTCTTTCCGATTTCCTGCATGTGCGTTTCTTGTCCCTGAGAGTCTCCGTGTACCACGGGGCAGTTTTGTGGGAGCGCTTGAGCGTAATTTTCTTTTTTGGAAGGGTGGCATCTAGGGTTTGGGTAATCCAGTTAACATATGCCTGGTTGGCTAGGCCAGGATCATCGTTGTTGAGGGGTTGATTATTAGCGAGTTTGATGGACCAGTTGTCAACTGAGAGGTGGGACCAGGCTCGCAAAAATCTAGTGGTAGGTGCAGTCGGTGAAGTCTTGAGCGCTGTCCAACTGATGGGAACCAGAAAGTGGTCCGTCCAAGGCAGAGGAATAGGTGGACTAGTCAGAAGATCAGAGCAGTTGCTGAAAACAGGGTCCAGCAAGTGTCCCTTCACGTGGGTGGGAGTTGTAACACGTTGGGTAAGTTGCAGTGCTGCTAGATCGTCTGTCAAGGTCGAGGCTATGTGGTCAGAAGAGGAATCGAAGTGCAAGTTAAAATCGCCCAGCAAAGTAAAGTTGGATGTAGTACTAACTCGTTCGGCCACATTTACGGGTAGACTTTCGTGGAACTGCTTCGGGGGGCCGGGGGGCGGTAGATAAGAGTGCCTGAGAAGCAGCTGTTAGGTGAGAGTTCAATGTGAAAGCCAAAGTTCTCACAGTCCGAGATGGTTTCAGGGACAGCTCGACAATGAAACTGTTCCTTATAAATAATTGCCAGGCCTCCTCCTCTCCCTTTAGGTCGGTCTTGCCGAGTAATTTGGAAGCCTGGCGGAAGAGCGTCTACGACCGCGGGGTCGGATTCAGAGGTAAGCCAGGTTTCTGTAAGAAACAATATGTCTGGCGTGTGTTCCCCTATTAAGAGCGCGATTTCAGCCCTGTGTTTTGGTAGGGAGCGACAGTTCAATAAGAACATACGAAAGTCATGCGTAAGTTCAGTATTCAGTTTGGGTTTGAGGGGGTGATGACATTTGGGGCACACTTGAGGCAGGGCATCAGCTTGATAAATATGCCGAGTGCAGATGCTGGCAGCTGGCCTAAGGCTGTGGAGTGTTTCTGCACTGTAATATCCGGGATCTTAATCAGAAGGCCGAGTTGTAGGGAGGCTGGCCCTAGACCCGGACTCGGCGCGGACGAGCGCAGACGAGCTTGCCTTATGCGCGCCTATGACGCGCAATCGTCGCGCCCGCTGCGCTCGTCCGCTGCGCTTCCGGTAAATGCACATATTTATGGGGCAGGGAGGGGGCGTGGCTTCGAGGTGGGTGTGTCCCTCGTTTCAGCTTGGCGTGGGTGATGGCGGCTGTAGGATAGCCCACGAGATCTCCCTCTAAGCGCTAGATCCGCTAGGAAGGAGTGCTACCAAGCAGGGGACGGGTGCAAGGTAAAGATTTTGTTTTAAAAAACAGATTTTTAAAAAGAGCACTGTGCAAATTACGCAATCCAAACTAACTCCCGGCTGTGCCTCAGGAGGCATTATCTTATGTCGATGACATTTATCTGACAGACGACGACTTGGATACTCACTTGAAAAGAGTGAACACCATAATACTTGGGTTCGCAGCAGAGGGTTACAAATTCAACGTTAAAAAGTCACGAATTGCCCATCTAACTGTCTTATTTTTAGGATACGAATTATCAAGTGAAGGAAAAAGCCTAGCAGACAACTTCTTAGAGAAGTGTGCTGTACTCCAAGCACCGAAAACGCTGAAGAATTTACACTCGATTCTAGGCTTTCTGAATCTCGGAAGAACTTACATTCTAAACTATGCAGAGAGGATTAAACCTCTCTGCGAATTAATAAAACCTGATTTTAAATCAATCAACTGGACTCAAAAACACACAGAAATTTTGAGATCACTGCAAACAGACATGTTAGCTAAAACAAAATTAGAAACACGTGACAATACAAGCAACCTTGTAATCCGGGTCATCCCAGGAAGATGCAGATTCACGTATCTGACCTCTAATGAGGGAGAAACGGTACCAATAGCTTACAAATCGCATTTGTACACACAAACAGAAAAAACATTCAGTCTCACAGAAAATACTGTAAAGGCAGTTCAAACTGCTGTAGCAAGAGAACGAGCCCTAGCCCAAGGCAAAAGAATAACTGTTTTCACAGCTGAATCAGCCTTCGAGGCGTTATTCAGCCCAGTAAATCTAAAAACAGTGGCACTAGATCCGAAATGGATACAGTTGGAAAATTTGCTTGCTGCAGAAGACGTGACATACTATTTTGTCCCGAACATGAAAAAACTGAATGATTTAAAATATGAAAAAGAATATCCTCTGCCAATCGAAATTCTGCCTCTCCACCAGTACTCTTGTATAATCTATACAGACAGATTTGTACAGCATTACAATGTAGATGATAAATCATACAATGCAGCCTGCGCGATTGTTAAAGGTCGCTGGCTCTGCGGTAAATTCAGACCAAAAATAACAAAAACTGAATGTGCTTGAAACTTAGAGAGGTCGATACCAGCAAGAGTGAAGTTCAAGTCCCTCTGCATTGTGTTCAGATCACTTCAGGGCGTCGGCCCCCCTCTCCTGAGGGACTTGATCCGCCCCTACAAGTCGTTGCGCTCCCTTCGGTCCGACCATGGCAATCTGGTGACAATCCCGAGATCGAAGAGGGCACGGTCTGGTGGCTGCCGGTTTTCCGTTAATGCTGGTCAGCTGTGGAATGCCCTCCCAGTTGCGATTCGGAAGGAACCTAGTCTGGGGAAATTTTGGAAAGCCCTGAAAACCCACTTATTCCCTCTTGACGTCTGACTTTTTGGTGCACGCTGTTGGTAGCTTTGTGTTTCTTTTAGCGCTGGGACGCTCTAGGGCAGCCATGCGCTCTACAAATCAATTTTCATTTCATTTCATTTCATTTCAAGGCTCATGGTAGACTTAACCCATCTAGCTATGGAGGTGGATGAAACCGATTTAAAAGGTTTCACAAAAGAAACTAAAAGTTGATTTGCATCTCTAGGGCGAAGGAGAGACATCCAAGTGTCATATTCTTTCATACAAGCAACCACAGAAAAATTAGGGAGAGTGTCAAAACGAGGATAAAAGATAAAATCTGACATGGTTTTAGTTCTTCTTAGTAATTCAAACTTAACACCAAAAATATCATATCATCTATTAGAAATGTCTAAGCTTTTGATGCCAGATACTCTCCTACAGGAGACTAAACACAAGAGAGTGACGCGTTTGAAGGAGAGAAATTTTCTATTAAGGGAAGAGTTATCTGGCCAAGAACAAAAAAGGTCTAAAATACACTTGACATCCCAAAGGGTCTGATACTTAGGTCTAGGAGGTCTTCTTAGCCTTATACTCTTGAGGACTCTACAAATAATAAGATTTTTACCTACCGATTTACCGTTGATAGGGGAATGGCCCGCGGAGATTGCGGATCTAAAGCAATTAATAGAACGATAGGATAAGCCTCTGTCAAATTGTTCGACCAGAAAATTTACGATATTGACGACAGGAGCCTCCACAGGATCGAGACTCCTTTCCAGGCACCAATGAAACTATTTCTTCCAAATGTTGTTATACCTAAGGTGTGTTCCGGGTGCCCAAGATTCTCAGAGAAGAGAGAGAGCTGTCGACGAAAGTCCAGACAATTCGTTAGATTGCCTGACACTTTCCAAGCAAGAAGGTTCAAATTCCCCTCGAGAATAAGATGATGATCTTCCCCGTCTGCGTTTGAGACCAGGCCTGGAGACGCTGGGATCAGAAAGGGAATGTTGCATGCTAGTTCCAGGGCTGTTGGGAACCAAGCTTGGGGTGGCCAAAAAGGAGTAATTAGGATCAGAAGGCATTGCTCCAATCTGACTTTCTGAAGGACCCTCTGAATCATGGCGAAAGGAGGGAAGGCATAGCCCAGGAAGTGAGACCATGGTTGGAGAAAGGCGTTCACAGCAAGAGCGCCCGGGTCTGGCATCCAACTGAAGTAGTTGGGAAGCTGGAAGGTAAGCCTGCTGGCGAATAAGTCCACGTCTATGGGACCCCAAAAGTGGAAGAGGGTATTGAAGACGTTCACATCGAGTTTCCAGTCTGAGAAGTCTAGAAGGAATCTTGAATTCCAGTCTGCAGAAATGTTCGATTTCCCTGAAAGATATTCCGCCCTGAGGGAAATTTTGTGTTCCAGACAGAACATCCAAAGTTTCCTGGCAAGATTGGAGAGATCTGCAGATCTCGTTCCTCCAAGACGATTGATCTAGGCCACAGCAGAAATGTTATCCATTTTCAGAACAACAGACCTCCCTTGAATGGAGTGTTTGAAGCTCATAAGAGTATAAACCAGCTGTCAATTCCAGAAAATGTATGTGATGAGAAGATTCCATCAGGGTCCAAACCCCACCGGTGTTCTGGTCTTCCAAACGTGCACCCCAGCCATGAAGACTGGCGTCTGATTCTAGGACAAAATCCGGGGATGAGCCAAAGATAGCTTTGCCATTTCAGGCGTCTAAGTTCTCCAGCCACCAAAAGAGCTCTGCTCTGGCATCTGGGTCCAGAGAGACAAGATCCCCATACCATAGACCTGAATTGAGCGCTTTTCTCTCTATTCTCTGAAGCGCGCGGTAATTCAGAGGACCGGGGAAAATGGCCTGGATGGAAGAAGAAAGAAGCCCAAGAAGTCTGGCTAGTTCGCGGAGCGTTAAAGACTCTTGTTTCAAGACGGACCTGATCTCCTTCCGGATCTTGGCAATCTTCTTGGCAGGAAGAAGGAGAAGACATTTCACAGTGTCCAGAGTGAAGCCAGGGAAATCTATGGTCTTGCAGGGAGAGAGAATGGATTTCTCTCTGTTGATGATGAATCCAAGACTCTCTATTAAGTTCATGGACGTTTTTAGATCTCTTAGGAGGTCTGAATGGGATTGGGACATAAGAATATCGTCCAGGTAGATAAGACGGATACCCCTTTCTCTTAGAATTGTAACGATACACTTCATGATCTTGGTAAAACACCAAGGGGCAGAAGAGAGGCCGAAGGGAAGAGCTTGAAATTGGTAAAGACGTTCTTTCCAAGCAAATTGAAGGAAAGCTTGATGTTCCTTGTACATAGGGATGGTGAAGTAGGCATCCTTCAGGTCTAACTTGACCATCCGATCTCCTTCGAGAAGGAGATCCCTTAGAAGGTGGATATACCTTCCATTTTGAAATGGCGATAAACCAGAAATTTGTTGACTTCTCGAAGGTTTATTACCGGTCTCCACCCTTTGTCCTTTTTCTGAACAAGAAAAAGTGTGCTTATGAATCTTGCATCGGACCAGGGAACCTCCACTATTGCGCCCTTTTTGAGCATAGATATAATTTCTTCCTCCACGATCTTTTCCTGATCCTGTGAAAGGACAAAGGGTTGGGGTAAGCGTGATTGGAAGGGGATCTGTAAAAAGTCTATCTTGAAGCCCATGACGGTTTCTAGAACCCATGGATCTTGGGTGATTGAATTCCAAACATGATAAAACTGTTTTAGTCTGCCCCCTACTATGGGAGGGAAAGAAGAAGGAGTAGTACTTACTGGTAGAATTGGAGGTGTTGGGAGTACCACGACCTCTGGAACCACGGTTTCTTGGACCCCTTCCTCTTTGGGGAAAGAAGGGTTGTCTAGGGGGGGTAGAAGCCTCTTCCAGTTCTTCTGAATGATGAGTAGGGTCGTTGGTTGCCTCGGCCGGAAGAGCGACCCCTTCTGCCGGCCTGACCAAAAAGGTTGGTGTTAAATACCCGTCTTAGGTTATTTTGAGCCCTATCGAGAGCAGTGAAGGTAGAGACATATTTACCAATCTCCTTGATAATATCTTCCCCGAAAAGGAGGCCCTTAGGGTTTTGAGAGGGTTCTCTCTCTGCTATGTCTCCTAATTTGGGGTTCATTTTATTCAGAATGGATCTCCTCCTTTCAACGTTTAAACTTGAATTAGCGTTGCTGAGTAGAACAACGGCTCTTTGGCTCCACCCTCGAATGAGATCGACATCCAAAGGGGTAGAGGAGTGGTGGGACTGTTCCGCCATGTCCAATATTCTAACAAGTGGACTTAAGACATCCAAAAGTCTGTCTTGGCAGCCCTTAAGAGCTCTCTCCAGGCCCTTTCTAGGGTCTCTGCCTAATTTAAATAGGAATTTAATAAGATCTGGATCTAAGTTTGGAGTCTGACAGACCTTCTCATCAATAGAGGGTCTGGGAGATTCAGATCTCATTGTGTTTCTAGTATCTCTATCTAGAAGGTTCCTTAACCAACGTGTGACGAACTGGGAAACATGTTCCTGCGGGAACCACTTCGAGCTATTAGGGCGAGAGATATTAAGGGGAGAGAACATTTCCTCTCCTATAGGGTTAAGGATGGTATTTTTAAAGGCGGGCTCCGAATCAGGTTGAGAATTAAAGTCATGCTGGACCTCATCTAGGTCAAAGACGAATTCGTCTGAGGGATCTCTGGAGGAGTCGCCATCATAGGAGGAGGAAGAGGAGTCAAAACCAACATTCTTTTTTTGGTTAGCACTACTGCAAAGTGTGTCGCGAGGGACACCGTTCATTTTTGTGCCGCCATGGACACCGATCAAGGGAGTGTCCCGAGGGACATCACGTTCAAGTGCGGCGCAGTGGCCTCCCATCCAAAGTGAGGTGCTAGGACCTCCCGAACTATGAGAGGCGCTAGGGCCTGTAGTGCTTTCACAATGTTTTGTTTTTTTGGACCTCTTAGTGTGAATAGGCAGGTCTTGTAAATCAGAGGATCTCTTAGAGGACATGACTTCTTTTAGGGACGACAACATACAGGATTTAATCTCCTGTTGAAGGAATTTCTTAAGTGAATTGCCAATAGGCGCAGGAGAGCTTGCGGTAGCGTCATCCAAATCCATGTCGGACATGGTGAATAAAATGTCCCGGGGGTATAAAGCGATTTAAATCAAGGGGATGAAACAAAGTTAAAAGTAAAAGGTAAGTATTTAAATCACTCCTCACTGTCCTCTTTTTTTTATTTTATTTTTTTATATATTAAATATCGAAATTCAAAATAATCCAAAAGCTCCTCTCTCTTTTTTTTTTTTTTTTTTTATTTTGGTTTTTTTATATTTAAGGTAGGTCAAGTATAGGGAGAAATTAATATACTTTCCTAGCTTGAAGGGTGGAATTAATATACTCTCCTAGTGGAGGAGTAAGCTAATGAGCAAGTACGCTAATGAGCTAATGAGCCAGCCCGAAATGTAATCTGGATTAGGTCGTTTTTAGGTTAAAGATAGTGAGCAAACTAGCAAAGTAAGGTATCTCCAGCGGCTGAGGCAGAGCAACTGACAGGTCAAAAGACGAACGCTCGAGCCTAGCCGATGGAGAAGAGGAAAGTCGCTTTGGAAAGGAGGCACGCAACGCGGGTGTTGCCAATGTCCTTTCCTTTAATTTAGAGGCTCCGTGAAGAAACGGCGAAGGCAGCTCGGGTAAATGGGAGAGTTAGTGAAAGGAGCAGCGCGAACGGGGGAAAAGGAGAAGAAAAGGCTCCTAAAGAAGGTGAGAGGGGGGACGACCATAAATTGGAAGTCCATAGGGGGGGGGTGGAATGGGGAAGCCAGCGCCACCCACGGGTAAATAACGATCAGAATAGCGACCAGAAAAGGCAAAGAACATTTAAAATTAGCAAAAGATCGGCAAAAAGGCATAAGTTAATATAAGCTGCATGGTAACATTAAAATCAGCATGTAAGCTAATATAAGCCGTGTAATGCATCAAAATCAGCACAACATAAGCTACATAATAAATAAAGGTACAAGCTAATATAAGCCATGTAATACATCAAAATCAGCACAACATAAGCTAAATAATAAATAAAGGTACAAGCCAAAAGCTTAAAATGAAGGAGAAGCAAGTAGTAGTGACTTATCTACTGGCGAGCCGCTTTTAAAAGAGGCAGATCATCCCCTGGATACATCCTTTGTTCGCTGTTGATAACTCTAGAACTTTATCCTTTATGATGTAGTGCGGCTGTGTGAGTTGCTATTAAAGGATAATGCATAATGTAGCCTCCGGTCTTGTAATGAAATCAGCAGTACCAATGGATGTCGATACTTTGCTAAGTCCAGTAACGGCTCATGCATCGTGTTGTCTCCAGCGGTTACCAATCCTGATGACGGTATTCGTTGAGACTCCTGCGCTACGATTAGGTGGTGGCAGTGAAGCAAGAAATGAAAGCAACATCACCCAGGTACGACCTTCTGTGAGCATTGCTGATCCTGAAATCGATGATAGCAATCATTCTCACGACTGCCCGGTAACAGCCTTTTCAACGATGGTTGAACTTTCACCTGAAGCTGTAGACTGTTTTTTTGCACATCTATCTGAAGTCATGTTCTCCCCTGAACCAAAAGAATAACTTTTGAGCCAACCGGCACACAGCGTTCCCCTGAACTCTGAATTCGGCCTTCAGCTTTAAATAACAAAAGCTATTGAACACATTTGGAACTATATTTTTCCCTGAAACAAAGTTATTTTTTCCAAAATTCCAAAATATTTATCTTTTTCTGGCACATGTACTCTGCTTACAGTAGAACTATTCATAAAGAACAGAGCTTCTATTTATAGATAATCTAGAGACACTGTTACCACAGCCTCTAGCATACTCGCAAGCAGTTTCATTTATATGTGATGAAATAGTCTCGACCTTCTTTTCTGTAAATTAAGAGACTTTTTCATGTGTAATTTTTGCAAATCGTTCAACTGAATATATATGCACTTTTGAATGATTACACTGCTTAAAAACGTACAGTACCTTTAACTTTCCGTGTATTTCGCATACACCATTTCAAATGCAAAAATTATTTTTGGGGTGGGTTGTAATACACATGCATCTTTTTGCTTAGTTTTTAGTAATTGATGGACATAAAACCGTGGAGTGGGTGATGTGTTTTATCTAGGAACCCGATCAATATTGTGACCTTATACCCCTATACGGCTAGAATCAATAAATATCCCTATAATCCTAGATAGAAACACAACAGTTCCTAGCAGAAGTTAGTTAAAAGACAAATTGACATTCAACCTCTTTCCTTGAACAGACAGCAAAGGTGTCAATATAAAAACAAGATTTAACAGCATTTTATTGCTCATTCACTTTCTGAATGAACAGAACACCTGATCCTTTCCAGCCCAAGTTTACTTGCCAGATGGGACTAGTAGGTGCTAAAAAATAGCTCCACCTGATAAAATTTTGCTTGCAATTGCCAGTGGGTGAGTAGATTTTTAGAGGCCTGCTTGCATATTTAATAGGAGGCCCTGGAGTCTGCCCAGCATGCAAGACCGCCTCAAACATTAGGGGAAGACCTTGAACTGGTGTATATTGATAGCTAGGCGGGACAATGATAATGTACCGGCTTGGTTTCATTAATGCCCATGAAGAATTTTCATACGTAGAAGACCAATGCTGGAATTAGATTGGGGTCATGAATGCTTGTCTTGCATGCTGAACCCCTTAAAATTCTGGGGTTGGTGGGGGCTAAGTTGGGCGGACTCCGGTGGTACAGCGTCTGCAGGAATTACCTTGTGCGCTGAACTTCGTTGAAATTGAATAGATGAGGATCAGGTCCGGTGAACTCTAGATCAGAAAACGCCAGTAGGGATAATGCCATTGCAATGAACGTCCCTGACCATAATGGAATTTTTACTTTATTTGTTTTTCACTTTTCTGTGTGCAGTGTTTCACCTACCCTTAGGTTTAACTGGATTATCACGCTGCAAAACAGCTAACATTTGTTACAACTGCTTCAGTTGATGTTTTTTTTTAAATGTTATTTGTTTATGAACGGCACTGCTTTCACTATACATTTTTCTCCACACGCCGTTTTCAATTCAAATGTAAGGAGCAGCAGAGGTGAGTGCAATGCTTTAACTCCCAGCATGGCAGCTCCTTTATTTATTTATTATTGGCGCCGCTTTGACTCTAAATCTAATGGGCAGAGCTGAGTGCTATGTTTCAACACACGCTGCTTTATGTCTGAACGGCACCTTGCAACTCCTCCCCTGTTGGTTGCTTCGCCTGTTCCCGAGTTTGCTAGCAGGCTGCAGAAGGGCTCCCTATTTCTTAACCCACATTGGATGTTTGCCGAGGGACATGTGGCTAGGGACTGGTCGGGGTCGATGTTTGTTTTGGAAGAGGAGGGATGATATTTCGCACCCACCACCCCTCTGAGGTCGCAGCTCTTTTTTTTATTTTGTTTAATTTAAATTAAATTCACTTTGCGTCCATGCCATCAGTAAATCTCCCTGTGCCATCTCCCCCCACTCCTTCACTGACACATATAAACCTATAAGTCACTCCTATGGCAGGCATTATCAATCCTGAAGGCAGAGTGCTTGGTCTTGTGTGAGAGGGTGCCCATGCATGAGCAGGACCCCTCTGCAGCTTTCAGAATCAATTCTCTGTAGCTGTTCTGTGATACAGCAGGACCATATACTCTTAAGTGCATTCTAACCTCGTGGTACATGCAAACTTTGGAATGGCTGCATGGAAACATGTCGTGTTTGGTGTCAAACACTTTGGAATCCTACTCTATACCGCCACCCCCCCCCCTTCCCCCCCCCCCCCTGCCAGTCGGGGCTGCGGGGGTAAAATTCCACCCTTCCAGAGGGAGAGACATGTACACCCTGACCTAACCGGTAATAGTTTAAAAGAGCCCTAGCATCACAAAATGAATGCTGCAGCCACAGACATGAGTCTGGTCATCTGCTGCTGGAAGAAACTCTGGCAGGGGAGGACTGGACAATAGGTTTCCTGTCACAGGGAGGTGTAACCACCTCCCAGACAGACTTTAGTGTATTGGGACTGGGTGGGTGAATTCATAGAATGCTTTTCAGACAGTGCTGGGGGTACACTTGGTGTGTCTGTGCATATCCCAGTTCAAACCGGTTGCAAGGGCACTCAGCCCCGGGGCTGGCACGAAACTGGACATAGGGAAAGGGGTGTAGGCACCCCCCTCCCTGGATTCTCCCATAGGTGGGTCCCCAGAGTATGTCCAACCCCCTAACTTAGTATAAGTATGGGAACCCAGTCCTTAGGGCTTCAGAATACACCTGGACGAAACTCTGCAACATATATCCTGGAACTTCGACATTCTACATCGACTAGAAGACGGAAGTTTCTCCCTTGGGGTCAAGGAGTGACTCCCCTGCTCAAGCAGGCACCAAAGAAGCATCTTGCCGGTTTGCATTTCCGAGGCTCCCGCCGGACCCCGGAATATTTGCGACTCACTACACGGACTTCCAGACTTCTCAGAGGCTGACACGAGATCCCAGCAAAGCTGAGACCAGCAGCCCTCCCCCCACCACCCCTCCGAGATCGCTGCTTGTTTAGTTCTGTTTCCTTTGTGTCCTAAATGTTCCCTTCTGCCAGATAGTCTACAGCTTGTTTTAATTATCACTGAAATCGTTAAGGCACCCCTTGCATGTCTCCTTGTATCTCCCTGCTCTCATCCTCCCTTAGCCCATAGATGCCTTCTCCCAGGCCTCTACACCAGCCTCCCCCTTTTAACTTCTGCTCCCCTGCATGCTGTGTGTTTGTTTGGATAGCAGGAGACTTCCTGTTCAGGCTTTCAGTTTTGGCTGCCAGTGCCTGGCTCCTGCAGTGCTTGCTTGGCATTGGGGGCCTGAGGGTGCTGCACTTTTAACGAAAAGGTCTTCAATGCTGCCACGGCTGTGAACATTCACAACGAGCCCAAGGTGGGCAACACCACACCCACAATACCACACAACCTATACCCTTGACAAAGCCTGCATCTTATATACACAAGGGCAACACAATCACAGAGCACTGTAGACCGCTCTGGCAAATTCACCAAGGCTACATTCCCAAACAGCAACCGAACTCGTATCTTCCCCTACCCCACTATCCATTAACCCTACGTCGGCATCAGATTGTCTTTTAGTTTCATTTGTGTACATATTCAATATTTAATAAACGCAAGTGACCTTATTTTTACCCCTACCCATTCTGCATCCACTTACCACAAAGAAATAGGATGAGCATCTGCCCTGAATATTAAAGGTAATCATCCAGTACTTTAAAGTTTACATATGTACCAGTCCACTAGAACAGCTTCTATTGTAATCTCAATAACCAGTGTTGAACTCACTTTACATGTCTTCCCCTCTCCTGAAAATGCCTTTTCTCTGATCTCTATTGGAATCACCAGAAAACATCCGCAAACTAGCCATTGTTGGTGAGCAGGAAGGGGGATATATGAACAAAGGGCATTTGTCTTCGGTTTACTAAGGAGGGGCACTTTTAGGGGGTCCACCCCAGAACTACTTCGCCGAAGGTGGGTGGGGACACATTAGACATGGAATCAAAATTTTGCAGCAGGTATTTTGTCATGCCTGTACTTGTATATTTTCTAAAGAGCTGCCACGTGTTTTAAGTTTGGAGCTTACTTACCATTGTTTGGAGTGCCATCACTTGATCTCCCTGTGCCTCCCCCCCGGCCCCTCCCCCTCCCACTGCACTGCTTGCCCACCCCCTCCACCCCTCCGAGGTCACACCTTGTTTTTTTATTTTGCTTAATTTAATTTAAATTAAATTACTCTTTGTTTGCAGTGCCGGTAGAATGGCGCTCTAGTTCTCGCGTGCTACGTCACAACGTAGCGTGCGAGGACGACATGTTGTGAGCGTCTGCGCATGCGCAGAAAAAAGGGAAAGTTCTTGGAGAACGCCGGACGCTCGGCGCTGTCCCGCTTTAATCTAAATAAATTAATAAGCTTACACAAGCAACCTCGTGCCTCCTGGTTTATGGTATATGGCGAAATACCCAACTTTACAGTGGCGACGAGGGTTGGGATACCAATGCAAATAAAACTAGTGGAAAAAGAAACCATCGGAACCCAGCAACAGCATAGGAAGCCATAGCCCCAGTCTGAGGCCCACCATGAGGAGCTGCAGGAAGGTGGACAGTCACCGCAGCAACACAGAACAGCGGGGGAGCGTGGCAGAAGCGAGCAGAAAGGGGGAGAACACCACCCACACGTCGAGGTACCGGAAGCAGTAGCATATAGCAGCAGAAGGTACGGCGAGAAAATAGCAACAACCCACAGAGGCCCTGGCGGAGCTAGCAAGACACGGAGAAGGGGGAGCAGAAGAGCCCCGACCGAACCAAGTGCAAGGCGAGAGCGCGAACGCGCCAGACAGCCCGAGAGCAGTACAAAAGGGGGTGGTGCCCGAGAGGTCCAGGGGCGGAACCAGAAAGACGCGCCACAATGAGCGTGCAGGCGTCTTCACTCACGACGCCGATCCCGTTTTTGCCGAAGCCTGTAGAACCTCAAATGAAGTGGGAGGACTGGAGAGAGTACTTCATTGAAGCCCTAGAAGACGAAAATGGGGAAGCCTTCCCCAGTGCGAGGAAGAGAAGGATACTCCGGCACAACCTAGGCCCGGAGGGTATAAGGGTCTTTCAGAATCTGGTGCCCACGCCCAGACTGAATGACGACGCCGATGTATTTAAGCACGCCATAGAAGATCTCAACAACCACTACTACCGTCCGACGGTGTGCACTTCTATCGACTGGTACAATTTCCAGCAGAGGAAACAAGAAGCCGGCGAATCCATAGATGACTACGTCGCAGCATTGAGGAAGTTGGCGGTAACGTGCAAGTATGGGGCTCTGCACGAAAAATTCATAAAAGATCAGATAGTCTTGCACACTACCAACAAGACAGTACAAGACAAATTGTGGGTAAATGGAGAAGCTTCGCTTAAGGAAGTAATAGCCATGGTAAAAAAGGCAGAGTTATCGAAACGGTTTGCCGGCGCAGCTAAAAGACAAGCTGTCCAGAAAACCATGGTGAACAAGGTGGATGATGCAGAACCACCGGGAAGGAGTAAAACCACGACGACAGAAGGAAAAGGGTCAAACAAGTGGACGGGGAAACCGGGACAACAGTGGAAGCAGAACAAAGAAAGCAAGCCCACGTGCTACAGGTGCGAAAGCCAGGCCCATGCATCCCAAGACAAACGTTGTCCAGTGTTCAGAGCAAAATCCATGTTCTGTGGCATAGTAGGCCACTACGAAAAGGTATGTCGCCGGAAAATGAGGAGACCCACAGTGAGGTACGTGGCGCAGGATCAACAGGAGGAAGAAGAAGAACTGGACCAGGAAGACCATGTACTATATGTGGAAGGACAAGTGCTGGGCCTTGACTATAAGCGATCCCGCAAGCCACAATGCGACATGGTGATAGGAGGAGTGAAGATCAAGATTGTAGTAGACTCGGGATCCCCATACACCATCGTCCAAAGAGCAGTGTGGAACGAAGAATTCAGACCCAGCTTGGGCCCAATATTAGAACCACCCGATATACGACCGGTGACATACACGGGCGAACCCATTCCTATGGTCGGATGCAGAGCTCTAACCTTTAAGTTCAGAGGAAGGAGTGTGGAGTGCAAACTGTATGTAGCTGAGAAGGGCCCGTCAGTCCTAGGATGGATAGGCCAAAGTGACCTGGGGATACAATTGGACCCAGGGGGAGACACACAAGTGCTGATAACAGCCCCAGAGAGCTGACCGGACCTGGAGAAGATGAAGAGCGAGTTCCCGAAAGTGTTTGGCGGGAAGGTCGGCAAGCTGGAGAAGTTCACACACAGGATCGTACTCAAAGAGAACTCCAAACCTATATCCCACAATTTTATTTTTATTTATTTATTTATTTAAAGAGTTTCTATAGTGCTGGCTAGACCCGGAGGTATCAGAGTGCTTTACATGAGAATCAACAATGTAACAGAAAAGATCAACAATTATACAATAAATCCCCCCCCCCCCCCCCAAAAAAAAAAAGAATAGGCACTACAATTAGGAGAGGGTAGAAAGGAGAGAGGGAGGAAGTGGAGGGGGCAGGGGAGGTGCGAAAGGGAAGATAGGAGAAGAGACAATATAGAGAGACGAAAAGAGATCTGTCTAAGGACCGACCGGGTAAGGTGAAGACCAAGGAGAGAATCCACGGCCCATCGCACCTAAAGCTAAACCAGGTAGCTCCATCCAGCATCAGACAAAAAAATTCAGTCTCAATACATTGAGAGAAGGGAGAAGGAGAGACATAAAAAGAGGGAAGTTGCAGGAGGAGACAGCAGGAGGGACGAAAGGAAGTGCAACAATGTGGTTTAACAGTATAACAGAAAAAAATCAACAATTATACCTTAAAACGAACAGTCAACAATACGTTAGGAGCGGAGAGAGAAAAGAAGTGGGAGGTAGGTGAGGTGAGAAAGTGAGGTTAAGGGAAGAGATAACCGTAGAGACGAGAGGAAGTCTGTCTAAAGACCGACTGGGTAGGTGACGACCAAGGAGGGAATCCATGGTCTATCTCCCCTATAGCTAAACCAGGTAGCTCCATCGGGCATCAGACAAAGTAGTTCAGTCTCAGGTGTCGAGGGAAGAGGTTCGCAGAAAAACAGGATGGGAGGTAGATACGTCAGAAAGACGAAGGAAAGTCTGCCCAAAGACCGGTTGGGTAGGTGACAGTCGAGGGGGAGTCCCAAAACCCATCTCCTCTATAACTATCAGGTAGCTCCATCAGGCTTTGGCCAAATAGCTAGGTCTCAATAAGAAACAATTTAAGGAACATGGATGGCAAAATAAATAGAGCATAGAAGGGATGGGACAGGGAAGGTGAAAAAGGGAGGATAGGGGAAGAGACAACAAGGAGAGACTAAATGAAAACTGTCTAAAGGCCGACTGGGTAGGTGACGACCAAGGAGGGAGTCCACGGCCCATCTCCCCTATAGCTAAACCAGGTAGCTCCATCGGGCATCAGACAGAACAGTTCAGTCTCAATAAATTGAGAGAGGAGGGAAGTAGAGATAATAAATAGAGTGAGGAAGCGGGAAGAGACGACAGGAGAGATGAAAGGAAGTCTGGCTGAAGACCGACTGGGTAGGTGACGTCCAAGGAGGGAATCCCCGACCTGTCTCCCCTATAGCTAAACCAGGTAGCTCCATCGGGCATCAAACAGAATAGCTAGCTCTCAAGTGATGCAGGAAAATTCACAGGTAAACAGGGTGGGGACTAGGGCCAGGACAGGTAAGGGCAGAAATCAGTATCAGGAAAGTGGAGAGGAGTCGAGCGGGGAGGGGTAGGGGGTAGGTAGTTCAGTAAAAGTTACATGATTATAAACAGTTACTGGATGTCTTGGCTGAGGTCCTTCCGAAGTTTTGTCTTAAAGTCCCTAAACATGCTGAGAAAAACGTCTTTAGTCAGGGCCATATTGTCCGCTACCTCCGCAGGGTTCGGGGAGGGGTACTTGTCCGCCGGTGCGAAAAAGTTCGACACCTTATTGGGTTATTTGCTGGACGTCTTCATTGGCGGCATATGGGCGGACCCGGCCAATAACTGCCTGCTGCTTCTAGCCCCCTTCTACGACGTAGGGCGCGAGGACGCCATGCGCAGAAAAAAGGAAAATTCTCGGAGAACGCCGGACGCTTGGCGCTCTCCCGCTTTAATATAAATAAATTAATAAGCTTACACAAGCAACCTCGTGCCTCCTGGTTTATGGTATATGGCGAAATACCCAACTTTACAGTGCCTTCACTTAATCTCCCTGTGCCGTCTCCCCGGCCCCCTCACCCCTCCCACAACATTGTTTGCACACCCCCACCACCCCTCCGACATCGCTGCTTGTTAATAATAGATTACGAAGCGAAATTCAGTGCATTTCTCAGTTATGGTTTGCATACCAACACTTGCTAACAGGAGGCTGTGCAAGAGAGGACAATGAAAAAACTGTAGCAAATCTAGAAAATGATCTGCTCTGTCATGCTCGGATTGTTTAACTTTCCACCACTTCACTTTCATCTGCTCCAAATTGTCTTCCCAATGTCCTTGTTCACAAAACTGCTTCGAATTTGTGCATCTGATTTCTTATGACATGTATAATTTCAAGAATCAACATGGCATTTCCAGTTCACTACTTCTCCAGGAGTGGTTGGTGATTGAATCCCTTTACAACCATTAATGCATTAACTGTCCATAAATGTCATGTATTTCAAATATTATTAAAATGGCACTTAAATATAGTAAAACAGTACTCCAGATTATCGGAATCTTTTTCAGAGTTTCAAATGTCCTCAGGAGGAAATTCATATTTTTGAAGCTGCTGGCAACAGGTGGAACTTAACATTAACCTTTGCATTGGCTCGCAATAACAACTGAAGTCAGGACAGCTTCCGCTGTCACTGCTAAATGGCATTCTGTTAAGTAGACCTTTAAGGTTGACCTTTGTAGGTCCCTAAAGACTCATTTCAGTTTTACCTCCTATCCTGATCAGACCACAGCTTGGTCCATTTTACAGTGCCTAGCCGTCATTAGAATTGCACCAAATGTCTAAGCATGTGCTCAAACATCTCCACACAAGTTTTCACAAACATTTACCTACTTTCTGACTGCCTAACTGTTGTGATTCTGTAGGCACCTTAATGTTATGCTTCCAGGCAGACTCAATAAAATGCTTACTTTGCATTCCGTCAGGCTTTCAGCATAACTTAGAATTGCTTGTATGCCCATGAAATATTGTGTTTAAACAGTTGATGTTCCCCATAAGGAGAGGTACCAGACAGGGATGCCCCTTATCACCCTTGTTATTTGCTTTATACATGGAGCTCCTAGCGGAGCGAATTAGGGATAACCCAAAAGTTGAGGGCATCCCCTTTGGAGGCGAGAGACACACAGTCAGTCAGCAGTATGCCAATGACATCCTGGCCTCCGTAGGCAATCCAGCCACATCCCTTCCGGCTTTTCTCAGGGAAACTGTCCGTCTTCGGGTTAGCTTCGGGACTCAAGGAAAACGTGGGGAAATCTCAGGCCTTGGGCTTACCAGGGACAGGGGCACACTTGTCTACATTGAAAGAAAGTTGCTCGGTGAAATGGGTGAAGGGGTCCATACCCTACTTTGGGATCCAGCTTGCCCCTTCCGTAGCACAGACCGTTGCTATCAACTACAACACACTCCTGCCACAAATTAAAGGGGAGCTGCACAGCTGGAAGAACCACCGCCTCTCCCTCCTTGGGCAGGTCGCAGCCATTAAAAGGTCCATACTTCCGAAGATTGTATACCTCTTTCAGACGATCATGGTATCCCCTCCCGGGGAGTGCTACCCACGCTACAGAGTGAGCTTCACAGGTTTGTGTGGCTTGGGGCGAGGCCACGCATGAAGAGGAACCTAAATTATATGAGGCCAGGTGAGGGTGGGTTGGGCATTCTAGATTTGAAGAAGTATTTTTAGGCGGCCCATATGAGGTACCTAATAGAATGGAATAGAGCGGAGTCTGAGAAACATTGGTGCATTCAAGATGTGGTCCTTGCATGGCTTTCCCTCTGGAGATGCCCTTTCTCAAAAGATCAGATAGACCCGCAGTACCTTTTGGGCTCTCCCACCACTAAGACGGCTCTGGACATCTGGGATTCCGTGGCAGGTTGCGGGGACTCACCACGTTCTTATACCCCATGACACCGCTGTTTGAGAATGGCAGTTTTACCCCAGGTCTTCTACGGGGGGCTTTTGCGGCCTGGCACCGAACACCATGCCACGCGTCAGGTCACCTGTTAGACGAGGTGGGCATCCTCTCTTTTACGCAAATGCGCCAACAGTACAATCTCCCAGAATCCGGTAAAGACTCTGATACCTCCTGGTGTGCCAATGGTTAATGCATCCCACAAACACAGCCATGGTTAGTAGACACCTCACCAAATATGAGAAAAGGCTGGTCACCAAGTCTTCAGACAAGCGGCTGTTCTCGTAACTATATGTTCTACTTCGCCATCCCACCCCTGCACAACCTACTCCAAGTCAAGCTAGATGGGCACAGGAATTTGGAAGGGACCTTTTTTCAAAAGAGGGGGAGATATGTTTCAGAGCTTGACACTGCGCCGAACACAAATAGCGTGGAGATGGCCACTGAAACAGAGGGCTACTGGTGCTTGACGGCAGTACCCCTCAACAAGGGCGATCCAGGACGTAGCCCAGACTGTTGGCGGGGCTGCGGACAGTCAGGCCTGCTTCTACACATACTCTGGGAATGTCCACAGATTGCTGCATATTGGACACAGATTTTGGATGAATATAGACCTGCATTTCAACATTAAAATTCCCAAGTTCCCGGCCTACACCTTCCTGGACTTACCATGCCCCTTAAGTCTCGCAGTAGTAGGCAGATGGGGTTAGCCCTGGTACCTGTGCTCCAGAATATTCTCTCGCACTGGTGTCTGCTGCCACCCCTACACATCTTGGATGGCTCCACAGGCTATGGTATACACTGGGGATGGAGAGGATGTCCGCCACCCTCACAATATCTAAGGCCTCGTTTCGTGAGATATGGCAATCATATCTCAGTCTCCTGTCTACAGAATTCAGAAAGCTTACCTGTCCCAAATACTTTTGAATCATCCAGCTTCCGGAGAAGGAGTAGCACAAGCCACATGCCATGGGTGACGGCCTCTGATCCACCACCCAAAAGGCCACACACCCAAAGATTGAGTGCTGGAGGGGCGGAAGGGGGGGGGGGGATTGGGAGGGGGTTTCGGTTTCCTTTTTAGTTGTGTTAGGTTAACACAACTGATAAAACCTACATGCCAAGCTCGGAGTGATTTGAGACCGAGACTTCCATACCATATGTGAAAGCGAATTATGATGGTTTGACTACTGTACGTCACTGCCTTTGATTCATGTGATAAGTAATGAAAGATTGAAACCATAAACAGTTGATGTTACATTTGACTTTTCTCCGTGTTTTTACCGGAAATACTAAAAAAAATGTAATTGCCTTTTATTAGGTCTAGAAAACAAACACATTGCATTCAGTTGTTGCTTTTCTTAAAACAACTTCATGATGACGAAACGTGTTTTTATGTAAGTATGTTTTTACGGGATGTTGTATGCTCGAAACACTCAATGCACCTTGATTAATCTGTTTATTTTTTCAACTGTAAGGGCGCAGCCCAGAATTATGCACTGTAGTTCTGCTCTAGACGCATATGACATTTTATATAGGATTTCTTTTATATGGTTTTATCTTTTATATTCTTTTAAATATGTATGTTGAACCTGCAAGCGCCAAGACACCCACGGGTATAAGTCCGCTATATAAGTTACAATAACATCACATTCCAAATTTTATATACATTTTGTAATTAAGTGGTGCACACAAACTTTTTATGATACAATTTCGTTCGAAAAATGTTTAATAGATAATTGTGTACTTTCATGGCTGCTTGGCAGCTGAAGAAAGTTTTGATTGGTAGATTTTCAGTACAGAACTGTTTTAAAGTGTATGTGTTTGTGTGTGGGTGGGTGTGTTGTCATTGATTCCAATAAGGAGTTTACATAGTTCTATCTGTAGTTAATCAGGGGGCTGATTTAGAAGTTGGGGAGGGGAACACTCTGTTATAAATGTGAAGGATATCCCATCTGCCATATTATGATCACATTCTACTTTAAGGGGATCGTAATATGGCGGACAGGATATCCGTCATGTTTGTGACAAAGTATTCCCTCTGCCGACTTCTAAATCAGGCCCAGAGTCAAGGCCATGTAAAGGATGTCCCGAAGGACTTTTGTAGCTAGAAATGTTATGTTTTGCCGGTCTGAGCTCTGAATTTAACTGAAAGATGTACAGATCAATACCCAGAGAGGTTGTGGAGGGGGGTATGTTGCCATGTAATGGATGCGGCATTCAGTCCTGAATGAAGGATTGGGAGACCGAGAAGAGTGCATTAGTGACTCAGAACTAGAGTAGATCTTTAGCAAAATGAAGACGTTAAATACTAGAAGGTAGCATGGTAGTTCATGTCTATTTACTGCACATTCCTTGAGGTACATATGATTGTTTTCAGCATGCTGGTGACCAGATATTTCTGCAGCATCCAATGATCTTCATGTATGCTAAAAACAAATGGGAACACATTGAGTTTTCTGGCAGTCCATGGTGTTGGGGCACAGGTCTGGGTCTCAGTGATTCTATCTGGACAAATATGGTGCATTCAGAAGTGAAAAATAAAAAACGTTCAAACCTTACCTCCAATAACCATAAAGAAGACAATACAGATTCAGAGTCCCGTGGTCCAAGAGTACTGAGAACAGATAAGAGTTGCCATTATCATGCATAGCAAGGTCATCATCTACCACTAGAAAAGTTATCTTTTCTATACTTCACCAGTGTTTGTAGTTGAATAGAATGGATAATTCAATTATCTCGCCAAGCAAGACATGCAATAGAATAATGTCTTCAAACCTATTGCCTACGCCCCTGGTGGTGATAGCGTGCTCAATTACATTTCTATTAACATAACATCTTATAATGTGCGTGAACCCTTTCTAAAGAGTAGGAAAATGGAACCAGCTTTGATGTCAAAGAAATAGTTTGGGTTGATGGTTGAAAGCCTCAGTCCCCAGTTAAATGACAGTCATGTGAGACAATGTATATGTTTAGTAAAGATAGTATGTTAGTCTATTAGTCAGAATTGTAAGAAAGCCTATATGAGGTATATCCTGAAGGATCATGATTCAAGGGGAGACATGGGGGGGCATCATGAAATAAAACTGGTATGTGGAGAAAATAATATTTTGTTGTCTATTGTCTCTTCCAGGGAAGAAGTCTGGGATGTTGGAGGTTTTTGTGGGATAGTGCGGAAGAGCAGAATTTGGCAGAGGGTTAATAAAGTTCCTTGCAACTGTTCTGTGGGAAATTTGGAGGGTAGCTAGTTAGTTCTTGTAGGAAGAATTATACTGCTTTAATGTTCCACTATTTCACTTCCTTTTTCGGATTTGAGGATAAATAAACATTTATAGGATTACTATTTTCTTCAAGATTATCCAGTGTGGCGAATGCTGACTAGACTTATTCAAAGATGTCTGAGAATGCCAGTAATCAGATGATTGGGACTTTAGGTTGTTGGAGCAAAGATATTTTAAGTTGATCATTGATTGATTAGGCAGTGCGAATGTACTTAGAGACAAGCCAATGCAGGCGGTGAGTTGAAAGAGGTTCATAGAATCAGAAAGGTATGATGGGGAAGGGGTCTGACCTGTCTATGGTGATGGGATTATTGCTTATGAGCAAGTTACTTGGCGATATGATGAGGTCTGTAGCATTTCTCTCAGTGTGGGTACTGAGGCATCTAGAAATGAGCAGAGTTAAAGAAATATAGCAGAATAACTGTTCAAATCACCAAGATATATGTATGAATGATAGTAGAGAGGATGGTCTCTTACAGTTTGTGATTTGGTCACATGGGAGGGGTTGAAGAGTGGGAGATTAGGGAAATGATTGTAATTAGCTTAGTGAGCATGAAAGCGAAACAGCCACCTGATGACGGGGAAAAGTATTACAGTCGGAGTATTTGGAAAGGTACTGTTAAAATATGACCACAAGACACCCTCAATGTTGCATGATACTATAGTTTGGGTTTGGTGAGAAGGTCAAGACACTGTGTAGAAAATGAGTGGATCAGGTCTTGATAAAGCATAAGACATCAATGCCATATTGAAGAATAGGGTCATGAATGCTAATAAAGATGTAGAATAGTTTTTATGAACCATATATTTTAATGGTGGTATAAGAGGGGAACAAGAGGAGATCTTTGGACGATGTTAAGGGTGTTTTGAACCAGTTCAACAGAAGAACTTTGAGACCATGAATTTGCGAATGGAATAAAAAAGTGATTTGTTTTGTGGCCACATAATAGAGGCGAGAGTAAAAGGCTGAAATTAAATGGCACCAAGAGCACACTTAAAGGTGATGTGACTGAACAATAATGGATGGGTAAGCCTTAGACCTCCTGAGAGATGGAAAGAAAAACCATGAGATTTTCCAGGCTAGTAAAGAAAAAATCACACAATTTGGTAAGACCAAGGAGGTAGATTTTGAATCTAGTATCTCTTTAATTTACTGTTTATTTACTAAGTCAACTGAAAATAAAGGTATGCTGTCTGCTTCTGGAAATTGTGTGCCTTGTAGGAAGGAAAGTGGCCCCTTCATGTGAAATGAAGATAGAGAAGAAGGCACAATTCAATGTTCATGATCGAAACACCACAACTGGAGCTCCTGGGCAAAAACTAAGAACCTTGAGAAAGAAGTTACTGAGACCTGAGCCTTTTAACAGAATGAAACATGGCATCACAGAACCAACAACGGCAGATCAAATCAAAATGGTTAAATTAGTAAAACTAACGCTTAGATGAATTCCACCAGAAGAAGCATTCTATACATCATTGGACAGGAGTGACAGCATAGATGGCTTCTTCCTTGTCTTTAAGTAAATCTGCATTTCAAGAAATTGTAATAAGGCCCACGTTATATGTATGTTTCTGATGGACTTCTAACCACAGATTCCTCACCTTGTCAATCCACAGGTGCCAGACTGGACTAGGAGATTTTTTTATAGCAATTTCCTGGCACTTTGGTATGATCCGTCCTGCCCTTGATGTGATATCGGGGCCACTATATTTGTACCACCTCCACGCGCCAAAGTCAGTTCCTTTCTTTCTATGCCTTCTGATGGGTGTTCAGAGTTCCACCTATCCTGTCATTTGCATGGAATTTATTCCCCGCAAAATGTCTGTGTGCAAGGATGTCCCCATCTAAAGCTACAGGTTTTGAACCATGCAGGGACTGTCCTCAGTAGATGTTAGTGACAAACACCCACAATGTCTGTCTCTGGTGTGTCGGCCTCCAGCATGACTTGACATCATGTGACTACTGTGCAAAGGTGACCCGTAAAGCCATCCGTGTCCACGATACCAAACTTGCCATTGCAGAACTCCGAAGGAAGGAAAAAAAGACCTGGTCCTGGTCCTGGTCAAGCACACGGTTGCACTGTCATACCAAACTTGCCATTGCGGCCCTCCGAAGGAAGGCAAAGAAGACCTGGTCCTGGTCAAGGGCACTGATACGCTGTCATTCCCTAAACTGATCTCACGGTCAATTGTCATTAAAGTCACGAAGCTCGGGTAAATCCAAGATATCCGGAAAAAAACATCAGTTAAAATACGCCTTTCCTTCGTCCTGCCCCTCCCACCTTTCGGAGTCTCACAACGCCCCGGGTCCTGGCAGTAAAATGGTTCCCCAACTTTGGAACCGATTGTGACCCTGCTCCAGAAGCGCCCCAATTTTACTGGGCCATCGACAACGTCACAACAGCTCCATGAGCTGATTTTGGCCATGGACCAGATCTTTGGAGCTCATCTGAAAACCCTCTGCAGCGCCTTTGTTCCTGTAGGATTCAAGGTGGCTTCCAGTCAGATTACCACCAGCGGATCTGTTCCCAACGCTGACTGCACCACTCTACATCAACTTGAAGCAGGCCCCTTCCTCGAGCATGGCTCCGGCGCAATGCCTGACACTGTTAGTCCAAGCTTTTACGCCAGCACCGACATTAGAGATGCCAGAAGTGAGCCAATAGCTTTGTTGAACACCAAGATTTGTCTACTGTCCCCTCGCCTTTCCTTCGTCCTGCCCCTCCCACCTTTTGGAGTCTCACAACGCCCCGGGTCCTGGCAGTAAAATGGTTCCCCAACTTTGGAACCGATTGTGACCCTGCTCCAGAAGCGCCCCAATTTTACTGGGCCATCGACAACGTCACAACAGCTCCATGAGCTGATTTTGGCCATGGACCAGATCTTTGGAGCTCATCTGAAAACCCTCTGCAGCGCCTTTGTTCCCGTAGGATTCAAGGTGGCTTCCAGTCAGATTACCACCAGCGGATCTGTTCCCAACGCTGACTGCACCACTCTACATCAACTTGAAGCAGGCCCCTTCCTCGAGCATGGCTCCGGCGCAATGCCTGACACGGTTAGTCCAAGCTTTTACGCCAGCACCGACATTAGAGATGCCAGAAGTCAGCCAATAGCTTTGTTGAACACCAAGATTTGTCTACTGTCCCCTCAGAGTTCTCAAAAACACAGATTTAATTGCAGTTATAACCAGAAACATCCCAACAATTTGATGACAACAACCACGATGATGATCTTTACCATGATGTCAATCCTGTCCATGATTTACATGATCCCAGTTCCCTTGCTACCTCTCCACACATTGGCTATCCTCCCCAAATCCTACAACGGCAACATTGGAAAAAAGGATTCCCAATAGTTTTGTTGAATCTCATTTTCTCTTCATCTCTTTTGCCTTTCCAACTACCGGCCAATCTCCCTGCTTCCTTTTCCAGTCAAAATCATGGAAAAATTGGTTACCCGCACTCTGTCCAGCTTCTTAGAAGGGAACACCTGGCTGGACGAGACGCAATTCGGTTTTCGCCCAGCCCATGGGACGGAATCCGCGTTGGTGACCGTGTTAGATAATCTGCGGGCGCGAGTTGACAGTGGTCGGGCAGCCTTTTTGGTGCTGCTCGACATATCGGCCGCGTTCGACACGGTCAGCCATCCTACCTTGATTTCGAGGCTGGAAGAGTGCGGGGTCAAAGATAAGGCCAGGGACTGGTTAATCTCCTATCTGGACAACCGTCAGCAACGGGTTTCGCTCCCTCCCTTCAGTTCAGAGGAGCGGAGAGTAGGACAAGGAGTACCTCAGGGCTCAGCCATCAGCCCTATACTCTTTAATATTTACCTCCGCCCTCTAGTCCAGCTCATTAAATCATTTGGGATCTCCGCATTTAATTATGCGGATGATACCCAGCTGGTCTTTTCACTGGAGGGACAGGACGCAGTCCCATTGGAGACCTTCCACCGGTGCATGCAGGCTACAGCGGAATGGCTCCGTTTGAACTCGTTACAGTTCAATGGAACTAAGACAGAGGTCCTGTACTGCTCCAACGACCGAGTTCCCCGAGATCTCCCAGACGATTTTTGGCCCCCGTCATTTTCAGAGACGGTGTCAGCCGCACAATCGGCACGTAATCTGGGTGTCATTTTTGGGCCCAACCTGCAGCTGGATCTGCACGTAAATAAGACCACCTCAACGTGCATGATGTTGATCCGCATGCTGCGTAAGGTTTTACCCCTCCTCCCTGAGCAAGCCAGACCCGAAGTAGTGCGAAGTACCATCCTAAGTTGACTCGACTATTGTAACGCACTACTTCTGGAGGCCCCGGTAACACTTCTGGGCAAGCTCCAAAGGGTGCAAAATATGGCTGCCAAACTCGCCCTCTCCTGCCCCTACCACAGCTCCTCCACGGCTGCGTTACAGGAACTCCACTGGCTGCCGGTCCATCTACGCGTTCGCTACAAAGCAGCGTGCATTGTGTTCAGGGCTATCCATGGCCTGGGCCCAATCCCTTTGCGGAGAATGTTTGCCTGGTACCTTCCATCCCGAGCTTTACGTTCCTCTTCATCCAGGCTACTAGTAGTCCCGCGCTTCCAGAGAGTGAGGATGGGTGGCCCATCGTTCAGAGTAGCGGCGGCCAAACTCTGGAACTCCCTGCCAATATCCCTGAGAAGTCTTGAGGATCTCTTAGCCTTCAGAAAGGCGCTGAAAACCTACCTCTTCCCTAGGACAGGCTAAGTTGCTGAATTTGCTGGATCATGGGTCAAAGCGCCAGGATGCCCTTGGTGGTGACAGGTTTGCGCTATATAAGTATACCACAATACAATACAATACAATCTCTACCAAATGAACATTATGTTACAAAGCATTCTGGATGATGTAGTCATCTGGCATTGTGACCATGAGTTGACTTGAAAACACTTCATGTCTTTTGATGAATAAAACAAGTTAAACCACAATTGAACTAAGTTCGCTGTTTGAAAGAAAACAATATTGGGAATCCTTTTTTCCAGGAATTGACTTGTGCCCAGGGGGACACACCCCAAGTATTTGGTGGTGCTACTATTTTGCAACTTGCTAGTTGCTCACTGGCAACCCTAATAACCATGAACTTTGCTTGTTTGCAGTACATACATTAGTCCGGTTGCAACTATTTTATACTTGTACTTCCCTTTCCTGGAACAGATTGATTTAGCTCTGTTTTTGTAAATATCAGGGTGATGAAGCCATTCGTTATTTTAAATGTACTTGAGTTCTGCTGTTTATATGATGTGACTTCTTTCTTAAAATAACTCTTTATGATTAGCCATAAAGTCAACGTAAAGGTATTTTAAGCAGTGAATCTGAACTAGAACCTTGCTTGGTCAGCAAGGGCATACTGATTTTTGGTGTGCCCTGTTTAGGACCAGAGCCCTGAGCTACTACTGCAATATAGTTGATTAACCAAGTTACTCCCTTTTGTACACTTGATGCTCTAATTTGTGGCTAAGCTGAGTACTAAATCTTACTCTAAATGGTAGCATTAGGTCTAGACTCGGGGATGGACTGGAAACCTGAATCTGCACAGGCAAAAATGTTCAAGCCAGCCTCACCCTGCAGCAGTAAGGTATACATTAAAGGTGACCATTGGGAAGGAGATTAATTGATCAAGGCAGAACATATGAAATTTTGTAATACGGATTCAACTATTGAGTTCTGGATTTATCAATATGATTTCAACCAACATATATGTCTATGTGCGTAGAATGCGTTTGTGTCAGCCTGCAAATCTGTATCACATTGACTTACCCTGTGTGCGCTAACGCTCGGACAGGGAGCAATGTAGTCCCTATACGGACTTTAGTGCTCCCCAAATGGACCCATCTCTATCTTTTGTAAGACTTAATAATGAACTAGTACTGTGACACTCTCAGTAAGAATGACAGACATGGATTGAAGTTTCTAGTCTTTATGTATAGAATTATTAGGAAAAATACATGGACTATCATTAAGGCTGGCCATTAAACTCGGCTCCCTTGGCGGAGTTCATGGAGTGTTTGTCGCTCTGCTTGGAGTGTGAAGTTTGGCAGAAACTCTGCCTCGGCCACAGAGCGGAGTTTACCGGAGCAGCCCACTCTCTCCCCTCACTGAGACAGACACCGGAAGTCCTTCTCTTCAGACTGAAGCAATGACACACATGCCCACAGGCGGCGCAGATCAACTCGCTGTGTCAGCCCAACTGGGAAAGTGGCACCTGCAAGTACGGAGACAAGTCAGTGCCAGTTTGCACATGGCTATTGGCTACCATGAGGTGCGCAGCCTTACATGTTCAAGATGGAGCGGTGCCGCACCTTCCACGGAGTGGGTTATGCGTGCCCCTACAGGCCGCGCTGCCACGTTATCCGCAATGACGAGGAGCGGCGCCTGGCCAAGCCAGCATCTCCTCCCTCCTCCCTTTTGCCTCTCCCTACCGTGGGGAGATTAACAGCACAGCAGCAGCAGCTCACAGCATGGGGGCTCCGGCGAGCTGCCCCACGGCCAACAACGCTTCTCGGCGGGCTACCACGTGCTGCTGGGTGGCCTGCTCACCCCACTGGCCGCACCTCCAGGCTCAGCTTCTCTGCCTTCCCCACTGCGGCACAGGCCCCACACACTGCCCCAGCTCTACGCAAAGGAGCTGCAACTGGTCTCTGGCAACAATGCATTTGGCTTCTTGGTGGGGCAACCAGAAGCAGAACCTGCGCAACCAGCACTCCTAGCAGCACCCCGGGGTCAGCCCTCCACAGCGGGATGAACAACAGATAGTAAGTGCACTTGCTTAAAATTAACCAGCTATTTATGTTTAGCCACGTTTTTCTAACAGGAAAATGTCATCATAACGCATTGCTTTGCTCTCTGCCAAATTGACCTCTCATCCAACAGCCGTCCTATTTTCCCACACCTAAAGCTTGAGCTGCTGTGTTGTCCGCCCACTCGTGGAACTCCACGTAGCGTGGCGTGGTTTTTGGGTCACTTTGCGGAGTTCCGCGTAGTGGAACTCCGCGAACTCCTCCCAGGCTTAAATATCATCGATCAGGTTAGCAGGAAGAATACAGGTCATCAGTATTGGGAACTCAGTAAAGTTCATTAGTAAATCCCGTATAGATTCGACATCTAAAAGTGGGAAAATGGTGGTCCCGTCGACGTTCAAAATGCAGATCCTTTTATAGGTATTTAGACAAAGGATTTCACACATTACTACATGAATCATCTTTTCCTTGCGCCAGGACGCTCCTTAGCTGGAGCATCTGTGCGCAAAATAAATGATAATGACATAACATAACATAATAGACAGTTCTCAGGATAAGCACCAATGAGGAACAGGCAACAACAAACCTTTTACTTCAGAATACATTTGAAGATTCTCTCATAATACTAATACGTTGGATTCAGAGCTTCTCAGAGTTGATTCAGGTGACATGAATTGTAAAAAAAAATTTACAGAGCGGTCTGGGACAATTAAGTTGTCCTTGGTTAGGTACATCTTAATCCTAAAGACTGGGAAAGCTCACACTTCTCAGTCAGAGCAAATGCAACGACCACAGAAATGATCATGTGGTGAACTGTGGCGGCATTTCGAGATGGAAGACCGTACACTTTTGATTATGAAAGGGCAAGCTCGATTTCAAACACATTGGAAGCTTAGAAAAGGTAAAAACAACTTTCAAAACAGTGGTTTGTGATGTATTTGGGACATCCACCTGGATAGATCAGTTGGTGCTAAATAAGCCCTTGCAATTTGACAAACCATGTTCAGCCGACCATGGAGGCAGGACTGTCTATCTACTGGTGGAAATGTCTTGCCTAACTGAAAAACAGTGAAGTCTGGTTTCATCATACAGTATCTCAGAGGCTCTATAGTGAGATCTCTTCCTGCAGAATGTCTTGAGTAAAAACGTGTTCTTGTTAGGCCACTTCACTTCACAATGTCTCCTATCCCAGGGGCTCAATGAAGTATGTGTTTACAGTTCATACCCACATATGCAGTGCAATATGTATAGGCTTAAATGTCTGCGTTCATGAACTGCTGTGGGGTGCTCATGTATGTGAGATTCAGGGTTTAACCCCCACCCGACCCTTAGCCGTGGTATACCTGCGCATATCAGGAAGATGCGCTTGCTTCAAAACAAAGACTTTCCAAATTTTTCATGTACTGTGGAAACTCGGTTTGCCCTCATAAAGAAAGACCGGGTGGGTCAAGAATCAGTGGAACAGTAGCTGGTTGTGGGACTTAGCACCCCTCTTGCGGTCTACCTTTGCCATACCTTATTTGTTGGAAAAAGGAACAATCCTGGCAGAAAACTCAATTAAGGACACTGCACGTATGCAAAGGTTTGAAGAGCACCGAATTCTATTTCAGGTAGTGCTGTGGATTCCAACTAGCTGAGTAAAATATGGATACATGTCTATTACATTTTATGTATTCCAACTAAGCTGGACGCCTGGCAATGAGCAGAGAAGCGAAATGTGCAATAAAACATTTTAAAAGGATGACCTTGCATGATTGTATCTTTTAACATTCCTGAGCAATCACTTCCTCTCTAAACTCATGAAAAACACACATTTCCTTTGCAGCCCTTCACACCGTTGCCTGTTATAAGCCATGGATTACAGTTCATTTTTAGAAAAACCTGAAAGTGAGTGCTTGATAAGAGAAGGGCTTCCTCTCAACCCCATGCCTAGCTTGTAATTGTGTGTTGAATTTGGCAAAGGTTAGCAGGTGCCTCTGTCTGTTATCTTAGCAGGACCATCTGTGATGTTACATTTCCTTTCCCATCACCGCCTTGCTAAAAATCCATTCCTTCAACTCTGAATTATTTCAGTACTTTGGTATTACTGTTGATGTGCAGCTTCAATTATAAATATTTTAAGGGCTACAATAACTATTATTGGCGATGTATAGAAGTACCTTTTTCTGGCACTTTAATTTGAATCTGCATGGTAATGCGGTAGAGATTGATGTGCAGGGGGTGCATGAATGCAAGTAGACCTAAATCTGTGTCCCTCGTTCCGTTCTTTAGTTTTGGCATCCTCCTCATCTTGGCAGTGTCCTAGAACCCCTTTTCACATCTAGTAGAGGGTATGTATGTATGTATGTGCATTTACACTCTACGTCGATCCTTGACACCATTGGGGAGTGGGTCAACCAGCTTCAGCCATTGGCTGTCTTTCCCTGTGAGTGACATAATTTGGCTGACCCCATGTGCACATTTGCTATACAAGTGCTGTTGTTCAGTGCCAGGGCTGGTGTGTTCCATTTTCTCCTTTTAAAAGTCCCCTTTCATTTCTTTCTTCATTTTATTTTCATGTTTTAGAGCATAATGTAGCTCCCTTGGTAGTGCTAACAATCTGCTTACAACTCATTACATCTGACCAGGTATAAATCAAGGAATGGTATTTTTCATGGTGTATTATTATTTCCCTGTTCCAAGATGGCCAGCTTGTTGGTTCTAAAATTGCAGCCATGCTGGAACTTTAAAACAATGATAAGCTACGCACTATACCATTACAAGATAGTCACCTGCTACTTTGTTTAATTTTGGTATTGCAAGCAGATGTTCACCATCTTTAGGCAGCAGCATGTTTTTTTTTCTTTCTACTTTTACTCATTTATGTCAATGTGCATTTATTGTTGAGTTTGTGGAGGCAGACAGTGGTGTACGGCATGCAGGCAGGCAAGCAGGAGGAGAGCGGAGGTGTCAGCCTAAGAGGTTTCAGCCTACAGTTGTCTTGTAGAGACTTAAAAGGAAGGTCATGGGCGACAGGGTCGAGGGCCACAATATTGTCTGTAGGGCTACCCAGACATTGAGATAACCTCAAGGCTAGTGCGTTTGCAGTGGAAACTGCACCCGTCGAATAGGGTTTAGCGTGGTTCGGTAACAGAAGTGTTTACTTAGAAACTGGTGAGGCTTGAGACCACCCCGCTCCCTTGGCCAGCTTTGTCCTTTCTTACTTTCCTCTTTCGGCTGCAGCTGCCTTGTCAGTTTTAGATTTTTAATTATTATTGAATTATTTGCTGGCGTGACTGCAAATGAGGAGTTTCAAGGTGCTCTCTTCCTCACCCTGTTATCCCTGCTTTCTCCTCTTTGGGCCTGCAGCGGCCTCTTCCTCTTCGAATTGCTCCTGTCTGTGAGTGAGGTGCTTCAAGACACTTCCCTTGTTTTCTACATCGGAGGTGGATAAAAGGATCACTCTTTTAGTGTTTTTTAGGTGAAGCGTGAAGCTGTTCTGAAACTGCGAGAACTCTTTTTGGTGGAACGCCGCATAGGTTAGCCCGGGTGCTGCTGAAGCCGCCTAGTAAGACTTCAGTGCAGTCTGCGACACCCTGTGTGACTCACTTTTAGCTATCCCCTTACAGTCACTGGTTTTGTTCGCCTTGCCTGCCCTTGTTTTCGTTGCTGGTTCTAGCTTTTTTGCTCCATCCGCTTCTTACTACCTCTTGATTTGCCTCCGAGGTACGGATCGCTAACTAATGACACCATGTATAACTGTTGACAGGCAGTGTCTGCCTTCTAACTGTTCCCTTGTTTCATTTCTCTGTGGGGTGGATACAGAGGTCGAGGAGGGGGGTCCTGGGCATCATCTCTTGAAGAGAATGCATACCTGCAGTTCAGTATTACTTCTGAGCAATAAAAACAAGGAGAAAAATAGAAAATCAGGTGCTAGAAAGCTTAAGCAAAAAAGTTGTTCCGTATTTGCAGTCGCTATACCCACTCCTTAAGCACAAAAAAACAATTACTCCCTATCACTGGGAAAGAATGCCTAAAATGGCTTCTGATCCGTCCATGGGGTTGCTAGACCTGGACTCCGGTATTAAAAAAGTATTTCAGACCCAAGTTCGCTGAAGACAATGTGATGGGCGTTCACCTGTCTCCTGCTGCCCTCCTAGATTTTGACTTCAGTGATGGCTTACTGAAAAATGTTGGCCTGTTGACACTGCTTCCATCTAAATTAGTTAAAGCCACTCTGTTTAATTTTACCCTGATCTTGACCCGTTGGATATGAAAACGCATTGTCTGACAGATTAGTGGATAAAGTGACTCCTCCTGTAAAGGATGCCTCTTGTCCATGGGCTCCACACATTGAGGGATGTCTGACATCAATGGACCAGTTCATATACAATGATAAGAATTCTGTTAAGGAAGTGACAAAAAACGAGACATTCCTTGGGGCCGTCTCAACAGCAACAACGATGAGGATGACACAAGGGTTCCATATTTTCCTGTAATCAAGATATTGAAAGTACAGACTTCATCTGCCTCCCTGGATATACACGTACTTCCTCCATAAAATTCTACTGATTTCAGTGCTCTGTATGTTTGCACAGAAATTCTTTACTCTTCTCTTCTTTGGGCAGCAGGAATCCCGGAGACTATCGGCTCCTCTGCTCTTTTTGCAGATAAGTCTCCCCATAACAAGCAACCAGAAGCTGCTCACGCTTCCCAAAGCTTGCCATTGATCGAATATCTGAGTGAAGCTATCAGTTGGTGGAGAGCTATAGAAAAAGCTATTGCCTCAATATGGCATTTGGCGAGGATGCATGCATTTAAACTTGATATTCAAATCGCAAATTCTGCGAAATTTGGCAGACTATTCGAAAGAGCCTTTTTCCACCCCCTGGGGACCTCACCTTCAGTCAAGGAGAGATTTACAAGTCTCTGGATCCCAGGACTTAGTTCTTTGCCAAGCATGGGCATTCTTCTCGCTGGGATGGTATCAGCTGGACACCCACTCTTGATCTGAATAGTTAAAGATGCTACCTCTTCTAAAGAAATAGGGGGAAATATGCCGAGGGTATGGGTGGTAGGGTAAGGTTCTTCCTCGACTTGTGGTCGTGATTTATCTCCACTGAAGGACAGGTTGGAGCTAATGATTTTTTCATAAATCCCATCTATTTTCTTGGTAAAGAACTGTGAGATTTCATCACACAGTTGCTGTGACGCTAACTCAGAGTTCTCGCAAGCCACAGGTTTAACAAAGGACTGCAGGTTTTGGTATAAGACCCGCGGAGCATTTCCAGCAGCTGTGAGTTGGGACGCAATATGATTCTTACGCGCCGTGCAAATGGCTTTATGGTATATAGTGAGGGCTTCCCAGTCATGGTTCTTGTCATCAGCCAAATGGGAGGATCTCCATTTCTTTTCAGGTTTTCTGGCAACTTGTTTTAAGGACCTTAAATGTTCTGAGAACCAGACTTCCTGCTTTTGTGCTGGGCGAGGTTTTAACAACTTCAAGGGGTCAATAGCATCCACTGCTGTTACAACTGCCCCTTCAAATTTGGTCAAAGCCGCCTCAATACCCTTTGTGGGAGTGAAGGTGGGTTCCACAAACCTCTCACAGAAAGCTTCTTGGGTCATTTTATGCCATTGTCTCCGTTTACTAGGTAGGGCTATTGGGCATGAGGGAGGTGTGCTGATGTTAGGAGTAAAAAAATCCACAATAAAATGATCGGTCCAGTTTACTTGTGTTGAAGGTAGGCAGTTAATCAAGGGGGAATTAGACCAGATAAGGTCCAATGTATGTCCTGCCTGATGTGTCGGACCACTATTTGCTTGTATTAGGCCCAATAAGGACAGATCCGTCAGTAAGGACTGTGCCTCTTTGCACTCTTTTAGTTCACTATGAACATTGAAGTTGATGTGCAATAATATGCAAGCGAAATAAGCAACCAAACTAACTCGTACCAATCTCAAAATTTCCCAGTTCTAACAAAGAATAAAAAATGACTGAAAAAACTTAAAAGCAAAAAAACAAGCATTTGCAATGCAATAGGTCTAGAATTAGTTACATTTAGAGGTATTTTGTTGCAAATAGCAATGTTTCTTTATGTATAAGTTCGCAATAAACCAGTGGCAGGGATCCCGAGAAAAAGTAAGCAAAGCAAATAAATGCCAGACAAAGTAAACCGCTGCATTTTATGGGTTCCTAAGAGGGAAGGGGGAGGGGAGGAGAAAGTGGAAGACAATGAGTGCTAAAAACTGTAGAGAGGCATATTAAAGGTAAGTTTTCTACAGAGTTATTATAAGAACAGCATGAGTGCAGCATAACCTATGAGTGTTAAGGTGCAGGCAGTTGGGACGATGGTGCAGTCCTGTGATGTTGTGATGTTGAAAAGCACTCTGACAGCATATTGTTGTAGATGGTGTCCTGGTATAGTGGGAGATTCGGGGGAAGATGGATTTTAGCTACGCTAGGTGGTATTATTTCGGTCTCAATGGAAGTTATGGTGATGTTTCCCAGAGCAGTAGTTGTGCTGAAGTACATAAGGAAGAAACATCCTCAGTAGAGAAAATGGGCTGGTAGTGAGATATGCATGAGGGTGGGTGTATTTTATTACAAACACCTCATTGCGCTACATGTTGAGTATATGAAACAGACAATTGGTCTAGTTTTACTGTGGGTGCCCTCCAGCCTTGCACGCCCCTTGAGCAGTGACGTCAGATGCCACACTGCTAGAGGCTTGAACCGCCTCATAAAAGCATACCAATACGTGCTCGAACCAACAGGGGTTAAGTATAAAGAGAACTTCTGCCCTGTAGAAAGTGAGTGATTGTCATTGACGGTTAAATAATTTATTTTTACAACAAAGAATCCTCATGATTATGCAGAATGTTGGAAACCGATGTCCTGTATGAGATTGGGGAAACCCAGAGATTATCAATTATTTCAGTGAATGAGATCCTGGCTGTAGAACCGAGTCAATCACTGATTCCTCTTTAGTTCTCTCCAAATGCTGAACAGGGGAGAGTAATTCAAACTATGGGCGAGATTACAGACAAGAACAGAATATGTGTGTTTGAATCTTCAAGTGAGATTAAGGAGATGTCGCTCTCAAAAGCCATTAACCGCATGGTGCAGGTCACAGCACAGGGAGCCGAGTACAGGGTGATGGCCACCCTGTTTGTCATTAGTCGAAAGGGGCATTAACCACAATAACAGCTGTCTTTCTTAAAAAAAAAAAAAATTGAGAATTTAAACGGTATCAAAAAAGAAGTATGAATAGTTGTACAATGATTAATGCAGCACAGTTCATAGAAAAGATCATATCAATACATAGATACATAAATACAATTTGATATTATTACAAAAAACGGGGTGGAGGACCAAGATAGACATAAATATATAAATATATAAATATGTCATAAAAATAGAAATCTGATCATCATAGCACATAATACAGAAGCACATAACCACTAAAAACAAAAAAAATTACCAACAATTGATAGATTATGTCAAGACAGATTTATATATAGCAATCTATCCCAGCTGGTTAAAAAATTAACATACTATGCCCTCCCTCCATACCTTCAACGGGGCCCACATTTTGTATCCAAAATCCTGCGATTTTCTGCCTTTATGTAGATAAAGCAAAGATTCTATATTATGGATAGCGAGAAGCCTGGCCAACCACATTGAAAAGGTCGGGGAGAGGGGTCCTTCCATGCAGCTGAAAGCAGGATCTGTATGACGGCCACAACCAGAAAGATAAATGCCACAATAACAGCTGTCAACGTCTGGAACGTTAATGAATCGGGCACTTGCATGGCAGTGGGATAGGTACCAATCGCATGCATAATCAATGAAACACATACAGACCTGGGTCCATGTTGTTGCATTTAAAAAAAACACACCAGCAAAACGGCGAAACTACCCTGGTCGTACTTCATTCAATTCACAGAGGCCATTACTTTTATACAGTCGCAAGACTAATAAAAAGAAACAATGCCATGAGATACAATACATTATAGATTCACCCACACTGCGAAATCAATTCACACAGTTAACAGCCAGTCAGTGGTGTTAGCAAGTGCCTATCGCTTGGCGACTGCACAATCAAGCACACGACTAGGTTAACAGTTACCAAAAGGTCAGATAGAGCACATTCATCGTGCAAAGTAAAATCACCTTGGCTTACATATTGTTTTGTTCAGTCTGCAGCAAACAGTTCTGTCTCTTTCTGTAAATCAGAGAGTGCAAACCAACGTATGAATTTCAGATTTGCTGCGGTTACTTTTACTGTTATTTACGACTCACTTCCACTGCATTCAACGACTAAAAATAATTTGTCAAGAAACGACAATGAATGACTGAGAGCTTCAAATTGAATTTAGCATCATTTTAACTCTGGTATGACATCAAAGTGAAAGTCAAGAACACACTCTTTGTACCAAAATATTACAGTCTAAAACAAGTTCTGTAGAAACCTCAGTCCGAAAGGAATTTAAAACCAGCTGAAGTAGCACACGTCAAGCCTACAGGCAAAGAAACTCATTAAAGAACAAGCACGGCCGCGAAACCCATGATAACGATCAGGGAGGAATGCAGCTGGCAATGCGCGCCGCTGCTCGCTCCCTAGACCCAGGCCAGGGGAGTAAACGTTTTGAGGGAAGGCGGGACATACACCCGTCTTTGGCCATTTGCGTGCTTTCAATTATCGAAAGCCACACGCAAAGGACAATGGGATGTGTGGGAGGAGGCAGACCCACACGGAGAAGGCTCTTGGAAGTCTGAAGTGATTCCAAGAGCCCTCTCCTAGAGCAGCGCATGCCCTGTGCTAGGCGAGGCCGGAGACCTAAAAAGGGTGGTTGGGTGGAGGTGGGGGTGGTGGGTGGCTCTTTATCCCAGCAATTGTTTCCCAATTTTGCCAAATCGTGTATATTGTGGGGGGAAAATAACATCACTTCTATTGTCAAAAAGAACTCCATGCCCAATCCCAGTAGGAACCCCACCAACATCATAATTGTTAGCGTTCAAGCTTTTGAAAAGACTTGGAGTCTGAGTCTCAAACCTTCTTAGGCACAGCAGAGGTTGTGAATCTGTTTAACTTAAAACGTAGGAAATTAACAGATCCCTGGTACTAGTAATAGTCTTCTCAGGCCTCACAAACCGAGCAATGGGCAAATACTTTGCCATAAAAAATGCATCACATTGGCGGGCGATGTAGGAATTTCAGAATCCGGCAGGATTTGTCATCTCAATTGTCTAGTCAAGGTGACTCTTCATTGATCAATGATTTACATCTGCTCAAAATGACAGCAACCAAAGCCGAGGCCAAAAGGGTCCCACAAGATGCAAGGCCTCCTGTATGTCCTATCTCTATGTCCAGCTCTGCTAATAGCAGCTGGCCTCAGACCGAAGAGGTGATCGGCTATCAGATTATTAAACCATGATGGGAATAGCACAATCACTTTCGTATTGTAGCCTGAATATGTATCTTTCGGGCAAGGAAGATATATTAAATAGAGGAAACTTATTAAACCTATTCTCAGCTGTTCCAAACCTGGGCAATATATCCTCAAGTTCTATTGATGTTGAGTGTGTGTGTGTCTTCTATTCTACCTGAGTATGTGGGGCAATTCGAGAATGAGTCTGTGGGTAGATGAATGTATACATGAGTGCAAGGATGATTAAGAGAATGTATATATGATGACTTACTGACTGCCTAAAACCATCAATGCTTGAAGCGCCACTTTTCCTTTATGAGCCAGACTAATTGGTATTGCCAATGACTGTTCTCTCTTTTTTGTGTTTAATCCTGCATGATTTATGTTCTCTTAGTTGCAAAATATGTTTAAGCTCTATGTTTTGCTTTTTGTATTTAGCATGCAAGTGTATAAATAAGTATGAGATAGCTAAGTTGATCGGAACTTTTGGAATGTGCTTTCCTTCTTCATCTGTCAGACAATCAATCAATCAATCAGGATTTCTAAAGCGTGGACCTGCAAGCGCCTGGATAGGGTATCCAGGCGCTTGCAGGTCCCAAAGGCTTATTCGAACAGTCGGGTTTTGAGGGCCATTAGGAAATCAGGAAGTGAAGTGATGGTCTGGAAGTACGTTTTGAAGCTGTTCCAGGTCTTTGCTGTGATGTGGGAGTAGGTGCATCCTCCACTTCTGCTTCGGTAGATGCGAGGAGTATGAGCAAATGAAAAGGAGGCAGAGCATAGTCTTCTCGACGGTTGGTAGTTCAGGCAGTGGTTCATGTAGGCAGGTCCTTGGTTGTGCGTGGGTCAGCAGCTTGAATTGGCGTCTCCTATGTACGGGGAGCCAGTGGAGTTGCTTGAGGTGGGTGTGATGTGGGTTTGTCGGGAAAGACCGAGGATAAGTCTGGCTACGGTGTTTTGTATGGTCTGAAGTCTCTGTAGGAGATGTGCGTTTTTTCCTATGTGGAGGGCGTTGCCATAGTTCAGTCAGCTGGTGTTGAGGGCATGTGTCATGGTGCGTCTCGTGTGTAGGGATAGCCACTTGAAGAACTTGCATAGCATGCACAGAGAGAGGGAGCAGGCGGAGGAGATGGCGTTGATATGATTTCATGGTGAGCTTATTGTCAAGGATGATTCCGAGGTTTGCGGCATGGTCGGAGGGAGTGGGTGAGGGTCCTAGGTCTGAAGGCCACCAGGAGTTGTTCCATGTGCTCCTGCTGTTGCCAAATATCATTACTTCTCTCTTATCTGTCTTCAGCTGCAGGCAGTTGTTCTTCATCCAATCAGCGACGTTATGCCATGCATCTGTGGAAGTTAATTCTAGTGGTGTTGCGGTCATCTGTGAGTATGATTTGGGTGTTGTGTGCGTAGGAAATTATGTTGAGACCGTGGGATCTGATGATGTTGGCCAGTGGGGTCATATATGTATTGAAGAGCATGGGGCTGCGGGATGAGCCGTGGGGGACACTACAGGTGATCTCCTTGGGTTCAGAGGTGAAAGGTGGGAGGAGGATCCTCTGGGTCCATCGTGTGAGGAGCTGGTCCCCCTTGGATGCCATTGTGGTGTCGTCTTTTGATCAGCGTGTGGTGGGATACAGTGTCGTAGGCTGCTGAGAGGTCTAGAAGTATCAGAGCTGCTGGTTCTCCCTTGGTCAAGGAGCATTCGGATGTAGTCCGTGGCTGCGATGAAGGGTCTTTCGGTGCTGTGATTGCTGCGGAAGCAAGATTGGGAGGGGTTGAGTTGCTGGTTCTGCCCTAGGTGTGTCATGAGTTGATTGTTGATGATCTTTTCAAGTACCTTCGCTGGGAAAATGGGAGCAGGGTGATTGGCGATAGTTTTTTTAGATCGAGCTAGAGTTGCGCATGCGTAGCATGCGCGTCTAGCTCGACAACTATTGTTTTCAGTTCCCTGGGAATCTGAGACAGGAGATGGGCACGAGCGCCGATTTTCTCCTCGTGGGCGCGCACGGCGCCGTGCACATCCCCTGCCTCAGATTCACAGCCTCACTCACGCATGCGCACACAGACACACACTGCATATATATACACACACATGCACGCAGCCACCCCCCACTCACCTGGCTCTTTTGTCGTGACTCCCCGTATCTCCGCCGCATCGCCTGTCCTGGGTTGCATAATTCCAACGGCACCCAACAGCCATGCGCCGAAACCGAGTGGAAGCGGACGCTGCGTCCCCAGCGCACCCCTTGCCCGTAGCAGCTGCCTCTGCTGACCCGGAAAGGCTCCAGCCGCCTCCCCGCCTCTGGTACTCGGATGTATTACATTCTGCTCCTTGTCTCAGTGGCAGACATGGCTGACGCAGTGGAAGCACATCCCGGGGACGCAGAAAAGCTCAGCAAGAAGTAAGCGGCAGAGTGTGGTCGTGTGTCTCGCGCCTCACAGTAGGAGACCGCTGTGCGCCGCGGCTTTGTTTTGCTTTGGAGACCGGTCTAGAACCCGCCGGGATGCGGGTTTCATTTACCTGCTTTTGTGCGGACCCGGTTTCCCGTTATGCAGTTTTTCGCATTCTCTCAAGGCATTGTTGGGGATGTAGTGCGAGGGCATATTCGGGTTTCGCTGCTGGGCTATGCGTAGCGTGTGTCTGAACTTCAGCAGAGTGCGGCTGATGCAACCAGGAAGGGACTGGGCGAGCCATACATGTCAGGCAGCGAGGCTTGGGACTACCGAGGGAAACTAATGTGACACACGGGGTGCCGGTGGGTCTCAGAAGCAGCTGACTAACTTACTGAAGGCACTCAGACTCATGAGTTGCGCATGTGACACATGGGAGGGGGGGTCTGAGTGGTAACCAACTCATTTACATGCATGCACTCTGGAGATGGCAGCTCTTACTTTCCTCTGAGCCTTGCACCTTCCCTTTCAAGAATGTCCTTCAGCTGTCTGAAAGTCTTTCCCCACAGCTTTACAATTATTGATAAATAAATCCTCAAGTGTACTTCATTGAGTGTATCCACCGTGTTAAACTCCATTTTGGCATCTTGTGAACTCTCACTTGTTTTAGTTATATATATCTACAGTCCTTCGTGGCTCTACTAAAAGTGGTCCTACATGCTGCTGACAATCTGGGCGGAGGTCACTGCAAGTTTAAATTGTTCTCATTCCTTGAAATTTTCACTGGCTTTATTTTAAATGTCATTTTGATCTATTCTTTAGTGGCCTACAAAGGTATTCAAATTAGCTTATCACTCATATTTATTTTAAACCCGTCATTTTGTTACGTAAGAACACTAATCTATCCTAACAGTATCTTCCTCATTCTAAATGTACTCGCCGGGAGATGCAATTAAATCTCTTTTCGTCTTCATGAATTAGAGGCTTTTCATCCACCCCTCTGTTTTTGTTGTTGAGTGCCCCACAATACAACATACAAAAAAAATTCCAAATGGAAAGATGATATTTACTGTTTGTGGAGCACTCTATCCAATACATCCACTGAAAGTAGCAAAGTACCCTTGTGTGCCTTTTACCATTTGAAGTGTCAGATTCCCCCAAGAGGGGGAAAGACGGCAGCCACATTTTACACTGAACTGAAATAAAAAAATAAAATGTCTGGACGATTTTTGCATTCTGTATGTGGGTCATCTAACGTCCCAAAAAGTCGTGTGCAACTTAACCTGAAACGCGCAGATTTTTATTGCTTGGTTTTGGAAACACATATTGCATTACAAATGCTATAGTTGTCACATTTGCGAAAGTTAAAACTATTGGCATTGTAAATGACAAAGCTATTAATTTCGCTATTTCCAAAACCAACACATAAATACAAAATTTGTCAGTTACAATACCAATAGCTCACACTTTCCTAATGCGAGACCTATTGCATTGCAAATGCTTGTTTAAGTTTGCTAGGGTAGGCAGAGGGTTTTTTGAGTAGTGGTCTGACTTTGGCATGTTTCCAGGCGTCGGAAATGTTGCGATGGTGATTGAGGTGTTTAGTAGGGTTGTGAGTTCCTGGCCGATTCTTTGGTTTCTGAGGTTGAAGATGTGGTGTGGGCATGGGTCTGTGGAAGCTCCCGCTTGGATGAATTTCATGGTAGAGGTAATGTCCTGTGTGGAGAGGATGTTCCAGGTAATCAGTATGTGGTTCGTGTCGGTTACAGTGGTGGCGTATCTGTCGAGGAAGTCCGTAGGTGTGGGTTGGGATTTGTGTGTCTATATGTCTGTACAAATTTCCCCACTTAGCATTACAGTACCTCCTGAAAATAACCGAGTAGTCGCATGTCGGTACCAAACTATTTGTAATCACCCCTGTGTATCCCCCACTCAGTCAGCAATGCACTCACCTTAAATAATCCACCCAACATCCACGTAACCAGCCTCCCAATCCTGGGTAGTGATGTGAATCACTTAATACAACTCGGAATAGCGGACCACGGTATAGAGATATGTAATAGTTATTCAGCGATACTATTTGACACAATATGCTTTATAGTTCCTTTTATTTTATCTACTGACATCAGGTTGGTTATATTTCACTATTATTACGGATTCAGTGATTACTCGAACTTTACCACTACAAGATGGCGCCCATACTTAATCTGTATAAATAGTCACTTTAAGATGGCGCCCATGCAGAACGCCGGACTTGATAGCGGATTGCCGATACTGAAATAAGGTGAGTGCACGGCACGTGTGGCTTTAGAATATGGATTGGATGGTACGCCACAGCCTGTACAATATATGTTTTGAAATTACAGAGCACGTACACGTGATATTGCGGAACAGTTACTTGATGTCGATCGTGAGGCTGGTTATGTGGATGTTGGGTGGATTATTTAAGGTGAGAGCATTGCTGATTGAGTGGGGGATACACAGGGGTGATTACAAATAGTTCGGTACCGACATGCGACTACTTGGTTATTTTCAGGAGGTACTGTAATGCTAAGTGCGGAAACTTATTGTAGAGATCATTGTAACTCGAATACTATAGGTGAATACTGTTCTTAGTGGATATCTGTATTCGGCATAGAATTTTGGTTGCAGCCGATGTGTTGGATAGTGGCTCATTTGGGTGTTGGTGCGATGTAATGTGGCACTTTTACCAGTAACTGATTAATATGTTGGTTATGGTTAGAATATACCTATGTGTATGTGTGTATATATATATATATATATATACATATATATATATATATATATACATTTTTTTTTTTTTTACAGTACTTTCGATTTTTTGGGGACTAGTATCAATAGGAGTTTATACTTTAGAATTGGATGGAACATTGCATATCGAGGATACGGTTGGTAGTGGCCTCATGTACTTGCATGCTTATTAATAGGGATGATCCCAGTTACACTTATTTGGTGACAACTTGTTGGGGGACTTGGTTCTGCTTTCTTCGTTCTTTTCTCTTTTTTCATATTTCTATCTGGAGTACATTGGTTGACTTTTGGGTGTATACCTGTTCTGAGCTCTTCCTTATGGCTCTGCAGTTTTGATGAATACTGAAGATATTAAATACTGTTTGATATCGTACATGTTGTTATTTGGGTTGCAGCCCTGAAGAAGTCTATTGCCTTGTACTGGCTGGACGAAACACGTGTTGGCTGCGCAAATCTTTGGCTGCACAATTTCTTTATGATTGGGAACTTTGTTTCTTTGGAACCAATAAACCTTGGAAGCTGTGCCTGCTGGATAAGGCTGTGCATATCTCCTTTGTCCTTGGATCTTTGTTTCTTTGGATACAATTACTTTGAAAGCCGTGCCTGCTGGACCTACGACTGAAGAGGATATTTACTCACATGTGATATACTATTAATTTCAGTGTGCTCAGAAGGCATATTCTGTTTGTAAAGTTATCCCACTGCTCAGGGATACATGTGGGGTTGTGGTAACCAACCCTGTCTTTTCCTGGAGCACCATTTATGAACGATTGTACTTTTACTTTTCCCTTAATTGCTGAGCGCTTGGTTTTGCTTTACTGGTTACCAATAATTTCATTATATGTCTGTATATGGTTGCTATCTTGTTGTGGAATAAGTGGACAGGGTTGTCGCACAATTCCTGTGAGAGTGTGATGTTGTTTTAGCTGGCAGGTGGGCTGGAGTATTCCATAACGATGTTGAAAAGTTTCTTGATGTTGGTGCTGGTTTCGATGCGTGCGGCAAGACCTGTCTCTTTATTGCCATCAGCAGGTGGTGGTATATATTGAGGGAGGTCTTGAAGGTTGCCCTGTTGGAGGTGTCCTTGCTAGTGTGCCATCTCCTCTCTAACTGTCTGGTCTCATTTTGCTGTTCAGAGTTCTTGGGTATACCAGTTGGCCTTTTTGGAGGATTTTCTCTGGATGTTCCTCTTCATGAGTACAATGCCGTTTGTGAAATTGGTGATCCAGGCAATCAACTTCTTCACTCCCTGTTCGAGGTTGGTGGCGGTGGCAGGGTAGGAGGTGTTGAGGGTGTTCGCCCAGCTGGTCTCTGAGACTTTGTTCCACCTCCGATGGGGGGGTGTTGATCATCTTTGGGGTGGCAGTGCAGGAACTGGAGATGCTAAAGTGGATGATGGAGTGATCGATCCATGTGAGTTCTGTGGTGCGGCTGTATTTGATGCGGTTGTTGGAGGTAAAATTTGGGTACACCCTATGTCCTGCAGTGTGTGTAGGGTCCGGGATGATCTGGGTCAGTCTGTGGCTGCTCATACTGTTGAGGAGTTGGGCTGTGTTTTTGTTGTTTGCGTCATCAATGTGGAAATGTGGTTTGCCGAGAAAGATGTAGTCCTTGGGGTTTAAGGCAAGGGGTGCAATGAAGTCCGTAATGGTGGTCGGTATGCGAAGGTACCTCTGATGGTTGTCTTGTCGTCCCAATGGAGCTTGAAGTCGTAATGTTCCTTTGAGGTGGTGGTGGTGGTACACTGTATGGTTTCTTCGTGGATGATGGCTGTTCCTCCTCCCAGCTTTTTTGTGAAGTCCAGGTGAGTGATTTATATCCGTTGGGATTCGATGTGGCAATGTCTGGGGAGGGTGTGGGGTTGAGCCAGGTCTCCGTGAGAAAGGCGAAAGCTAGTGCGAGGGTGGCGATGAGGTCCCCAGTGGAATGCCTGCATGTTGAGCTTGTGTTGAGATGGGCGCAATCAGAATGTTTTTTTTAACATGCAATAGATCGTTAAACAAAAAAAGTTCAGTGCTTTATCCAGAAATTGAGGAACACGCTTTGGAAGAATCCTGAATGTCAAAAGGGCGAGGGAGTTCTCTGGTGATGCAAAATGTTTTGGTTCTCAGACATCCTGCAGCTTGCAATAGCACCCTATCTATGCTTATCCTTAAAGGGTGAACAGTCAGTCTCAGCAGTGGATGCAAAAAGTTTTTCTGCCCGACTAAATATTGTATTGCAGTTGTGGCGAGTATAAGGCAATTGCTGTAGCTAAAGTTTATGCCGTGTGTTTTAAGGAAAGAGTCTGTGATATAGATCCAACTGTGCTGTCCCTCTGACGTATGTGCAAGTAGGGTGGAGGTGAGATTTAAAAGGGTCTCAACTTTTGAGGCAAATGGTAAATTATTCAGTTGTGCTTTGTGAGGCAGGCATGTTGCAGTTTAAGTATGGAAACTATGAAAGGGTGTGTTAGAATCGATCACTGAGATCTAGAAAATTATTCTAACATCTGTCATTGATTTGTGGTTTTCCCCTCTGGTATTATGCGTACAGTCCATTAGGTGGGACAGTTGATGTTCTTTTAGGGATTGGGGCGTAGATGTAAGTCTTAATCAATTAAATAACACCTGCAAATTGTTGCAATTGTAGCTCAGCGATCTACTAAATACTGCACACAGAAAACTTTCCCCACTAATCTTTTTGAAGTTTTTCATTTAGTGGTGGTTAGCACTGATCGGGAAAACGCACACATGCAAATTTCAGTTTTGGTAGGCTGTTTAATTACATCTCATGTTCATAGAGGGGTGCTCTGGAATCTCCACCAGACAGCTCTTACTCCCATGCTGCAGTCATGACCTAGCGCAGGCATGCTGTAGGGTAAGACACAATGAAGTCAGTCGACTTCACGTAATTTACGAGAACATTGGGTACTCGCTTACATTCCCACAGCAATTTTGGGATAATAGTGGATTAGATGGGGTAAAAGCAGCGGCAGCTTCTCCGCTATGGCGGTGGAGCGATCCTCCCTCCTGCTGAGTGCCAGCCGGTAGTCAGAAAAGGGAAAGATAAAAGGATAATAAAACCATTTTATTTTTCGTTCTGCTGCAGGCAGCCAAGTCTGGCCAAGTCTGGCCAGGGCGGGCCGTTAGGAGTGCAGAGGGAGGAGTAGTGCACACTGTAAAATGCCCTCATTCGCACTTTGTTCTCGCTCCATCTGAGCTATGTTGTACACCTTGGTTGAGTAGAGGCACAGGCTGCTAGGGCCTGAGCGAGCATTAAACAAGTTCGCTCAGGCCAATCACGGAGTTGCTGTCATGAGAGCAGCGTCTTGATTGGCGTCAAGGAGCCAGCACAGTATGCAGGGACCCCGAGCAGAGGAACATCGAGATGGTGGCTCGCAGCGCATTAGCAGGTAAGTGTTGTTTTTACATTTATTATATTCCCCTTACCCCCTGCCCACCCCCTTCACCCGCCTCACCACTTGTTAAGAAGTTGAGCCGCTACTGGGTAAAAGGGTAACAAGCGTAAGGGTGGTACTAACAGCACTTTCCCTTCTGTTCTTGTAAAGGGAGGTAGGAGAGTACTTCCATGCTTGTCTCCTGACCCTCTTGCATTTGAAATCCCCCACTCACACCAGGTTCTGGTGCAGCTAGATTGGCATCATACTTTCATTCACATATTCATCTCCCGGTAACTGCGCCAGGGGCTAAACACAGTTCTTTTCCTCTGCTCCTCTCCTGCACCCTTATTTGAGGTTCCTGCTCTCTACCGTAAATTCTACACACACTTGTAATTCCTAGTGTTCTGGGACTCTTATACTAATACATGGCAGATGGCGGAACCTTCATAGAAATGCACCTGATCCAAAATTACCTCTATTATAATTTGTCCCCTATTTTTCAGACAGTAAAACGGGGATTATGTGCACACCGATAAGACACCCGCCATCACAATGACAGTCCTAACCAGAACTTAAACATGTAATGAAAAAAGCACAGGTGCACCATAAATTATAAGTGTGCAAGAACAACACAATAATCGTAAAAGCACAAATAGTAATGTCCAGAGGTCTTGTTTGTTTGATTCATTTATTTGTCAACAGAAGAAAACGAACAGCCGACGCGTTTCGTCCCGGGTGGGACTTCTTCAGGGCTGTGTTTACAAAAAGACACATAAAGCATACAATTAAAATCATGGACTATTGTATAACTCAGCCGAGCAACAATAGCCACAAATTTAAAAAAACATTACTTTTAATGTTATACAGAGAACGGTCTTGGTTGCTACATTCCTGAGCTTATCAGATCATAGCTACCCCCAAGTAGAAAAAAGAGACTGATACTTATCAGACTTGTTGAAAGAATACATTCTTTAAAAAATATCATTGAACATATATATAATGACCATCCAAAATATATTTGAAAACAATCTGATCATACGAACAGTAGTTAAATGACAAGGAATAAATGACAAAACATTGCTGTAGGTTAGGAGAAAAGATGACAAGTGAAATACAGTATGGTCGCCACTCAAATGTGAAATGTAAATTATATGGCAACATCTACCAAGAATAGGAAGTCAAATCCTTGGCGGTGTGTGTGGTCGTGTGGTGAAGACCAGATAGTTGGGGTCCGTTTCGCAGTCTCAAGTCAAAAACTAAACAAGAACAAGAATAGAAAGAAATAGAAAAAAGACATCAGAAATTCAATGCGTTATAAGGAGTGCATTACCGGGAGAGGAGAAGGAAGGGGTGTCCTTAGTAGCGAGACATCCGTGATTACCCTTCCTAACGTTCTAGGGCAAGAAGCAAAGGACTCACGTTTATATGCCAAAGCAACTGGAGTATGTGGGCATGACGAGCAGGGCGATAAAGATCAGGATAGGCGAACATAAAAGTACGATAAAATGTAAAAAATCAAGTACTAAACTTACAAATCATTTTTTGGAAAAGAATCACAAACCCGATGACATTTCCTGGACTGTAATAGAACAGGTTGGTAACGAGAATTACCTCCTGGAAAAAGAACAAAGATGGGTGTTTCGTATCCAATCCCACAAAACCGGCCTGAACGATGAGATACCTTGGGGCCAGTTATGAAGAACTTCTGACCGCAACCAGAGTCATACCCTTGACTATCTTGTCTAGAGTCTAGCCGCATATCTCACTGACTATCCACCTTGAAAATATTATCACCCGTGTATTACGTTACACCTGCCTTTCCAAAACACCCTCCAATAAGATTGACTCTGAGCAGTGGGTAAATTTCATGATAAATCTGTATATTGTTCTGTCCCCTTAGTATGCTCTAGCCACATGGATTACTAAGATTTGCATCACAAAAATCTGTATCCATAACTATCTATTCAGATATGGGGCCGGTACTTTGTAAAAATCCTCAAAGGGAATTAGAGATAATTGGTATCGTGGAAGCGATTCACTTACAAATTATAAACCATTTGCCAAACATTTTTGAAGAAAGAGTAGAAAGACTTCAGTTTTTATAGCACCAGCGTGCCACAAGCGGCGGCCATCTTAGGTTAGAGCACTAGCTTTTTTGCCGCCTTCTGTACACGGAGATGACAATGCGATACTGAATGGGTTTCATAAACGATGCCGAACGCAAGACACCAGTAGTCCTCAGAGCAGCACGGGGGTAGGATTAAGGCAATGTTCTTGTACCGGTGATGTAAGTAATAGACTCTGACCTCGAGTCTTTAATAACTTGGTCACGGGGGCAACTAAAACTATGGATATAAGCCGTAAATGACACATGGGTGCGGTTTTATTTTACAGTCTACCGCGTTGAACACCCTTCGCCTGCAAGCTCATGGGGCATCGAACATTTGTGGAAAGAGTACGTATAACGCCATCACGATGGTCAAAGTCTATAAATCACTGCTTTTAAACGCAAATAAGGGTTTCTTTCACTTCTCCCATGATGGGTTGTTTGTTTGTATGTGTTGAGCCGCAATTGTATGTTTGATGAGACAAACCTTCGCCCCTACAGTAGGAGGGCTTAACAAGACATGTTTGGTGGAATTAACCATTCACGAGAGGTATATTAGATCTACCTGTTTGATCATGAAAGGTGTAACAATCGCTTCTTCAAATGAGGCGAGTCTCTACTATTGTGTTTCATGACTATATTTTATGGTTCGTGGCATTACACAATATGATGTGAAACATACATATTTATGTTTTGTTTTTCTCCCTCTCTCTTTTTCTCGTTTTCCTTTACAGAGACCGCAATAGGTCAATATTTTTGGTATTCATTGGAATTTACCATGCTTCACCTGGGCCAGCTCATGCCCTGAATCCCAAACAGTCAGCTTATTTTTGCTGTTCTGTTTGTAGGACGGTAGGCTTACTACTTTAGAACTGAGCTATCTGTAGTAGGGATCACTATATGGTCCTGATGAGTAAGCAGTAGGGGACTGCTTACGAAACATGTCGACTTGGTAGCAAGCTATTGCTCTACCTCAAAATCCCCTTCTTAACGTTCCCAGCTAGAGAAGTGAATAACATGTATTTTTTCTACTAGCCAGGGAATTTTTAACTTTTCTTAATTTTACACTCACTTGTTAGGCCCCTACAGTTCACTGACACCCCAACACCAACACATAGCCTCTGTCACAAAATTAGTGCTCCCGCGTAGTTCGTTGGTCGCAGCACGCCCCGCCCCGTTATAGGGACGGGAAGACCCCTATGATGAAGCATGACACTAAAGGACTTTTTAGTGTGTGAGGGGTATTTTGAAAAGCACATAGTGCTCTCGTCTTTCTAGACCTAAGAGAGAGCCTAGTATTTCACTAGACCCATAATATAAAACCGAAAAATAATCACTATTGCACATTGATAGAATCTCATTGTTTATATAATATATCAAAATGAAAACCCAGAGTGTTGCAGGTTGTCTTACAGCAAGAGAAGTTATCACTGGAATTCGAAGCCCAAACGTCGTGTCCCCTCAGTCCGTATAGCGCCTGATGGTAACCGTCCATGACTGCGCTCGCATTTATACCCCATTTAATAATTAAAGAACGTTCACCTGGATAGTTTCTGCACAAAGTCTGGTCAGAAAATGCAGCGTATGGCAGCGGCCATCTTAAAGAGGTGTTCATAGACTATAACTGGTTGATGTCGATAGAGGGATACCGTAAAGATGACGCTAAGCATATTAACGGCACATTCAAAATCATTTCGGAAACGTAAATTATGCCTAAGCAAATATTTGTATAACCTCACATAGATATTTGAGGTTAGTTTGTAAAGTGATAGAGAGCGAGCGTTAGTGGCGGCCATGTTCTGGGACTCTTTACACCCTCCCCTTACCTATCGGGCCAGTTCATCCCGTCATTATCCAACCAGACAATTTTCATAATTATCTTCAGATTCTTAGTCAGTAAACGCAATCTTAATTTCACGTTCCATATATTTTCGAAGCTTGCTTCTGCTATTTGACTTGACCAGTGAGGCTGGGCTATTCTCCACCCAAATTCCCACAGAGAATATGCTGTTTTACCCTCGGCGCATAGGGTCGTTGTGTGGAGTCCAGCCCAGCTGTGCTTCCTGCGTCTGGCTAAGCGTAGGCACTTACGGGCAAACACGCCAGGTCTGTTAGAGAAAATCTGCCCATATGCCAATTCAAAATCTAAAAAATTATCATTAATTAAAGTAAAATATTATATATATTAATCACAAGATTTGTATAAGCTGGTCCAGGACCTAAATATATAGAGTTTCATATGCAAGGCTTCAATGGAAATCATGTAATGAAACTGAAACAATTGTGTTACAGTACGTGGCACAAGAGTCTGAAGTCATGAGAAAGTACACAAACAACATGCAAATAGATGCAAAAATGTAAACTTTCACTGCTGAGCACGCTAATCGGAGATTTCTTCCTTCAATACCAGACATGGGAAGAAGTTGTTACACAGACGAACATATCTTGTAGGCAGGCTTATCATGAGCAGAAAGATGGCTGCAGTAGTTAGTTATGTGTAGGAAAAATCTGCAGACATAACCGTCTGTTAAATTACAATTTTGCTGTAGGCTTTACTTTATTTACAAAGACAAGACTGGTGTAAATTCCACTGCCTCAAAGAAAGCCAAGGTGCCTACTTGAAAGAAACTAGTCTTCTTGATGAAAGAAATGTTATGCAACTAATGAAGTCATGAGAGCGGGTGTCTGTTTTTTAATGGTGACTAAATGTGTAATAAGTCCAGTATTGTCAGACTACTTTTCTGTGCCTGTCATGCACCCCCGAGATCAGGGCCATTAATTTAGGCAAACACGTTTCCAGTCATTTTGCATGTTCAGCACCCACCTGCAGGTCTTTTGTATTTTATTATATGTTATCTACTTGTTATGGGAAGCCAATATGTGGATTGTGAGCGTTTAAGCAGGAGGTCCAATTTGTTTACATTTTTTTACTTTGAACTGTGATTATCATTGGAAGATTGCGATTGCCTCACTAGAGAATGCGTGTTGTAGCTCAGTATAAAATGCATTTCTTGTGATACTCATGTATAAATCTTTGGAAAACAAGAAATCATTAATTAGTCCTAAAAGAACTGTTTATGGTTTGGTTTTCGCAGAAGAGAAAACTTTTGCAGGAAAGGCCTGAATAAACTGTTCTGATTAGTTCCTAATCGGTGCCTTTTTCATTTTTGGCATGCCATAACAAAGATAGATGCTTTAACCCCTTGCACGCTGCGCACATTCCCCCATGGTGCGGGCGAATTCATGAGTGGGGGGAGGATGGAAAGGGGGGGGGGTGCGGACAGATAAATGAGTGGGCGGGGTTTGGATGGCCCCCGGCAGTTCTCCGCACACGCCCGCCATGACGTCGGATTGCCGGGCCCGTCCAAAGCACGCAAGGGATTAATTGATGGAGAAATGTAACACACTGAAGGATTTGTTTTGATTAATCCGGTATGTTGGGAAGTAATGCTGCTCCAAAGTGAATACTAATACCAGGACTCAGTATGTACAGGGTGCTGCAATATTTCCTTATTCTAAGTTCTGCACCGTAGAATGGAAATGGTGAAGGAATGCATCACTTGACAAGTTGCAAGCTTCGAATATTGTTTTTTTTTCTCCATACAACTTCCTCCTGTATTTTGACAACATCAGTTCCAATGGAGACATGGGACGGTCCCTCTCCTCACTGAGCCAAGCAGCAGTGGGGCATTCGCAGTATTAGTTTAACAAAAATCCTAGCAGTCCAATTCTGGACTACTTGATCCCCCTACTCGACCTACTTGAGGGTTATTAATCACTGTTGTAAAATGCACAAAGAGTTAAACTGCAGTGCACCAGAGTGCGTTATTTTTCTTCTGGTGTGATATTAATGGCCCATTCTGAGTTCTGTACCTTGAAGACCAGAATTAGATAGTAATATTGCACATTTTCCACGTTCCAAGCTGCAGTAATTGGAAAGTTTTTTTTTTTTCCTCCATGGACATTCTTGAAAACAGTGCATTAGGAAAGGTTGGGTACTATTTTTGCTCTACTTATAATCTCAATTGGGGTGAAACTTCATGTTTCTGCCCACATTGGGATTACTGGCCCAATGAGAATGATGTCCTTAACAGGGAAATTCAGTCCCATAACATTACTACTGATCATCTGATGAGTGGCTGAGTAGCATTTTTAGTTCCTCTTGGGAAGGACATAAAAAGCCTCTTCTTCTTCACTGGTTGACCATTTTAACTACTGTCTAAAAATGGAAGCCCAACTAATGTACCTGTTCTCAAGCAGAACGTGCCTGGTTGATGTAAATATAAATGGTCTGTGTCACAGATGGAGATCTGTGTTGATATTTAGAAATTTTGCACATTTGTTTACTCATTCAATTCACATTCTTGGAAGGAGACGTACTGATCTCTAATTCCTCAGTTAGGACTCCTGTTCCCTCTACTGCTCATCCGTAGCTGCAAGGAGTCTCATTTCCTATTAGCACTTACACTGCCTTCGCTCGTCTCACCCTTCACCCAACATTACCTTGGACTCCCTATGACCAGACATTACTATCATTACCATACAACCAGCACTGTGGTCTAGCATTGTATGTTATTTTGCTGTTCATTTCCATATTTGGTTTTAGTTTTGTTACTGGATGTTTTCCTCCTGCCACTTCAATATGTTTTTTAGGTCAAGCCTGGGAAGCGCATGCGCTGCTCGATGAGGCATGCTGTATTGAGGTAGAGACTTGAAGCTCTGCCCACATTTTTCATTGGCTTGTCATTGTCCACTGTAAACTGTGGTTGTTGATTTGTCAAAAGGCTTGGTAGTTCCTCCTTAGTAACGCCTTGTCTCATTTTGTAACGACCCATGGCGACACCCCCCGTTACATGTGTTGTTGCTCAGTAGGCTTTAATTACAGCCTCTGAGCACTATTTTCTCAAATAAATAGCTTTGTCCTGCCTGCAGTTGCAGGCAGCATGCTGCACGCAAGATATGCTCTCTCCTAACACTTTTTATTTTTTAAAATTTTTATAGCATGCATTTGCAATGCAATAGGCCTTGCATTTTCGAGAGTTTAAGCTATTGGCATTGTAAATGACAAGGCGTTTATGTATCTGTTAAACTGTGTGGGGCACTGCTCACACACCTACCTGTGTGAGCCCAGGACATCGTGGCAGCCAGCTCCACTCTCCCCCGCCGCCGCTCTCGAACCAGCGGCCGCCGAGAGGGGGAGCATCCCTGTGACCTGAGACTACAATCCCCAGCGTGCTGTGCGTCATCCCGAGGACGCCGGGAGCAGCGTCAGCGGCAGTTTACCGCGCCCGGAGGCGCTTAAGAGCAAGCCGCTCCTCCCGCTCCCGCGGGCGGCGCCGGACGAAGCCCGGACTAAGGGCGGACAGTCTATGACAGTCCGGGACTGGCCGAGGCTGGGCCGGGCCCCCCCCTTGACTCCTGTTGGTGAGGTATTTCGTTGTGCAAAGTGAGAGCTATCATACTGCGTCCATATTGGAACTGTGACTGCCTTGCCCTGTATATTAAGGACTTTTTACTGATCTCATATCGCTGATTTAATTAACTCAGCCTTGTTGGAGTTCATGATAGCTTTGTTTTATCGATACTTTTATCTGCCCGTATTTTTAGTTGGTCATTTTGTGCATTTATATACATAATGTCTAAGCAAAAGGCTCCTAAAAATCCTCCTGTAACGGCCACCATGGATAATTACCTAGTGAAAGTGGTCAGCCAAATTAATAAGGAGCGAAGGATGTCGCTAGGGAAGGAGAATCCTCCTACTAACTGCCCTACTCTCCCAGATCCTAATACTGTAGCACATATGGATGATCACCCAGACCTTGTCAACCTTGATATTTCGATAGTAACCATAGTCCAACCTGCTATTGATCCAGATATTTCTGCTGCTCTTACTGTATCTCCCAGTGTATCGCCTGCCCAAAACACACCAGCTCCTAGAGTATTAAGAGCTTGCAGAAAAGCACCCACTACTCGAGGGGGGTACCGTACTCGCAATAAAAAAAAGGTGAGACTGTATCAAAAGTTTCTCCTGGGGCAGAAGATTTGACAACTACGAATGCTTCATCTTTTGTGAATGCTAAACAGTTTGATCTCTTAATAAGCATTATTGATTCTAAGGTTGATAAGATCATTAAACCCTTGGTGGACAAGCTGGATCAGCTCTCATCTGAAGTAAATAGACTAGGTGGGCTGCTTGACTCGCATATTGCTCGGTTGGAAAGTCTAGGCCCATTAATGTTGACCTAGGCCCTCCCAAAGTACCCATAAGTTCACCAACCGGGGGTGGAACAGTTAAAGAAGCAGCTATATCGGCCCCATTACCTACTAACCCACCTTCCACCTCCCTTCAGAGTAAGCCAGCTGTTAATGAGGTGGGCTCACCGAAACCAACCAGACAGAAACGTCCTGTGGATCTACCTCCAGCCTGTGCACCCTATGTGGCCGTTTGACCAACGTCCCTTCTTATGAGACTGATCCTACTAGACCCCAACCTGAATCTCATGATTCGCTAAAAAATAAAACGGTCTCTTGGCTACACAATAACTGTGGCTTTCCAACTACTTATTCAGACCAAATTCTAACCACCAGAAGAGTTGATTGGATAGGTACGTCTAGCAAAACATGTAGGGGTGATTGTGTCATCGTTAACTTTAAACACCCCCAACATGCGGCCACAGCTTTAAGGGCTGGATCCTTAATCCCCGGTGAAGACAGAATAAGTGTACGCCCTCTTGGCTTCTTTTACAGTCATTTAATTTAAAAAAACCCTCATAAACCTGGAAATAGAAATCCCCGGCCTAACCACTTTTTGGGGTTCGGGGTCCTATTCGGAACAGATTCCAGGCACTAAGCTCTCTGGACTCTAATGACTGACTTGTCGGGACAGGGGTTAGTGTCCCGTGCCAGTTCATTACTGTCCAGGTGCCCGATGCGTGTGTTTTACCCCCTGACACCGATCTAAATATGGTGGAGGCCCAAAGTACAGTAAGAGGTATTAGCCCTAGAGCACTAGTGAACAGTATCAATGAGGTAGTTGTAGGTGACACTGTTCCTCTGAATAACACCAGCGCTAATGTATCTTTTGGCATCTCTATTGTAAGCTGGAATGTTGCTGGGCTAAAATCTAAACAGGACACCTTAGGTTGGAAGGATTTTATCAACACATGATATTTTGTGTTTCCAGGAAACATGGTGTCGGGAGGAGGTACATTTTGAGGGGTTTGTAACGTTTAACCTACAGGCAGTTAGCTCTGGACCAGGGAGAGCTAAAGGAGGTCTTATAATTCTGGTGTCGATTAACAAAAAAATTCGGATTGTCAAATATTTAAACATGGGACCACATGTGCAGTTATTGTGGCTCCGCAATGATCAAGGTCGACACATCCTCCTAATTAACTACTATAACAATATTTTTGACGAAAGTAGGACATCTGTTGTTAAAAATGTAGCCATTGTTATTGATGACTTAATTGACCAATGTAATGTTTCTTTTGATTTTATATGGTTAGGAGATTTTAATATTTCTCTATGTGAATTGACTTTTCAGAAAGCCTGTGGGGTTGTTAACAATGCTGGTGTTGCAGACCTCCACTTTAGGCATAATAGCTATGGAGAAATTTTGTACAAATGTATTAGTAATTATGATCTGGAAATCTTGGAATTTGCCAAAGATGTCAATGGGATGATCATCCCTACTTTTAAAAACTGGAGGACAAGCTCGGTGATAGATCATTTTATTGTGTCATCAAGTATTATCCCCTTTTGTGAAACCCCCAGGATTGAAGTTACATCTTTGAACGATCATAACTATGTTGTTCTAGACTGCTCGCTATGGAGTGAGAGTCCTATAGCTGTGGGCCATACCATCACCAACGTAGAACCCCACAGACCTAATGGTGTTAGAGTTAAATGGGTTGGGGATAGAGCAGATTAATTTATAGGCTACATCGTTTCTGATTGTTTAACTGACATTACCCTAATCCTTGAAAATAATACTGGGTCTGAATGTGTTTTAACTGCTTTTAAAAATATTAATATATCAATTGATGCTAGGTTTACTAGACCAATTAGAGATAAATGTAGCCATGGACAAGGTTGGTTCGACCATACTTGCACCAGGCTACTAACAGAGCTGAAGAAGGCCTTGGCCATAAAACCTAGGGATACCACTTTAATAATTGAACAAAGAGCAGAATATCAATTAGCATTAAAAAAAAAAGGAAAAGAGAGTTACAGCAGGAAGCATGGGAATCACTAAACCAGGCTGCAGAGATACACAATAACACCTTATTCTGGGCTACGGTTAATTCCCCCTTTCTCAGAGACGATAACACCCCTGTATTGAGCTCTAATGTTCCTAGTGATTGCTGAGTAATGCATTTTTCTAATATATTTGGCTCAAATTGTGGTCCAGCTACCACCCCATGTAATTGGCCTGTACTACCTTTAAATCTTACTGTGGCCGAGGTCGAGATAGGAATTCGTGCAAGTAAGGGGGAGAAGGCCCAAGGACCCAATGGGGTCCCAATAGATGTTTACAAAGCAGTCCCGGAGATCTGGAGCCCCCTCCTTGCAAACGTTTTTAATGCAGCTGTTTGCACTGAAGCTCCGACTACATGGGGGGAATCTATTATTATCCCTATTTTCAAAAAAGGCAATCGGTCTGAAGCAAAGAATTATCACCCCATTTCCCTTCTGGACTCCTCTGTAAAGGTTATGAGCAGAGTCATGTTAGCTAGGCTCGAGGAGTGGGTTGAAGATCAGGCAATTCTGTCCGAAAGCCAGTTTGGTTTTAGGAAAGGCAGGGGCACATTGGACCAATGTTTAAATCTTGACCTCATAATTGGGAAATATGTAGAAGCTAAAGGTGGCGCATTATATTTATGCTTTGCTGATCTAAGCAGCGCCTTTGACATGGTTGATCATGGAATTTGTATGGCCCACTTTGTTGCGGATGGGTGCCCCGAGGGTATTATTTTCTTCCTTGCTAGGCTGTACCAAAAACTGCAAACTTGTGTGCGTTTTGGAACCAAGGGAGAATGTACCCCTAAATTTAGCGTACGACGCGGCATAAGACAAGGCTGTGTTTTAGCCCCTTTATTGTTTATTTTATTTATCAATGAAATTGATGACATTTTAAAAGGTGTTCAAGCAGATGCTCCCAGGCAAAAAGGCGTATCACTGCCGGTGTTATTATATGCTGATGACGCTGTGCTTCTTTCTAGGACCCCTCTGGGACTGCAAAGATTGATGGGTAGATTTTGTTTGTTTATTAGGGACAGGAAACTACTCATAAATAAGGATAAGACGCATATTATGACCTGTGGGGAAAAAATAAGAAACCTACTGCCTTTTTCATTGACGGTGATAAGGTGCAATCAGTTGATTCCTTTTGTTATCTTGGAATAACTTTTTCCCATGATAGGAAGTGGTCTAATGAATTTAATAATGTCAGTAATAAAATAACGAAAAGTGCCCATGGTATTTTTAAATTTGCGGCAAAAATTGGAGATAGACGAACAAGAGACATGCTGCAAATCTATCAAGCGAGATGCGTCAGTATCGCATTATATGGGGCGTCTTTTTGGGGTCATAGTAGTGACCATAAATTGCAGCTTGAGGAAAATTCCTTCTTAAAAAAACTTTTATGTTTGCCCTCATCTGCCGCCACTGCATTGACCCATCGGGAACTAGACATTAATTACTTGAATGATCTCTTAGCCTTAAGACCACTAATGTTATGGCGCTCTATTTGGCTCCAGGATGAAAAGACCTTAAACAGATCTATAATTGAAGATTGTCTCTCACTGGACAAGTATAGAAAAATCCCATGGATAAAATATGTCTTAGATTGTTATTCACAAATATTTAATCTCGATGTTCTGGCCGACCCTAAGGCTGCGCTGGCTATATGGAAAACAGAACTGAAAGCAATCTTTCGGACAATATGGCAAAGAAGAGGGCTTTTACATGTCGGTCCATGACGACTGTTTCCTTTTGCAGTAAATACTCCCTTACTGAAGGCTTTCCACCGTACCTTGTGCTGGTAAGGAGGTCTTCGCATAAGTTCGTCCTAACCAGACTTAGGTTCGGAATTGTACATGAGTTGGTGTCTTTGCCTAATATAAAGCAACATCCTAAAGGTCTGTGCCAGTGTGATGGTATTTCAAAACAGAGCACCCTGCACTTTTTACTTGTATGTAAATTGTACCTGACTTATCGAATTTTGTACCTTAAGCCTTTATTTGTTAAATATGGGGTACGTACAGTGGATGAGGCAATGAGTCTTATTTTTAACATGAAATCTGCTGATATCTGTTTTTATACTGCCACGTTTTTAATTAAATCTATCAGTGTACGTAAAAGCATGATATTTTAGCATATTGGTCTGTATTGTATTGAAACCTATTTTTAAATTTCAATGATTTATGTATATGTACTTTTTATATGTGCTTTTATGGCCAATTCTTTTGTACCGAATAAAGCTTCATGAATTGAATTGTATCTGTTTTAAAAACAACACATAAATAAAAGGCATTGTCATTTACAATGCCAACAGCTCAAATATTCCAAATGCTTGATTTAGACTGCTGCAATATAACTAGTTTAGCTAGTAATTAGCTTGTTTTTGTCCAATATCACTTTATTCGTTTAAATGAGAAATTCCAAGGTATTCCAAAGTTTAATGCAGCTAAACCAAGTATTTTTTTAATTGAAAACCATATACAATACAATATAATGAATCCAAATATACATCCTTTAAAATCCATCCATAGCGTTCAAAAGGGTAATAGATAACCTCTATTGACGAATACATAGCAGATCTAAACAATAATAATTGGTAGCTAAGCAGGGAGATCTTAATAAAAACACCTCGAGTCTCTAGACTCTCTAAACATGTCTCCATTGCCACCAACAAAGCGGGTCCAGTGACCCAACGTGTACTATCCATGTTAAGTGCCATATCATATAGGAGAGGACATATTAAAGTAGAAGGACAAATTATAAGATGAGCAGAGTCAAAATACATTGCCCCGATATTCTCAAATGTCTTAAGTCGCCTATTCGCAAAGCATATGTTCGATTACTTCTCTTAACCAGACCCATTTTCCGAACCCATTTAATTTTAGACAGAATTAAATCTGTTCGCCATCTTTGAAGTAAAAGAGATCTGGTGACAGCCATGCCAATATATAAAAATGTAATCCGCTTCTCAGATACCTGCAAATCTGGGTCATCCCCCACGCTATCAGTCGATCATTAAAACGAATTGGTATCAAACATTCTATTCTCAAATACTCAAAAATATCGTTCCAGAACTTCTGGATCAGAGGGCACTTTAATATTATTATATGAGTCCAGTTGGCATCCGGATGAGTGTGGCATCGGAAACACAGCCCTGATTGATTGGGAAAGGACTTATCTACAAAAGGCTTGGTTCTATACAATAGCTACTTGCTAAAATATAGTATCCTCCTCCAATTAGCCCCTCTGACTGAACTGAAATTTAAATTATTAATTCTAGACCACATATTTGCTGTAAGTTCCTGGTCTTTATATTTACCCCATTGTGTTATAGCCTTAATTTCCAAATCTACCCCTTTAATTATGGCTAGCTTTTTTTCCACTCCCCTGCCTTTTTCATTACCCTGTCTCCCAGCTATTAATAAACTAACTGTTTCTGGGCTATGATCTGGAACAGATCCAGATTACTTAAGAATTTACTAAGAGTGTTATATGACCCCAGGAGAGGAAAATTGCCGGGGATTAATTGAGACATTTCGCTGACACTAATCGATTTATTATTCCCCAAAAAATCAGAGAGCCTATGAAAACCAGCCTTCGACCAGTTTTGTGAAATTATAAATGAATCTTTAATGCCTGCTGAAACAAAGAGGTCAGCTGTAGGGGTCATGGCATTAGTAATTGGAATAGAATACTGTCTAAAAAAAAGCCTGGCGTTTATGAAAGAACCAATGTAGACACTTATATCTAACTAATTTTGGGGATCAAAATATTGACATTGGGCAATGGATCTGATTATCTTTTAATATTAAATTCATAAAAAAGTTAATAAAAAGACTCAACTGTAAACCCTGCTTAAATCTAGACATGTATTGTGCAAAGTACGCAAAATAATATTCCTTAAGATTAGGGAGGGCTAAGCCGCCATCTTCCACATTCTCATATAAGCTGCTAAGTGCGATTCTGGGAATTTTCTTATCCCACAGGAACGATGTAAACATTGACTCTATTCTCGTAAAAAAAGAATTCACTAACACACAGAGAATTGTGGAAAAAAGGAAATTGAACAGTGGAAGCACTGACATTTTAATCAAAGCAACCCTTCCTAGGATAGATAAAGGAAGAGAGTTCCATTGTGTAAATAAATCCTGGACTTTTTGAGTATTGGAGCAAAATTCACATCATAAAGATCCGCAACTTGTGGCGAGAAGTAGACACCTAATTACTGCTTGGGATTCAAATTAAAACACTGAAGAATATTGGGGTGTAAAATCCCCGAGGTACACCCACTCAAAATTATTTCGGTTTTTCTTTTATTAATTTTATAGCCGCCAAACGACTACTAAAGATCAAAAATCTGAAAGGCTTTTGCCTGGACTTCCTCCTCTGGCTTTATTATGAGCATAATGTCGTCGCCATATAATTTAATTTTAGCCATTGAAGGAAGCGGTGGACAAAATGCCCGTTATTCCTAATAGCTATCGCAAGAGGCTCAATAAAAAAAGCGAATAACACCGGGTATGACTGGCAACCCGTCTAGTTCCCCTTTTAACTTTTACTTGGCCGACCTGCGTAGCATTAATGATAATATTGGCCTCTGCATTCATGTATAATTTTACCACCAAGCCTATAATTTTAGAAGGAATGCCAAATTTTGTTAAAATACAGAATAAGGTCTCCCAGATAACCAAATCAAAAGCCTTTTCGGCGTCTAAAAACAATACTAATGCTGGAATCTTCTGGGTATCAAAATAGTCCAGTGCTTCCACTAAAAAATGTGTATTGGTTCCAAGTTGCCTTCCGGCTATAAAACCATTCTGATCGGGTGAATTAAATGCGAGGCGCTCCCGTTAAACCGATTGGCTAAGAGTTTAGTAATCAATTTATAATCAGAAGTTAAAAGAGTAATCGGGCGATATGAGTTAGGGTCCCCACTATTTTTACCCTTTTTTAAAAAACTAACTACATTCCGTTCGCTAAAAGAGAGGTATAGGTCCTCCTTACAAGATTGAATTTGCCAATAGAAGAAGAAAATCCACAATTACACAAGCAAATGTTTTAAAAAACTCAGAAGGGAGACCGTCTGACCCGCAGGCTTTAACATTCGGGAGGTTCTTGATCAACTCCCCAAGCATTTCTTTTGTGAATGGTCTCGCCATAATTCTTTTTTCGGAGTGTGTTGAAACAGGTAATTCATTTTCCTGAAGGAAAGCTCCCAAAGATTACATATTGATAGATTGTTGATGGCCATATATCTTATCATAGTGTTGTACCATCATTTCTCCTATTGCTTCCCTATCCTCGGAGCGGGGCCCTGAAATAGGACATCTCAATGCAACTATTTGATTACTCACAGCCCGCTCCCTAGCCTGCCATGCTAGAAATCTGCCAGTATGATTGTTTTCCTCATAAACCAAGTATTTTTAATAAGTAAAATCATATTTTATTTGGTAATATCTTTAGAAGACCAAATCCATGTTCCTAAATAATGTCTGAAGGTTTAATATGCAGAGAATCCCATTCATGAGGCATGAGTGAGTGTTTTTTTTTTAATCCAGATTGCTGTTCTCCTGGTAGATTGTCAAACTACTGGAGCTGCTGTTCCAGTATCCTGCAACTGTACACCTCAGCCCCAGAGGGCTATAGTATTTCGTATGCAAGTGCCAAGAAAGAAAGGAAATGCACTATTTCGAGAGTATATTAACTTTTTTGATGGAAATATTTCTAAGTTGATTTGAGCCTATAGCCTGGAAATCTTTTTTGTTTATGCTGCATGAAAGGCTTTTTATAAAGAGAATCTTTTGTCGCGGGATAGCAGGTTTCACACTTGACCTGTAAAGAAAATGCATTTACCACATGGCAATTTTCCAGTGCTTGTGGTACCTCAGAGTGGTGGCCAAAATATCTGAGAAAAGAAGCAATTGTCTCAATCCCAGCATGAAATATCATATATTGCTTTTGTTATGACTTTTCTAATTTAAAAATTACACTATCTCATAAAACCTTCAGATGAAGACCTTTGCTTGGAACGTTTTCACGTGAGACAAAACTCCTCTGAACATCACTGTGGATTTCTTTCACTTTTGATTCCTTTATGCCAAAGTTTAGTCCACATTGCTTTTGAATGAGGGACGTATTTCTTACAAAGATAAATAAATGTTTCTCTATAGTAAGTCAGAAGCATGTGCAATAGATGTATTTAAGTCATTTTGTGCCATCCATAATACAGTGCAAAGAGCTTTGAATGTAAAATGGCATACAAAATCACATTATTAAAGTGAGATGATTGATAAATAAACTCATTGCAAAAACATGCTATAAGCTCATATGTGAATGTGAACCACTTTCGCTTATTAAACAGGGCACGATTACGCACGTGCAACTGCAGAATGACGGGAGCTCCATTTTTAGGTCTAGACTACAGCATTGCTTTAACTGCGGATCGGGTACAGTTCATGTGACCCAGGCGCGTGCACAGAGCCTCGGCATCAGACTTCAAAGCAAAGGAATCTGCTCCCCCGCCCCGCATCAGACTTCAAAGCAAAGGAGTCCGCTCCCCCGCCCGCCCCACCACGCAATGCCGAGAGCGCTCCCCGCCCCCACCACGGAATACCAAGAGCTTGTTTTTCGAGGCAGCAGAACTGTCAATTTGTTGGGAACTCGGCAGGGTTCCTTCCGAGACGATTCATCAGCTGAGGCACAACAGACGGCTCAAAAACATGTTTTTGACTGCTGCTGAAGATCGCAGCGGAACTCTGTGCCTCAGTTCTCGCCATTAAAGTGCTGTGCTGCCACCTGCCGGGCAGTGTGAGCATGCTCCTTGTTTTATTAAGCACACAATTTATTATAACTTTTGTTAAACTTGTCTCTCTGTGTGACTTCCCAAACGCGGCTCTCTGCTTGACTTCATGGACTGGCTCTTTGTGACTGAACAGACCCGACCCAGCTTTCGGAATGCTGTAGTGCACACAGTTAACAACAGCATAGCAAGAATATATTTGGGATGCAACACAGGAGAAGTGTAAAACGGACAGTTTGAGATCATAGATTTAGCCCATGTATATAATTGTTCTTTCCCTCCACATATCTGAATATGGGCTCTGTTTTTCGGTGGTTTTGTGTCCTGTACGCCTCAGGGCCTGGCGCCCTGTGCATCAGTGAAACACAGGTGCGAGCTCTGGTTCCCCCCTCGCTGATTGGTTCGCTGCTGGCGCGTGCTGCAGAGTGGTGTAAGATCCTAGAAGCAAGCGATAATTGAACAGCAGGTTTACTACCGGGGCCATAAATCACGTCCCCTGCTCTTCTGACAGGCTGGAGGTGAGTGTGACGCTGCCCTTATTAGGCGGCCTCCTTTCCAGGAGACGAGCCAGCTTAGTGCCTCCGGTAACCCCTGATGACAGCCTCGTCCTCAAGCGGACGTGCCTTTCTCTGTAAACACGTCTAAAAGTTGTCGTTAAACCCAACACTCAGTTGTGCTTTTGTGCCTTTTGAAGAAGGCATCTTATTCGACTACAAAATAACAGCCGTTCTCGACTGGTCATTCTGGCGCCATGAAAGTGTCTCGCGGCTTTAGTTAGAACGTCACATGCAGCACTAAAATGACCCTTTGGGAAACCTGCAAGTTTACCACACCCGAATCTGCATTGTTTTTTTGAATGGTGCCTGTTATCGAACTGGAGCAAGTATAATCATAAATGCAAAGCTTCTAGAGTCAGCAATCGATTGGGAGGGGGTAAGGGTCCTTATTGTTCGTGCTGTGGTTGGCATCAGTACCTATGTGCTTTCCGGTGTCTGGCCAGCTAAAGAAAACTTAAAGCCCACACAAGGTGGCTTTACTACCACAGAAAGAGAACCTCTTAGGTAAATATGAGCATCAGAGCAGATCAGCTGTACCATGGAAAAAGTAGTTGAGGAACTTAAAGAAGTGCATTTTGTCCACAGCAGTAATTTAAAATCATTAGAAATCGTGTTTTAGATAGTCTTTGTTGACACTGGTGTTGCTGTGTCATGGTGCTGGAAAAAGCAGACGTTCCCATTATCATTTTGTTGACCTCGCAATGATATGAGGCTAAGTTGGCACTACTAGGATGCTGATATGTTACCAGTGGGCTGCCGGCCACACATCTCTGCAGCAGTCTCTTCATCCACCAAGCCATCTTACTGGCCAAGACAGTTATTATGGTGGTTGAGCGCACTTGTTTTGGCTATCACTTCGGCAAGGAAAGCCGACTGACGATTCACCTTTGATTGATCATAGACATCTCTGAACCGTGCGGATGGTTAAAACATACTTCACTCTCTCTACACCACTCTCTCTCTACACCACTCTCTCTCTACACCACTCTCTCTCTACACCCCTCTCTCTCTACACCCCTCTCTCTCTCTACACCCCTCTCTCTCTCTACACCCTTCTCTCTCTACACCCTTCTCTCTCTACACCCTTCTCTCTCTACACCCTTCTCTCTCTACACCCTTCTCTCTCTACACCCTTCTCTCTCTACACCCTTCTCTCTCTACACCCTTCTCTCTCTATACACCCCTCTCCCTACACCCCTCTCCCTACACCCCTCTCCCTACACCCCTCTCCCTACACCCCTCTCCCTACACCCCTCTCCCTACACCCCTCTCCCTACACCCCCCTCTCCCTACACCCCCCTCTCTCTACACCCCCCTCTCTCTACACCCCCCTCTCTCTACACCCCCCTCTCTCTACACCCCCCTCTCTCTACACCCCCCTCTCTCTACACCCCCTCTCTCTACACCCCCTCTCTCTACACCCCCTCTCTCTACACCCCCCTCTCTCTACACCCCCCTCTCTCTACACCCCCCTCTCTCTACACCCCCCTCTCTCTACACCCCCCTCTATCGATCTATCGCCCTCACTCTATCTATCGCCCTCACTCTATCTATCTCCCTCACTTTATCTATCTATCGCCCTCACTCTATCTATCGCCCTCACTCTATCTATCGCCCTCACTCTATCTATAAATCAGTCAATCAGAGTACTTGTAAAGCGTGCTACTTACCCGTGAGGGTCCCAAGGCACTGAGGGGAGAGGGGGGTGCTGCTACTGCTCGAAGATTTTTATGTAATGGCATATACCCAGGCAGACTTTAAATACAAAAGCTAGCTATATGGTAAGATATAGACATAAATGTATACCAGATAAAAAGTAATGCAATGGACTGAAATGATATCAAAACAGATAATTTTTAATAAAAAAAATCAATAAATACACTTATTACATAAAATACACAATAAAAAAGATCATGTGGCTTTTTTGTGAATATATATTAGAGGCACATCATGATACGTGAAAAAAGGATCTTTGTTTTCCTTTTTATGAAGAATAGGGCTGTGACACAGCCCTATTCTTCATAAAAAGGAAAACAAAGATCCTTTTTTCACGTATCATGATGTGCCTCTAATATATATTCACAAAAAAGCCACATGATCTTTTTTATTGTGTATTTTATGTAATAAGTGTATTTATTGATCTTTTTTATTAAAAATTATCTGTTTTGATATCATTTCAGTCCATTGCATTACTTTTTATCTGGTATACATTTATGTCTATATCTTACCATATAGCTAGCTTTTGTATTTAAAGTCTGCCTGGGTATATGCCATTACATAAAAATTGTTGTCCCTGACCCAGGAGTCGTATCCACATCAGGGGGTCCTTGCTACCTACAAGAAGCTACTGCTCGAAGAGCCAGGTCTTGAGGAGTCTTCTGAAGGTGAGTAGGTCTTGGGTCTGCCGTATGAGGGTAGGGAGGGTATTCCAGGTCTTGGCGGCGAGGTAGGAGAAGGATCTGCCACCGGAGGTAGTTCGTTGGATGCGAGGGACAGCGGCGAGGGCGAGGCTGGCGGAGCGGAGCTGGCGGGTGGGGGTGTGGAAGCTGAGTCTGCTGTTCAGGTAGGCTGGTCCGGCGTTGTGGAGTGCTTTGTGTGCGTGGGTGAGGAGCTTGAAGGTGATCCTCTTGTCGACGGGGAGCCAATGTAGGTCTCAGGTGCGGGGTGATGAGGCTGCAGCGGGGGACGTTGACGATCAGTCGGACGGAGGCGTTTTGGATGCGTTGTAGTCGTCTTAGGTGTTTGGCTGGGATTCCTGCGTAGAGTGCGTTGCCGTAGTCCAGTCTGCTGCTGACGAGGGCCTTTGTCACCGTTCTTCTTGTTTCGGTCGGGATCCACTTGTAGGTCCTGCGAAGCATGCCGAGGGTGTTGTAGCAAGAGGAGGAGACGGCGTTGACCTGCTTAGACATGAAAAGGGAGCAGTTGAGGATAAATCCTAGATTGCGTGCATGGTCGGTGGGTGTTGGTGCTGTTCCCAGTGCTATCGGCCACCAGGAGTCGTCCCAGGCTGAGGGGGTGGGTCCGAGGATGAGGACCTCTGTCTTGTCCGATTTCAGCTTCAGACGGCTGCTCCTCATCCAGTCGGCAACGGCCTTCATTCCCTCGTGGAGGTTGGTTCTGGCGGTGTGTGGGTCCTTGGTGAGGGAGAGGATGAGCTGGGTGTCGTCAGCGTATCTATCTATCTATCTATCTATCTATCTATCTATCTATCTATTTATCTATCTATCTATCGCCCTCACTCTATCTATCTATCTATCTATCGCCCTCACTCTATCTATCTATCTATCGCCCTCACTCTATTTATCTATCGCCCTCCCTCGATCTATCGCACTCACTCTATCGCATAACCACAGCATCACTCGGCACCACCACAGCATCACTCGGCACCACCACAGCATCACTCGGCACCACCACAGCATCACTCGGCACCACCACAGCATCACTCGGCACCACCACAGCATCACTCGGCACCACCACAGCATCACTCGGCACCACCACAGCATCACTCGGCACCACCACAGCATCACTCGGAACCACCACAGCATCACTCGGGACCACCACAGCCTCACTCGGGGGCAACACAACATCACTATGCGCTACCACGGCATCACTGAACGCCACAGCATCACTCGTCGCCACCACAGCATCAATTTGTGCAACCATTCAACAACAACTGGTCCAAATATGTACTCTCAATGTTTCAATCTTTATTACAAATGTCACAAAAAGATGTTAATATTTCAATTCTGTTCTTGGATTTTCGTCACAATAAAATACACTGAACATAACCTTCACGAAAGTTATTTACAAAAGTTTAAGCTATTGCCATTATAAATTACAATAACTTTTATTTAAGTATTAATTATTAAAAAAATAAAAGCCATTGTTATTTGTAATATCAATACATCTAAGTCATGTAAATACAACACATATTGCATTACAAATGCTATAGGTGTCACATTTGCGAAAGTTAAAAACTATTGGCATTGTAAATGACAAAGCTATTAATTTAGCTATTTTCAAAACCAACACATAAAAACAAAATTTGTCATTTACATTACCAATAGCTCAAACTTTCCTAATGCGATACCTATTGCATTGCAAATGCTTGTTTTTTAAATCTAGCAATCCAGGATGAATCATAAATAAAAAAGTTAAGAAAGAATTAAAAGTAGCACAAAAGCCCTTTTCTAAGGCGGAGCTGTAGCAGCAACTTGCTGCCGCCTCCCCCTACAAAAAATAAATAAAATATATTAAATAAAATAATAGACTGTGGGCAAGGAAGCAAAGATGGCGCCAACCCATAAACAACCAATAGGGAACCCTCCAAATCTCGTGTGCGCTTGGTTATGGACACCAACATAGTGTGAATTTCTTCCCAATAAGCGGACGCTGAGGAACACTTCCACCGATTACGTTTGATGCTGAAATCGGCATCAGAAAGTATATCAAAACGAGCCTTTTAGGATATCAAAGATTCCTTGGGTTAAAGTATGTTTTTTTTTGTTCTTTTTCATTTGCACAGTTGGCCCATTTTAAAAGATATTTGAAATGTCAAATAATGGAACCGTGCAATATTACTAGTGATTTTTTTTTTTTTTAATGATGAAAAATAATCTGTGGCTAATCTGTGGTGTAGCTAAATTATTCTTTAGTATGCGAGTACTGTGCGTGTTCTGGCTCCGCGTAGAGGAGTTAAGGTCTATTTTTTGTTTTGATGTTAAAGTCGGTCACATGCTAAGGAATGCAGTCACATTACAATGGTCACCAATTGCTGCAAGCACAGACTAACACTAGCCCCAGGCTGTGCAACAGGTCTGGGAAAATGGAAATCGAGGCAGGCCCGAGGCTAGGTTAGCGATTCCTTCATGCATTAACCGCCATGTGAGGTGTTTGTTTACATCAACCTAACCATTTTTTAGTTGTCCCAATTCTTGGGAAATTACTTCGAGCCTTTTTGCCCTTTTTGATTAAATTGCTTAGGGCATTTGCTATATTCCCTTTTGGATTCTTTACTTTTGATCATTGTATTCAGATTACCAGAAAGTGACTCATTGTAACTCTCTTTGTGGTTTGTCATCCTAAAACTCTACAGCACAACTACTAAAAATATTAAACATTAAAAACCCTTCAAAATAGACAGCTGTTACTATACAAAACCTTTGATACACAGAGATGTAAAAACAATATGACACGCAGGAAACCAATCGGGAATGCTGCACGATACAACTAACAGATGCTTTTAAGCCCTATAACAATGTATTAGTAGCAGCAATCAAAGATTTACAGAAAGTGCAATGTATAGACCCTATAAGCAGCCGTTTCTAAACGTTTCTAGGCAAAATCTGAAGATGTTTTCCATGCAAAGGACAGCCATGTAAGGCATGTTACTATGGGGAAGACCACACTTTTGTGGTCAGTTGACCTAAACAATTGTTATTTTCAAGCTCAATTTCAGATTTCCCAGATGATGACATAACATTTTTCGTGCGTGATGATATTGTGGATGGTGTAATAATGGCAGTGGATGAAAAATACATTTTGACTACAGGACTGGAAGAAATGGATTCAATGGTATCGATAGTACCGTATACGATAATAATGAAACTAACCTCCAGACCATCTTACCCTTTTACAATTTGTCAGTCTTTGACTGCTGTTCGTGTTGTAGTAAACGTTTTCTGGTCATCTGAACCATCTCAGTTGTCTAAAACGAATTGCATGCCTTGTTTGCCTGGACTTCGCCGTGGGCTGTTCCCTGCTTCCGCTAAAAACTCTTCTTTTTCGGCAAGCATACATGTAAGGTTTCCTGTTTCTTTTCCTTGCCCCTTTTCTGATCATTTTGTTAGGCGCCTTGATACCTGCGGGTCATTGTTCTGCGCATTGTAAATCGCCATTCAACCCACAACACCTGGGTCGCTCTCCCTGACTGCCACGCCCCCGCCCTAGCACTTGAAAGCAGCCCCCTTCCTGATCGACGTGGGATACCTTGTTTGCCTGGACTTCGCCGTGGGCTGCTCCCTGCACCTGTGGTGTTTTTCTTTTGCTGCAGCTCCTCGCCAGACCCGCTCCGCGGGTCCTGCTTCGCGGTGTGGAGAGAGGCGCCTCGAGCATAGAGGGGCTCTGATCTTGGACACCGGACTCTGGGCTTTGGCAGGCAAGTACAGGGCTGCGAGCGGACCTGCAGGGACTCCAACTCCCAGGAGCCCCTGCGTGAGGTCAACCCACAACACCTGGGTCGCTCTCCCTGACTGCCACGCCCCCGCCCTAGCACTTAAAACCAGCCCCCTTCCTGATCGACGTGGGATACCTTGTTTGCCTGGACTTCGCCGTGGGGTGTTCCCTGCACCTGTGGTGTTTTTCTTTTGCCGCAGCTCCTCGCCGGACCCGCTCCGCGGGTCCTGCTTCGCGGTGTGGAGAGAGGCGCCTCGAGCATAGAGGTGCTCTGATCTTGGACACCGGACTCTGGGCTTTGGCAGGCAAGTACAGGGCTGCGAGCGGACCCGCAGGGACTCCAACTCCCAGGAGCCCCTGCGTGAGGTCAACCCACAACACCTGGGTCGCTCTCCCTGACTGCCACGCCCCCGCCCTAGCACTTGAAAGCAGCCCCCTTCCTGATCGACGTGGGATACCTTGTTTGCCTGGACTTCGCCGTGGGCTGTTCCCTGCACCTGTGGTGTTTTTCTTTTGCCGCAGCTCCTCGCCGGACCCGCTCCGCGGGTCCTGCTACGCGGTGTGGAGAGAGGCGCCTCGAGCATAGAGGGGCTCTGATCTTGGACACCGGACTCTGGGCTTTGGCAGGCAAGTACAGGGCTGCGAGCGGACCCGCAGGGACTCCAACTCCCAGGAGCCCCTGCGTGAGGTCAACCCACAACACCTGGGTCGCTCTCCCTGACTGCCACGCCCCCGCCCTAGCACTTGAAAGCAGCCCCCTTCCTGATCGACGTGGGATACCTTGTTTGCCTGGACTTCGCCGTGGGCTGTTCCCTGCACCTGTGGTGTTTTTCTTTTGCCGCTGCTCCTCGCCGGACCCGCTCCGCGGGTCCTACTTCGCGTTGTGGAGAGAGGCGCCTCGAGCATAGAGGGGCTCTGATCTTGGACACCGGACTCTGGGCTTTGGCAGGCAAGTACAGGGCTGCGAGCGGACCCGCAGGGACTCCAACTCCCAGGAGCCCCTGCGTGAGGTCAACCCACAACACCTGGGTCGCTCTCCCTGACTGCCACGCCCCCGCCCTAGCACTTGAAAGCAGCCCCCTTCCTGATCGACGTGGGATACCTTGTTTGCCTGGACTTCGCCGTGGACTGTTCCCTGCACCTGTGGTGTTTTTCTTTTGCCGCAGCTCCTCGCCGGACCCGCTCCGCGGGTCCTGCTTCGCGGTGTGGAGAGAGGCGCCTCGAGCATAGAGGGGCTCTGATCTTGGACACCGGACTCTGGGCTTTGGCAGGCAAGTACAGGGCTGCGAGCGGACCCGCAGGGACTCCAACTCCAAGGCGCCCCTGCGTGAGGTCAACCCACAACACCTGGGTCGCTCTCCCTGACTGCCACGCCCCCGCCCTAGCACTTGAAAGCAGCCCCCTTCCTGATCGACGTGGGATACCTTGTTTGCCTGGACTTCGCCGTGGGCTGTTCCCTGCACCTGTGGTGTTTTTCTTTTGCCGCAGCTCCTCGCCGGACCCGCTCCGCGGGTCCTGCTTCGCGGTGTGGAGAGAGGCGCCTCGAGCATAGAGGGGCTCTGATCTTGGACACCGGACTCTGGGCTTTGGCAGGCAAGTACAGGGCTGCGAGCGGACCCGCAGGGGCTCCTGGGAGTTGGAGTCCCTGCGTGAGGTCAACCCACAACACCTGGGTCGCTCTCCCTGACTGCCACGCCCCCGCCCTAGCACTTGAAAGCAGCCCCCTTCCTGATCGACGTGGGATACCTTGTTTGCCTGGACTTCGCCGTGGGCTGTTCCCTGCACCTGTGGGAGTTTTTCTTTTGCCGCAGCTCCTCGCCGGACCCGCTCCGCGGGTCCTACTTCGCGTTGTGGAGAGAGGCGCCTCGAGCATAGAGGGGCTCTGATCTTGGACACCGGACTCTGGGCTTTGGCAGGCAAGTACAGGGCTGCGAGCGGACCCGCAGGGACTCCAACTCCCAGGAGCCCCTGCGTGAGGTCAACCCACAACACCTGGGTCGCTCTCCCTGACTGCCACGCCCCCGCCCTAGCACTTGAAAGCAGCCCCCTTCCTGATCGACGTGGGATACCTTGTTTGCCTGGACTTCGCCGTGGGCTGTTCCCTGCACCTGTGGTGTTTTTCTTTTGCCGCGGGTCCTGCTTCGCGGTGTGGAGAGAGGCGCCTCGAGCATAGAGGGGCTCTGATCTTGGACATCGGACTCTGGGCTTTGGCAGGCAAGTACAGGGCTGCGAGCGGACTCGCAGGGACTCCAACTCCCAGGAGCCCCTGCGTGAGGTCAACCCACAACACCTGGGTCGCTCTCCCTGACTGCCACGCCCCCGCCCTAGCACTTGAAAGCAGCCCCCTTCCTGATCGACGTGGGATACCTTGTTTGCCTGGACTTCGCCGTGGGCTGTTCCCTGCACCTGTGGTGTTTTTCTTTTGCCGCAGCTCCTCGCCGGACCCGCTCCGCGGGTCCTGCTTCGCGGTGTGGAGAGAGGCGCCTCAAGCATAGAGGGGCTCTGATCTTGGACACCGGACTCTGGGCTTTGGCAGGCAAGTACAGGGCTGCGAGCAGACCCGCAGGGACTCCAACTCCCAGGAGCCCCTGCGTGAGGTCAACCCACAACACCTGGGTCGCTCCCCCTGACTGCCACGCCCCCGCCCTAGCACTTGAAAGCAGCCCCCTTCCTGATCGACGTGGGATACCTTGTTTGCCTGGACTTCGCCGTGGGCTGTTCCCTGCACCTGTGGTGTTTTTCTTTTGCCGCAGCTCCTCGCCGGACCCGCTCCGCGGGTCCTGCTTCGCGGTGTGGAGAGAGGCGCCTCGAGCATAGAGGGGCTCTGATCTTGGACACCGGACTCTGGGCTTTGGCAGGCAAGTACAGGGCTGCGAGCGGACCCGCAGGGACTCCAACTCCCAGGAGCCCCTGCGTGAGGTCAACCCACAACACCTGGGTCGCTCTCCCTGACTGCCACGCCCCCGCCCTAGCACTTGAAAGCAGCCCCCTTCCTGATCGACGTGGCATACCTTGTTTGCCTGGACTTCGCCGTGGGCTGTTCCCTGCACCTGTGGTGTTTTTCTTTTGCCGCAGCTCCTCGCCGGACCCGCTCCGCGGGTCCTGCTTCGCGGTGTGGAGAGAGGCGCCTCGAGCATAGAGGGGCTCTGATCTTGGACACCGGACTCTGGGCTTTGGCAGGCAAGTACAGGGCTGCGAGCGGACCCGCAGGGACTCCAACTCCCAGGAGCCCCTGCGTGAGGTCAACCCACAACACCTGGGTCGCTCTCCCTGACTGCCACGCCCCCGCCCTAGCACTTGAAAGCAGCCCCCTTCCTGATCGACGTGGGATACCTTGTTTGCCTGGACTTCGCCGTGGGCTGTTCCCTGCACCTGTGGTGTTTTTCTTTTGCCGCAGCTCCTCGCCGGACCCGCTCCGCGGGTCCTGCTTCGCGGTGTGGAGAGAGGCGCCTCGAGCATAGAGGGGCTCTGATCTTGGACACCGGACTCTGGGCTTTGGCAGGCAAGTACAGGGCTGCGAGCGGACCCGCAGGGACTCCAACTCCCAGGAGCCCCTGCGTGAGGTCAACCCACAACACCTGGGTCGCTCTCCTTGACTGCCACGCCCCCGCCCTAGCACTTGAAAGCAGGCCCCTTCCTGATCGACGTGGGATACCATGTTTGCCTGGACTTCGTCGTGGGCTGTTCCCTGCACCTGTGGTGTTTTTCTTTTGCCGCAGCTCCTCGCCGGACCCGCTCCGCGGGTCCTGCTTCGCGGTGTGGAGAGAGGCGCCTCGAGCATAGAGGGGCTCTGATCTTGGACACCGGACTCTGGGCTTTGGCAGGCAAGTACAGGGCTGCGAGCGGACCCGCAGGGACTCCAACTCCCAGGAGCCCCTGCGTGAGGTCAACCCACAACACCTGGGTCGCTCTCCCTGACTGCCACGCTCCCGCCCTAGCACTTGAAAGCAGCCCCCTTCCTGATCGACGTGGGATACCTTGTTTGCCTGGACTTCGCTGTGGGCTGTTCCCTGCACCTGTGGTGTTTTTCTTTTGCCGCAGCTCCTCGCCGGACCCGCTCCGCGTGTCCTGCTTCGCGGTGTGGAGAGAGGCGCCTCGAGCATAGAGGGGCTCTGATCTTGGACACCGGACTCTGGGCTTTGGCAGGCAAGTACAGGGCTGCGAGCGGACCCGCAGGGACTCCAACTCCCAGGAGCCCCTGCGTGAGGTCAACCCACAACACCAGGGTCGCTCTCCCTGACTGCCACGCCCCCGCCCCACCTCCTTCTCCTTTATTTTCGCACTAGGATCCCGCTGCGCGGGAGGGCGCCGGGAGAAGCCCGGGACAAGGGCGGGGCCGTCTGTGGCCATCATAGGCCGGAGTAGGCCGGGCTGGGCCTACCCTCTTGGTTCTGCCGTTTGCCACCAAGTCCCTAGCACAACAAGCTGATAAATTGCCCCATAGCTATCATCACACTCTAAGATACCATGCCGTCCCCGGTAAGGGAAAGTACCCCCATAAGGCAGGCAGGAACAAAAAACATGACCTTAGAGAATTACTTTCCTCGGGCGGGGGGAGATGTGGACAAGGAGAACACATTAAGCCGGCTCAGAGCTGAGCGGAGACGCTAAGAATTGCATGCTTCTTGCTTGCATTATCATAATGCATTTGTCTAAACCATATGTATGTGTGTAAGGCTTTTCCTGTCTGTGCAGTGCTCAACAAAGGAAGGTTAAAGAATTTTGTGTATTATCAATGTGACATAACATTAACATCAAAATATAAGTATGAAATGGGATTAGTTGCGATGGTGTCCACTCCATGCATCCCTCCTTCTGAATAACTACCCCAGTGTCACTCATTCAAAAGTCTGGGTCATTTCGCATTCATTTGATACTGGGAGTTTCTTACCAAGTCCGGAATTGCAAAATTCATGGGAAAACCAAACAATTCACCTGGTACATGGAAACAAAATGTAGGTGTGAAAATTGGCTCTGTGAAGAAGGGATTGGTGCAGAAAAACAGATTCCTGATATTATTACCTATTTAAATGTAAACTTGTAATGGACTGGTATTCGCACATTCATGGTATTCCCTGTGGTGTCAGTAATTTGTTATGTGGGTATATTCATTTGGTATTTGCATCCTAGATGCAGTGGGGCTTTGATGGCTAAAGATGAAATCCTAATAAAAATGTATCTGAAATTAGGACAGTTTTTACACTTGTCCAAGATGAATCGCTTATGTACCTCTTCAGGGTGTTGCCCCACGAAACAGTCTACATTTCACCTCTGAAGGCAAAACTCTGAATCCTGCCACTTGGACCATCTTGGTTGGTACTCTTCTTTCCACATGGTGCTGCAAGAGTTGTGGTATTTGAAGTTGAGCTAATTTGTCTTGGGAAGCTGCGTCACCCTTTTCCCATAGTATGCAAAGTGTCTATGTAATCACTAATATTTATGGGTTATCTCGGCCCAGAGAACTTGGAGGGGTGGGTGGGTCTATTGCCATATTTATTGAACTTTCCACCAGTGGTGTAGTACTGAGCCGTCTGATCATGTCAAGCCCTTTAAGCTCAAAAGTTGGTTAAAATCCTTACTCTCCTATATCTGTCTTTTTCCACATTATATAGAGGGTGACTCTTCCCCTGTGCCACACCGTGGTATCTGATAGAGACTGCTAACTGCAGTTTTCCCACTTTGGGAATTTCACCAGGCACCAGACTGGATCCAACAAGAGGCATTGTGCGCCTCAGCTTAGAGTCCGTCCTGCCTCGGACATCACGTCGGGGCCACTATATATATGCTCTACCTCTGGGTGATGATGCCAGTTTCATTCTTTCTGATCCTGCTGACATAAATTCACAGCTGTCGAATCCTCTCATTCCTGTGTGCAGACAATGTCACTCCCTAAAATAACGGGGTTTAGGCTGTGTTTTCGCTGTCACTGGCAGATGTTGGTAATGGACACCCACAATGTCTGTCTATAGTGTCTTGGCTCCAAACACTGTCTGGTATCGTGTCCGTGCTGTGAACTAATGAAGAAAAAAGCCATCTGTGATTAGGAAGCCAAACTCGCAGTCGCCAAATACCAGAGGTCGGAGAAGTGCCCATGGTTGAAGGTGAAGACTCAATGTCCCAGTCGAAATCAATAGCATGGATGTGCTCCCATTCCTGAGTCCACTCATATTCGAAGTGACTGACCACAGATAAATTGAAGAAGTCCCACACGAGCCATAAGCAATCCAAGGATTGGGCTTCTTTATCACACCACAGTCATGTGGTGATTAAGCACTTCTAGGCCGTGGAATTGTTTCCCCTACTGAGGAACCGGACCTGTTGTTAGCATGGCTTCTTGCCCACCTTTAACGGACTGCGAGGCGAAAGCAGCTCCAACTGCTGTCTTTCTCCTGTCGGCCGATTAACCCGCAGCATCAACTGTGCCCCTCAACCCCACCTTGAGGCCAACTTTATCCCCAGCTTAGGCCCTGCCAAACCCAGTCCTGATGCCAATCACAGCTCCACACTTGACAGCATGCATGACACTGCAGTTGGCGCCACAACCTGTGCCACCAGCAGGAAAACCAGTGCTGGTATCGCCGCCAGTGATGCCGGGAAGGGAACCATTTGTACTTTCTGAGGCAGAGACCCCCACTCTACCGTAGACCATATGCCTATTCTGAGCCAGGTTATGCCCCACATTACCATCTGGGCAATCTTGATGTGGACGACAATTTAACATGACCAAGTCAATGACTTGGATGACCTCCAAGATGCCAGTTGTCTAGCCACCTCCCCAGACATTGGCCTCTCCTCGCCTAATCCAGCAATGGTGATTTGAAGGGCGAATGAGATGCTTGAACTCATCCTGCCAACCCACTAGGTCAACACTTATTATTCTAACAGAGGTCCTTAAACCTGCACAATCTACTTTGGAGCCTCTGCTCCACTTTAACAAGGCCTTAACTGACGTGCTATTGGGCACCTAGTCAAAACCAGCATCTTTCCTTCCAGCCAATAGGCTTGTGGCGAAGCGGCATAGGCCTGCTTACAGAGATCCAGACTTCTTGCAGTATCTCACCCCGCAGAGCTTTGTTATCCAAGCATTAAAGAGCCACTTGAATCAGAGTGCATTCCCTACCACCCCGCCTGAGAGGGAATCAAAAAGAATGGAGACATTCGCCAAAGAGATATTCTCAATGGCTAGTCTTGCCTTCAGGTTGGCAAACACCACATGCCTTCTAGACAGATGTTTGCACACTTTATGGGACAAAGTGACTGATATCTTGCCAATAGTCTCAGAGGACATCTGTCAAAACTTACAGACAATGATCTTGGACAAACAGGATGCAGCATTAAATACTCTATCAAGTCTGGTCTGGACACTACCGGCTATTTCATTTGAGCATCTTGGCACCAGCATGGTGCTTGGGAACCATGCTTGGATTCGCTTTGCACACTTTTCTATGATGTCCAACAATTTCTTATGTACATGCACTTTTATGGCTCGAGGCTATTTGGAGAAAAGGAGGACTTGGCCCTTGAGTGGTTTAAAGATAGCAAGGTCACTGCCTGCTTGCTTGGCTTAGTTCTGCTAACATGGTAGTTTCTCAGCAGTAGCGCCCATTTCCAGGTTTTCTTAAGGGCTACCTGCAGAGATAATACCCACCTCTTTAGCAACAGGCTCCCACCTCTTTTGACTTTGAGGTCAGTGATCGAGCCAACGGCGTCCAAGCTTCAGGGAAATCGATCGATTCAAATCCCGTTCCTCACGCAGCCTCCAAAAACCGTTTGAACTTGTCCTCTGCAGTGCACGATCAGCCAGTAGGGGGTCGCATTACCTTCCACCTTCTCTGCGGGAGGAGCCTCACGTCTGATTGATGGGTGCTCTAGATTGTCAAAATGGACACTCCTTACTCTTTCTGTCCTACTCACCCGAATCATAGCCCCTCCCAGAGAACCACTTGTCCATACTCTGTGAAGAAGTTCAAGTGCTTTCTCCAACGGAGCAATGCAGAGGATGCTGGCATAAGAAATCAGGACTGGCTGTTACTCCTGTTACTTTCTGGTGCCAAACATTGATTGGGGCATCCGCTCTATCCATGGTCATCAAACTCTGAACATCTTCCTCAGAAAGTGCAAATCTAAAATGCTCACCCTGGCCCAAGTACTGTCTGCTGTGAATTCAGGGGACTGGATGGTGATGCTGAAATTGCAAGATGAATATTTTCACATTACTGTCCCGCAGTCCCATAGACTTTGCCTGCAGCTTTAGGGAGGCCAAGAGCTCTTTCTTTTCACTGGGCTCCCTTCTGTCCTTACTTCCGCACCTAGGGTGTCCACAAAGGTGATGGTAGTATGTGTAGGTTGGTGATACCAGTCTTCTCATATCTTGATGACTAGGTGCTTCTGATGGGTTTGGCACAACATTTTGTAACCCACCTCTAGACAGTGGTCGACCTGTTGACTTCAGGGTTTTCTATTAACATGCCAAAGTCACAACTGCTCCCCTTCATTGGACTCATTCTGTATATGGTGCTTTTCCGAGTTATCCCTCCGCCTCACTGAGTACAGGACATTCAGACCTTCAGCCTTGGTCTCAGAGTTGTAGGCTCTGAGACTTCTTGGCCTCCTGTACACTGCATGTGGACCGCACCAGGTGGCACATGCAGGCTCTGCAGGGGAATTTGAAGTCTCAGTGGGCTCAGCACCCAGGCAATTTGTCAGATTACATCTGCAAAAGATCTGCAGTGGTGGCTGCTCGACTGCAATTGGAAGGGTGGCAGAGCCCTTTTCCTACCCTACCTTGAACGAACAGTCATGATGGATGCATTGTTACTGGGTTCAGGAGGTCGCCTGGGGGAGGTGGATATCGGAGGACTCCAGTATTTGGCAAAAGCTCACTTCCACATCCGTTTGTTGGAGTTGCTAGCAATTTGCTTCACACTAATGGGTTCAGCTGCTCACCGACAACATGACCACCATGTGGTACTGTAACAAACGGGGCAGTGTATGGTTGTGGGCCCTGTAGGCTTTATGCCCCTGGAAGTGGCTGAGCGCTGCAGGCACATCCCATATTACACACAACTTGGCAAGATATTTAAACGCCAGGGCAGACAAACTCAGCCACCATTGACTAGTGGATCATGAATCACAGTTGCACTTGGAGGTGGCACAGGGCGTTTGCCACCGTGGAGAGCCCTGATTCAATCTATTCACTACTGCTCAGAACGCAAGGTGTCAAAGCTTGTGCGGATTAGCGTTTCCAAGGCAGTCCTCTCCAGGAGATCCCTTCTACATTTTTTCCACAAAAATTCTGACAGCAGAAAATAAATCTAGGGAGATTTTTACTATAGTCAACGATCTAGCCTATTCTGATAGGGCTTCACCCCAACCCCCTCCTACCCAGCCCCTGTGTGACCAATTAAACTCTTATTTTCTGGATAAGATTGCAACTATCAAGGCAAATATCCCCCCCCCCCTCTTCTACCTTTGTTGATCCTTCTCCCCCTACTGTCCAGTGCCATCTTACCTCAATTCCCCCCCTTACTGAAGAAGTATTCTTAGAGATACTTCCTAAGGTCAAATCAGGCTCTCCGGCAGACATCTGTCCGGCACGAATCCTACAACAGATTTACGCTGCTTGCCCCCAGCCCCCAATTACTTTTCTTAATAGTTCTCTTACCCAGGGAGTTGTGATCCCCGCACTTAAATCAGCCACAATAGTGCCCATTTTGAAGAAGTCCGGCGCTGACCCGTCCACCCCAGCCAACTACCGCCCCATTTCCCTACTGCCCTACTTGGGCAAGGTGCTTGAGCGCCATGTCACCTCGGTACTCAGCACCCACGTAGAAGCAAATGGTGGCTTGGCTTCTCGTCAGGCCGGCTTCCGCCCCAGGCACTCCACCGAATCTGTCGTGGTGTCGGTCCTGGACAACCTCAGGGAGGGCATGGACCAAAACAAACATCAGGCTCTGGTGCTCCTCGACCTCTCCGCCGCTTTTGACACGGTGGACCATACCATCTTGCTTTCACGTGTCAGAGCAGCGGGAATCGAGGGCTCAGCCCTGGTCTGGCTATCGTCCTTCCTGAGGGACCGCACCCAGGCGGTCCGTTTGGGGGATTTCACGACTACCCCACTTCAAGTCACTTGTGGTGTTCCCCAGGGCTCCTCACTTTCTCCCTTACTATTCAATCTATACATCTTTCCTTTAATCTTTGCACTTCAGCAGCTGGAGGTCACCGTATATAACTATGCGGACGACCTCCAGCTCATCTTCAGCCTTTCCTCCTCTCCCCACTCTGTCTCTAATTTCCAGTCTATTATGATTTTCATCAGGGACTGGATGAACCACAACCATCTCAAGTTGAACCCGGACAAAACCGAGTTGGTTCTCACAGGTGGTTCTTCCAGTCCCTGGAACTCTCTTTTCTGGCCCTCTTCTTTTGGTCCTTCCCCCACCCCTTCCTCCACTGTTAAAACCCTGGGCGTCAAAATGAATAACCAACTCACTTTACATTCACAAATCAGTTCTGTTGTTTCTTCCTGCTTCCTCACTCTCCATACCATTCGCACTGTTTCCCGCTTCTTTTCCCCCCTGGCACTTAAACTGATCATGTCCGCTCTGGTGATCTCGCGGCTGGATTACGCCAATGTCCTGTACAACGGCATCCCTGCGTACAGCCTGCGGGAGCTCCAGATGGTTCAGAACCAAGCGGCACGATTGGTGTATGGTCTCCCGCGTTTTCATCATTCAACACCTCTTCTCAAGGAGCTTCATTGGCTTCCTGTCAAGGAACGTTCCCTTTTCAAAACCGGCTGTATGATTTTTCAGGCTCGCCAGGGCTCTGCTCCCGCTTTCATTTCTTCCTTGATCAACGAATATGTTCCTGCCAGAGAGCTTCGTTCATCGTCCAAATCTCTTCTGCAAATCCCACGCTACAAACGTAAAAAGTGGGAGGGGCCAACTTTTCAACTCTGGATCCCTCCCTCCCCGACCACTTACGATTTGCTTCACACTATTCCTCCTTCCGCAAAGACCTTAAAACTTTTTTGTTTAAACAGGCTTTTTCTTTGTAAACTTGCCCCTTTTATTTCCCTGCGGCAATCATCCACGGCCCCGCTTTGCTAAACCTGTCTCCATAGCGCCAAGAAACCGCAGGGTGAATGCTGCGCTTTACAAATGTTTTAAATTCAAATTCAAATTCACTTACTCTGTGGAGTAGGACTCCTGTATGTTTTTCCTCTTCTCCCTGTCCTACCCAGGGTACTGCAAAATATAAGGAGAGACTGGGACCAACTCATTCTAGTAGCATCGAGCTAGGCTAGGAGAGTGTGGTACCTGGAACCTCTGGCCATAAACATCTATCTACCAATCCAACTGCCCCTCTGGGAGAACCTCCCGCTCAGCAACAGGGATGGGTCCTGCGCCAAGCCAGTAAAACCCACACCTCCATACGTGGAGATTGAGCAGCGACAATTGATGGCTTTCTATCATTCTCCCGAAAGGGTTGTTATCATCTTGACAGCCAGGTGTCACTCATCAAAATCGAATGATGCTGGAATGCAGGGAGAAATATTTTTGTTTGGTGCTGTGCCCCAGATAACCTGTGGCTGAAAGCACAGTTATCAGATGTTCCTCTGTTCTCAAGGTCTGCTGTGACAACAGTTAAGTTAACTTTCGGCCTTCTTGTGTTTACCTAACCTGTCATCCCTCTTCAGTCTTCTATTGTGATGTGTTTTTAGATAAGCTGGTTCATATGTTACCGCCAACTTTATTTGTCATGCAGCAGTGAGACCATAATTTGGTACAAGCATACTTGATGTGCACGACCTTTAAACCCATGCAGAATTGCTCTCTTCATCTTCTTACCATCAAGACAGCTTTCCTCATTGCCATAACATTGGCAAGGTCAGTGAGTAAACACCGGGCATTGTCCATGATTCCCCCATTGACCTCTTTCTTCCTGGAAAAATCAAAAGAGCATTCCTGCCCAAGGTTGTCTTGCCCCTCCCTCCACATAGGCAAATCCATCGCTATGACCGCTTTCTGTGCAGTAGCTCACCCCCTTCAACAGCCACATAGCTTCAATGTAAACTGAACCAGAAATTACTGTGGGGATAACCACATTTTCTGCAGTTTTGCTGGGGCTAAGCAAGATGGATTGTACATCAAGATCTGCTACAGGCTAACCAAGAATCAGCCCCCCAGAAGGCTTGCTCACTCATTCCATCACAGCAAAGGCTGCTATCACTGTGCTGGTGCCAGAAATGGACATTTGCCAGGCAGCTACGTGGGCATCCCTTCTCACATTCTAGAAGCAGTGATCCCTGGATAGCCCGCTCTGGTGGGATTGGCACTTTACCTAACCTGTTCTGCAGGATTTCCTGATCTGAGCCTTTCCAGTGACCCTCCACCTTGGGAGGTACTACTTTGCTATCTTTTCATAATATGAGGAAACTGCTGTTAGAAGTCTCTGTAAGAAAAGAATGTTACTAACCTTTGGTAATGCCTCTTTTGGAAGAGGACTGTATCTAACCTCACATTCGTCATCGACCTACCCTCCTTACATTCTGTTGTATGGACTCCTATAGTCCATTAATAAGGTTCCAATCTAAAGTCTGCACACTGCCATGAACTAATTTCAGTGGCTCTGCATCTGTCATCGTGTTCAGAAAGAAACATTTTGTTTACGGAGGAATTGCACATGTGGTGGCCCAGACGTCCTGTCCTGGGAGGACATACCCAATGCAGAGCTGCACGGTGCCACCTGTCGATGCCTCAGGGGATTGCTATGAAAGTTTCCGGATCCAGTCTGGCTCCTGGGGAAATTCTCAAGGTGGGTACCTGCAGCTAGAGACTCTACCGGAAAAGGTGTTACAGACGGTAAGTATTTTATTCACAGGGAAGGAAGCAATTCCTTTTTGTTAAATAATCCTCACACACTCTAGTAGTGCCATGCTTCATCATCGGGTTCACCCTGACTCCTAAAGGTCAGGGTGGGCTCAACCGTATTTCAGGGTGCACTTAAGAGAAATACGCCCAGGGGTTTAAAGATTAAAAATCCTTCTTCGACTCCAGTTATCCCTTTATTCGTGGAGTCGTAGGGGATATTAAAAATGAGAAATGGGGGGGGGGGGGGGGGGTCGTAAGTAGGTATTGGTCCTATGACCCTAATCCCAACATGTTTCAGCCCTAATAAATGGTCCAAAGGGGTCCTAGACTTTCTTCAAGAAAAATAATTTCCCTCCCTGGTTCTTTAACTAGGTACTATTTTTCAAAATGGAGTGCAGAAAGCTCGGTAAGTAGAATACTTAGCTTTCATCCATAACAGTATGGATTCAAGTCCGACTGTAAACAAAACATTGATGGGTATAATCACATGTGTCCAACTAGCGCTGCGCCTATATCACCCATATATTTAATTTGGGATGGGTGCTGTAGTGTGCTTTCATCCAGCATGCTTTGTGTGGTTGTGATCAAAACAAGCTTTCTGGGTTTTATGCTGTCCCAGGGAATTACAAATATCGAGTGGTGATACCATTCACATCTCACCACCCATATTGTGAAACCAGGTAAAAATGGTGTCGTTTTTCTACACCCTCACGTCACAATCATCCTGCAACTTTACACTCCTACTTGTACTTCTGGGTTAGGTATTACCCTTAATTTGACACTTTTCACTTGATATTATTGACTGCATCAAAATATCTTACCCTCTTGCGGAGGTTCTAGAATGTCTCAAGGGACTGCGGGTAAAGGGGGGTAGCCTTGTAGTCCGACTCTGTACGAGTATGAAGCAAAAATAAGACTAGACAAAACAAGAGACACTTGCTTCGTTAATGAAACTCAGCCGAAGGTTTCACACATGCATCTCTAGGTTCCTCAGAATGCATTCTTACTCTTTCTCACCTCCTACTCACTTCATCAAAGGTCCTGCCCCATTGCCTCACCTACCTCAAAATGCTCAATAGGTTGAGTCTATTAGACATCACATGCACTGTCTGTTGCGAGGTATATTGTACGTTACCAAGAACATAGAAGGACTTGAAGAAGCCTATTGCCTCCCTTTGGTTAGCTTTCCATGTCACTGTTATTTACCTGCTTCTTATTCATGTCCTAGCTTGTTAGTCTTGTCTTTGTCTCTCCCATATGAATTGCCTCTTTTCAATCTCTGTTTGGCTGGCATCGCTGCTTTCACTGCTTGCTTTTCAAGCACTACTTTATTATTTTGTGTGAAGCAAGCCAATTGAGTGCATGTGTTTGCAATCCATCTACCTTGTCAGTCAGTCAATCCCCACACAAGCCATAAGCAATCCAAGGATTGGGCTTCTTTATCACACCACAGTCATGTGGTGATTAAGCACTTCTAGGCCGTGGAATTGTTTCCCCTCCTGAGGAACCGGACCTGTTGTTAGCATGGCTTCTTGCCCACCTTTAACGGACTGCGAGGCGAAAGCAGATTGCATCTAGGTTTTCAATGATCGGAAGTCGTGGCATCCATTGTGTATTTGAGTATGTTCTGAAAACGACTTCCAGTGTGCCCAGTTTGAATCTTTTAGTAAGAATTACGTCAGTTTCCACCAAATGTTTTGATTACAAATGTTTTAGAGCTTCTAATGGTTTAGAACTTTCATGTGCCCCTGCCAAGATGGCTGCTTCCGTGTTAGGTCCAGTGAGCCCTTCTCTCTCCTACAAGATTTCTCCCTTAGGGGCCATCACTGATGCATAAAACCAGAACGGGCAGCAGTAAGAGTGGCTGTATTGTCCTTACCCTTGCTAAAGATCATTTTAATCCTGTGGATGGTTCTGGATTCAATGCGAACCCAGCGCTGTAGGAAAATGGTGCCGCACAGCAGCTAGGATGCTTGTTTCCAGTCCAGAGAGGACCTGGCTTGGCAGTTCGGGCTGGACTGTTCCCATGGGGCACAGTCAAGACTGATTTTCATATGGCTAGGTTCAAACTGGAATGGCATGGTGAGCAAACAAACTATGGATTTAGGCCCAGATCTCTGTACTGGGGTGAATGTATGACATTGTTCTGCATTCTATCCATCAACTGTTGTTTTTGCACCTCCCATTACCAAACTTTTTTTGGCCTCCATCTCGCCTGAATTTAAAACTAATTTCACCAGCACAGTTGCAGACACCCACTTGCTTTAAACAGGATCTGTGCTGGTCTACGAGTGGGGCTACCAGGAAAAAGTACAATGCCCTTGCTGGTAGCCGGATGGTAAAGCAGAATGTGCAAGGACTGGGCAGTCTATTCCATCACCTCCACAACAGGCTTTCTGAGAATTGCACTATCTACCTACTAAATTGGGTGTTTCCCCACAGTCAGCTGTGCAACAAGTTAAAAATGTGGCATCCACTGAGGTATGCTGCCTTTTCAACAGACTCATCCAGATACTAACTTCCATTTAACTCAACCCACTCTGATCTGAAACCATCCATAGCGTTCGTATATTGCATCGCCCTCTGAAGACTTCCAACAGGCTATCTACCAATATCTGGGAACCACTTGATAAATGTATAGAAGTGATAATGGATATGTAGCCTTCCCACTAACATAGGTTCTCTGCAACTTCACTTATTTTATTGTATTGTATTGGAATTGCATTTATATAGCGCTTACTACACCTGACGAGGCATTGACACTTATGCTTCAACACATTTCGATCGCCTGATGTACTGTATGCCTGACAATCATACCTTTCGCCTCCTCCTTGCTTTCTGCTTTTCTGTTTTCTGCGGTTTCTATGCTACTTTGTCAATTTACCATGGTTTTTTAGTTACTACCATCAAATATAAAAAATAAGTTACATTAAACGTTTTGCTTATTCCTTGATAAGTGATTGGGATTACTTCATATACCATCTTCTTTAGACCGCTACAACATATAGTGAAGAGCTAAAACTGATGCGGAAAAAACGCAAACAGGCCGAAAGGAAATGGAGAAGGTTGTATGAGGAATTAGACAAAAAGGAGCTGAAATTGCTGCAGGCCTCATATAAGGAAGCTATTTCTAGGTTCAAAGCAGAGTACTATGCCAAAACTATCTTGCAGACACCTAATAGTACAAAAATGATCTTTAATATTATAAAAGGACTTATCTAATCCAGCATGTATGGGCAATAAGGTGGACGTGACACAAAAACTCTGAGATGACATCGCTGTCTACTTTGATGAAAAGATTATAAGATTGTTGGGGTCTAAACTCCAACAACAATAGCAGCCTGGACGAGGAAAAGGAACCATCTAGGACATTAGCAGAAGAGCAACAGGCAGAGGCACTCAATGGCCGTCAGCCACCTGCTCTAGAGTGCTTTCAAACTCTTACTGAGGATATATTTAATAACCTTGCTCAAAGTGGATCTTCTGGCTCCCCTTTGGAAAGAGTTTCAGCTAGAACTATTCCCCAGGCTGCGGCAGATTTGCTGCCAATCACTAGAAAAGGGAACTGTTCCAGAAGTCTGGAAGGTGGCAGGGGTGACCCCGCTGTTCAAGAAACCGTCTCTTGATCCTAAAAGTCCAACGAGTTTCAGACCAATTTCTCTCCTGCCATTCCCAGTAAAAATTCTGGTGCGGGCAGTTAGTAAATCCCTGTCCTTATATTTAGAAGAAAACCATTTGCCAGACAAGGAGCAATTTGGTTTTTGACAAGGGCATGGAACGGAAACAGTCCTAGTGACGGTACTTGACAACCTGAGAATGGGAGCCGACAATGGTAATCCGTCCGTATTAGTGCTACTGGATATGTCTGCCGCATTCGATACGGTGAATCACAGTATACTGTTGAAAAGACTAGAGAACATCGGAGTGAAAGGACGGGCACTAAAGTGACTGCAATCATATCTGACGGACAGGCAACAGGTGGTAACTATCTCACAGTTTACATCTCCAAAGACCCCTGTGCGACACGGGGTGCCACAGGGCTCAGCAATCTCCATATCTATCTGCGCCCTCTGATCCCATTTATTAAGTCCTTTGGCATTGATCTAGTCAATTATGCAGACGTCACACAGCTGGTGTTGTCTATGGAAGGAAATCAAGCAGTATCCCTAGATAAATTCCAGGAATGCATGCACAACACCACCAATTGGCTCAGGAAAACCTCTCTACAATTTAATGGAGATAAATCAGAGCTAGTATACTGTTCCACGGCCAAAATGGCGCGGCCTTTATCGTCCGAGTTTAGACTCACCCCTATGGATAAACAACTGACTCCAGCTAGAACAGTACGAGACCTGGGGGTTTTAATGGATGATAACCTTCAAATTGAGTCGCATGTCAACAAAACAGTTGGTATCTGTTTCTCCCTGATAAGACCATTACGCCGGATTCTCCCACTACTGCCCAGTGCTACTAGATCTCTAGAAGTGAGGAGTATAATATTAAGTAGGCTGGACTACTGTAACTCTTTGTACTTGGGAGCACCACAATCAGTGCTACTAAATCTGCAGAGGATCCAGTCTATAGCAGCCAAACTGGCGTTAAACAGGCAGCGCAGGTCCACAACGACTTTAGCTTTCAAGGATCTTCACTGCTTATCCATCAATGAGAGAATTCAAATTTTATCCCTCTGTATTGTGTTTAGAGCAGTACATGGCTTGGGTCCAATGTCCATGCAGGAGAAATTTACCTGGTATACTCCTGGGAGAAATCTCCGTTCTTCTAGCGCAAATCTGGTAACCACCACTAGATTCAAGAAGACCAGGATGGGTGGTAGAGCATTTGGTGTAGCAGCCTCGCAACTCTGGAATGATCTTCCCCTGAACCTTAGACAAATTAAATCTCTGCTGCCGTTTAGAAAAAGCTTAAAGACTTGGCTCTTCCCTAGGGATGAGTAAATCGAGCTTCCCTAAACCGGTGAATAGGTTATCTTTTCTGCTCAGTGACAACTTGGTTAGTCACAGCAGCAGGATACCCGTAGGGTGACAGTTTTAGGGCTATATAAGTTCAAGTTACATTACATTACAACATAGGACTCCATGTGGTTTGTGTATAGTGCCCATTTGGGGTTTTCTTTCTTCTGATGTTGTTCTCTCTTTTCTGTATTTGCCTGGAAAAAAACAATAAAAATGTATTGAACAAAAAATTGCTTTAAAACTGTTTCTGGAAAAATACTGTGGGTACCGTCTTCATGAATTTTGAAGTAAAAAATCAAATTAAAATTTAAGAGGAATCCTATTGGATTTTTTTAAACATTTGTTTCGATCACAGATTTATCCTGGATCACGGAATTCCTTAATCGTAATACATTTGTTTTAGAACTCTTTTTGAATCAATGCTAATGATGGTATTTTCTCCCATATTAAGTTATCTAATTGAGCGTGGTTTTAGTTCATAATTCTACCTGTTTTGCTACTCACTACAAATGCTACTTCACAATGCCTTTGCACACTTGGAATAGTTTCTTCGAGCGAGGCAGACTAATAACTCTGGCTTCAGTGATACTTGCATTATCACCTATTATTCCTATATGAGAAAGTAGCTCACAAGATATTCAGTTTCACTAGTTTTTATTGTTGCCGGTATCATTATACATATATACCGTTTTTTTAATTAAAAAAATTAAGAAATTGCACATACTGGTTCGAGTATTTATACATAGGACATATCTCTTTACATACAGATTTTCATCCCTGCCAACCTTGTATAGAGAAAGCAACACGTTTGTTCCATGTACATTATTAGAATATAGACTAGGAAAACAAACCAATAGCCTTTTGGCCCTCCTCCTGCACTGTCGTTTGATAAAGGTAGGCTCCTAAGATCAAGCCTGTCAGTTAGGTAGTCATTTCCGCTCAATAAGTTAGTCAGTTATTTGGATTCAGGATAACGGAAGGATAGAAATGGGGAAAAAGGTTTGTTTTTATGTAGCGCTTGTCACCCCTGATGGGGTGTTGAAGCACTGTTTTGGCGAGTAGCACGCTACTCCGGAACACATAAAGGATTAGTGGTAAATTTAGTATAGCAAAATATGAAAGTAATTTATGTGGTGGATATTAGTCAGGTATTTAGATTGAAAAGATAAGGAGAGATAAAGCGTTACTCCGGAACCCATAAACAATTAGTGGTGAATTAGTATAGTGAAATATGAAAGTAATTTGTGTGGTGGACATTAGTCAGTTATTCAGATTGAGAAGGATAGGGAGGGATAGAAGAGGGAAAAAGGTTTGCATTTATATAGCGCTTCTTAACCCTCATGGGGTGTTGAAGTTCTTTTTTGGCGAGTAGCATGCTACTCCGGAACACATACAGGATTAGTGGTGAATTAGTATAGTGAAATATGAAAGTAATTTGAGTTGTTGATATGTTAGTTAGTCAGTTATTTGGATTGAGAAGGGTAGGGGAGGGATAGAAGGTAGGTGGATAAAATAATCCCCCTCAGTGATGTTACAGTCACCATGCACATGTCATTCGTGGCCCGGTTTCCTGTTCACAATGGCAAGACATCCCTTAATTGAACTGGGTTTAAATTATTATGTATTGCATCTTCTTTGTGCACCGTCCTGCATGCTTTTGTGTGTGACTGAGTAGACCGGACAAAATCAGTTTCCTTGATACTCCAACCACCCTGTATCATCCTAAGTTTGACAGGGCTTGATGACCTATTATGTTGATGCAAAATAATGTTTTTGTAGTTGCCATTATCTTTTTAAAGTTGTTTCATTGTTAGTATTTGCACTACATGCATGATAAAGAGGCCCTCCTTACATGGATACACCCACTCAGATGTTTCTGTTATCAGTATATTATGTCCAGAACTTTTTGGGAGAGCACTTTTATTTATATTGTTATATCATTGCCGAATTCTCATTTTTCAGTTTCGATGCTCCACTAGTTCTTACAGAGGGGTCGGTCTTTCTGCTGTGAAGCTCCTCCTCTTCCTAGTTTTGCCATATAGGAGCAACTTTTTTCATAGTATACTTTATTTTGATTGTGAATGTAATTGTGAATCGTTTTCTACAGATTTTGAATGACTGTTTCAAAGTACTTTGTCAAGAAATAAAACTTATTGTTGTTTATATGTTTAATAATACATTCTATTCATTGAATGCTAATGTTAATCCTAGCTTTCCGTTTGTATATAAACCTTCCTGAAAAATATTCTACATGGATTGCATATCGCTCAGTTTTTCTGCTTTTTTTTCATTAGCCTATTTCTATTGTATTATCCGGCTATAGGTTTCTTAAAAGTTGTTCCTTCTAGCACCTTTATCTACCGCTCTCCAAGTCACCCCTTACTTACCCAGGACTGTTGCCATTGTTGCTTTTCCACAAAGTCTGCTCCATGTCCCACTTGGTAAATTCTCAACACTGATACCAAAACCTGACGTGCTGTATGCCATGGGGCTCTTAATTATTTCATAAAAGCACATTTTTATCAGCAGCATTCACTCAAAATTGCCACATCTAAAGGCCGTTTACGCTTCTTCAGTAACTGGCTATTAGACATCCTCTATGTTGTATCCCTCCATGAATATATAGGGTTCACTTTATGGGCCGTCTAATTTGATTTGTTCTGTTGATCATGAATGTGCCCCGATTGAGAACATGGGCACATTAGTATATGGATCACATTGCAATTGCTGTGAACTGCCTGATAATCATTTGGGCCTTTAAGAAATCTGGTTCAGGAGCTCCCAGTGCAATCTGAAGGCACTGGACCCCAAGTGCATTGTTTGGTGTCTTTTGCCTCCTGAGGCCTCAGTACTGCTCACTCTCATATCATGTATCCTGAAGAACAGTCCATGGCTGATTTACTAAAGTTCTGTGAACAAGAAACATCAACCAACACTCAATAAATCATTGTGCGCTAGTGCATTTTCTTTGAAAAAGGAAAAGTACTTAAATAGTCGCACCTAAATACTGCAAGTAATTTATAAAAATCTACAAAATGGCTGGTAAAAAAAAAACAATTGAAAAGTTTCCAATGTGGTTCTCACAACTAACCTATGACCGAGATAAATGGGGGGTCCAAAAACCCAATTTCCTCGTGCAATTTTCCATTGGAAAATTGAAGATCAATACCGCAAAAATGGTTGAAAAGAATTCTATGTCAGGACTGGAGGCGAGGATTATGCCTTCTCTCTTCGCTTTATTACAATAGCAGCATGAAGGTCAACCAAAAAACGAAGTTTCCCATGAACCATAGGGAAAGTAGTATTAAAAAACCCAAACATGGTAACAACCAATTAGAGGCAGCGACAATGTCCAATCAGGGGCAACCAGCCCAACATAGTCCCTTGCTAGTGACCATTCCTCCTCTTTCTTCGCTGCTCCGCAGCAAAGCTAAGTACTCTCCAGTTTTGTTATTGTATTGTGCTTATTGGTGAATTTTATATGCTGTTTGCCTTGTTTTGGTTCTTACATTCATCCTGAACTTGCAGTCATACTGTGACGCCGTGTGTGTGAAGGCGTTTGCGCCGGTGTTTTTCTGAGGTCTTTTTCCCTTCTTGTGTGGGTTAGTGCGGCCGCGCTTAGCATGCGCGGGCGCTGTCACTCTTTCCCCCTTCTTCAGGGGTCCCGGTCTGTCCCCTTCGGGGGGTTTAGTGCTTTACTAGTCGCCGCGGGGTCGAGGCCTCCCTCGTCCCTACGCAGCGTTTGTGGTGCTGGCTGAGCCCCGTGGACCTCCCGCTTCTAGAGGGCACTAGAGGTCGTTGGAGCTGCTGCGCAACGTTTGATCTCTTCAGACGATTCAAACGTCGCGTGCGCGTCTCCGCTGCAGGGCCCCGGTCTGAGAGGAACGCCCATGTGGGGTTGTAGCGGCGTAGGCGGACTTCTTACCGCGTTTGTTTTGTGAAGGCTCCACCGCCCGTTGCTTCTGACTGAGAGCTGTGGAGTCTGTATTGCTTCTTTGATACCCCTCGAGTGAGGTCTTGTATTGGCCTCTGCAGGCCTCTGAGGGGACATGCCCAGACCGGTGAGCGCTCCTTGGCAGGGAGTGTGTGTGCATTTGCTGCCAGCAGTGTCCCCTGGGGCTAGAACCCCCTGAACTGCGGTGCTGCTCTACCGCCCTGACTATAGCTGACACCCAGCTTTCTATTCTTACACAGTCCGCCCCTGTTACCCCTCAATCCTCAGCCCCAGATGACACCCCTCCGGCCAAACGGGCCTGGGTTCCGGGGTTGGATTCTGACACTTTTGAGCGTTTACGTCAGGCTTTTCTGGATAGCCGTTCACCCCAACCGGCTGCATTCCCTTAGCCCCCCCCTTTCCCAACCTGCACAGGACACCCAGCCTACTGACCCCGATGCGACAGGGGATCCTGACAACGACCCAGGCCCATAGAGACCCTGGCTTCCCTCCCGCCCGGCAGTTAACCCTTCAGCTACTTCGGATATGTTGGATCCGAATGACATTGTTTATCCCCGCTCTTCGGAGTGAGTCCCAGGTGAAAAAGTAGCTGCTTATGTGGCGGAACACATCCGCAGGCCTTTAGAAAAGGAAGCTCGAAATTGCCTTAAGGCAGAGTTTCCTCGCCCCTCTTTGGTGGGAAAAGTTACCCTCACCCCTGAAATCGACAACAGGATGCATACCTTCTTGCAGAAATTAATCCGAGATCCGAAAAGGGGGATTGATAGGTCCTGGCGGGCTTGCCAGGACAAGCTCCTGGATGCCCTGGGCCCTGTCACAAAGGTTTTGGATATGGCCGAGTAGGCCAAGGAGTCGGGCTCTACCATCTCTCCTGAGATCCACTCCAACTGGGCACAAAGAGTGATTATTTTCTTGGGGAATGTGAATTGTGCTCTCTCCACAGAGCGCCGCAGGTCACTTCTCATTAAAATTGATCCAAAATTGGGGCGACCTGGCGGACACTGAGGATGGAGTTATAGCACAGGGGGGTCCATTTGGCAAGCCCTTTGTGAGGGAGCTTGGAAAATTTGTAAATACCTTCACGTCCCTCGACAGAGCACAGACAATGATTCGGCGGAGCAGGTCGAGGCATGTACCGCTCGGCCGGTCGAGGTCACCAGCAGGGTAACCACAAAGGCTCCGGTCAGCAGCAGGATCAGTCCCGCTTCCGGAACTTCTACCCCACCAGGGGTCGCAGAGGAAAAGGAAGAGGCTTCCGTGGAGGTGCCAACAGTTCAAACCCCGGTGAGTGTTCACCTTTTTTCCCCCAAAAATCTAGAGCGGCGGTTGGCAAGTTGTTACAGGGCTTGGTTGTCCATCACACACGATGCGTGGGTTCTTCAGACTGTGCGGGCGTTTCATATAGAGTTCCTAGGGGTTCCCAATCAACGCTCCCCTCCCCGTCCCATTCAGTTTTCACACGCGGATTCCGCCCTGGTGGACGGAGAGGTTTCCTCTCTCCTGCACAAGGGCACAATTTCACTTGAGGTCCGTCACCCCGAGGGATTTTTAAGCAACATTTTCTTAGTGGACGAAACAGATGGCGGAAAAAGGCCAGTCATAAACTTAAGCGAGTTCAACGAGTGGCTTGTATATCGCCATTTCAAAATTGAGGGGATTCACCTCCTTCGGGACGTGCTGCGCCCCCACGATTGGATGGTCTGTTTCGACCTCAAAGATGCTTATTTGGTGATTCCCATTTTTCAAGAGCGCAGTTCCTGTGGCAAGGCCGCGTCTACGAGTTCACCGCACTCCTCTTTGGCCTTTCGTTGGCCCCTTGGTGTTTTACCAAGGTCCTCAAGCTGGCAGTGGAGTTTTTACGTGCCAGAGGAGTCAGGATGATGGTGTATTGAGACGATCTTCTCTTGATGGCGGCGTGCCTGCATCACTTTGAGGTGTAGCTTCAGATGGCGATAGCCCTCCTGCAGGCCCTCGGGTTTGTGATCAACAGGGACAAGTCCCTCTTACGTCCGACCCAGTCTCCTACCTTTTTGGGGTTTGTCATTGACTCGACCACTTCTACATTGAGTCTTCCAGCGAGAAAAATCTCCTAGATCCGTCACGAGTTACGCAGAGTGTTGACCAAGCAGCGGGTGTCCCTCTGCCAGTTAGCTTGGGTAGTGGGCCTCTTATTGGCGTCTATCCAGGCCATATTCCCAGGACCCCTGCACTACAGGGCTTTGCAGTGCTTAAATGCGTACTTTCTCCGGAAAGGTTTCCCTTACACCCACACAGTATCCCTGACGCTCGAAGTGAGGGCCGAGATCCAGTGGTGGCTAGACCACATGGAGGCTTGGAACAGGCGAGCGATATTCGTCTCTACCCCGGATCTGGTGATCGAGTCGGCTGCCAGCAGGCTTGGCTGGGTAGCACGCTGCAGGGATTTTTCCACGGGAGGTTTACGATCTCCAGACGAACAAAAATTACACATGAACTGTCTGGAGCTTTTGGCAGGCTCGTTTGCCGTGCGGTGCTGGACGAGAGACTTAGTACAGTCATGCGTCCTCTTGAAGATGGACAATGTATCGGCGGTTCGGTATGTGAATCACTTGGGAGGCACCATGTCCAGAGCACTCTCAGATGACGGCGAGTTTTTGGCAGTACCGCCTAGACAGCCAGATGTCGGTCACGGCTGAGTACCTTCCAGGTCGGGACAATTTGGAGGTGGATTTCCAGTCTTGCCACTTCCGGGACTTCAGCTTGTGGAAGCTGGACCCGACCGTCTTTGCAGCCTTGAGCACTCACTTGGGGCCGTTCTCAGCAGACCTTTTTGCGTCGCGTCTGGACCACCAAGTCCCTCGGTTCTTCAGTTGGAGGCCGGACCCTTTAGCGGCGGCCACAGCTGTATTTCTCCAGGATTGGAGCCTGGAACAGGGGTATGCCTTTCCCCCGTTTGCGATGATCACACGGACCTCGGCGCAGGTCCACAGACAGGAGGCGGATCTGGTGCTGATTTTCCCCCGTGGAGGTCTCAAGTATGGTTTCCAGTTCTTCTGGAACTTTCCTGGGATTTTTGTATCCTACTCCCCCAGTTTCGTGCTCCTCTCACGGGTCCCGAGGGGAATCCTCACCCGCTGGTGTTAGTGGGCTCTCTGTTTCTGATGGCGTGGCGGATTTCCGGGGCGGATGGGAAACCCCGGGTCTTTCAAGAGAAGCTGAGCACCTCATCTCAAAGGCATGGGCAGACAGTACGGTTAAACGCTAAAGGTCTGCATGGGGCCGATGGTCCCGTTAGTGTCTGTGACGGGGTTATGATCCCTTGGGCACCGACGTTGTTGCCGTGGTGAACTTCCTGGTGCATCTGGCTTCGGCTGGTCTTGCTTATAGATCAATCAATACCTTCAGATCGGCGATTTCATCCGGTCATGTCTTGGTGAATGGTGCCCCGGTGGGGGAGCATCCCCTGGTGTGCAAGCTGTTGAGGGGCATACGATTGTCTCTGCCCCCAGAGCCTCGGTACTCTTCCCTGTGGGATGTCAATCAAGTCCTTAACTTGTTTCTCTCCTGGCAGCCTAATCGGTATCTTTCAAGGAAAGCGCTTTCAGCGAAGCTAGCTATGCTGCTTTGTCTAGTTTCGTGCAGGCGGGCCTCCAATGTCCGAGCCCTGGACATTTCAGGGGGAACTTTTTCTCCTGACGGAGTAACGTTTACTCTCCTGCGTCCCACTAAGTGCCATATTAGGGTTATTTCATATCCAGCCATTCCAGATTCACCTAAATTGTGCGTGGTCCGTTGCCTCAAGGCGTATGAGGAAATGATGAAGGAACTCCGTCCTCCTGGGGAGTGTCAATTGCTTATTTCGCTCTGGAGGCCCTTTAAGGCGGTTTCCTCTCGCACGATTGCCAGATGGGTTCGCTAGGTTATGCAGGAAGCTGGTATAAGTTTACGTCACTTCGGCGCACATTCCGCTCGAGGAGCAATGGCTTTGAAGGCGTTCAGCTTGGGCGCACGCCTCGAGGATATCCTTAATGCAGCGGATTGGTCTTCGGACTCTACCTTTAAGAGGTTCTATTTCAAACCTGTGTTGAATATGGCGCAACTGGTGGTGGGCAAGCTTTAAACAAGCATAATCCTCGCCTCCAGTCCTGACATAGAATGAAACATTTCCTAGCTAACGTAACGGAAAGTTTCAATTCTATTAAGCACTCGGAGGCGAGGATTATCCCGCCAATGCTCTCTTGGAGGAGATCCCTCCCCATACCGCAATAAGTAACTGTTTTCCATATTCCTTGGAGGTTATTGAATATGTATTCTGTCTGCTTTTATCGTGTTGTATGCAGTACTCTGAGTAAAGCGTACCTGTCCTTTCCCAGGTGTTGACGTTCAGAAGCAAGATGTCTGAAAAGTGTGGATCAGCTTTCGTCGCGCTTCGAAAGATGAGGAATGGACACTAGCAAGGGACTATGTTGGGCTGGTTGCCCCTGATTGGACATTGTCGCTGCCTCTAATTGGAATTTACCATGTTTTTTTTTTAATACTACTTTCCCTATGGTTCATGGGAAACGTACAGCCAGATTCATCAAGCGAAATGCGCTCGCAAAAGGGCCAGATTCTGAGAATCTGGCCCTTTGTGAGTGCAATTTTTGCATTTGGGATTCATCATCCCAAATGCAAAAATCGCTAATAAAGAATTCGCAAATTTGCGAGGATTAGCATTTAAGGAATCTCTATTAGAGATTCCTTAAATGCTATTCATGAAACATTTAAAAATTGCGAATTCGCAATTTAGGAGCGCTATTTACCACGAAGTCAAACCTCGTGGTAAATAGCGAAAACTTAGAAAAATGCATTTAAATGCATTTTTTTAAGTTGCATGTTACACACACACACATCAGTGTAAATTCACAACATCAGTGTAAATTCTCATTTCAGGGTTGCTACAGGGTGTCCTTTGGACACCCCTGGCACCCTTGAAATCGCATCCTTATTTACGATTAGCAAATTGCTAATCGCAAATAAGGATTGACTCCCCATTCATTCCTATGGGGAGTTAGTCCTTATTTGCGATTGCTAATTGCAAATAAGGAGGCTGTAGGAATCGCAATTTATTTTGAGATTTCTACATGTATCCCGATTTGCAAGTCCTTAATAGCGATTCCTTAATAATCGCTATTAAGGACTCGCAAATCGGGACTTTGATGAATCTAGCAGGTAGTCTTTTGGTTGACCTTCATGCTGCTATTGTAATAAAGTGAAGAGAGAAGGCATAATCCTCGCCTCCGAGTCCTTAATAGAATTGAAACTTTCCGTTATGTTAGCTAGGAAATTTTCATCACATTTGACAGAAAGATCGATCTTAGGCCAGAAAGCATGCTTTATGTGATTTGATGTAAATCCGTTCAGTGATTTTTTTTTTTTTTGTAAATTAAGGTTCAAAAACGTTGTATATCCTAATGGTCGGCTTTGTTGGACTTCCACGAGCATGCAACTTAAAAAAATAAAAATAAATCTAGAGCAATCTGATTGGCCAATGGCCTTTTTTCCAGTCAGCCACCTCACTCCCACTGGAGCTGGTGCCCTAATTGGCTGACTGCAACATGAAAAGAAATGTTGTAACAGCCATTACAGGACTCTGGCCACTTGGTCTCCTAACCTGACAATGTAGAAAATAATAATATAGCTCTTGTGAGGGGGTTCCAGAGGAACCACCGCAGGGCTAAACATTGTATTCATTTTTTTCAAATGCCCCCCTAATCCTTCCCACCCGTGGTGGCCCAGGAGTCAGCACTTTGTTCTTTATGGGGAAAGGGACATGAGGCTCTGAGTTAACCATCTACCAGATACATTCTTGAGGCCCCGCGGCCCACATTCTCCATGCATGTCTTCATAATTACGGAAAGGGGACTCAAGAACCCCCTCCCGAAGCAGCAAAGCGGGCCCGCGCCCCAATACCTAGGGCTACTGTATTTAAAAATATTTAGGAAGGGGAGCGTTAGTGACGCCCCTCATCCCCAAGATCAGTTACACGGACTACAACCCCAGGGCTGGATTGCAATGCCCTGGGGACCCAATCTCTAGAGCAGGGAACACAAATTTGCTCCTTCCTGGACAGGATCAGTAAAAGAGTTTTGCTCCCGCCCAGGCAGGAGCAAAGTAATGGAGCTGGCTCCCGCCAGCACCCATTGTGGTGCTGGTTGAAAACGGCAGGGGTAGTGGGGATTTTGGGGCTCCCGCCGTGGCTTCCAACGAGGGGGGTGTTGTGGGCACAGGAGCACCCACCAAAATGCAAGTGGCCTGCTGCTACTAGAGGAGCCAGCAGGGGCTGCTGGGGCCTGGGCTCCCCCGGCAGCTCCCTACGAACATTTAGCTGTTGGTGTGCCGGGTGGGCAGTGGGGCACCCACTTAACCCTATGGTTGCTCGCTGGGGAGGTGGCAGGGCCCCCTAGGCCCTGGGGCTTGCACTGCTGCCCACCTGCATTACAAAATAGTGTAGGGGCCTATATGTAGCCCCAACATCACAAAACTGATAAACTGATAAATAAATGAGCGTCAGGAGCCGCTCATTTATTATTCATTTATTATTCCCTGCTCTAGCAAGGAGTGCCCCATAATGCTCTAGGGCATTTATACATTTTATATTTTCTTGCTGGTAGTGCCTCTAGAAGGGGCAAGGGCACAACCAAACATTTTTTGTGATGTAGTGGGTGGGGGCTGCAGGAAGTGCAGAAGTCTCAACAACATTAAATCCTTGTCCTCAAGGGAGATTACCATATTTGTTTTTTAAACCATCATGGCTGGACCCCTGTGTTCTTCAACTGCAGCGTAGGGCCCCCATGTTGTGGGTTCTAGGGCAGCAATTTGTGGCCTTTAAATCTTTTTTATAAGAAAGACTCAGACATGTTTTTTTTTTATTTTTATTTTTATTATTAAAGTTTTATTTGGGATAACTATAACTGGTGAATTTTAGTTGTTTTGTTAGTTTAAAACTGTATGTTTAAATTGTTTTTTTCACCCAACTATAACGCCACCTTAACCTTTGTTTTTTTTGAGTAAAACAAAATAGATCTAGTGTATGTAGACACCTCTCTGTTAGATTGTTAGAATCGAGCTGTGTCTCTCTATGTTTTTTTTGTGGGAGATGAATATAGTTTCTTCTTCTTGATTTGCTGTAAACTGAAAGTATCATTGAAATCCTGTGATTCCCTTACAATTACCAATATATGTCCACTTCAATTGTAATTCCTTATACACTTCTGCATTACCATTTGTATATGCAATGTTCTTTTAGATTCAGTCCTGTTCCCTCATGTCACCATTCCCTTCCCTCCCTTTCCCTTTATCCACCCTGAGCTCGCAAGTCAATCTCCTCTCCCTTTACTTTTACCTAACCCGAACCCTCAAGTCACTCTCGTCTCCCTTTACCTCTACCCACCCTGAACCCTCAAGCCTTCCTCACTCCCTTTACATCTACCAACCCAGAACCTTCAAGTTGCCCTCACCACCTTTTATCTCTACCAACCCAGAACCTTCAAGTTGCCCTCACCACCTTTTATCTCCACCATCCCCAGAACCCTCAAGTCACCCTCACCTCCTTTTACCTCTACCATCCCCAGAACCCTCAAGTGACTGTCACCTCACCTCCCTTTACCTTTTCCCACCGTTGGACCCTCAAGTCTTTTTGGCGGTGTCTTCATGCGGTGTTACGAGTTAGTCCTCAGGATCGTTTTGTTGAATGGTAAGCCCACCTCTAAATCGAGCCAATGCCTGGATAGCCGTAATGGCACAGAGCGTTGACAGTATTAAGTGAGGGGATAATAAGAAAGATCAGGGAAGGAAAGGAAGGGGACAGCAGGGAGGGAGATCTGAAAGACATAAACAGAACAAAACACATAAGACTGGATTCCTAAACCGTAAATATCTCAATACTATAAATGTTGCTATGCAGGTTTATACCTGTAAAAGAAAAAGCAAAAGCCTTCTGGATGTGTAGAGGCAACGTAGGGTTGGATATGATGTAACTATAAAGATACAGAAAATACAGGAACATAAGTAATCAATATGGACATGAAAATCAGTGCTCTTGTACAAACCAACTATCCCTGATATATGAACTTACCTAGATATGACTCCACTAAACATCACAGGGGTAGAGTGTATCTCACACCTCCAAATCCCCTGTTAATAGAAAAGTCACATATAATGTTACACATAAAGCAAAGGATAACTAAATGCCCTTTCCACACACAGTGTTATCATTCCACACAAAGCTCCTCTGGAAGATCCATAGGTGAAACCACCAACTAATTAGTCTTAGCTTGGTTCCAGGAGTAGTCGTATTTACAGCAAGAAAATCAGTACCAAAAGAGAGGCTATCCAAAGTTTGATAGCAACTTATGCCACACCACCGTTGGCCGACAATGCCAACCGGGACAATATCCAAGAAAAAAACCCACAGCAAGAATCCGAACCAACAGTGAGGATTACGAATATTTATACATCAAAAAGCAGGTATCAACAAGACTGCCACTTAGTTATTCCGCTCAGCGGCGCGGTGCAAGCACCCTTACCGCACCCGAACCAAGAACTCCGAGGTCAAGGACCGCATCAGGTTTGGAATACCCGACACCGCTCCCCGGCCGCCATTCTCCTTATGAGATGTCTCGCTGGAGTGCGGTGCGTCGCGGAGGATGCCGGGAGCGGTAGTTCTTTCCCGGAGCATGCCGGGAATTGTAGTTCGCGGCCATCCGCGATCGTGACAGTACATCTCTCTCTCAACCGCGGGGACAGGGGCCCGGCTTTGAGGGGCATCTCCGATGAAAAGCGGACACCAACCGCGGGGCATGTACACCAAGAGCAGGCTCCCACGAGTTCTCCTCCGGCTCATACCCCTTCCAGGACACCAGATACCACAACTTACGCCTCCGGAATCTGGAGTCCAAAATCCGATGAACCACATACTCCTCCTTGCCCTGCACCAGCACAGGTGGAGGACGATGATGGCCCTTCGACAATGAAGGTTTCAGCAGAGAAACATGAAACACCGGATGTATGCGGAGATGGGAAGGGAGCTTTAGTTTCACTTCCACCGGATTCACCCGTTTCAGCACCCTATATGGTCCAATGTATCTAGGGTTGAACACACTGTGTTTTCTGAAACACAGATTCCTTGTAGACAACCACACCTCATCCCCTGCACAGTACAGAGGTCCTTGCCTCCGGTTTTTATCAGCAGCAGCCTTATACTTGTGTTTCACAGCTCGCAGATGTTCCTGTACCTTGGCCATCGTCTCTTTAATATGTGCCACCCTATGAGCCACCCCAGGAAGCACGGAGTCAGTTTTTGGTTGCACAAAGGGAAGGAATCGAGGGTGTCTGCCATACAAACAGTAGAACGGAGTGTTTTTGGTGGAACCGTGTGTGGCATTATTGTAAGCCACCTCCGCCAGCCACAAGTAGTCCACCCAATTCTCCTTGTCATTGTTCACATAGCATCTCAGATACTGCTTAAGGGTCTGGTTTAACCGCTCGGTCTGGCCATCAGTTTGCGGGTGGAAACTGGTGGAAAGGGCGGAATCTATATGCAACGAGGAACACCATGTCTTCCAAAACTGAGCAGTGAACTGTGAGCCTCTGTCGGATACAATGACACTTGGCAAACCATGCAACCTCACTACGTTGACCATAAGTAGTACCGCCAGCTGACCCGCCGAAGGTACTTGTTTACAGGCCACAAAATGCCCCATCTTGGACAGATAATCGGCCACCACCATAATGGCCGTACAACCTCTGTCAGCTGGAAGACCGACGATGAAGTCCACCGATATCCAATCCCAGGGGATCGCCGTAGTAGGGAGAGGCTGCAACAACCCCTGCGGACGGCCGTGGTCCGATTTCTTTCTAGCACATTGAGCACAGGCGGACACCCATCGCCCAACATCAGGTCTCACAGAGGGCCACCAGAACTGTCTCAATACACGCTCCAGAGTCTTGGCCACACCAAGATGTCCTGCACTAGGCGATTCATGACACCAGACGTATACCTGCTTTCTCAAAGCCCGTGTAGGCACCAGTAACCTGTTACGAAACATTGGCAGGCCCCCATGCAGTTTCCATTCTTGATGACAACCCAACCAAGTCTTCCAGACGAAGGAGTCCACCCCTTTCCGAAAATCCCTCGAGAAAGTATCAGGTTGCAACACACACACCACTTTATCTGGAGCTACAATGCTAGCCTCAGCCTTTTCCTCACTAGGGGTACATGTCGACTGGCGGGTGAGAGCGTCTGCCTTCCTATTGTCCGCTCCAGGGCGGAATGTAATGATGAAATTGAATCCGGAGAAAAACATCATCCACCTGAGCTGTCTAGGAGACAGATGTCGTGCAGCAGACATGAACTGTAGATTCCTGTGGTCGGGATAAACAGTGACCACATGACGAGCACCCATCAGAAAGTGACGCCATTCCTGAAAAAAGTCAAGTATGGCCAGTAACTCCTTTTCAGCTATGTGATAGTTCTGTTCTGCTGGATTCAGCTTACGTGACATATACCCCACCGGGTGTAACTGACCCATATCCGATTGGCGTTGGGATAAGACCGCCCCAATCGCCACCTCCGAGGCGTCCGCCTCCACGATATAAGGCTTGTCCGGGTCTGGATGTGACAACACAGGAGCTGTTACAAATGCTTCCTTGAGGGCCGTAAAAGCGGATTGCGCCTCTTCCGTCCACACAAACCCTTTCCCTTTCTTCAGCAGGTGAGTGATAGGCGCCACCAACCGGGAGAACTGATTGATGAAACGCCTATAGAAATTGGCGAAGCCTATGAAACACTGTACTTCACGTACATTAGTTGGAACAGGCCAGTTACGTACCGCTGCCACCTTCCGTTCCTCCATTTCTTGACCCTCAGGACTCAGCATTACTCCCAAAAATTCCACAACATGAACATGAAAATCGCACTTACTGATTTTACAGTATAGATGATTAGCCTGTAAAATAGTAAGCACGCTGGCTACATGTTGGCAGTGCAATTCCTCCGATTCTGAATACACCAGTATGTCATCTATATAGACAATCACATAGCGGTCCAAGATGTCACGGAACACGTTGTTTAAAAAGTACTGGAAGGCCGCAGGGGCATTACAGAGACCGAAGGGCATTACTCTGTATTCAAAAAGTCCGTATCTGGTTTTGAATGCCGTCTTCCATTCATCCCCGCTCCGCATGCAGACCAGATGATACGCCCTCTTCAGATCAAGTTTCGTGAAGATAGTGGCCTTTTTCACTTGTTCTAGTAACACACTGATCAAGGGCAAAGGGTACCTGTTCTTGATGGTAATGGCGTTCAATGCGCGAAAGTCAACACACGCGCGCAGCTCTCCATTAGCTTTTGGGATGAAAAAGAGAGGCGATGCGGCTGGTGATTTGGATGGGCGTATAAAGCCCAACGCTAACAATTTGTCCAGATTTTCCCGTAGATGCAGGTTTTCAGGTTCCGTTAGGGCATAGATCCGCCCGCACGGAATAGACGCACCCCGGACCAGATCAATTTGACAGTCATACTGCCTATGCGGAGGTAACCCCTCAGCTTGTTCTTCATTAAACACCTGACCAAATGACTGGTACGCAGCAGGAAGTTGCACACATTTTTCAGCTGCGGTGGCGATACAGGACCCTCCTAACAATCCCTGAGCAGGTTTCATAGCTCCCTGAAAACAATGATGCAGACAATACTCGGAACTCATATGCACAGTTCTTGTGTCCCAGTCTATCCTGGGGTTATGTTTCTCTAACCAGGGCAATCCAAAAATGATGCCATATTGAGGAGCCCTGATCACACCAAAAGTAAGCATCTCTGAGTGCGTGTCCTCCAACATAACCTCGATTGCTTCTGTTTCATAACTAACGGGACCCATGCTCAGCTTCCTCCCATCCACCGCGTACACCTCTTCTGGCCTCTCTCTTTGCACCAGATCTATTCCTAGGCGTTTAGCCTCTTGATAATCTATGAACATGCCCGTTGCCCTAGAATCCACCATAGCTGAGGTTTCTATCGCTTTCCCAGCCAACAATAATACAATGGACACGTATAGATGATTCGTCACATACTGTTCCCTGTTACTCAAAGAAGGGACATATTGAGGACTCCAAGAAACCCCTTCCTGTTTCCTAGAGTCTACTAGTTTTCCGATGCCTTTCCTGCATCAGCAGCGGCCACTCGGTTACCCCGGAATCTGTTGGTTTTAGGCTTCACAGGGCATTCCCTCACGTAGTGGCCCTTTTTACCACAATATAAGCAAAGGCCCTGTGTACGCCTTGATTCCCTTTCGGCTGGGGTCAAAGCCGTTCTCACTGCCCCTATTTCCATAGGCTCAGACGAAGGACCGGAATTCCCTTCCTTGGTGACATGTGTCTCAACTACTGGTTTCCTCCGATTATCCCCTTTCCTCTCACCCAGCCGATGGTCCAAACGTAGGGCTAAATTAATCAAACCTTCACATGTGGTAGGCTGGGGGTCGATTTGCGCTATTACATCTTTGAGTTCATCATTCAGACCCTGCTGAAACAAAGATGCCTGTTTATTTTCGGGCCATGTGGTTTCTGTTACCAAACGTCTGAAAGCATTCAAGTATGTAACCAGATCCTTTTTTCCTTGCCTTAATTCGAACAATTCTCTATCCGCTGTATAGGAATCGGCCCTTCTGTCAAATACCCTCAGGAATTCCGTTTTAAAGGCTTCCCAATCATGCAACAACAGATCGTTGCGGTTTACTAATGGGACCGCCCACTGTGCAGCATTGCCCGCCAGATAAGAAATCAGAAAGGCCACCTTCGCCTGATTAGTGGGAAAAGATCTGGGTTTACAGGAATAATGCAACGCTATCTGGGTGAGGAACACCTGCACTTTATCTGAATCCCCACTAAACCGTTCAGGTGAAGCCAATGGTACGGACACTGGCATCTCTACCACAACCGGTTGAGGCGGAGGCGTACCCCATGCATCAAAGGGATTGCGTTGGACCACATCCACACGTGCCCTTAAGTCCGCCGCTTCTAACCGAGATGCAGCTACCTCTAACTGTAATGCACCCAGAGCCTCTATCACATCCTCTAGAGTGGCCATACCAACACAACCCGACCGGGAGGACAATAATTTGTGGGTCGGGTATTCTGTTACGAGTTAGTCCTCAGGATCGTTTTGTTGAATGGTAAGCCCACCTCTAAATCGAGCCAATGCCTGGATAGCCGTAATGGCACAGAGCGTTGACAGGATTAAGTGAGGGGATAATAAGAAAGATCAGGGAAGGAAAGGAAGGGGACAGCAGGGAGGGAGATCTGAAAGACATAAACAGAACAAAACACATAAGACTGGATTCCTAAACCGTAAATATCTCAATACTATAAATGTTGCTATGCGGGTTTATACCTGTAAAAGAAAAAGCAAAAGCCTTGTGGATGTGTAGAGGCAACGTAGGGTTGGATATGATGTAACTATAAAGATACAGAAAATACAGGAACATAAGTAATCAATATGGACATGAAAATCAGTGCTCTTGTACAAACCAACTATCCCTGATATATGAACCTACCTAGATATGACTCCACTAAACATCACAGGGGTAGAGTGTATCTCACACCTCCAAATCCCCTGTTAATAGAAAAGTCACATATAATGTTACACGCAAAGGATAACTAAATGCCCTTTCCACACACAGTGTTATCATTCCACACAATGCTCCTCTGGAAGATCCATAGGTGAAACCACCAACTAATTAGTCTTAGCTTGGTTCCAGGAATAGTCGTATTTACAGCAAGAAAATCAGTACCAAAAGAGGCTATCCAAAGTTTGATAGCAACTTATGCCACACCACCGTTGGCCGACAATGCCAACCAGGACAATATCCAAGGAAAAAACCCACAGCAAGAATCCGAACCAACAGTGAGGATTACGAATATATACACATCAAAAAGCAGGTATCAACAAGACTGCCACTGAGTTATTCCGCTCAGCGACGCGGTGCAAGCACCCTTACCGCACCCGAACCAAGAACTCCGAGGTCAAGGACCGCATCAGGTTTGGAATACCCGACACCGCTCCCCGGCCGCCATTCTCCTTATGAGATGTCTCGCGGGAGTGCGGTGCGTCGCGGAGGATGCCGGGAGCGGTAGTTCTTTCCCGGAGCATGCCAGGAATTGTAGTTCGCGGCCATCAGCGATCGTGACATGCGGTGCCCAAAACGGCAAAATTCAGCCGGCAGCATCTTCACACTTTTTTGTTCTTTTTTTTTTTTACCTTTCAGCCATGCTGCATAACAGCTGAGCTCCTACACAATATGGCTAAAAGAAGTTGACAAAGCCATTAGCTCTCACATAGGTCAGATCTATTGGCTTTGCCAATGCTTGTTTCTTCCTGTAATGATAGCCGTACTTGCTGTGGCAATAGGTGGGGATGGAGGGCCAAGAGTTGAGGTAAGCAAGCAGCAACAGTGCAGTCCATTGAAGTAAAATTTCGTTCCAATATGATGGTGTGAACTTGGAATAAAACTAGATATCTTTGTGTGTATAATGCAGTCCATTAAACAGACTCAATTTGCCAGTGATCCCATCCCAGCCAGTCTTTTGAAACAAGTACATCTGGCATTGGATGTTTTTGGCTTCCTCTTTTTTCTAACTCCTTGGAGTTTTTTTAAATTCCAAGCATCTTCTTAAGTTGGTTCACAGACTTGTCTTTGATGATATATTCCTACCACTCCACCATCAGAATTCTGAAATCAAAAGCCCATCTTTGTTGAATAATTTGTTTGTCTATAAGCTGTAAGTAAAAGTCTGTGTGACACGCCTTTTAAAAATTAATATCCGTTCCCCGACTTCCAACGAACAGCGGCTCGGCCTTACACATACAGTACAACTTACGTATTTTATCCCAAAAATATGTATTAATAACATGTGTTTCTATTTATTTTGCTGGTTGGTCTGTGAACACTGATAATGGCTCTGATCACAATCTATGCCTTGTGACTGTGCATCTGATAGGAGTTATGAATGTGGACATAGATCGACTGTCGGCTTCCTATTTCTTACCCAAATTAATCTTGTAACAAGTATCTTCGCGTGTTTGTGTTTTCACATCATCGATTCGTTAGACCTCCTTTAGGCAATAGTGAGTAATTGTAATGAAAGGAGAGCTCCTGTGCCATTCCTGCACTTCTAATACCGCAGGATCTGTCAATTGGCTGAATGCCATGTTAGGTGAAATTCTCCGTGGTACATATCAGAATATCGTGGGTAGATAAATGGTGCTTGCTAGCAATAATCGCGATTGTCTGGATTATTCTGAATACGGTTTAAGAATAGAAAGTAGTATATTTGCTTTGTGCCTTTGAAGAACTTTAAATACAACACACTGTGCCTCTTCTTCCAAGTGTCAAGGTTGCGACTGCTCAGAGAACATAAGCCAACAGCTCACCATCATGTCTCCCTGGAGTTCTATAGCCTGTGTGCTACATAAGGTGAATAGACAATGTAGCAAAATGCTTATCAGCTATCGAAAGACTCTATGCTGTGGTTGTGACTAACTGTTTTAATTGACCAAATATGCTAGGCATCTGATATGTGTAATGTGTGTGTGTGTGTTTTAAACATCGAAAGTTATTTTCTAATACTCCGAATGTTGGAGTCTTTTTATGTTATATGATGTCCAATGGCTCTTCTGTGTTTGGATACTTACGAATCTGTTCATTTCTTGCCCCTTATAATAGGAGCTCAACTCATTTGAAGAAGCTGTGTTTTAGGCATATGAGTGACTAGATTATTTTATGACTAGCTGTTTCTCTTGAAGGTTTGAGTTGACTTGCATTCTACTGTTCCTTTTCGGACCGGGTATCCTTGACATGTTCTCTTGTTTCTCCACTAAGTTCCCTTCCGGATGGCTCAGAGAAAGCACTTATTGTGTTACTTTTGCACTTTTATGGTAAATCGAGTGTAATTCCAAGAGTCCAATTAAACCTGTGGTTGTCTTTTTCTTTTCCTCAACTTATTCTGACTTCAGCCAAGTATGTCCACTCACTGGTCATGACTGTAACATGAAACTGGAAAAGATAGTTTTTTAGGCACACAGTTTACATTGTGCTCCCATTGAGTGTGTCCCAGGTCACAGAGAAGTTTACCAGAGCTTCATAGGCTTACAGTTGACTCCAGTTCCATTATTGCTGGTAGAGAATAAACGTAATCATCTTTCCCTGTTGGGTGGTCACGTAACATTGTTCTATTTCTCAGATTTAGAAATTAACTTTGGTTTCTTTAATATAACTTCCATTGCACCGAAGACCACTCTGTAGTACTGGTCACCTGACAGAATGGCGATTCCAGCACCATTTTGACTGGTAACTGTGTTTTATTGCCATTAAAACTCCACCTCATTGAAGCCTATACATCATTTTATCTGTGGTTGTTCGCAAATCCTGCAACGACACATGGGACATGAATCAGATTGACTTGAAATACTTTCTTCTTGGTGGCTATTAATTAAGCAAGGTAGAACATCAGTCTTTCTCTTCTTTTAAGTACTGTATTCTCAAAGCACAAAATAGCACTGACAAGCCTATCTGCTTTATTCGTTTTTGGCCTGAAGTTCTACCCTTTCACTCAATTCGGTCTCCTGCTGACCGGATTGCTTAATCACAGCTTTAATTTAGTGTTCACTTTAGTTAAGCATTCTGTGAATACCTCCATCTTTTCTATTTAATCAGAATATGTGTTCTTTAAAGATCATCAGGAAGTCATATGTCTCAAAAAATTGAAAAACTAACCAGAGTTGTGGTTTTCTTTGTTGTATAACTGGTTGTATGACGCTGTTCTACAAAACCTCACAAGTTATTTACTTTTTAGATAAATAGATTTTTCACCATATATACATTTTATGTTCTGTTGGTAGGGCTCCTGGAATACCAGTGAAGGAAAGGTTAAAAGTGTCTCAGAACTGGAAGAGAGGGCGTTGTCTGAAGGAAACACCACTCAAATGGAGACGCAAGTAAGTATCTTTTGTGAAAAACAAAATCATTTGCTTGAATGTGTTTTTATTTTCACTAGTCTCTGGACCACCTTTAGGCATTTAACCATGAATTATTTTAGCTCAATTTTAAGTTAAAGCTATAAGTATGCGTTATTTATATTTAACAAAGTACTTACAGTAGCTAAGCTGTGGTTGATTTCTGTTATTTCCGAAATCCGACATATGCGATGGCCATTTTTTTCTGTGTAAAAAATTGCATAGCTCATATGGGTAAGTTGTTTAGAAATAGCTTATTTGGTGCACAAGACTGTGGGTAATCATCGAGGAAGCCTCTATCCTCAAGGATGCCTGGTCTTTTCTTGAGGATCGTTATGCAGTAAAGGCAACTTTCAGTGACCTGCTGTATTTGTATCCCCTTGGAGTCCAGTGAGACACATGTATTTTTTTTTAGCTTTGGTTGGGAGGTTAATTAAGGGTGTATCTTGAGTGAACTGTGGCGCTAATAATGTGAATGTTGAAATGGAGGGTAAAGTCCTAGTAGGATTTTTAGGTCTTGTCTACGTAGTGCACATGCGCTGCATAGGAGACCTTTAGCCGTCATACAGCTCTTTTTCCAAGCACATGCTCGTGGTGGCATACAGCTTGCGGGAGTGCACAGCGGCGTGCCACAAGCACAAGTGTGTGCTTTGAAAAAGAGCAGACTAAACGCCCACATACGCACGCATGCAGCCAACGCTTGTTTAGGTTGAGCTTGCAGGCAGCCATTATTTACTATTCGCTGGCAACTTTATCACTCTTCGCTGACTTATAATTAGACAGCGCGTGCAGTGCCGTCACTTCCAGAATCACTACCTTGTTTGTGTGTGGCGCATGACCGAAGTATAGATTGATTTACGTTGATTAGTGTCTATCCGCTTTGAAGTACTATTTCTTCTTTTTAAAGAGTGTGAACATGACTGGAATGTAGGAGGGTGCTTTACATCAGCACCAGTCACACTACACATGTTCACATTGTGCGCTTGGATTGAAGTACTTTTTTTGGGACTTGCCATTGTCAAAGTAGCAAAAATTAGCTGTAGCATTTTTTTGCTGTTATACATAGTGTGAAATTGAGCACTTTCCATGAGCACCAGATACGTTGCACCAGGAGACATTCACATTTAGGCAAGGGTAGAGGAGGGGGTTTGCCCAGAATTGCAGAAGATTGAGCCAATGCCGAGACTCGAACATACTTCTCCACTTCCCAAGCCTGCAGCTCTGGCCATAACGCCACATCCTTTCCCCATTCAATCAGTCAATCAATCAAAGATAGCTTTTTTCGATTTTGTTAAACAATCATAAAAGCACATAGAAATACATATATGTACAATAAAAATCATTCATAATTAAAAAACTAGTCAAGCAAGCCGCCGTACATTTATAATATTATAACAATGAGGATCGACATCTAAAAATGCTTTTTAAAAAGATCGAGACCGCATTTAGTCATTTCGTCTTGCAACATTTGTATCTTAATAAAAGTAGGTCTACATTGTCTCAGGGCCCACAGTTTTAGCAATGGTAGTAAAAATCTCCTCCTACTATGCAAGTAGAATTTGCAAAATAAGATGCAGTGTATAGATGATTGCGGGGAGATATCATCGCATGGGCATGGTGTTACATTTTTTGCCCAGTCATTAATAACTGGAAAAGTGGCCATCCTAAATAAAGTTCCAGTTCTCAAACGTGCTAATAACATTCTACTATAACTGGACTGATTTGATAACAGATATGGCTGTATACCTGGACCCTGCAATAGGTGTTGATATTGAATAACAGACACCTTCAACCTCTCCACCTGCCAACGTTGCTCCTCCAAATGTTCAAGACAGGGCTCCTTCAATGCCTTTCTGGAGAAAGAGGATAAAGTAGATGGAGCATTGTAGAGCTCAGGGTGGCCTATATCTGTTAAAAAGTCCTTTACGTAGCCGAGCCACTGGATGTGTTTAGCTCCTTGGTGTTGGACACAGTCCTGAATAAAGGCCCGGTTAAACTCCGTTTCAGTAGATGACCACACTTTGTGCCATAGCAAGACTGGTGAGACCTTGATTAGATCTGTTATGTAGACCAAGGCAAGCTCCTTATGACAAATATAACTAGAGGTGGAATTAGGGACAGCCAGCAGGAATCTCAGAAAGGCGTTTTCACATGTTTGAATTTCTAAGCAATCTGAGACCCCCTAGATGCCTGCCCCATAAATGGCAGTCGAAACGCACTTTGCCTTGTAAATCTCCAGCAAGACGCGTACCGGTCTGCCCCCCAGTTTATTTGCAAACTGATTCACTGCTCCGATGGCACGGAGGAAAGCTAACTTCCTTGTAGCTACAGCAGTGGACCATGTACCTTTTTTATTAAAAACAATCCCTAAATACCAAAAGGTGTTAGTGAGTTCTATCTTTGACTGGTTTAAGAAGGTGTTACAAGGTACATTAATTTCAGATGAGCAGCACATGGTGAACGTTTTCCCAACATTAATTTTTAAGCCTCTTTCATCCATGTATCCCGCAAAGCTATTCAACGCCTTTTGGAGGCTTACTTGGGTCCTCGCCATTATAACTGCATCATCTGCATACAATAATATCAGTACCGCAACACCTTCAATTTTGGAATAGTCCAATTTTTTTATCAATTAAAAAAGTTGCCACGCTATTTACATACAAATTAAATAAAAAGGGTGCCAAAATGCAGCCCTGCCGCACACCTTTCATTATTGGAAATTTCTTTGTACATTCTCTGTTTTTTCCAAAGCGGACTTTTGCCCCTGCCCCTCTATACAGTTCTTTTATAAAAATTAATGATGTTATAATCGATACCTATATCTTTTAAGGTGTCCCACAGCACTTCATGACTCAGACAGTCGAACGCTGAGCTGAGATCAACGAAGGTCATGAATAGATTTCGGCCACTACATACTTGTCCCTAATTATGGTCAGATTAAGTCCTTGTTCAACTGTGCCTATGCCTGAGGTAAAGCAATACTGAAATTTAGAGAAGGCATTAACCTCCTTGGGCCATATGTGTAGTCTATTCAATAGGACTCTGCCAGCCACTTTCATCAAAGAATCTAAATGTGAAATTGGCCTATAGCACTTAGGATCATTACGATCTCCCTTTTTAAAGATTGGCACTACAATCGCCTCCTGCCAGGTCGATGGAAATCCCTTTTTAGTATAGCTATTTAACACATTAGTTAGGAGCGGTGCCCAAAGGGAGATATTGGCCTTGTAGGTGTCTATCGGGACTTCATCCGGTCCACGGGCTTTATTCAGGGCACTCTCTACGATAGCTAATTCTACTTCCGCTAGGGAGAAGACTATTTCCAAGGGGAATAAACCCTGAGTATCAGACTCATCAGTTGTCTGATAACCAAGACAGTTCGAGCTGACTAATTCATCCTTCTTATATAGCTCAGAGAAGTGGTTTACCCATACCGCCTCCTCTATAGCAATCTCAATTATGTCCGTCTTCCTTTCTATGAAGAAGGGGGCATTTACGGCCCTCCAGAATGCCGTATTACCTTACAGTGCGCATGTCTTGTGGAGGGCTAACCAGGCGTCCTCCTTTATATCCAGCTTCCTCCTTTTAACCGCAGCTTTGTAAAGTAGTCTAGCTGACCTTATTTCTATTTTATTTCTTGGTACCTTTTTAAAAGCTGACTTTAACCGAGAGTGAGCTTTGGTGCATTCAGGATCAAACCAACCCTCTGTCCTAGTTCCTTCACCCACCCTTGCCCTGCGTGTCAATTGATTACCAATTTGATCTGTTATCTTTTCAAAAGCCAGTATAGCCTTAGCTGGACTGGTGTTTTCCTCTAGACAGGTTATAAAATCATCTGGATGTCCTGATATTAAGGTATGCAGAAAGGTGTTTGGATTTATCTTGTTCCATTAAATGGAATATCCATTAACTCTAGAGAGTGTGATCCCATGATGATAGATATTTTCAGCCACATCAAACTTCTGCTGGTTTCCCACCCCAAATCTAAAGGATGTATGTATCGGGAAGTGATCGCTCATCGAGTTGTCCTCAGTTCTAAAACTCAGGACACAATGATGATAGCTAGCTGTAAATAGTGTAAAATCGATCACTGACCTAAGGCCTCATCCATTGAAGGTAGGTTGGAAGGCGACCTGGGGACTACAAAGCTCATTAGTAAAACCTAAATCCCATTCACACATCAAAACATTGAATAGAGTGCCTAGCTTAGAGTGCTCAAAATGTGTTTATGGGTCTCCCCTCGTTAACCAACCCACAAGTGCCAGACTCGCTATAGGGGCATAGATGACAGTTGAAGTCGCCTGTCAGTATGACACGTGTCTCTGTTTGCCCACAGTCCTGTTTTGTGTGTAGGGTATTGGTTAGATCCCCCATGACCTTATCTACGTCATCCTTTGGAATGTTATTATAAAAATGAATCGGGATAACCTGTTTGTTTTGACCCATCTTTAAGCGCAGTAGTTGATAATAGTCTCCTCCTGCGCTCAGTGTCTTTACCATTATGTTTAACATATTTGAAATATAAACAGTCAGGCCACCTGAACTCCTGCCCCTATTATTCTGTTTAGCCGCTAAGAAAAATGTACGATATCCACTGATATGTATCTCCCGCTGTTCCCAACATTCCTGTAAGCATATAATGCTAAATTTATCGACACATGTCAGGAAGGTGGGGTCCTTAACTTTACTTGATAAACCCGCTATGTACCAAGACAGGAGGGTTAATTTGCCCACAGTTTTATCCGGTAAGGGCCTCTCATTATCTTGCAGTATGGGTTCCAAAACCCTTCTATAATCCCCCCGTGGATCGCTTGTGGCCCATGTACATGGGGGTTTACTTCCCACGTGATCATGGGCATAATTGGGTTCTGCACTGTCATTGTCCGACTTGTCCTTTATAAATGAGTTTCCAATAGATGAATTATGTGCACACTCATCTATCCCTTGCTTGGATGGTAACTTAGATGTATGATGACCTCTCCCATTCTTTTTCATATTGGGCTTAATTTTCCCCATTCTCGACTCATCTAGTGTCATATATGATGCTTCAAGTCAATCCACCATCTCAAGGCAGCTGTACCTGTTAGCAGCAGGGATCCACCCCAGTTTCCCGGGTGCAGTTGGTTCCTATTTGGGTGTCCTTCCCACTCATGGTAACCTCCATTGCCCCAATTCCCCCCTTTCTCAAAGCCTAGATAACTCCTGGGTTGGTAAAAATATGATAGCCGTCTGGTTTCTATGGCTACACCACTTGTATGTGTCCTTCATTTGCAGATGTAATCAACAGTGCACTGGTCTTCAAAGTTGACCAGGACACAGTCCCCTTTTAGTGTCTTTCTATCATGTCCTACCCATGGCACCCTCCGTACCATTAAGATCTTACTGGACATATATGGTAGAAGGGGACGATTAACGTTAAGCCAATAAGAAACTTTGTTCTTTAGGGACCACGTTGATTCTTCTACATACTCTTCGAGTTCAGGTACCCCTGTCAAGACGACTACATAAGGGCTCGCCTCTGGTGGTAAATGCACAGCAAGTCTGCTTGTTGGAACCCCGTTTTCCCCATATTTATTAGAGAGAACAGTAGGGGCGTTAGATGAAATCACCTCCCTCCCCGTTTGCTGGTTCTGGTCAGGTGGTTTAACTGCTGGCGTCTTCACTGTTGGAATTGCAGGGTTAATGAGTGTCTTTCACACAGGTATTTGGGGTTGTTTAGTTATTAAACTTGGTTGGCCAGGTTTAGTAGATTTACCATTTGCTATCTTTTTAGCCTCTGGAATTGGTGGGTTCTTAGTGAGATTATGCAGTTCATTGAGCTGTTTTTCGATGCGCTCTAATCTAGTTTCCAGAGGTGCAAGGAGGCCTTTAAACAGATTCCCTATTTTGGTTAAGAGTTGGCCGTCAATATCCTCTTGATGTGTTGCATCGTTGCTAGCTAGGATCTCTACATCGGATAGATCTAATGCCACATTTACAGCTTCTGTTGGCAGAGGTTCGTTCCCTTTCTTACTAGTCCGTTCTTGTCCCAACGCTTGGTTTTTACATAAGTTACAAGCACCATTAGATTTAACTATCTTTGGATTTTTTGCCCCTGGCATAATCATTTTGGTGGTTTTCTTTTTAGGTTTTGCACCCTCCCTCCTCTCCCTAGATAGGCTTATATTACTTTCAAGTTGTGGGGAGTCTAGTGTGAGCAGAGGTGTTTTTTCCAAGTCTAGACTGATCGATGAATCTGATAAGGAAAGAGAAATTGAGCGATTACGCCCTAACGGGAGGCAATGCACATCCGCATGGACCTCTATAGGGTCCTTTTCCTTAGCAGGTTCTGGAGTTCAAGCTGTCGCTAGGTGTCCCATGGATGATTTTTTCGCAAACGCGAGATTTTGTGACACCCTACGTTCCATTAGGCGTATACCTTGGTCAATTACTGAATTTGTCCTAGTTATGAAATCATCCAAGGTACCTGTTAATTTTGCCCCCCCCCCTCTGCTGTTTTGCTCCTACTACCACGGGTAGACATACTTGCAAGCAAAATCTATATGGGACCGCAATTCAAGTATAATTAATGTATTACAACGCAGTCAAACATATAGAGTGTTCTAAATGTTGTTCTCCTGTTGTAGGCAAAAGAGAGGGGGCCCGGTCCGGTCTTGAACGGGCTTAAACGGGCCCGCCCTTGGCCCGGGCTTCTCCCGCGCGCGTACCGCGATGCGTGCTATAGGGCGTATCTAAAAACAAACAGGCAGGGGGGCGGGAAGAGTCCCAGGTGCAATGATCACCTCTGCGCACTGCCGCCTGGAACTCACAGTCCCGCTCCCTCACGGAACAGTCAATATGCAGCCCAGTCCTCCAGGTCCAAAGCAACAGGGACTCCGCACAAGGGCAAGCTGTTCTGCACACGCCAAAGCAGAAACTCCCGGCAAAAGCGGCTACGAGCGGCACCCCATTCGCTTTTACAACCAAGTACTTAAAACTGCAGGGCTCTCGAAGTAACAAGGCGACATCCACTTCATAACAAAAGCAACTGGTGCCTCACACCGATGAAGCCTGTTGTGTGCAAAGGAAGGAACATGTACTGTATGCATGAGGGGTTCTTATGCATTTTATATTTGTTATAATGGGAGGATTGGTCTAATATGCCTACATTGCCTTTTAAATATGGTTCAACATTTTTAGTATGAGGAAGCTAGATGGAGTTGTACACACATCTCCTCTTCCCTCCATGTACCTATGCGTTTATACAAGCAAACATTGAAATAGACGCTTTACGATAAACTCCATGACAGCAGTATTTCATTAAAAGTACCAGGAAACTTGGAACGTACAGAAATAGCCATGCATCAAAGGGTGGAGAACGTGCTTGTCTGAACAGTCCACCCAGTATTCTATCAGTTCACCCATACGTCCATCCAACCAATCCACTGACCCATCATGCCAACCCACTCAAATCCATCCACTACCCATCTATTCATCACCCAACCACTCTCCACATTCATCTATTTTCCAACCAAATTCAAACAACCAACTCATCAGTTCACCTCACATTAATCATCCATCGATCCATCCATTCACCCATAGATTCCTTCATTCCTTCACCCACCCACTTGCAAACCACCCAAAATCCATCCACTAACCATCAGCGATCCATGTATTGCTATGCACTCCCTGCCTAGATCTATTCCTCCATCCCAGCTTAACCCAACTAACCCATTTATATATCCATCTAGCCAAACCCTACCAAGTAAACTCATCTATTCCCCACCCTGTCCATTCCGCCTCAGGCACCCACCCACCCCTCTTTGACTCTATCTATCCATTCATCCCAGACACTAATCTACCCTCATCAAATCCATCGAGGCAGCCCACCCCGTCTCTGGTACGACGACTTCAGCAGGCTCCCAGGCTCTAGCTTGTCCATCCTGGTGTGCTCTGTCCGTATGCAAGCTCCGTCTCTACCACACACATGCACCCTTTGCCATATCTAATGCAACCGAGATTGCTCCCAGGATGGAAAAATTTGCTCTTAAAGGGAGATTTTCCATTCGCCCCACTCCAGCTCCACCCTACTCGTGGCTTAACAGGAACAATTAACAGAACAAACTGCTTTGAGCCCCAAAGCTTCATAATTCGGATTGTTCTATTGTTAGACCATGCGAAAGACAGTGCTTTAAAGCTCAATGTAATTTGTTTTTTTATAAACCAAGACGAGGAACAGAATCATGAAAAGCACAGACTCGTCCCATGGCGAATGGGTCATGGAGGGCGGTGGAGGGACAAGGTTATGGGGGACATTTCACATGGTTGAGAAGTTGTTACACAAAGGATACACTGTGATTTAATATACTATACGAGAGCACAAACAGGTCATTTCTCTAAACTGTCCTGTATTAAGATGTGTAAAGGCATAAAATTCATTATTGTCATTTATTTACAACAACGCAAACACCACTGTTTTGGCTTCCCACAGCCTTAGACCTATTCACAGTGTATTAATGCCCCCTAGTGTGGGTATGGCTGAGACGTGCTGCCGTTGCCCAGCGATGCGTCCTGGTAGTAAATAGACCAGGCACTGGGTCCTGACTGACCCAGGAATGCCAGGGCAGGGGTTGTTTGCTTGCTAGTGACCAAACATTTGACTATCCAGCTGCACAAGTCGTGCAGTTTTCTGTGGCACCGCAAGTAACTTCACATGTTGAATCTGGTACGAGGCATGAAAATTTGTGACAATTATGAAGGATCTGATCAGTAACACTTGGTAGTAGCGGAGATGTGTGCTACCCATCTACAACTGCTTCAGCACCTTGTTAGAGTTAGGAAGCGCTACATAAATAACCAATCCATCATATACCATACAACAGCGGGCAACAGTTTTGTTATAAAATGTCTATATCCCTGCATATCCTTGACATGGTCAGGCATGAGACTGCTTTGGTTGTTGTGCCAGGTAGGTAGAGTGTGGGTTTATAGGAAGGTCTATGTGGAAAACGTTGGTGAGATGCGTGATAAGTTCAAAGGATGCGCAAATAACATGGCAAATGTGTGGTTCCGCTTAAGCATGGAGTAAAGCAGAGAAATGTAAGCGAAATAGTCCGCTTGTTTGTACTTACCATCTTTAGACAGTTGGCTCAGAGCAGAGCCACTGGACTATGCGATTTTGCAGTTGCAGCATTTTCTACATAATTAAGGATTCGCTGCATTTGCCACATAATCCATCATCTAATGCATAATTTGCAGATTTTAACAAAAAAGGAAAGGTTTCCGGCTCAATTTGACCAAAGTTAGTAAAACCGCAGCAACAAGTGTTGCACAAAGTGGAAGGCCCTCTGCAGAGATTGGCTGACCTCCTTTCAGTTCCTTTATTGTTATAATAGGGTGTAAAATTGGCACAAACGCTGTGGAATCTTTGCCCAGACAGTTGTATTTTATGTAACAAGCATTTGCAAAGCCAATAGGACTCGCCTATGCAGAATTGGCTTTTTCAATGTTGTTTTTTACTTGTTTTACAACAGGGAGGCTGCTGTGCAGCATGAATGAGGGAAACTGCCTTTACAAGCCAGGCATTAACACGCAGTGCCTTTATCACAAGTCTTTACCATGCATGTGCCTTTATCACACACATGCCTTTACCATACATGCCTTGGTAAAGACCATAGTCTTACAACCCATGGCGAATAGTAAAAAACACAAGAAAATTGCTTTAATACAGTTGGCGCTGGCACTTTCATGGTGTTTTTTTTTACTTTGTTTGTTTAGGTTTTTGGCATTAAAAACATTAACAAAGCCAAAGAGTAGAGCTATACGGCTTTGTCCATCTTGTTTTGCCATGTTATGCATTCTGCCAGCGTTGACTGTGTTTTTAGTGATTTTTTCTTTTCCTTCACTTTCAGCCATGCTGCACATCATCAGCCTGCTGCTGTACAATATGGTTAAACAAGCATTGACATTGCCAATAGGTCTCGCCTTTGGGACCCTATAAGTGTTTAGCCATGCAACACTTGATGGTCCCAAAGGCGAGACCTATTTGCTATGCCAATGCTTGTTGTTTTAGCCAACGTTAAGTTTCCAGCAGGTACATTTTTGTAATGTGTGAAACTTGTCTTATTAATCTGGGTTTTAATACCTCATCTGATCTTTTGAATTTTGATACTAAAGAGGATGTGAAATTTGGTGCACCAAATAGGAAATACGTGATAGGATATACATCTTCTTGGAGGATAATGGAACAGTTGCTGTTAAAACGTTGTTTACGTCAGTTTTGTTTTTGGTTTCTAGGGTTAGTGTACATTTTTTGTGATGGCCTTAAAGATGAGATTCAGCTTCTTCTGACTAAGTTTAGAAATGCATGTTATAAAGAGAAATGTATGGATCAGGAAGTACACCATACAATCTTCTTATTGACTGGCCATGAGAAGGACCTCAACCTGGGCATATTTTTTATTTGGTGCCTTTATTTTGTGCTGACCATGCCATTAGAAGCACGTACTCACTATACATAGATTATTAGGACACTATGGATATAGGAGAAATACATCCATAGCATTTCCCTTCATTTATTTCATTTAAATAGGTACTACAACTCTCATGGTAAAAGAACCTGACACGTCTAGAGAGCAGACATGGTTATTATCCATTATATAATGCCAATGCATCCCAGAGCATTCAGAAAATTAGTACATCTGTTTTATTGACCACTCTCTTCATTGTGGATCTGGTTGCACATTCTCCTCCTGAGACTAGTTTGGTGGTATGAGCTAGTTTTATGGTTTCGTTTTGTAGCCGGACATATCCTATTTGTATAATGTTGTTACTGTCTACAGAATTCCTTGTTTCTGAACAGTTTAAAAATGCTGGTACCAGGATTGTTGAATGAGCACATCACTGAAAGGTGACCTCCAGGTTCAAGCAGATGTTCACTTGTCAATGTACTTAGCCTTATGCGTGGGCAGACACCTATCCCGATCCCTAAGTTAGGAATTACTTTGGGCAATTTTGGATATAGTGGCCCCACCCTACACTAAAAACCCAGATTGTTTCTTCTGTGCGTATCCATTTCTTGTTTGGCTGAGTAGCTAGCATGCTCTCGCATCACATCCAGATTTTCATTGGTGGCGGCAAAGAGGGGCCACTGGTTCCAGTTCTCTTAGGATAATCCTCTCCAGTCTTTCATCTTTCTGTCTTTTCTGTTCATAGGAATAAGAACCTTAAACCTGATATAGTTTTAGGATGTTGATAAATCTGACATAAAGTATATTTGAGGTCTTCGTTATTCTCCTATAAAGATAGTTACTTGGGTGTTCTCTTCCTATTCAATCTTGCATACAAGAGGATTAAATTTGACGTTGCAGGCCACCAGGTCCTGAGAACCTTTTTTTATATCTAGTAAGTTATGTCGAACACAAAAGATATAGAAGTGCTGCTCGGGCAGTAAGAAAGGCATCATAATCATGGAGCATGAGATCATTGCGGTTTATGATGAGGGCTGTCCAGTTTAAAGCCTTAGCTTGTATCAGTAAATGTATCAGTATTAAGGTTATGTTTGATTTTTTTGTACCATATTTTTAGGTCAGATGCTGAAGTGCTATAAGCAATGAAAGTTAAATCCTTTAAATGCTTGAGGATCACCATTGTATTTCTTATGTGCTGATGGGTAATGTACATTGGGACCTACCTCGGGCAATATAGGTAGTACAGGCGGACTATTAACTAAACCCATCGAGAGTGGATTTAGATGAACCAGCTGCTTCCAACTGGGTGGAGGCCAGCTGATATTCAGTAGGCATTGGGAGTAGAAACTGTATTGAAAATGGACCCATGCTGTGCTCTGTAGTCTGCGAGTCGTGCCTGGACAGTTGTAGGGCAGCCACAATATGTCATAGAAGTTTGGCCTTTCTGCAATGGTGGGCTTAAATGAGGGTCTTGCAAACACTCTTTAAAATATTCTTAATTTAATTTGGTAATTTGTTGTTTGTATTTAGGTTTATGACAGTTGGTATCTAATACTTTCATGAGGCTTCCATGCAGTGTTTCCCTTCTTATCTGGGTTTTCTTTCTTTATTCCCATTTCCTGGAATATTTTCTTTTAGATTTCTTTGTTGCTCCCGTACATGTATTTGAACCCTCAGTACTCCTTCTCTCCTTTGGCTTATTTTCCTTTTCTTCTCTGTTAATACGTTGGCTATCCTGTGATCATTTGGGAGAAAGAGAAACAAAATGTAATGTACTATTACATTGAGTCATTGTATCTTGATCAGATCTTTGGGAGTACCGTTGCAACACTCTTTTTATTGCTTATTTAATTATACTTCATTCTATTTTACTTAATGTAATTTTAAAATATTCATCCCTTACCCTTAAACATGTTGGCACTCCTGTGCACCACCCATCTCAGAACTCCAAACTTCCATCCTACCCCTAAATACTACCCATGCCTTTCCTCTAAAAAATCCATACTACCGCTAAGTGCTACCCATTCCTAAATTCTTACAACCCCTTACCCCCAAGCACTACCCATCCTTGAACTCTCAAACTTTCCTACCCTAAACACAACCCATCCCTGAACCCTAAAAACGAATTAATATTTCTGTACACTACTCCTCAATGAACCCTAAAAACGCATTGCTGCCCCATACAGTATCCCTCACTGAGTTGTAAAAATTCCTTGCTATTCCTGTACAGTACCATCCACGAACCCTCATACCCCGTATTACCCTTGCACACTACCCATCTCTGAAATCTAAAAACTCCTTACAGCCCTTCCACAAAAAACGTATAAAAAAAACTTAACACAAACAAAATCCTTGGACTTAACTCTTTCAAGTGTGCACCTCCAGTCTTTCGTAGTACTACAAGTGGGGCACAGCTTCAAAAGTGTTTTTACAGTCAGCTACTCTTGAGTTTTTTTCTGACCATATTTAAAATAATGAAAATCCCACTAGACCAGAACTGATTTGTCATAATTAGTTAGTGGACTGATCCTGCACTGTAGTCGGTCTTCAGATTGCTAGATTGCTTTAATTTCTACCAGTTAACACATTTAGTGTTACTGGGTGACTAACATTAAAAATAAGACCCTTCTCTGTTAGTTGGTGGCATGTTGTGAGAAGACCCGTTCTTTTATTCTGTTTTCTGAATCAAGTCCTGGCACAATGGGTTTCGTACATGTTACTGGCTTTTTGGGTCCCTTAGGTTTTCTAATAGTTATCCTTGTTCCTTCATCAAACGCAAAAAGGTCTTGAGTTCTCTGGATGGGACAGTAGTTTTATACGCCTTTCCAGAACCCTATTCAGAGGGCAACTGGACAAGCAGTAGCACTAGGCCCAACCATGGGAGTTGAGGCATTGTACTTCCAAAGTCCTGGGGCCGACCTACTTAGGATCCTGACAACTGGGCATAGTACCCCTTCAGCATTTGACAGGTCGAGCAGTCTAACGTTTCTCAGGGGGGAGGTAGACGCAGGGGGGGTAAACACAGGCTCTGTACTCAAAATGATTGTCCAGTCAAATACTTCTGTTATGTAAAAAGGAGTATTTTATATACGAACGAAAAGTAAAATATGCCCTTCACAAACCAAACACACAGTTCCCTAATGTCAGGGCTTTAGTGTTTCACAGATAGCCCCAACCCGCATCTCTAGCGGTAGTGGTTATTCTCCATTCACTATAGCCAGCATTCAGATTCAGCCCAACTAGTAGTCCAATTCTCAGGAGTCCCACTCCGAGTTTTGATCTGATAGAGACATCTAGCTGCAGATTCCTTACATCACAATTTCCCAGGTATTAGGCTGGATCCGGAAGACTTTTGCTCAAGCAATACCCCGATGCTCCGTTAGGTGGTGTCGGGCGGCTCCAAGTGGCGTGTCCACACCAGAATTGACATCCACTTCACCTACATAGGTATCACCTCAACGCGCTGATGTCAGTTCTTTTCTTTCATGCTAGCTAGTGCAGATCCGTGAAGAGAGCTACCCTCTATCCCTTTTTGACAGGCTTTTTTGATCTCTTTTCGACTATTTTTGGTGTGTAGGTTTTTCCTCAATGCCAAAGAAGACTTCTGGATTCAAACTGTGCGGTGTGTGCCATCATGTCATGTCTGTGACGGATCCACACTTAATATGTCCCTGGAGTGCAACCACAACTCAAAGTCATGCTCCGACTGCTGGGCCGTCGCTCTGAAGGCTTTGAGGGGGCGGTCCCTCAAACTGCTTGCTTTGCCCTGAGGTCTTGTTCCCAGTCGAGAGGAAGGTCCGGGCACTGTTCCGGGAGTCCTAAGTCCTCATCCTTGTGCACAAAGTCATTGAGTCGGTCAGATAAGAGGGATAAGACTCAAGAAGTCGGAGTGTGCTACAACTTCTCCCTGTCAGTCAGCCGATGTGATGAAGGAGTCTTGATGATCTAGGCCTCGTTCTGTAGAACCGGCACTTGTGTTAACTCTGTGCTTTACTGCCTTTCCAGGAGCCAGAGCGACACCTGCCTAGCTTAAAGAATTCTATGACACCATGTGCCTCATGTTTGGTTGCCCTGACCCACCCGGTGCACCTTCAGAACCCAGAGGCTCAGAGGGTGCTCCATCGGGTTCCACTCTGGTGGTCTGTTTGTGTGGTGCTGTCTTGGGATAACTCTTTCATACTTTTTGGGAGAGTTTACCAAAAAGGGGTATACATACCTGCCAGTCGTGGAAAAGACCTTTATAGGTCTGAATCCATTCTATAGTACTGAAGGACCTGCACTCACTGCACACAGTGAGCTCGGTTTGTACCAAGGGGACAAATTGTATTTTCTAGTTATCTAATCCTCCTTCTGGTACCTTCGCTTCTGTAGAAGCAGGTGCTCTCTGACTCTCATTCCCTGCAGGACTAGGATCGTAAATAGGGACTATAGGTCCAATAGTAACTGAAAGTTTTGAAGCCAGATTAGGGCTAGAATTTCCCAAATTCCCTCCATCTGTAGTTTTTGTCATGCCAGTTGATCGCACCCCTACAACATCAGGATTAAAAGTAAAGGGTGCCGAATAAGCATGGGCGGAAAATCCGTTACGCTCGCTGATTTTCGGTAAATTCGCAATCCGCGAACCCTCGCGAATTTACCGACAATCCGCAAATTCGCACGCAGCGGATTTTTTTTTCTTGGTGATACAATTTTGAGGCGCGCAGCGTTTACTTACCGTCATTCAGCATTTGCCGAGTTGTTTTTCTCGATATTTTGCGAGTGATGCGCCATTTTGGATCTTGCTGCTGGATCCCGCTGGAATTTGGCGAGCGCGATTACTTCATCGCGGCTTGCCAACTTGCACAGCGAGAGTTTTTTCAACGCGAGTACGCCGTGATCACGTATTGCGGGACTTCGCAATTGCGACCTTGTAGATGCGGCGAGCAGCAACAATCTCGCACTCGCGAAAATACAAAATTTGCAATTCTGCACAAGAAATCCACCAGCAAGCAGCATAAACCTTCTGGAAATGCAGATTTTTGTCTGAATAACTCCTCAGGTTGACATTTGCCTGCACTTTTTTTGCGAGGAGTCCATTTTGGGGAGGGGGGGGGGGGTGGGAGGAAGGAAGTGCCCCACAGTCTTCAACTTCCTGTTCCTGTCCAGCAGGCTCCTCCCAGTGCTTTGTCCATCTCCTGGTCACTTTTCATTTGGATCTGGAGCTGGAAGGATTACTTTTTGTGGATGCTGCTGGATATTTGGATTTGAGGCCTTTTTGACTTTCTTTGGATCACTTTTGAATTAGAAATTTCACAAGTAAGTTTGTTTGGGGCATTACAGTTGCTGCAACTACAATTTTGGAATTTTCGATTTTTGGGCTGTTTTGGGGCCTTTTGCCCCGGGGTACTCAGTGGTGGGTGGACTGAGTCTTTCTGTGGGGTGTTTTGAATTTAAACATCATGGAGGGGCTGGATGGCTTGGGATTGTGCTGATTTTTCTGTGATTTTCGTTTTTTTGGCCTGTTGTTGTGGTCTTTTCACCAGGGGTAGTGAGTGTTGCATGGGCCTAGTCTTTCTGTGGGGTGTCTTGAATTTAAACATCATGGAGGGCCTGGATGGTTTGGGATTGTGCTGATTTTTCTGTGATTTTCGTTTTTTTGGCCTGTTGTTGTGTCCTTTTCACCAGGGGTAGTGAGTGTTGCATGGGCCTAGTCTTTCTGTGGGGTGTCTTGAATTTAAACATCATGGAGGGCCTGGATGGTTTGGGATTGTGCTGATTTTTCTGTGTTTTTCGATTTTTTGGGGTGTTCATGGGGACAGGCCATGTGGGTGGGGGCCATTTTGAGTGCTGGTACAGGCAGGCCATGTGCTGGTAGGCAAGTGGCCATTTTGAATGCAGGCAGTGTTGTGGCCTGGAACCATTTTGCCTAGTTTTCAACCTTTATGCCCAGGGGTAGTGAGTGTTGCATGGGCCTAGTCTTTCTGTGGGGTGTCTTCTTGAATTTAAACATCACGGAGGGCCTGGATGGTTTGGGATTGTGCTGATTTTTCTGTGATTTTCGTTTTTTTGGCCTGTTGTTGTGGCCTTTTCACCAGGGGTAGTGAGTGTTGCATGGGCCTAGTCTTTCTGTGGGGTGTCTTGAATTTAAACATCATGGAGGGCCTAGATGGTTTGGGATTGTGCTGATTTTTCTGTGTTTTTCGATTTTTTGGGGTGTTCATGGAGGGCATGGGATTGTGCTGATTTTTCTGTGTTTTTTCGATTTTTTTGGGGGTGTATAACTGAACTGATGTTCCTCTGTCTTCCATTGCTTTTAGGTGCACAAGACTCAAGAGAACCACCAGTGCCAGGAAGAAGTCCTGCAGCGGTGTGTGTGTGCAGCATAACGTCACGCGACGTCCCGTCTGGCCACAGACAACTCTGCAACTCGTGCAACTGCGGCCTGCTGTTCTGACCTGCTCTGAAGGAGATGGCCCCAAAAAAGTTCCCCGTAGCTCCTCTAGCAAGAAAGTTGCCAGTAAGGAGCAGAAGAAGCAAGTTACCAAGGAGGCTGGTGTGCCGGCCGCCACGTTTTTTGGGAGCAAAAAAAAAAGTACGCCTGCAGCAGCAGCAGGATCTGCTGGGGACCAAGCTGGGAGCAGCACCCCCGCCCCATTGGGCTCAGTGCCACCACCACCACCACGCCAACTTAAGTCCAAGCCCTTGAGTGCTGCAGAGGCACTTAGTCTAGTTGTTCAATCACCATCGACCAGTGATGTTGGCTCATCGCAAGAAAGTAGCAGCAATGTCCCTGAATCAACACAGGTTGTTGTAACTCATCTGACGAGTGTTGAACAACCACAGCCGCAACAACAACCACATGTGCAAGTACAAGCCCAAGTACATGTGGAATGAGAGGCAGCGCAAGGAGATGCGCAAGCAGAGGTGCATGGAGGGTCACAAGTGCCCACAATAGTTGTTCCTCCCGAAGTAGGGGCACATCAGGAAATCGACAATCAAGGCGAAGTATCATTTGAGGAAGCCACTCCTCCTGATGATCATTCATTGTGTTCCACACCCCTAGCAAGGAAGAGATCAAGGGTGAGGTCTACATCTTCTTCAAGCCCCCCTCCTTCTGATGATACAGATTTAAATTGGGAACCACCATCACTGCCGTCTGAGAGGGAGGCACACCATGATCTGACAAAGGTAGTTAAGCGTAAAAGGAAGGTCGGCGAAAGACTCATAGTTATGGAGTGTGATGAGGCTCAACAAGAAGTGGCAGATACTCCTGCTGATGAAGACTCTCACGACGACGACGCAGTCATCATAAAGGTCACTGCAGCCCCAGCGGGCATGCAGCAAAAAGACATTTTGACCCTAGCCCGAGAAGCTGCTGAGCGTGATGATGTTGTCGACGAGGAGGCAATGGAAGAAACACCACAATCATTGGAGTTAACTAGTACACCAAAACCTACCGCTTCCATATTTCTTACTCGCCAGAAGGGACCTCCATCCACCTCGACCTCAATTAGTGGTGGTGAAAGTTCAAAACGTACTGAAGTTCGGCAATCCACATCCTCCACTTCATCTGGCATTAGCAGCAGGACCACCAGCACCAGTATCGCCGCCTCCTCCGGCCCCCAAAGACATTTCAAGTCCGCAGTTTGGGACTTCTTTAGTGTTTGCCCAAAAAAGGAAAACGTCGCCATTTGTAGCATTTGTAAGTTGGCAGTTAGTCGTGGTAAGTTTGGTTCCAACTATGGTACCGGAGGCCAGAGAGGTCATCTTGAAAGAAAGCACGCTGTCAAATGGCAAAAGGCAATCAAGGAAGCCCGAATTGCACGTAATGCTGTTTCATCTGATGATGACGAGGAGGAAGAAGACGTGTCAAACACTTCACTTACACCCAGTACCCCTGTCAGCAGCACACCCCATGTGAGCCACACTAAGAGTGTGGGAGAGAGTGAGACACCAATGCGAAAAAGTTCATCAGCGAGCGTAACTGGGTCGAAGATATCATCATCATCATCATCATCCCGTAAATGCTTGGTCCAGGGCAACATTAAAAAGATGTTGTTTACAGAAGCGCAATATGAACGCAACCACCCACTGACGCGTCTGTATAACACTAAGCTGGCTAAAATGCCAGCTCTGGACCTTCTCCCTTTTTCTTTTGTAGAAGGGGTTGGTTTTCTAGAATTAGTGGCAGCGCTCTGCCCTAAATGGAAGGTTCCTAGCCAGTTCTATTTTGCCAGAGTTGCGGTTCCAGCACTACATGAAGATGTGCTGGAGGTGATTGGGGCAGCTTTGCAGAAGAGTGCTGTTCACACTATACATCTGACAACAGACATGTGGACCAGTGGCGCAGGCGCTGATTACATGTGCATCACTGCACACTGGGTCTCTTTTTCAGGGGTTAAAGCAAAGCTAAACGCAGGTGTTGACCCGGACCAAGTTTTTAAAGCTGCTCGGAAACATGCAACACTAGCCATGTTTGGTTTGGAGAAACGTCACACAGCACAAAACATTTTGGATGAGTTTAACACAAAGGTCCTTGACTGGCTGTCTCCAAAAAAACGCCAGATTGGTTATGTTTCCACGGATAATGGCGCCAATGTAGTTAAGGCCATGGAGCTGGGTCAGTATTTCAGAGTGCCGTGTTTGGCGCACTGTATAAACCTGGTTGTCAAAAAATTCTTGAGTGATAAAGACAGTCCAGCGTACGAGGTAGTGGACACCTGCCGAAAATGTGCAACCATTTCAGCCATTCTTTTAAGGCCCGGAAGCATCTGAGGGGCCTGCTACATGAACGTCGAATGCCAGTGAAAGCACTCATCCAGGAGGTGGCAACACGTTGGAACTCAACCTTCTACATGCTTGAGCGTCTGTATGAGCAGTATAAGGTACTCGATCACTATTTCTTAAAACAGGGTACAGCTCAGAAGGACCAGAGGATGGGTGCGGCGCAATGGGACATAGTTAAAAGCCTGACACGCATGCTTCGTCCTTTTGAGGTCTTCACGCGTGCAGTCAGCAAGGAGGACTGTAATTTGGGAAAAGCTATCCCATTGTTGTACATGCTGGAGCACCAACTGAAGGAGGTGTCTTCTGTGTTTCAAAAAAATGAAAAAAACAAAGACCCTTTTGTTTTGGCGGAGAAATTATTAGAGCGCCTACAAGGTGATGAACGTCTTAAAATGATCCACTCAGACCAGCATTACATTTGTGCTACTATTCTGGATCCACGCTACAAAAAGGCGCTGGCAGGCCGAGCATTCTTTCCTTTTGCTCATGAAGATGTTACAAAGTACAAATGTTGGCTAGCCTTGTCAGCCAAGAGGCTTGAAAGAGAACGGCAGAAAATTGATGGAAAAGGCAGTACATCAGCATCAGCATCAGCAGGCCATCCCCAGTCAAAACAATCCACTTCTGCACCTGTGGTTGTGGCACAAGTGACCTCTCAGCCGTTAAAGACACCGGCAACCGGATCATCTGCACCAGACACAACAGTAACATTGGATGCTGAAGAGGATTGGCTAAATCGGCTTGGGTTTGGTTCTCAAAAGGTCACAGCAAAAGCTAAGCAAAGTGGAGGAACCTTGGAGGACCTTGAGTCGATGGTGCAGGACTATCTGAATGACTCAACAGAGGTCTATGTTAATGCTGACCCATTGGCGTATTGGCATGGGAAAAAAGAATTGTGGCCACAGCTCTCCAACCTGGCTTTAAACTACTTGTCTTGCCCAATCGCAAGCGTGTCTGCTGAACGTGTTTGCAGTGCTGCTGGTGGCATTGTAACTCCCAAACGGAGCCGCCTCTCGCCCAAAAATGTGGAGAGGTTAACAATGATCAAGATGAATCAGCACATCATACCACCAGATAACCGACTACGAGAATGCACGCCGGATGAAGACGAGGTGGACAGCAACGTAGATGAGGGAATTTCTTCTCTGTCAGGTGACACTGAGCTCACCCTGCCTGAATTCGCAGAGTATGATGACGAAGCCTTATTCTTATACCTGGACCCTGACACCGAGCCCTGAAAATGAGACAGTGAATCAATAACTTTCTTTTTCGTCCTTATTCACTTTTATTCCTGTGTGTCTGTCTTTCTTTGTTGTGCACAGTTAATATAATTCAAACTTTAATCACCTAATCACAAAAACAAGCCCATCAGCAGAACTGTCTTCACTTGTTTGCTTATTGATTTGAAGGTGCCGCAGTCTGCATTCCTCAGGTTCACAAGTTCAGAAGAACATGCTCATCTATTCTCCTCCTCCAGACTCCTATTTCCATTAAAGCAGAGGGCTGGATTACGCCCAATGAAGAAAGACTCAGCACTTGTGGGGGTGTTCTATTTCTTTGCGGGTGAGTTGACGGCTCTGGGGCCATTGCTGGGAAGCTCCAATACCGGATAAAAGTGGTTTGGACCAAATCGGAGGCAGAATTTATTTTGTGTTTTTGCTGACTTGCTTGCCTTTGAGGTGCTCTTTGGGGGATTCCGGGTGTTTGTGGGTGACTTTTGGGGTCTGGGAGCACTGCTGGGACACTCTAATCTTGATTGCATTTGCTTTTCAGGAAATCCATGCTGGAAAACGGGAGTTATGGCCTAGCTGCACAGCTCGTTTGGACCGAAGGCCGAGAAATATTGTAAGTATGAGATTTTCGTTTTGGGCTGTTTGGGTGTGTTGTGCTTTTTGGCGGGTGGGTTGACGGGTCTTGGGGCATTCCTGGGAAGGTCTAATACCGGATAGAAGTGGTTGGGACAAAATCCACGCTGATTTTTTTGTTGCTATTTCTGACATTTTGCTCAATGTAGCGTTTTTGGGGCCTGTTTGGGGGGCTTCCTGGTGTTTGTGGGTGGGTTTTGGGGTCTGGGAGCACTGCTGGCTATGGATACTTTAGTTTGCAAGAGGTTTGAAGCAAATCCATGGTGGCAGAGGGGAGTTAGGGCCTAGCTGCAGAGCGCGCGCGGAGTGATTTGGGAAATTGGCAAAAAAATGACAAAGTCCCCATTTTTGTACTTTTGCTTTTTGGCTGTTTGGGGGTCTTCTACTCATTTTCTCCTGGGTTGACGGCTCTGGGGCAATTGCTGGGAAGCTCTAATACCGGATAAAAGTGGTTATGACCAAATCGGAGGCAGAATTGTTTTTGTGTTTTTGCTGACTTTCTTGCCTTTGAAGTTCTGTTTAGGGGGGGTTCCGGGTGTTTGTGGGTGAGTTTTGGGGTCTGGGAGCACTGCTGGGACAGTCTAATCTTGATTGCATTTGCTTTTCAGGAAATCCCTGCTGGAAAACGGGAGTTATGGCCTAGCTGCACAGCGCGTTTGGACCGAAGGCCGAGAAATATTGTAAGTATGAGATTTTCCTTTTGGGCTGTTTGGGGTTGCTGTGCTTTTTGGCGGGTGGGTTGGCGGGTCTTGGGGCATTCCTGGGGAGGTCTAATACCGGATAGAAGTGGTTGGGACAAAATCCATAAGGAAAAGCCTTTTGGCACTTTTTGTAACTTAGGGTCCGTTAGGGTTAGCCCTAGCAGCAGGATTGCATGTGTTTCGGGGTGTTTTAGATTTTTGCAGTTCTGGGGTCTTAGAGCACTTGTGAGAATGTGTAATTTTGGTTGCAAGTCATTTTAAGAAAATCCATGGTGGGAAAGGGGGGATTTGGCATAGTTAAAGAAAGCCTCTGCCACTATTCTTAACTTAGGGCTCGTTAGGGTTAGCAGTATTTCTATTGCATGTGTTTGGGTGGGGGGGTTTTCGAGTCTTGGAGCGATGCTGGCTATGGATACTTTTGCTTGCTTGCTTGCAAGTGGTTTGAATACAATCCACGGTGGGTAAGGGGGTATTTGGGCCTACTTTTACTTTTGAAGTACGTTTTGTCACCAGTTTTCTGCTAGGCCTCGTTTTTTGAGATCTGATTGGGGGTCTTCTACATTTTTGCGACTGGCTTTAGTAAGGGTCTGGGTGGGAGCACTGCTGGGAAGGTCTAATTTTGTTCTAAAACACAGTTTACAGTACACCTAGCTTGAGGGGAAAGATCCGCTAAATTAATTTGCCCATACTTATTTATCCTTCAAAAGGTGACTCAGACGGAGTACGCACTTTCAAAAATGTTGTACTGTCTATTAGGAAAATCAAAGTGTGACTTTTTGCACTACACAGCGTACATACCTTATATTTATTTATCAGTGCTGTTTTTCGTTCAATAATTACAGGCCGGGTTTCAGTCTGTGCAATGGGGAAAAAAGGATGGAGTCAGGCTTCACATTAGCGAGCCGCAATTCAGCATCCGCCAGGCAGGCAGTGGACAGGGTGTCTTCTGGTCACCAACATTGATGGACGAAGCGTCAGCTGGAATGGAGGAGTGCCGCTAATAAGAGGAATTGTTTGCTGCATGCAACTTACTTACCAAATTCAACAGGACAACCACAACAATACAGATACAGTATCCATTCTTTTCTTCTATGAGTGTGTGTGACTGCATTTCTTGGATCTCTCTCTGCTTCTAAATTGATCCCTACAGCCATTCTATAGGGTTTACTTCAGCTGTTTTTTAAACCTAATTTAATGTAGCCCTGTACTGTCGCATTCTGTCATTCACAGTTGTCGAAAGTACTACTTACTTTTCAGTAACAATGCATTCAGTAGTGCATGCACTTCCTTTATGTCACGTAAAAGATTTATGGTTAGCTTTGTACCCAAAAATTTCTTTATGTTCAATTATTGTTTGTCCATGCTGTGCTTTTTTTTTCTCTCAACAAAACCTACCCAAAAAGAATCCCCCATTCCCATCCATTTTACAAACCCTAACCCTCTTCTCCCGGGCTGTGTGGTTTTGCTTGATGTGTGACTAAATGACATCAATAATTCCACACACTTGCTGGGGAGGATAAGGTCATAGCAACAGGCTGGTGAAGGAATCCGAGGATATATTCTAGACTTACTCAGCTTCAGTACTATTTCTTGTAGTAGTAGCCAATGTCAAAGAAATCCTACACAAGTACAAGTTATACTATCTATACTTTACCATTTGTTAGGCTACATTGTGGCACTGTTGTAGTCTAGTGTACTGTCACCTGCTATATTCTCTATCGTACCGTTGTAATGCTACAGTAAGGACAAACCAGGTTTCATTTTCTTTTTTTCCATAGCCATGCAACTGCCACTGTGTCACACCACTAGTACCACCGCAATGAGGAGGAAATTTCATCCGCCCTGGATTGCAACCTTAATCGCCATTTCTCGTGGAGCCAGCCCTGGGCCTAGCCCTACTTTCAAACACAAATTACAGGTAAGATAAGCGTTTGGTTGGAGGTAGTATAATGGAGTATTAGGAGAGACTAGAGATTGACAGTAGTACTACTAAAGTCCTAGGACTATTCAGGAAAACAAACTTACTGTTAAACCCCCACCCACCAGACTCAAAAGCAGTAAGGTATGGTCAAATAAAATTTCAAAAAGTATATTTTTATAGCCCTAACAAAATAATCTCCCGCAAGACCCCCTCCCTAACCCCAACGATTGTCCTTTAAAAGTCCCCAAAAAACCCAACTCCCAATTCCCACCCCCCAAAAGTCTCTAAAAAAGGGTCAAGGGACACTACGGCAGGGTGCTGTTGACTTTAGCGGCCAGGGCATCATGCTCCTTGCGGAGGGTGGCATGGTCGAAGCGGAGGCCCTCCATCAAGTTCTTATATCTTAGGACCTCCTGCTCCAGGTAGGACACTCTGAGGCATAAGCGGCGCCGGCGTGCCTTGCAAATCCTGTGGGGGGCAGCTGCTGTCTTTGTTGCTCGGCGGTGGCGTTTGGCTTTGGTAGCCCGGCTCCGTACCGTTGGAGCACTGCGCTGGCTGGCAGCCCGTGGGGGCACGGAGGAGGATGCAGCTGTCCCACTGGATGTTGTTGTAGTAGTACCAGACTGCGTCTCCTCCTCCTCCAGGGCCACCAGCTGCCGATATTCAGCGACAGTGGCATCCAGCCTCCGTTGCCGGGCCATTCGAGCCAGCTCCCTCCTCCTTGATGGTCTGTTGGATTTGGAAAGAGCAACTATATGAAGAAAGAAAGACATAGTCTGTAACCAATGCTCCTTAAGATTAACACAAAATGATTGAGCAGAAAGTTGTGTCACAGTACAAGTAGCAAATTGAAAGCACAGTACATAACTATTGAGGACAGTATCTATGTAACCTCCGACTTCTTCATTATTGCTCTAACATTAGTGGGAGTTTAAGGAACAAATTCTACGAGCACTATGGACTTCCATTACAGTCGACTATGACAGTACACCAGTCTTATTCTTCTTCTTCTCTCTTGTTTAGGAAAATTGGTACGTTATCTTATGCAAGCCGGCATAATGCCAGCGCAGTGAACTTGCACCCGAGAAAAACAGACGCACACCATGATGAGTGAGACAGACTTGCATTACTGTACCGGTCCAGTACATGCAGGTGGTGAAGCTCTTACTTTTCTATTACGGGTGGCACTGAGAATTCTCTGTTAAAAGGGCTACTGCTTAATTAATTTAACTTTCACCCTACAGTGCAAATGAGTATTAGAAAAGGAAAATGAAGAAGCTAAATAATCTGATTATCTATCACTTCACATGGGATGTATTTGATGACATATGGGATGACTTTAGGTGCTTCGCTTATTATTGAGTGAACAGTGATACACCCACACATGAATGACGTACTACTACTAAACTAAAGTTATTAAGAGAGGTAGGGAGTGTCCACCGTAATAACCGGATATATGCTGTGCTTGCAGTTGCAATACAAACTACTGCTACTATTCATGGTAGTATTTGGACAAAATTACAACTTCTTTTCCCTGCCTTTCCTACACTGGAACGGACGTGCGGGTGCGGTGTTACATGCTCTTCAAAGTAACACTTAGTTCATCCAGTGACCGTCTACTCTCTCTAGATACACATATGCTATCTAAGAGTCAGATAGTACCATGATCCAGGCATCCATCCATTCAAAGTATATGCACACATACAGTTTCTGTTTCACCCACCCAGGCTGTTCTCCTTCCACCCATCCTTGCTTCATCATTCACCCAGCCATGCACCATACCATATTCCTTCCTTCCCAGCCACCTCGGGGACCAAGCAAACACATATCATTCTTCTTTGCCAGTCATCATTACATTTCTCGTCCTTCCACACTTACTTACACCCTTCTTTCGCTTTTCGTTCATCCCATCCATCAAGTTCATCTCAGATCTGATTGGGATTCTTCTCGCCAAAAACTTCACAGCTAAGTCGAAGTACATTTAGAGGAGGCTACTACCTGGTTGATTTATAATAGACCCGTGCAGAAAGCACACTCTGCAGTCTTCAATCTCAATAAGTAAGGAATATATAGCTTACCTCTGCCCGCCACCACCGTGTTATCCCTCACAGAATTGTCCGGCACTTCCACCGCCTTCTCCCCAGAGTTGTCCTCGTCCAATGCCACCACCACCTCCGCGCTGGCCCCGCCTCCAGATGTTCCACCTACAAAGTACATTTAATAATGTTAGAATACACCACTCACTACTATATAATATTTGGTCTAGGAGGAAGAAAGAAATGTGAAAAAAACAGAAAACAATTTAATGATTTGTGACTGTCTACTCTAAAGTAAAAATGTCCCTTTTTCCAGGGAAGGCTGTTGTCTTGCTGCACTTTTTGGCACAACTGATGAATGCTTGCTTTTTATTTTTAACACGCACCACTTTTTCTCCTAACAGACAGAAGCTTGACTTCTAAGAACACGAGCAGGATCAAGTTCAAACCAGGTGAGAGCTCGGCTCGACCACAAGAAATGTGTCCAATTAATCGTCAGCACTAAGCACTTTTCCGTTTTCAGTTAAACGTTTACTTTTATGAGATACTTGATTTTAATAAATGTGTTTACTTTTAATAAAGCTTTTAAACTTAAATAGACTCTGTGGTTTTTGGTCCTCCAGACTAGAGTGGATGAGCTAAAGGTTTTGGAAATTTTGCAAGCATGAGTCTGTGCCTCTGACATCATTTGGGATCAATCATCGGTGACTTTGGCAGCTAAATGACTCTGCCACACTATCTAGTCAGTAAGGAGATTGGGGGTTCAACTACAAAGTCTGTTATCACTGAGGTATGTGGAAAGTCTAACAGCACCTAATATAATTGATAAGCTAAGCAATGCATTATTTAGTGTCCATAGTTTAGTTCTGTTTGTGCAGATTTGTCCCTGCAACAGTAGTAGAATGGATTGTCCTCCTATCCAAACCAAAAGTAAAGTAGTATCTTATTCTTTCTTGGTGGTCATTCACCTTTTTATTGTTGGCAATTGTCAAAGCATATAGATGACTTGAAAAGACATTATGGACAATCCCAGAGGACTGCACTCAGTGCATAGAGCTATTGCTGACTAGAATGGGAGTCCAATGGAATTGCCAAATGTGCAATCTTAGTTAGCTACACAGACAGACTAATAAGAATAATCTAGTAATACCACACGGAGTCATAGTCGAGGCAGGATAAGAATTTAGATCCAGTCTACAAGAAGATCAAAGACGATTTAGAAAAAATCGAATGAGGAACGCTAGGAAAAAATAAGTACTCTATATTAAAATTAAAACTTACTGGGGCATGCAAAGGAGCCCTCGCCTGCCCGATCCTGGCCTGCATCCTGAACAGCACCCTCCTCCTCCTCCTGTGTCCTCCTCTTGCCCCTGGGGGGAGCTGATGTACAACATGAAAGAAAGAAAAACAGAAAACATGGATGATATTTGTCAACCAAATCAAACATTTCAAAAGAACTAACAAAATATTTTGGTGAAATAACAAATAGACAACTATTCCACAGGATATGTTATTGACCAATCTCATGTGGTCTACTACGTTATTAGTATTGCTTGATTTGCGGACCGTCGAATTGGAAACTTCTTATGTAACTCACTAAACAAAGTACTAAAAAGGTTTGCCTAGGATTGGCAGGCAGCAGTCCGCAGCACGCGAAGTGACAGACAAAGTCCATTGTGATTGCAGATCAGCGACAACACTAAAGTTTCCTACTACATTAATCAGTCATTAAAATACTCAAACTATGAATCCGCCACCACTATTTCTTCTTATCGCCATGTGTACAACGGAAGGACTGGACTTGAGTCTGTAGGGGCTGATTTAGAAGCCCCTTGCGGCTCTTTTGCTCCATTGTTGCATGACTTTTGTGATGCTGCGGCAGCACAAAAGAGGCGCAATGGTCCGGCGTATATTAACAACGTGACGCATATGGGAGATGCATCAGGTTGTAAAGCCCTGCGCCATCAGGGGGCGTTCCGGCGCAAGGGAGGGCGTTCCTGCGCAGGAACGCATCCTAAAAGTGGCTGAGGGAAATCGACAAGATTTCAATCACTCACTTTAACGACAATGATTTTTTTTTATAAACTCTTTATTCGTGACTGTTACAGGATATCATACATTTCTGTAAATTTTCTTATCATAGCATACATCAGTCTTTTCCGTTTTCATAACCATTAATTTGTGGGAGGAGTACATTTCAGTTATAAGTTGCTTGTCAGAGCGATCCCCGGATATTTCCCATATATATTCTGTAAACTCCAGAATCGTGTCTTACATAAGTATCACACCCCAACTGTCCCCCCCCCTCAAGCCCGCCCACCCAAACCCTCTGCCTCCTGGTCGTTCTCACTTGTGCACTCCACATCCCGGGTCAAGGTGGCTCTGTCTATTTGGAATTTGGTAAAAGCCCTAGGTCTGGTCTAGCCCTTGTGAGTCGCAATGGTGCCCGTGGTTCTCGGCCCCCTCCCGTTACATATGTGAGTTCACCCCACCAGGTCTCCCGAACTGCCCAGGTCTATCTCTTCCAGTTCCAGCCGCATTAAGTCCCATTCCTGAGCTATAGTATATTTGCGCAGTCCCTTGCTCTCCTCGTCTCGCAGTGCCGCGGATTCTGCTTTGCCCCATTTCAGTAAGTTGCTGCGCCACATTTCTATTTGTGGGGCCCTGGGTGACTTCCATCTCATGGTGAGCACCCTGATTGCCAGCACTAGTGCCAGATCCATAAGTCTCAGCTGTGCCTTGCATGTCTAGGGCCGTTTCCTGTTCCCCAGTAGGCATGGTGACGCTCCCTCAGGGATCTGGAGTGTTGTTATGGAGTGTAGCGTATGTTTGATCGTTCCCCAATAAGTGTGTAACTTCGGGCATGACCATAGTATGTGGAGAATATGTGCTTCGTCTTGGTGACATCTCAGGCAGCAGTGTGCGGTGGCAGGGAACATCCCATGTAACCTCTGGGGTGTAAGGTAAGCTCTGTGGAGAACCATGGCCTGTATGAACTGAAACTTAACATTCCTGGACACCCGTCTATGGTGACCTAGAATAATTTTCCACTCCCCGTCCGTTATGTTTTCGCCCGAGTCTGCAGTCCAGGTCTCCCTGAGTGTAGCAATCGGCGAAGGTACATGTTCCCTGATGCCAACATATAACCATTTCACTAAGTGTCCCCCCGTGCCCATGTAGTATAAGAGGTGTACTAATTCATGTTGTTCTGGTTTTGTACGTTGTGGGGCCCAAGCCCGTCGCACGTAGTGCGTCACCGAGGCGTGTAGTAGGTATAAGTGTGAAGGGGCTCCCGTGGCTTGTACAAACGAGGTGTGGTCCAGCATGGTGTCGTCGCCGAACAGGTCTCCCACCCTGTCCACCCCAGTCTCCGTCCAGGGTCGTAATCTGCACAGTGTTAGGGTCCCCTGTGGTGGCGGGAGTCCCAGTAGTGGTATATTGTCCGCATATGGGGAGGTCCCAGTCGAGTATGACAGTGCTTTCTTCCAGCAGGTCAGGGCCACGTGCAGGAGGGGGTGACAGTCTCTAGGGATCCTAGCATTGGGCAAGAGGAGGGAGTACAGGTCTCCACGCGCTAATTTGTCCGCCGTATAAGCGATGTCATGCAGGTCCCTGCCCGCCACCCATCAGGTCAGCCATTGGAGTTGGCTGGCATAGTAGTAACTTCGCAGGTCCGGCACTCCCAGGCCGCCCTGTCTGGTGTTCAGTTGCAGTTTTTTAAGGCTGATACGTCTTCTCCCCGAGCCCCATATGAGGCTGACCAGTAATGTATTTAGCGTGGTAAAAATCTGACGCGGGAGCATAACCGGCAGGTTCTCAAAATAATACAGTATGTGGGGAAGCAGGACCATCTTCGAGACCGCCACCCATTACCGATAGGGGTAAGGACGTCCAGAAGCCTATGCTACCTCGCAGGCCAGTAATGGCCTTACGGATATTACCGTCAATCTGGGCCTCTGGGTCCCGGTAGACCTGTATTCCGAGATATTTAAACATGGTCGGCGCCACTTGGATTTCGTAGGCCCCGAACTGTATGAGGGGGGGCTGTCGGCCATCTCGAAAGAAGAAACCAGGGACTTCCCTGGATTTATAGCCAGCCCAGATATGACCTCAAATCGTCTAAAGATATTCGCCAGGACCGAGTGGTCTCCTCGCAGGTTCCGGAGGAACACCAAGATGTCATCGGCATATATTGAGATCATGTGGTCGGTGCCTTCTACCGGTATGCCGTCCGCCGCAGCTCTATTGCGAAGCGCAATAGCCAGGGGTTCCAGCGTCAGCACAAACAGTAGTGGCGACAGTGGGCAGCCCTGTCGGTTGCCCCTATGGACTTCATAACTGTCCGAGGTGTGTCTCCCCGTGCGTGCCCTAGCCGTCGGACCTGTGTATAATAGGCGGATCCATTTTATAAGGCCTTCCGGGAAACCAAAGAGATGCAGGACTTCGAACATGAAGTTCCACGTCAGGGAATCAAACGCCTGACGGAGGTCTAGTGCTATACAGCCAGCGTGTGGTAGGTTGTGGGGTGTAATTGTCATGAGGGCGTGGAGTCGCCTCGAGTTCTGGGAGGTACTCCTCTCTGGGAGAAAGCCACATTGGTCAGTATGGATCAGGCCAGGGAGGTGGTGTTGGATCCTCATGGCAATAGCTTTACTAAGGATCTTATACTCCGTGGAGAGCATGGAGAGGGGCCTGTAATTACCTACATCCTGAGTGTCCCTACCGGGTTTCGGAATAGATATCACCAGGGCCTGCATGGTGGTAGCCGGGAGATGGCCAGCCTCGTACGCAGTGATGTATATTTTCTCCAGGACAGGGGCCAGCACATCAGCATATGTTTGATAAAACTCCCCTGGTAGGCCATCCATGCCCGGGGTTTTGCCCCGGTTAAGCGAGTGGATTGCTATCTTTATTTCCTGCTGTGTTATAGGCCCGGCTAGAGCCGCCTGGATTCCAGGGGCCAGCACTGGGAGCGTCAGTTCGTCCAGGAAGTCCGTCATTTCGTCCCTGTTCACTACAGAGGGGGGAGCATAGAGGTTCTCTAGGTGAGTCTTAAATACAGTGTTGATTCCCAGTTGAGTGTGTATCAAGTCACCCGCCGCGTTCCGGATAGACGTTATTGTAGGGCTCTCAGGGGCATCCCGGACCAGCCGGGCAAGCAGAGCACCGGATCTATCCGCCTCTGACTGTTGTCGTTTCAAATAGGCCCGTAGTCCATCACTCTCGGGGTCTCTAGTAGTTCAGCATGTTCCATATTACACTGCTGTAGATCAGTCTGTCGGCCAGGGTCTAGCCCTACCGCATTTTCAAGGTCACACATGCGCTTTTCCTCCTCGCATAGCCTACTGTGGATCTCCTGTCTGGCTCCCACTAGGCGGCCTATAGCAGCCCCCGTATTACAGTTTTCATTGCGTCCCATACCACTAGGTTCGAGGACGCAGAGTCCCAGTTTGTATCGAAGTAGCCAGTTAAGGCTTCAGCTATATGTGATCGAAACGGGCCATCCTCGAGCAACGCAGAGTTAAGCCTCCAGGTAGGGACAGGTGAGGGCACTGTACCCCAGTGTAGGTCAAGCGCTAGCGGCCGGTGGTCTGAGAACGTTTTAGCAAGGTAATCTGATGTGTCGCATCTAGTCGCGACTGAGGTGGAGCACACAAATCTATCTAGTCTGGTGTGCAGGTTGTGTACAGGGGAGTAGCATGAGTATTTTTTATATGTTGGGTGCAGTGTGCGCCAGATGTCAGCCAACCCCCAGCCCCGAAGCCATGTCCCAAACAATTCAGACAGTTTATGTATTCCCGCCGCCTGAAGGGGGGGGGTGCGATCTGTCAAGGGCCACATCTAAGATCATGTTCCAGTCACCTCCCAAGATCCAGGGGACGTCCACCCAGTTCGTCAATGCCCGGCCCACTGCAGCTAGGAACTTATCTTGGTCGAAATTCGGGGCATAGATGCTGCCCAACACTACCACCTCCCCGTCCAGGGTGCCCCTCACCAGCACATAGTGCTCTTGTTCATCTGTCCGTCTCTCCAGTTCTACAAATGGAGTGCCGTGGCGCACCCATATCGTGGCCCCTCTGGAGAAGGCAGAGTATGTGGTAGAGAATACAGTACCCCTCCATTTCTTCCGTAACAGGAGTGCTTCGGAGTGTGTCATGTGTGACTCCTGTAGGAACACTATCTGTGCCTTTTGTCGTAGCAGGAAAGCATGCACCCTGTGTCTCTTCTGCACTGCCCCCAGCCCTCTCACATTCCAGGTGACCAGCCTATACTTGCCTTGTGCGTCAGCCATAACCCCATGTAGGTGTCGCAAGGAGTGTTCCCATGTGTCCTAGTGAGTGATTTGCCCGTGTCAACCAGGAGACAGTACCCTTCCTATCCCAAACCCCAACTGTGGAGGCGCAGCCTCTGAACTCCGTTGTGCCAAACCATAAACATTGTAACGTAATTAAACAGGTAACGTTGCATACGCTAGTGGGGGGTCGGCCAAGCGCTGGCCGTGTCCATAGTGCCATGCCTGGTCAAGTCGCCGGCTCAACGGCGCCGCCGGGAGAGTTCTTTCGGAATTGTTCGGTATATGTATCCACGTCTTGTGGGAGGGGGGGAGAGGGAGGGGCAGGGGAGGGGGGGGTGGGGAAACAAGGGCAGCCCCATACTGGTACAGTCAGCAAACAGCGGCCAAGTGCCGTAGGATCCCAGGAGATGCAGGAGTCACATCTCGCGGTCCCCGCATCTAAGTCTCCTTCCCCACCCATGATTAGGCCACGTAGTGTTCGCCAGCAAAGAAGGGCCACATACATTTTCTGAGCAAACACCTTTCGCCCCTCTCCCCTCTTCCCCCCCCCCCCCTAGTTCACACATAAAAAGGATATCGTGGTGTACTCAAGCTTCAGGTCTGGTCCATAGGGGGTATTACTCTTGGGCATTGTCTAGAAGTTCGTCCGCGGCTCTAGGTGTCACCGTCGGGAACAGGACTATACTGTTGTCCGAGTGGACTGTGCTATCCTCAGTGTCTCTGTTAATTGTCTCTCGGTCATCTCATAAGGAGCCCACTGCTGCCACTGCCTCCACCTGTCCCTGCTTCTGCTGATGGGCAGTCGGTTTACGCTGTTTTGGGTGATTGCGTCGGGCGCCGCTCCTGTCCTCCCCCTGAGGCTGGCTTTCCTTGGATCCGCTGTCCGTGGAGGCCTGTGTCGGGTCCAGTCGTTCCTCAATGTCCATCACCTCCATCCATTCCTCCACATCTGTGGGGCTTTCAAAAAAGTGAGTTTTCTTGTCATGGATTACCTTCAGGCGCGCAGGGAACAGTAAGGCGTAGCGTAATTTCGCCTTTTGGAGTTTCTGTTTCACCTCATAATATGACGATCGTTGTTTTTGCACTTGAGTGGTGTAATCCGGGTACAATGATATTCTTTTATTCTCCCACGGTATGACCGATTTTATTCTGGCCTGATTTAGCAGCATGTCTCTGTCCCGGTAATTTAGGATCCGGACGATGAGCGGCCGTGGCGGCTGTCCCGGTTTAGGCTGGCCAGTTGGGATCCTATGGGCCCTCTCTACACAAAAGAACGGTGACAGACCTACAGGGGCAACGTTATCTCGGAACCATTGTTCCATGAACTCTGCCGGACGGGATCCCTCGCTTCTTTCCGGCAGGCCAATAACGCGAATGTTATTGCGTCGATTGCGCCCTTCTGCATCCACCACGCGTTTCATCTGGGTTTTGACTTGACGCTGGATCAGCTGGATGGAGTCCGTGTGTTCCGCCACTGCCGGGGCAATTTCAGCCAACGATAGACCTTGATCCTTAACTTTGTCCGCTAGTTTCTCATGGTCCGCCTTAAGCAAAGAGAGGTTAGTGGTGAGGGTGCCCATCTGCGTCTCCATCACAGCTCTGGAGTCTCTGATCTCCTTAAGTATAAGGTCTAGCTTATCACCTTGTTGACTCTCTGAGAGGGTGGAAGTCAACGTCAGCAGCGCAGAACCCCCGGGGTCCGCATCTTGAGTAGGGCCCGTGACCGGTCCTTCCTTGCCCTCCGTGTTCTTCACGCCTTTGCGCACCATGGTAAGTGCCAGGTGTCCAGGTGGCGGCAGAAGCGCGTCCCAGGGCAAACACCGGCCGTCTGGGGCGTGTCTGTTGTCCTAGTAGCCCCCTCGTTGGCCTCCCCCAGCACTCACAGCCTGGGGTATCTGTTGAAGGTTGCCGTGACTCCGCTGGGGGGGGATCCCCTCGGGCCCCGTTCAGCTTATCGGGACGTTGGGGCCCTCCGCAGAACCATCCACCTTGAGGCGCTATGCCTTTCTCCCTATCCGGCTTACTGCAGGGGCCAAGAGCGGTAGCAGGATCAAGTGGGTGCCACCCCGCCTGAGTTTCCAACAATGTATGGGTGAAGTGTAACTGGGGCCTGGCCGATAATGGAGTAGTTTAGGCGCTTCGGGGGTATTAGCAGCCCGGTTTTAGGCCTCTCCGGCGCTCCGATCTCCAGCTCGCCTCGTGGGGTAGGCCCATACCCCCTCAGCCCCACCGCGTCGCAGCCGGGCAGTCAGGGCGTCTCAGCCGGGCCCAGCCTCTAGCCCAGGGGTCTCTGTCCACCTTAGTCCGCTCTCTTCAGGCTGTGGGGCAGCAGCGCTACCCTAGGCCCCGGTCCTCCGCCCAGCTCAGGCAGGGGGCAGGTCAGGCGGTGGAGCACAGCGTCTGCGCTCCGGCGCCCCAGTTCGCAGCATAGGTCCGTCTGCAGTCTCCGACCCTCCACTCGGCACCCGGGGTCACAGGGTGTCGTCCGCTCCTCTCGGCCGACGCGGGGTCGGGGTCTCCGCTCCAGGGGTCCACTTCCGGTCCCGGGGCCTCCGGCGTGCCGTCACCTCTCGGCCCTCGCCCTCCGGGTGCTGCTGTCACTCGAGGCCCCGGTCTGCAGCGTGACACCAGGCCCCACCTTCAGCCACGGCGTAACTCCGGGGTTCCTGCCGCCAGAGCTTCAGGAGTTTCAGCGGAGCAGGCGGGGGTTAGGAGCTTCAGGATGCAGCCGTTTTTAGGTGTAAACGGCCCCTCGGCGTGGGTTGCAGGATCGATCCTCCCCCAGTGGCACCGGAGCACTAGCAAACTCCGTCCGCCATGTTGGCCTCCTTTAACGACAATGATGCGTGACTCAAACCCTGCGCCTGCTTGAAGCAGATGTACGGCTTGACGCAGCATTGGGGAGATAGGGCACCCCAGAGCATTGATGGAGCTGCGCCATCATTGCGACGCAACTCCAGCAATGCGCCGCCTTTACGGAACAGATGCGTAACGCTTTGGTGACGTTTTGGGCCCATGGTGCGCCGCATTGTAAATACGGCGCACCATGGGTGATGGTGGCGTGGCGCACAATTACTGGCGCATCCCTGCTACTTTGCAGGGATGCGCGGGTAATTAAAAATCTGAACCTTAGTGTGTAGCATTACACAGTTCTTTAAACTACACTCATACATAATTTCACAGGCCAATGAAATGAACACAAAATCGAAAACAAATAAGCATAGTAGCAACACTACTGAGAAGGAGAGCAGTGCACCTGAAATGCACAGAAGATTTTGAAATATAATTTACCTACAATGTAATGAGCAGCATTATTGCTCTTGGTAGAAAACAAAAATTTGCAATATAATAACACACAGCAGGAGAAAACAGAGTAGTAAAGAAATAGCTACTACTACTCGCCAAGCCCGGGGATCTCAAAGCCAAGCAGGTCGAGCAGATCTCGTTCACGGTCCAGGACATCCGTCCAGCGGTGGGTGGCCTGGTTGTAGGTGCGCCAGACCCGAGAATGGTGGTACATGGCCCTGCACACCTTCTCCCACCGCTTCCGGCGCTCACGGATCCCGTACCCGACACTGATCCTGCCGCCTGCCATGATGGTCCTGGGGAGGCGGCGCTGAACACAAAAAATGAGTGCGGCCACCTCCTCCGGGCTAAAGATCTCCCGGGGTATGACCAGCTCCCCCCTCAAACGCCCGCACGGGAGCCGGGCACGGGGTGCGGGACCCTTCCCCTTCTCGGGATGCTTCCTGGCTCCCTTCACCATGGTCTGGGCGGAAAGGAATAAAGAAAATAGAATCGGGAAGAGAAGAAAAGAAAAGAGTTTAAAAAAATAGTTTAAAATTAACCAAAAGTAGCAGTAAACACAAAAATATAGGGCTAGAAAAATAGAGGGATAGATAATAAGTAAAATAGATAAAAAAAAACTTCAAACAAGCAAAGGATGGCAGAGATTTAGAGAGGATACAAAAAGAATGCCCAGAACCATAGCAATGAATGAGAAACAAGATGGCCGCGCCCGTTCACAACTGCGCGGGTAAGTTCGCGCGAGATTTTCCTTGCGAAAACTCGCGAAATTGTACTGGCGAGCCGCACACTTTGCGAGATTACACTTCGTGCCCGGAAACGGAAATACGTCATGCAAACAAGATGGCCGCGCCCTTGAACGACCGCGAGGGTAACTTCGCGCCTTGCGCTACAAGCGGCTCGCGAAAACGCACAAAACCTTGCGAACTAACACGCCGCAAAAAAAGAAATCGCATATTCGCACGAATTCGCGGCTTCCGAATCCAATCTCGTGCGTGTTCGCGCCCCGCGAATCCCGCGAAATTGCAGAAAAACGAGTTTTGCAAAACTGAAAGCACTCGGCAGGTGCAAGAGTTCAAACTCATCATTAGTAACCATTCCCTGTAGTGCTTCCTGACTAGGGCCCCTCCAGAGTTCAGTTGCTAGTTGCAACAATTGTATGACCCTGCTCTGACCCTCACAGCAGGCTCATATAATAGCTACAAGTAGGCCACAAAGGTCCTGGAAAAAAAATTTGCGCTGCAACAGAAAGCAAATTACTGATAAGGAAGCAGGTGCCAGACCTGGAATTTTAAAACAGTGACACATTAATAAACTAACCCCAAATTAATTCATGTCAGTTGAAGCAGGGCAGGTGTGCTTGCTTCCCCCCCCCATAATCTACAGTGATGATGAACCAGAGGGTGGCATTGATGTGACAGAGGGTGGCATGGGTGAAACAGAGGGTGGCAGTGGTGAAACAGAGGGTGCTGGGAACCTGTGATGATGAACCTGACGTAGAAACAACATAGTCGCGACCATTGCGAGTCGACAAGTAAGTTCGCGATTGCGAACTAGTACCAAACCCTCGCGAACTGACAGAAACCCTTGCGAACACAAAAAAAAATCCGCAAATTCGCGAGAATTCACGGATTTTGCGGATTGCGAGTTCGCAAATTCGCAAAATTTGCGAACGCCAGATTCGCAAAATTCGCCCATGCTTAGTGCGGAAGCATTTCCAGAACTACCAGTAAGCCTCAAATTTCCCCCACTTTCCATATGTGTCTTATTATATGGGGTTGGACGTTCAGCACACAGTCCATCCAAAAGGCTGTCACTTGCATCACTGTCTGCATTTCCCTCTCTCTCCTTTGTCTTTTCCTTTCTCCTTCTCCCAGCACCATTATTCTCGCTTGTTATGGCAGGGTATAATCTCACTCCCTTAATCGGGTCTATTTTTCACCTCTTCTGTTCATCCAATCTCACGTCTGCATATGCACGCTTTGCTTTCTTCATCATCCCTTGATATTGGTCTCTTTGTTTAACATGTGCTGCACGTTCCCATGGATTAAGTACTTCAAACTTTGTAGGTCTAGGTAATATTTTCATTGCAAACAATATCCCTCTCATATGATCAATTATTCTCCGATTGAAAGTACTGTAGTGTGGAAACATCAATGCACCTTCTTTCTCCGTTATCTTGTGTCAATTCGTAAGACATGTGATAGTATGGAGCCCTACTTTTGTCACCATATAATGAACTGGCGTGCCCTCTGGTGGCATTTCCTCACCAATTTTGGTAGGCACACCTACATCTCCTCGTAAAATATCTCTTATTGCTCTAACACATCTAAAGTTTCACCTTTTTATTTCAACATTTTAAATTCAATCTAAATTAAACAATTTTCAAGTTCCACAGCAATACAATTTCCATTAACCGCAAAGGATCCAAGAGAAAATTTCAACCAATCTCAGTGCGACATTACACTAACCGACCAATCCAAAGCGGTACACTCTGATGTCACTTAATCCTTCTTCACAATCTTTCCCATGTTCTCTCTCTCTTTCACTTCTGTTTTTACTAAAACATTCACTAACAACTGTCTGCTCCACTAGAAGAATTGATAGAATCACTTACCCAAAGAACACACATTCGCAAATGAAATCTCAACCAGATGGGAATCGCATAGATCAGTATAGTTTCCCACCTATGTAAAAGGCTCACCACACTAATTGCAAATCTATCTTGCATACACAAGTTCACTATTTCAATATGTGCTGGGATCTTGGGTCACGTCGGACCTGATAAAAACATTAACAACCACTTCAACAACGTAACACCTCATTCACACAACTCTCGCAATATATCGTCAGATGTCACACAATTAATATTGTACCGCAAGCTAAACATAATCTTCACCCACACATCCCTACTGATACTCACTCCTCCCCGTCGCTGTTTCAATACACGCCAATGGAACTACGTCTGTTCTCTACGTTTCGATCCTGGATTCTGGACAAGGGCCACTGGGGTTGGGGTCTAGATTATTTCAAGTTAGATTCTAACTCCCTTTTCTACGAGAGCTAACCATCCGATAATGCTACCAGCTGTTTGAGCTTGGGCCCAGTCAAACATTTATCTCCAAAGGGCAGTGGCGCAGCAAGGGTTCCGGGTGGGGCGGTCTGCCCGAGGTGGCATGAGTTTGGGGGCGGTGCCCCCGCTCTTATCTGTGGCTGCCAGTGATTTGGCCTCAGGAATCGTCAGCTCCCACTATTAGATTTGACCACCACAGACGGCCTAAGGCCTAGCTACACTACTGCCAAAGAGGTGAACATTCTAGCAGCACGAGAGGTAAAGAGAGAAAACTATCTCTTGTTAACATCTAATTTAGCGCAACCCATGTAGCCACATAATAATCTACTGGACAACTTAATCTGATTTTAGTAGTGGTGTTTAATTCTACATTTAGAAACAAATCAATGTAGACCAATCTCAACATAATCATATAAAAGTACAGAAAGACCAAAATGAGGCCAGATCTCTTGAAGAGATTTACCCGATATGATACAAAGCAGATGATTAACTCTATGATGATGATGATTCAGATGATCAGGAAATAGAATAGAGTATTACATTTCATCTGATAACCCTCCAGACTAAGCATGAGCAAGCTATCTCTCCCTACACTACCTTAAGCAACCCTATGCTAAGTAGCATATGATGAGGGCAAAATCAGAAAGGTGTCAGCTGTCGGAGTCTTCAGTAGAAGGCATTCCGACCATTGGTTAAATAGCATAAAGCCAAACAAGCAGAAGCATGGGTCTGCTCTCGTGGAAAACCCTAAACTGATTCTCCCGTCCCTCCCTTCATTCAGCATAATATATCAGTTGCAGTCAGAGTAGACAATCCCATGTGATTTGTGCCGGTGAATTTCCATAGCTCAAGGACAACTGGATACTTTCACCATCTTTCCTACATCGATAAGTTGCAACTTCGCTTGTCCTTTGTCATTCCTCTCCTCTCTCATGAAAACTGGCCTCCTTGCTTGTTACCCCGCTTCTCCTTGCCAACTTTGTGTTCTCATACCTAGCTATCTAAAGAGAACAAAACCATCCTATGCTAACTAATGAGGCTTTCTCTCCTTACCTGCAGTGGAAACAAAATACAAGTACACACATTCTGAATTGAAGGTTAAATATGAATTACATGTTAAACTCTAAACCTGAGCATGTACCAAACTATTTCTCGAGGCCCACTTCAAATAACTTTAGTAGTGCACAGGATTAGAAAATATATGCTGTTTTCCACACATACAATAAATGCAGCTTCTTAATACATGTATAAATTGTAAAGATTTACAACAATGTCATTCTAAATGTACCTGCCTGAAATAAATTCTCTTGTACAAATGCTTAAACAATAGTTTAACCCCATTCAAATTTAATAATCTCACAATGGAATGCATTTGTGTTAACTTATCCTGTCCCATTAATGTCACCTAAACCCTTATTAATCATGTTCTATACACGAGGATGTCCTGTGGAATAATTTAAATATGCAATACTCCACTCCCTTTAGTAACGTTGATTACACAGAATATATTCAAGTGCTTACTGCTCATAAATATGGCCCACTCCTACAATATCTCAGATGGGATCAAGATTACGCTTCTCCACCCCTTTCGTGGCCATGGAAGAGGCTTTCAGCTACGCCAGCCATATCCCAGCCACAAGACCTCGCAAGTTTGGCAACCTATGCGTGGCCGTGGGCGCAGTTCCTTTGCACCCTGTGGGTCAGGTGGCCAGAGGTCGATAAGTCCACTCCTCCACTTGCAGCCTCTAAACCTTCCTAGTCCAGCCCTTCAAGATCATGGGCAGCTGGTTGGTGGCAGGATCAGCCATCACCTCCACCACTGGCAAAATATCACATCGGACAAGTGGGTTCTTCGGATAGTACTAAAGGGTTACCCCCTTGCCATCAAGACTACCTTTGCCTTCATGCCTCTGACATACGACCGACCGATGATGGAATGATGGACCACCTGAACTTGTTTCAGGAAGAAGTCAGGATTCTCTTGGCCAAGGGTGCCATAGAGAGGGTTCCGGTGCAAGAAGTAGGCTGTGGTTGCTATTGCAGCTACTTTTTTGTCTTCAAAAAGAACGAAGCCCTGTGTCCTATTCTAGATCTGGGAGCCCTCAACTACTTCCTCAAAAAGGAAAAGTTCAAAATGCTCATTCTGCCTCAGGTCTTGCCTGCCCTAGACCCCGCAGACTGTACGGTAGCTTTGGACTTGCAGAAAACCTATTTTCGCATTCCCGTCCTGCCTGCCCATCGGCGCTACATGTGGTTCACGGTAAGCTACAAGCACTTTCTGTTCTCCAGCGCCCCTCAGGTGTTCACCAAGGTGATGGTGGTGGTTTCAGCTCATCTGCACTGATCAGGGGTGCCAATCTTTCCCCCCCTACCTTGACGACTGGTTGTTGAAGGCAAGCTCCACCCAGACTGTCCTCTCCCATCTCCAGATTACAGCGGCTCTCCTGCTTTCGCTGGGGTTCACTATCAAGAAGAGGTGTGGCGCAGCCGCCAGAGCGGCTGACTCTTGAGCGCGGGACTCACATTTCGATCCCTGGCTCATCTCAGCATCATGTGACTCTTGGCAATGGCTCCCTTAATCTCCTCAATGGTCTCCCAGCACCTGGATACTCTTAGGGGTGATAAGTTTGCGCTTTACAAATATGAAATTAATTAAATAAGTCACAAATGACTCCCTCTCAGAAGCTTCCTTTCATCCGAGCTGTTCTGGACAAAGTGCAGTTTCAGGCCTATACTCTTGAGTGGCGAGTCCAGGATATTCAGGCTAGGATACCGATGTTTCACCCTCTATCCTGAATTTCGGTGAGTCTGAGGCTGCTGGGCATTATGGCCTCCTGCATCCTGCTAGTGATACATGCCAAATGGCATATGATGGCTCTGCAGTGGGATCTGAAGTTCCAGTGGGCCCAGCATCAGGGGAATCTCTCCGACATCGTCCAGATCTTGGAGGGAGCTGCACAGAATTTGCAGTGGTTGCGGACCAACCACAATTGGGTCAGAGGCAGACCCCTCTCCCTTCCCCAACCAGATCACAAAGTAGTGACAGATGCATCACTCCTGGTATGGGGCGGCCATCTCGGAGAGGTAAAGATCAGAGGACTCTGGTCTGCAACAGAATCCAGACTCCACATCAACTTGTTGGAGCTCTGACTGATTTGCTTGGCATTGAACGCTTTTCTTCCTTCCATCAAGGGAAGCTGTATCCTGTGTTCACGGACAATATCACGGCCATGTGGTACTGCAGCAAGCAGGGCAGGGTGGGGTCCTGGTCCTTTGTCAAGAAGCCCTGAGTCTCTGGACATGGCTGGAACAGCAGGGCATAGCCCTGATGGTTCAACACCTGGCAGGTTCCCTTAACACCGGGGCAGACTAACTCAGCCATCGATGCGGATCACGAATGGTATTTCCACCCGGAGGGGGCGCAAGGTCTCTTTTAAAAGTAGGGAGTGCCTTGGTTAGATCTGTTTGCCTCTGCGAGAATGCACAATGTTAGCAGTTTTGCGTTGTGGAGTTTCCAAGGCATCACTTACTCTGAAACGCTTTTCGTCTTGAGTAGGGCTTAGGCCTCCTGCATGCCTTTACGCCAATACCACTCCTGTCCAGAGTGCTCAAGAAGGTCAGGAGTGACCGGTCCCATGTCATTCTTGTGGCCACGGACTGGGCACAGAGAATCTCGTATCTCGAGCTTAACCAACTGAGTATCAATCTTTCAATCAGGCTCCCTCTTCGGGAGTATCTTCTGTTGCAGCAGAAGGGGAGGGTCCTCCACCTGAACCTATCGACTCTATGCCTTCATGTGTGGAGATTGAACGTCGGCAGTTGACAGCATTTGATCTTCCTCCCGAAGTCTGCCATGTGATTTTGTCAGTCAGGCATCCAACTACCAAGTCTATGTATGCCTGCCAGTGACAGAAATGTGTAAAATATTGTACAGTACAGTCCTCTTTCTGCTTCCCTCTCTGAAGTCTTTCTCTGTATTTTGACCTTTGCACAGCTCTGCTCTGTGCACTCTTGAAGGGTACCTTTCGGCCCAGGCTGCTAGATCAACCCTCTTTATTTAAATCCCCTATTTTATTCAGATTTTTTTATGGTGCTTGGCCCTTAAATTAATACTCACCTTCCTGATTTGCACTCTGTTCAAACTTCTGCACAACTGTCGGGGTGGGCCTCAGCCAGGCCTAGCACTGCTAGGGGTTCGCCCTTCTCTGCACAAGTCCTCAGACCAATAGGAAAGAAGTTGGCACAGAAGCTGCAATATAAAACAGAGCGCTTTATTAACCTCAAGAGGAGGAACTACATTCACACAACACCCTTCGGTAGTGTATGAAGTAGCACACTGAACAGAAGGAACATGCTCCTTTTATACCCAAACAGGGGCTCAAAAGAAGGCGGTACAAGTACAGAACAGAAGGTTCACATACATAAAAGGTCATACAGAAATGCACTGTCAACAGTAGGGTGGAGCTAACAGTTTGCTGGTTCCGACAGAAATACCCTGACAGTTACAGACTAGGACATGTGGTTTGAACAGTTTCAGTTTCCTCTGCGCATGTGCAGAGTAGCAGAGCCTAAATATAGTCTGTCTCTAAGCAGAGTGCAAGAGCAAATGACAGCAAGGATGGACAGAGCACATGGTGAGCACAAGGCAGACAAGATGGCTGCCGAATACACGATGGCTTCAGCTAAATGCTAATCCCGATCGCTGCCAAATTACAACACAACTGCCCCCTCCCGCTGTTTTCCATCAAAACAGCATTTTTGGTGGCAATAACTTCTGCCAAGAGGGTGAGCTCTGTCATCCAAGCTTCCTTACCTGACCATCTTCCCTGATAATTTGGTGCTTCACACTAGGGCCTCTTTCTTACCGAAAGTGGTAACACCATTTTACTTGGGGCAATCGGTCCCCTTGCCTACTTTCTGTGCTCCACCGTATCCCTCTTAAGAGAAGGAGTGACTGCACCGTCTGGACCCAAAAAGAGAGTTGTTCTACCTTGACCACACTAAAGAGTTCCGAGTCGACGACCATCTCTTCATGGGGTACGCTGGATCGAACAAAGGCACTGTGGTCCAGAAGAGGACTGTCTCATGATGGGTCATCCTCTGCTTTAAAATTTGCTCCGCTCCGCTCAAAAAACAGCCTCCTGAAGGCTTAAAAGATAATTCCACCAGATAAGGCTGCAACCACAGCGGTGCAACGTGGGGTTCCAGTCCTTAACATTTGTCAGGCAGCGACATGGGCATCACTGCACATGTTTAATAAGTACTACTGCCTGGACAGTCAAGTCCAGCAGAACAGCCTTTTTTGCCACTCTGTCCTGCAAGACTTCTGGTCTAAACTTGTCCGCAGTCACTCCTCTGGGGATGGTATTGCTGTCGTATCTATTCTAAGGTAAGGAATCTGCAGCTAGACGTCTCTATCAGATGGACAAGTTACTTACCTTCAGTACCGCCTTATCTGGCAAACATAATCTATCCACACATTCTTTACCGACCTACCCATCGTCCCCGCGCTGCGGACAGGTTTTTAGGGTCAGGGGTCGTCCCCTTTCAGGGCCCTAGTTGTTCTAAACACACCACTGTCAGTGCACTTCATGGCTCAGCGCTCATGGCATGGAAAGTCGTGAAATGTAACTGACGTCAGCGCACTAAGATGGCACCTATATAGGTCAGGCGGATGTCACCTCTGGCGCAAATGCAGCTGCGGTCATGCGGAGCCGACCTATGCCACCTACTGGCACGCAAGGGTATTAATCGAACAAACTTCTTTCGGTTTAGCCTGACGCCTGGGAAATTCTTCTGAATCACCGGCTAGATTATGTCTCGACCAGATAAGGAGTCACAGAAAGTAGATAACTTGTTCATTAAAGTCAAAAGTGTTCCAGGTGCTAAAGTGCTGTCGTCTGCCAGGGAAGATCTCCCAGGGCAGTACGACCCGAAATCATTCTTATCCACACCAGCAGAATCTGAGCGACCAGAGTCATCGAGTGGGCCTCCATTGCGGGTGCTGAAGTGGTGAAGCGGCTGTCTCCAGTAAGTCTTTAACACACAGCCCAGGAAGGCTACGGTCAGTGTCCTCAAGTTCCTCACATGGTCCTGCAACGGCAGTGGCCTGGCGGTTCTGAAGACTCCTCCAAAGCTGGTAAGACTCTCTCGACCAGACCACACTCTTTACCTTGTCCTGGTGGCCCCGCCTGGCCAACGTGGTCAGTTTTTCCTCTTGACATGGCTTATGGCCTGATCAGAATAGCAGCAACCTTCATGGTGATCTCATTTGGTATATGGGTCACAGACTTAGCTCCGCACATGCGCTACAGCCCGATCAGCACTCCTCACAGTGGCATACAGGGTTGCCGACTTACAACCTACGCACAGGCGATGAGGCGTTTGTGCAGCAGCATCCACAGCTCACTTCAAAGCAGTCCTCCTCTGGCATACCGTGGTCGCCAACCTTTCCCTGCATACAGACAGCAACCCAATTGATGCAGCAGCCATCTCCTCACACCTCGCTATGTGGATCCAATTACCGAAATGCCCACTAGACCTTGCTCTCTCAAACGCTCTTCTCTCCTTCACAGGGCACACTGGTCTGAGCAAGCAGGCAGGCGGTGATGCTCAAGGCTTCAGGGACAGGTGGTCATTAAGTCCCTGGGTGATTTCCCTTCACCCAGCTAGGAGACTGGCAGACCTAGTACCCAGTCCTTGTCACAAGCAGAGGTTTTGTAGAGTGTATCCCCACACAGCCTGACTAGCTGCTTGACCGTTGCCAATTTTGTGGACTTGAGCTCCCTTTATTATAGTTCATTTCTAGACACTAAATGTGATGTGGAGTTATGTTGAGGCTCTGCTTCCTTTTGAAATGCCTTTCACGCTGCCCTGCTCTTCCCCCAGAAGCAGTTTGTCACAACAGGAGCAACTCCAAATCAAATCTGTTAACCCCACAACACAGGCCATGAGAGTGACTAGGGGTACACACCTCGATGTCAGCTACAGTAATGTATGCATTAAAAGGTTACCCCAGGGCCTTGGCCCTACTCTTTATGATTCTCTTATCAGCCCCATCTCCTTGCTGGGATGTGCCCAGGCCCCTTCCCAGTCACCTCTCTCTGAATAAAAGAGCACCCTTTGAAGAGAACTAACGAACCTGGCTCTTACTTCCTCCACTGTGTCCCACCCAGCTTATAGGAATGTAACAATCCACAAGTCTGTCTGGGAGGATTCCTCTGCCCCCTCTCTTATGTTCCTTTTGTCAGTCCTGGGTCTCCCAAAGTGGATCAAGAGTCTTGCATGTATTGTACCATTCACAGGCATACATACACCCAGCAAAAGCATATACACACTGAACAGAACTACATCCTTTATGTATTGTACCTTTCATCTACACAATTATACCCAGCACATGCAAATAATATGCATGCACTGCACAGCACTGCATTACGCCTGTAGTGTACCACCCACAGGCACACACACACAGCATGTGTACCACACATGCACTGTGTGGCACATAACACCAACCTGATGTAGGCCAAAGGTGAGTTAAGCTCACTGCAGCAGTACTTTGAATGAGCAAGTCTTTAGGCCTCACGCCAGTGGCAAATGTAACAAGCATTGGCATAGCCAATAGGTCTCACCTTTGGGACCTTATAAGTATTTAATTATGCAGCACAATATCCTTGGTGCAACATCAACTGTTGCAAGGCTAAACACTTATAATATCCCAAAGGCGAGACCTATTAGCTATGCAAATATTTGTGATCTGTTTTAATGAAGCGGCAGACTGGATGCAGACCCACTGTCTAAAACTTGATGTGGAGACAACAGATCTTACAATTCGGGAAGGCTTCTAGTGCCTGGAACGACTTGTGGTGGCCTACTCTGGACCCAGCTCCAATATCTAAAAGTGCAGCTAAGAAGTTAGACCTTCTAATTGACGGCTCACTCTCTATGAAGGACCAAGTCAATACTGTGTGCAGGAGCTGTTTGGGCTTTCTATGATCTCTTTGCAGGACTTTCCAATGTATCCCTACAGTGTGGCATTTATTGAAGTGGTTCTTAGATCAGGACTGTTGTCCAGCTCCGAGATAACCCTCTGGGGTGAATGTGTACTGTATAAATGCCATAAAATGTAAATGTGAAAGGAAGAAACCGGTTTTATTTTTTTTAATATATATAAAAAAATAAACACAGTAAATCATACTTGGAAAGGAACAGAAGAACGAGCACCTGCATTGGATTACATGAGAGCACAGAAACAATGTAACTTGAGGAACGGGGCCAGATAATACTCTTCAGAAGTCAGAAATTATTATGGTCCCCTCACCAAGGTAGACAAACCACCTAAACCCAAATCTAATGAAAAAGATTAGACCACTGTACTAATGGTAAGAAAATCCACACTTCAATACACCCGCAGAGAAAACCCCAACACCTCATCTTTTCACAAGCTTAGGCTGTAGGCTGCAAAATGAAACATCCTTTACATCGCGGTGAGTACACTGTGATGCAGTTGCAACGCACCCGTTACAAGGCAAGTCGTTACATCGACTTGCGCTGGATGGTGCTATAACCTAAGGAGTAGTAAGATTTACTATCCAACACCTTCCCTACTGTACGTAGACTGGTGTTGGAATAGTAAATCTTACCATTCCTAAGTCCAGCGCCTTTACAGCGCAAGTTGTTGTAACGACTTGCGTTGTAAAAACTGCAATGTAACATACCGCGATCATTTTGATTGCGTTGTTACATCACATATTCGGCCGCAAAGCCAACCACATGACCCCCTGGACATTTATATAGCGCCTACTACCCCTGACGAGGCATTGACCCCACGTGCAGGGGGAAGGGTGTACACATAAACCGGAGCATGCCCATGAGCACCCGTCATGGAGCTCCTAGTGCTTTGGGAAAGCGCTACGAGTCAAATTAACTGCAATGCTCCGTGTAGTATCCCCAAGAGTCTCCATTACCTCTATACTGGTATCGTCACCCTCTGCCCCTTCGTACCTAAACCATCCTGACCGCTTCTGCAGCATACTAAACTTGGGAGGCTTGTATTTGTCGTCCTTGACTGATAAAGGTAACAGCTCAGCAGAGAGCGCCCACCCCGCCTGCTCCCCTTCTGCCCTGTGCAGTGCGCCCTCTATAGTACACCACCCTGTTCCCGTCAGGGTTCCTATATTCGAAGCTGCTGTACAGTCAGTTACACTACGCACAGGCACACACTGTCCTGCCAAAAAAGAAAAAGGATCTTACACAATACTTGGCAACAGACAGGGAAGCACCATGAGTGGATGTCCGTGTTAGTAAGTGACCATGACCTAGATGGAATAATTACCATCATTTATCGGAAAGTTGTAGGAAAAATGACAGGGATATCAGTATGCATTATTCAACAAGAGGTAGGAAGATATGGTTAGTTTCTTACATCATTATAACAGTTTAGTTTATGAATAATAATGGGGAACAGCCATCACACCGCGGTAGGAGTGGGAGTAGTGTGGGTAGTGTTGTAGTGTTTTAGGGTTTAGGGTAGTATAGGGGTGGGGTCGGAGTAGTGTGGGTAGTGGTTTAGGGTATTGTAGTAGTGTTTTCGGGTTAGGGGTAGTGTAGGGGTTGGAGTAGTGTGGGTAGTGTTGTAGTTTACTAGTGTTTTATGGTTTAGGGTAGTGTAGGGGTGGGAGTAGTGTGGGTAGTGTTGTAGTGTAGTAGTGGTTTAGGGTAGTGTAGGGGTGAGAGTAGTGTAGTGTTTTAGGGTTTAGGGTAGTGTAGGGGTGGGAGTAGTGGGAGTAGTGTTGTAGTGTTTTAGGGTTTAGGGTAGTGTAGGGCTGGGAGTAGTGTTGTAGTGTAGTAGTGTTTTAGATTTAGTGTAGGGCTGGGAGTAGTGTATTGTGTAGGTGTAGGGGTAGGGTTGTCATTTACCTTGCAAACTTTCACCACGAGTATAGCTTTACCATGCATGCCTTTGAGTTGTGATGGCATGTGTGGTAAAGGCATACTCATTGTAAAAGTATGCGATTTAATGGCATGTCGTTGTCATTGACATCGCGTAGTAATACCCGCGTTGTAATGGCACTCGTGGTATTACTATGCGAATTAATGACATACATCCAATAATAATAACATAACAAAAAATGTCTTATGTATTAGATATGTGCCACATTAAATGTAAGTCTGCGCAATCGTATATCAACTGTATAATATTCCTGAATACTGATTAGAGCTGACATTTCCTGAAAATATGTACATTTCAAAGTGGACGCTAAGCATTTCCACAGCCTGGTAAGACATACCAAGCATACCTGCCAGGATAGCCCTTCTTCTATATCAATGCCGGTACACTTAGATTCTCGAGTACTTTACATCTTCGGCCATACTCAATAAGGAATTTTTCATTGTCAATGAGACTGCACTTAAGAAACAGCTCTCAGACTAAGAGACAGTTTGACATTAACACGGGAGAAAGTACTGTCGAGTATCAAGGTAGGTTTCTACAATATTGCAATTTAAAGTAATAAAGATTTGTATAATACGCTTCCCTCTCTTTTCCTACTTGGTTTCAAACTTTAGTATTGCTACTAGAGTGGTTTCGTTTTCTGCAAATTGGTGGTGTGCCTGGCTTGTCTCTGGCGTGCAGTTATAAACGGACTGACCGCTGTAAGATGGTGGTCACCTCGTACTTTGACTCAAACGTGGGCGTGTCCTTCTGAAGCCTCCAGCTCACCCTAGTGTCACGTGATGTAAACACAATCCTTGCTTGCTGAAACCCGAGCGAAAAATACAGGGAGCAAAGAAATTTTGTAGAATCGGGTGGAAAAACAGGCCTGAGTAAAAGGCAAATGATATTTCAGTAAAAAGTGAAAGCCCCTTTCTGCAGCGTCCCGCGAGTGGTGCGCGCACCACAGCGACATATGTTTTGAATTATCGTGCACGCGTTTCGACACGATAATTGCAAACAGATGTCGCCCGTGCGGGTAACCGCAAGCAATAGGCTGTGGGCGGAGCGGAGGCGGGACATGTACACTGCGCTAGCCCCGACCTAAAAAGGGATATGTTCACTCCTAATTTTAACACTGTATGCTGCCACCAAAGTGCTTGTGCTTCTAAACTCCTGGTAAAAGCAGTAGCCGTTCACCACTATTAGGGTAGCGCTGTAGGCATCCCTCCCGATTCAAAAAGACAACAATCCGTGCGACATGCCTATGTCATGTTAAACACTCATGATTCACAACAGCTAAAATCAGCACTAAGGACTCGCACATCATTATAGCAGGGGCACTCAATGCAAGGGTGCATATCCATTGGCACGCTAGAGACTTTTCCGTCCCAACATGCCATGTCTTGCTTGTCTTTTATGTTGGAAAGACAGTTTAAAACCTGGACAGGAGCAAAGCTCAGTTCATTTTGACTCCACTCTCCTGTTTGTCAATGCTCCTTTTGTAGAGAGGCATTACCTTCCTAATCCACCTTTTTCGCCCCGTTCCTAACATCTTGCAGTATTGAGGCCCTGCCTCACCAAAGTCACTTCTGCTAATAAACTTTCATCACTATTTATCCCTAGAACTTTCCCTTTGAGTATTAAAGGGGACTACTTATCATAACTCTCAAGGGACCACGCTTCTGCTAAGATCTACACTGACAGAGGCCTAAAGCAAGGGTGCGTGCTAGCCCCATTACTATTGAACTTATACACGACGGACATGGAGAGGGCCTTGACTGGTGCAGCCCTGTCCACACCAAAGATCGGCAGATACGAAATATACTTCATGCAATATGCTGATGACCTGGTCCTTTTGGATCATACGAGAATGGGGCTGCAAAAGGCGTTGACGGCACTGGCCGCATACAACGACAAAAATAGGCTTGTAGCCAATCGATCTAAATCGAAAGTAATTATATTTGGGCATCACTCAAAGAAAAAATCTTTGAAATGGAGGCTAGGGGATCTTTTGCTGGAAAGCACACAGCGCTACATTTACCTGGGCATTTGTTTTCAGGAGTCGGGGCTCCCAAGTGCCCATCTTAAGTCTATCAAGACTAAAGGCAAATCCATCACCTATGCCATCTGTAAGCTGCAAGCCTCCCTTCACAGCCCGTCGACTACGGCCATTAACAGAGTGCTTAAAGCCAAGCTCATGCCGGCACTCAACTACGCCCTTCAGGCATTCCCGGGTAAACTGAGCCACGAACTGGAAAAAATTAACTGCAGGGCATACAAGAAACTTTTCCACCTCCCAAGATGCACCAGAAACACCCTTGTTCGCTTGGAGTTTTCCCTCAACCAGCAAAATCTGGAAGAGCTGGCCGCCTTAAGTAAATACTACTTTTTAACGACGGCGGCACAAGAGAACACTCTGAAGGCAGTCCTGAAATGTATTTTCAGGGAGCCAGGGAACCCTTGGTCGGCCTCCCTTGAAGTGGCTAAGGCTCATCTTAACCTTGCCAAGGACTCCTGGAATCCTGAATATGTTACATACTCCACAATCAAAAACGTGATTAAAAAACAAGTGCGCGCGCGGTTACGGGAACTGGATCTGGAGTCCCTGTGGCGACGAAAAGACCTGCATGAGACCCTGTGTTTCCCGCACATCCTGAACTCCCCCAAACAGCATCTCACGCAGGCAGTTGGAAGTGCAGCCCTTCACAAGATCCTGGCCTACAGACTACACCCATTTCCCCTAAAAGAACTTTATCCATGTGGCAAGCGAGCCCAGGTGCACAGGCATGCAGGCTCTGCAGCTACAAACGGGAGTCATTGGCACATCTTCTTTTCTGTTGCCCCGCCTTGCGGTTTCCCCGCACTCTTTATCTTAGGCCATTACTCAGACATTCTGGGTCAAGCTCTGCAAAGGATGGGATTTTTCATCTCTACACCCTGTCCAGAGTAATGCATTTGGCTGCCTTTGGGAAGTTTATCTTTAAAGCACGGGCAATGCTGATGACTGCTACTGGCCAGACCACAGAGCCCTCAGCCGGCCCATGAACCTTTTTTCCGGCTTCTTTGCATTTTTGGATTAACCATACAACTTGACTTTGAAATGTCCTTGATTTTAATTTTTTCTTTTTGTAACGTGATGACTTTTGTATTGCTGGTTTTTAGTAACCAACAATAAATATTCATTCATTCTTATCATAACTACAATATATGCCCCTAACGAACAACAGAAGTTCTTACGGTAAGTTCCTCCCCTCGTTATGACTTTCCAGGCGGAACCTATTGTTAGGAGGAGATTTCAGTCTTGTCATTGAACCAGTGCTAGACTGTTCAGCCCAACAGTTGAGTCATTTGAGGTCTGTATCCCAAGACTGGGTTAATTGTCTATCCGACATAGGTCTGGCAGATATTGGTGCATCTTGAATCTCTCTACCTGAGACTTTTCTGCGTCTTGACACACTTGCATGACACTAGATACATTTCTGAGCTCCTCTCGAGTCATGCCTGCCACTGCACAAGCACAGATAGGGGTCTCAAGTTTTTGGGATCATTCTGTTGTCCTGATTTTACTCACTATTCCCCACTTATAAGCCTCTGGTCACACCTGGACACTAAATGACCATCTCCTCCGTATCAACACTCCATCAGGATCACATAACTGTTTTGTGGGAGACCCTTGAAGTGGTGGTCCGGGGCTCATTTATAACCATAGCAGCTAGACTCAACAAAGACAAGCCAAATAAGAGTGAAAGTTGTAGGCTGATTTATACAAAGATGGGATTCCAGCATTTGGCTCTAACGAGGACATCGCTTATGCAATAAAATGCTTTTACAGTGAACTTAGTAGAGGAAGCAGACTTCTACCTCACCATTGCTCAAGTTGCGGGGCTCCTTCACCAACATCCTGCTCTGCTCGAAGCAGATGTCAGAGTGGGCGAAGTGATCATGGGGATAACCAGCCTCCAGCGGAGCATTGTCCCAGGCTTGGATCGGCTCACACAAGCCTACTGCAAAACCTTTTGCCCCCTGCTCATGTACCTGTAACAACTACTTCGGAGATACAGGGTAAAACACCATATTCAAGGCAATGATAGTTGTAATCTCTAAACCTGGGAATTCCCCTCATGGTGCTCTTCCCACACACCAATATGCCTCTTGAACATTGATGCTAAGTTCTTCACTGTCATTTTGGATAGACTCCTTAATCCATACATGCAGAGTCTGTTAAACAGGTTCATCCCGGAGAGGAACAGTAGTGATATCAAGCCTAGGTACTTTCGGAAACCAAACTAGAACACACTCGCGGACCAGGAACTTGCAGACATCTAGTATAGAACCCGCACTTCCGTGTTCAGTGCGGCTGATAGGTGATGCTGAAAATCATGCGTTACTGGTATTAAACTCAAGCTCGAATGTCAAAATAAAGACCTCCACTCCAAGAGGTTGCAGGCGCAACTGTGGAGGTTCATGCTATGGTTCCAAAGCTAATTTTTCTTGGGCTCGGAAACTACAAATGTATCTACTGTGTTCAAGCAAAGGCAAGGCAATTACCTTTAACCTCTGTGCTGCCACACAAGTCATCACTGCCAGGTGGTGGACCGATAAAACTCCAGAGCACACAGCCTGGCTTCAGAAAGTATGGGGCCTCCTTGGCATGGAAAAAATCTCAGCAACCTCGGAAAACAAACAAAATGTGTGTGTTAAGATATGGGGACCATGCATACCATTCCTGTCTCAAGAAGTCAAGGAACTCGCCTGTCTCACATATCTGCAGGTTTAGACATTCAGCCAAGAATGAATTGCATTGTTAAGCCAAGTCCAGTCCTTTTTAGGTCTCGCCTGAGCCAGCACATGCGCTCCTCTGCGAGACATTTAGGGCCCCATTGTGATAACGGGCGGATCGCCACCGCCCATATGTCCCTGGCCTGTCCCGCTGCTGGGGCGAGCTGCACGCAGAAGCTGTGAAGTGCATGCCCACTGCAGCGCTCAGGGGGGCTGCACTATGTATCAAGAAAGCTAGGAAAGCTGCCTTTGGACCCTTGTAGACGTGCCAGCAGAGTCCACTGTGGAAGCTTGGCATGTGAATGAGAAAGCGAATAAAAGGCCTGCTTTTGGCGAGAGTTATGTAGGTGTGTGTATAGGACTGGGACCAGGAGGTCTATCTCGGAGTCCTGTTGAACAAGGGATATTCACAGAGGAAATAGGCATTCAAGTTACAAAGCAGGCGACTGCTTTTGTAGCACTGGTACCACCTTGGTGAGTCCCCTCCATAGGGCATGGTGGCCTTAGTTTCAAGTCTATAGCAGTACAACAGAGACTGCTTAAATGTGTACCTTTTGTGCCTACAATGCTTAATTATAATCAGATCTTCTGATTTTATGGTATTTGTTTTTTCATTCACATTTCTGTCTATATGTATCTATAGTTACTTGTTTTGGATATCTTATCAGGATCTCTGTTTATTTTGGGTTTTGTGAATGAATGAAGCTGTAAAATTATATATTTCCACATTTGTTTAACTGATAAATGCCGACTCACACTTTGATGCCTGTCCTGTTTTAGCAAATTAAACAGCCAAATATCACATAAGACACCACAGGTAAATATTAGCATTATATTATAAATGTATCCTTGCATTTGCCATTATTTAAGGAAATCCCAATCTGCTCCACTGTTGGCCAGAGACTGATAAACAGCAGCCTGGAAAATTGCTCAAAAGAAGCACAGTTTTCTATATTTTTCAGTTTTTGTTAAAGATATTTTTATTGAAAGTACAAGAAGGAAGACGAAAGAAAGGAAGAAGAAAGATAGAAACACAGTAAATGCGACAAGAGCCCTCGCAGGAGCTCACTTTACATGGCAGAGGAGACTGAACATTGCTGAAGAATGGTCAATGCGGCCACCCTAGCCAGGATGGTTCTCAAAGTGCGCCAGCGAATAATGTTGCCCCAAGGGGGAGTCCATATGAAGGCATCTGCTCACAGTGGCGGCAGGCATGAGCCACCCAAGTCGGGGGCTCAGTTGATCAGTCTAATTTGCGCCTCCTCGTCTCTCCGCCGAAACAAAAACAATGCAGCAAGGTGAAACACAAAAACCCACCCCCCATAGATATAGAAGGATCAGAACACCCTCCCCCCAAAACTCCTTCAACCCTCCATCCCCCCCTCCCCCCAGTGGTGGCAGCTAAGTAACAGGCACACATCAAAACATCCTCTCACACCTGGAACAAATGGAGTGCAGCAAAGTGGGCGGGCAGACCGCCGACGGCAGACCCTGAGAAAGGAAGCGGACCAGGGGGCCCCATCGAAAAACGAAGTTTTTGAAATCTCCTCTGAAAACATCCGCCATACGCTCCATACTCGACAGTTTCCACAACCTTGCATACCAGAGGGAAAGTGCAGGGGCCTCCTTCTTTTTTCAGGCCGCCGCCAAGGTCAGCTTGGCCGCACCAATGCAGAGCCAAAGGATTTGTTTATCCACCTTGGTCTGATGCTCCAGGAGCGGATCACGGAGACCCAATAGAACAAAACCTATCGAGTCAGGTACCGGATAACCCAGCACATCTTTGATTTGGGACAGTATCTCCTCCCAGTAGGGGCGAATGACAGGGCAGTCCCACCGAATATGGTGAAAATCCCCCAAGAAGCCACATCCTCGTCAACATCTATCCGATGTGGAGGGAAAAATCTTTTCAACCGGGCTGGGTAACGATACCAGTCCAACATCGTTTTCATGTGGGCCTCCCTAAGGTCAATGGAATGATTAAATCTGTGCAAGTCACACCATAGGTGAGTCCACTCCTCGTCGGAGATATCCCGACCCAGGTGCTCTTCCCACAAACCTATATATCGAGGGCGAGGTGAGATAGCCGTAGCAAGCAGAAGGCCATAAAAGAATGAGATCACCCCTCTCATGGATGCTGTGCGGGTGATAAAGGATTCAAAATCTGTAAGAGGCCTTGTCGCTGCGTCCCGCACCTCAGGTGACAACGCCCAGTGTAGCATTTGGGCATGCCGGTAACGCTCGGACGGTAACACCGCATAGTCACGCATGCAATTATGGAAGGTGAGTGGCTCATACCCGTGAAACAGGTGCGTAAGCGCGTGACACCCTCCCGCCCTCCACACATCAAAGGGGCCCTCCACAAGCGCCGGCGGAAAGGCCAGGTTAAAAGTATAGGGGTGAAGGGGGACGGGAAGGAGGTCCACCTCTCATCGCTGGAAACCGAGTCCCAGACCTTCAGGGTAGTGCTCGTAGAGGTGCTAATATAGGCATTCCGAGGACGATCCCCCTTCGCCTTCCAGACCAGGTCCCATATCGACCTCCCCGCCACACTCCTATCCATATGCAACCAGTGCTTCTCCGATTCCATCTGGGTCCACTCCACCAGCACTCGGAGTTGCGCCGCCTTGTAATAAAGGTGCATATCCGGGAGGCCGACCCCACCCTTCTTCAAAGGCCGTCGCAGCGTGAGGAAGGAAAGTCTAGCGCGACCCCCCTGCCAAATGTAGTGTAGGATCATGGTCTTAATGCGCCTAAAAAAGCCCCCATCCAACGTAATAGGGAGCGCTTGAAACAGATACAGGAGCTTGGGGAGCATCGTCATTTTAATAGCATGGATTCGGCCCAGCCAAGAAAAGAACATGGGCTTCCACCGATTAAGCTTAGTCTGTATCTGGGTCAACAAAGGCGGGAAGTTGGCCGCATACAGAGTGGTGACGGACGAGGTCAGCCAGACACCTAGGTACTGTATAGAGGAGCTGGCCCACAACAGGGGCGTGAGCGGACGGATGCGGTCCACCTCAGCAGATGGTAGCGTGAGGTTAAGGATATAGGACTTGCTAGGATTGACCCTAAAACCCGCCACTGCCTCAAACTGAGAGAGTACCTCCTGTACCCGTGGAAGGGAGCTTCCCGGGTCCGCCAGTGACAGCAGAACATCATCAGCAAAGAGGGAAATTTTATGCTGCTCTCCTGAAAAGGGGAGACCACTGATGCCCGGGTCTTCCCGTACCCTAAGAGCTAGGGGTTCAATGCTGAGCGCAAAGAGAAGGGGAGATAAGGGACAGCCCTGCCGCGTACCCCGGGAGTGCGCAAAGATGGGTGAAACATGGCCGTTAACCATGACTCTTGATCGAGGACCGTGGTAGTTGGCCCGCAGCATAGCTATGAATTTGGTGGAGAAACCATAGGCCGCCAGCGTTCCAAAGAGAAAGTTCCAGTCTACCCGGTCGAACGCTTTTTCAGCGTCAAGGCCCACCAAGACCGCCGGGATCTTGAAGCGATTGGCCTTCTCAATCAAGTGAATCAGCCTTCTGGTGTTGTCGTGGGTCTGGCGACCCTTTATGAATCCCGACTGATCAGGATGAATGAGGGCAGGCATAAGGTCCTGGAGCCGTGCAGCCAAGATGGAGGAATATAATTTGGCATCTACATTCAGTAGAGCTATGGGCCGGTAGGACTCGCACTTCGAGGGGTCCTTCCCGGCTTTGGGGATAATCGAAATCATCGCCTCCGCCATGGAGCCCGTAGTCTGACCCGCCTCCCTCATGCCGTTAAAGAGTGTCACCAAAAAGTCGCCCAACTCAGAGGCAAAGGTCTGATAGAAGGGTGCCGTGAAGCCATCCGGGCCAGGCGCCTTAAGTGGCTTAAGGGACTTAATCGCGGCCAACACCTCCTCCCTAGTAAAGGGGGCCTCCAAAAGATCATTCCACTCCTTGGAAACCTGCGGAAGCGGATGAGCCCTCAGGTACTCCTCCTGATCCTCCAGCACCAGGCTATCCGCCGAGTACAGGGCGGCATAAAATTAGCCGAAGAGCTCCGCCTTGGCCGCGTCTTAATGCTCCAAGGCTATGTATTCTCTCTCGCGCTTATCGCGAAGCTGTCGAGCCAGATGTTTCCCTACTTTAGTGCCTTGTGCGTAAGAAAGACGCCGTAAGCGCAGGAGGGTATACTCTGCCCGGTTATTATAGTGGGCCCTGAGTTTACCCCGCACTGCCGCAAGCGGACGGAGCGTCCTTCGAGAAGGATTCTGCTTGTGCGCAGTTTCAAGTGTCGTCAGCTCCGCCTCCAGCGCCTCCCTTTCCTCAGGCCTAAGTTTGTTCAAGGCGGAGTTCAAAGCAATGCACGTGCCCCGTGTTGTCGCCTTAAAGGCGTCCCATTGGGTGAAAACCGAAGTGTCTCTTGCGCTTATCGCGAAGCTGTCGAGCCAGATGTTTCCCTACTTTATTGCCTTGTGCGTAACAAAGACGCCATAAGCGCAGGAGGGTATACTCTGCCCGGTTATTATAGTGGGCCCTGAGTTTACCCCGCACTGCCGCAAGCAGACGGAGCGTCCTTCGAGAAGGATTCTGCTTGTGCGCAGTTTCAAGTGTCGTCCGCTCCGCCTCCAGCGCCTCCCTTTCCTCACGCCTAAGTTTGTTCAAGGCCGAGTTCAAAGCAATGCACGTGCCCCGTGTCGTCGCCTTAAAGGCGTCCCATTGGGTGAAAACCGAAATGTCCCCTTCCTTGTTAAACTCAAAGAATTCACCAATGGTCGCCCTGAGTTTTGTGCATGACTCCTGATCTCGCGTAAGAGAGACAGGGAAGTACCATTTGCGGTGGGGGGACGGCCCCGGGGCCCAAGTCAGCCACACTGCCAGGAGGCTATGATCCGATACAGAGAGCGGGAATATCCTACTTTCCCTCAGGTCCCCCTGTAACAACTGGTTCAGAAAGATGTGATCAAGACGCGAATACGTGTGGTGAACATGGGAGAAGAATTTATAGTCTCTAGTGTGGGGGTTGAGGGCGCGCCAGCTATCAATGAGACCCAAGCTCTCCATAGCATCACGCGACTCGGAGGAAAAGAGGCCTGCCTCCGTCCGCTGCTGGTGCGAGCAATCAAGTTCTTTGTCCCAAACCAAATTGAAATCCCCCATTACCACCAAAGCACCCTCCCCAAAGTCCCCCATCTCCCGCAAGAAAGCCTCAAGGAACCCATTTTGGCCCGTGTTCGGCGCATAGAGAACCACCCACGTGCAGAGCTTGCCAAGGAGCATCCCCTTCACCATCAGCCATCTACCCTCCTTGTCGCTACGCACACCCATGGGTTGGAATTGTAGTGTAGAGCGGAACAAGAGTGCCACCCCCCGGTGCTTAGTGGCGGCCGAAGACCTGTAAATCAGTGGGTATTGCCTATTCTTGAGCCTGGTTTCGTCCCTACGAGCCAAATGGGTCTCTTACAGTCCCACCACATCCAGATGATGATCTATAATGTATTTCCACACCTTCTGATGCTTTTGGGGGGAATTAAGGCCTTTAACATTCCATGAACCTATTGTGACTGGCATCATTTAGACATTCCCCTCCCCCACCCCGCTCCACATAGTGCCCCCTGTAGTGCCATAAACAGCCCAAATACACCCATAGTCATACCAGATCCACCGCTACCACCACTGAGCCCATTCCAAATCAACACCCCCCCAACCCAAAGGAACCCCAAGACGCTATACAAAGAAAACAGCTCCAAAACCTTAAAGAGAAAAAAATAGACCAAAAGAAGAAGCAGCTGGACATGACCATAAGGGTCGGGGGTAGAAGACCCAGGTAATGCCCCCCTCGAGTTCAGGGTCGGGGTAACCCTCCAGTGGAGCAAGGTCCCTTAATGTACCTGAGGTGGTAGAGCCCCTCCGGCCCCACAGGCCGATGTTTGGGGAGCCTAGGCTGCCGAAGAGCTGTCTATCCGGCTCGAGTCAGTCACCAAAGCCACTGAGGCAAGGGCCTCTCCCCTCTCACTTTGGCTCGCCGATGGATTCGGGCCTTCCGCCATTCCAGTGCGGCCCACTCTGTGCCATGCCGGGGAGCGGGAACGGCGTCGTCTTCTTGGGGAAGCGCTGGCGCCAGCCGACGCGGCCTCTTCCTCCATGCCCAGAAGTTCCCTGGCAGCCGCCAGGGATCGTACTTGCACCAGTCTGTTCTGCCATCTAAAGATGAGCCGAAAGGGGTGGCCCCAGGAGTAGGACACCCCGTGCTCCCGCAGGAAAGCCGTGACCGGGCTGAAGTCCCGCCGCTTCTGTAACGTGGAGGCCGCCAAGTCCTGAAAAAGCTGGGGGTTGTGTCCCCGAAATTGGAAGTTGTTGGTATCCCTGGCCTTTCGTAGGATCCTCTCTTTCAATTGAAAGTCGTGGACACAAACTAAAATGTCCGGCGGCGGTGAACGCGCGCCACGTGGCAACCCAACTCGATGAACTCTGTCCATGCGGATCTCCGAGAAGGAGATCCGCCTCTGCTAGAATCTGCAGAAAAAGGGCCTCCACATACTCCCGCAAGTTTCCACCTTCTCCTTCCCAGGGCACCACTCGGATTCGAATGTTATTACGGCGGGATCGACTTTCCAAATCCTCGCAGTGGGCCTGAAGGTCTAAATTTTGCTCCCGAAGTCTGAGCATGTCCTGCTGTAACTGGTGGACGTCACCAGCAAGGCCTAGATCGTGGTCCTCCAGGGTCGCCACCCGCTCTCCGATGCCATCCACATCTCGGCGGACCTCGCGCAGATCGGAGGCCAGCTGTGACTTCAGCTCCGTGATGTCGTCCTTGATGGACGTAAAAAGTTCGATCAAGAAGGCCTTCATGACAGGGCCATCCCGTCCTCCTTCGGGGGTGACTTGCTGGAACCGGGGGGCGATGCAGACGGACCCTTCCCAGGACCGTCCTTCCCTGGCTTGTTCATGCGGTTCCTCGTCGTCATGACGGGGAGCCGCGGCTAGCCCCCGCGCGCTCCGCGATTGCCAGGAGCGTCCCGGGATATCAGGCCGCGCTCCCTCGCACCCCCCGGGACCCCCGCTCTGCCGTCACCGGGAGGCCGGAGCTATCAGGGGGCAGCGATCGCCGTGCACGCTCAATGTTCGTTGAATCGCCCCTGGGCTGTATGGGGTAGGGTCGGATCAGCACAGCTTCTCCTCTCGTCCCTCTGCGCTGTCCAGCAGCCGCCAGACAGGTCGGCGCCTCCCGCCACCTCGTCCAGACGACGTTAGCCGAAATGATCCACAGGGGGGTAGATTAAGCTCGGGACGGTCCCAGTCAGGGCGTCCTGTATTGCGATTGTTCTTCTCCGCAGGTCGCGGTGGCCCAGGGTCCTCCGGGTAATAGCAGCCGAAGATCTCCGGGTGATGCAGTGTAGGCCGTACCAACCTCGTGCGTCGCCGCCTCGTCACCTCGGCTAAGTCTGCCGTTCTTGGTCGTAGCTCGACGGGGAAAGGCTCAAAAGCAATCAGGGCACCTCAGCAACCCCAATAAAGTCGATTCCGGAGCAGAGATCGCCCCAGGACAGCTATACAAGGCGATGAAGGGCTCGAGGCGCCGGAGGAGCTCGCAGGCACGTCTTACTCATTCGCCATCTTGGCCACGCCCCCCCTATTTTTCAGTTTTTAAAATAACAGGAAACACACTGTTTTCTGTCTGTATATGGCTGTAAAAATTTGTAAAAATGGAAAACTGGGATCTACTATTACCAAACAAAGATACTCTATTTTGAGGTTTTTTTCCTGTGATCTCCGAATTAAAGACATGTTCTTTAACTCAAGGAGATCCAAAATTGCCTTTGACTTGTCCTTCAAGTAAGGGCCGGGGGTAAATGATTTTGCATTTTTTTAGCAACTGGTGTGATTTTTTTTATTTTTACCAGCCATTTGTAACTCACACGTTTTGTGCTTTTTGTTACAAGTTTATTCTTTTTTTAAGTTGGAGTGGTGGCTTGTGAAACAAGCATTGGCATAGCCAATAGGTCTCGCTTTTGGGACCTTATAAGTGTTTAGCCATGCAACAGTTGATGTTGTTGCACCAAGGCTATTGTGCTGCATAATTAAATACTTATAAGGTTCCAAAAGCTAGACCTATTGGCTATGCCAATGCTTGTTTTAAATGTCAGTCTTCCCAGTGACAGCCAATGTAGCCCAGTTGACAGTTGGGCACAAATAGCCTAGTGGGATGATGACGTTTCTGTTGCTGGGATTTTTTACATAGTGGGGTAGCCTGCCCTACGCATAACCCTCCCCCTTTTGCAGCTGGGTTTGGGCCCTACCATGGCTGAGTTAGAAGAAGAAATACGGCAAGCCATCAAGCATGTGAGAAATGAGATGGCAGCAGGACCTGACAACATTCCTGCAGAAGCACTGAAGGCATACATTAAAACATCAGTAGACATGCTCTAACCCTTGTTTGAAAGAATCTGCGAAGAGGAAAAGGTGCCATCAGACTGGAAGGAGGGATATTTGATCAAGATCCCCAAGAAAGGTGACCTGAGTAACTGCACAAACTACATAGGTAACTCTTCCATCAACTCCAGGCAAAGTGTTCCAAAGAGTCATCCTGAACAGAATGAAGGGACACGTCAAAGCTCAGTTGCAAGACCAGATAGCTGCCTTCCGTATAGATAGATCCTGCATAGACAGATCGCAACACTAAATAACATCTTCGAGCAGTCAGTAGAATGGAACACCACTTTCTATGTCAAGTTCATTGACTATGAGAATGCATTTGAAAACTCCTCCACCACTACGATGTGCCAGATAAACTGATAAGAATCATCAGAAACTTTAACAAAGGAATGACCTGCAAGATAGTTCATGGAGGATAACTCAAGGAATCCTTCCAAGTTCGGACCAGAGTCCACCAGGGATGTTTCCTCTCGCCTTTTCCCGGCTTGCCAGCCATAGACTGGATCATGAAGACATCCACAGCACAGAGAAGAGATGGGTTCCAATGGACACCTTAAACGCAGCTTAACTACCTGGACTTTGCAGTCGACCTGGCCCTTCACTCCCATACCCATCTGCTGATGCAAGAGAAGAGCGACAATTTAGAAGCCACATCAGCAACCTAGCCATCAACATCCACAGTGGAAAAACCAAGATCCTGAAGACTAACCAGGCCAGCACAACTGCAGTCACTCTTGTAGGCGATGCACTGGAAGATGTTGAGATCATCACCTACCTGGGCAGTGTCATAGCAAGAAGGGAGGCGCAGACACCAAAGTCAAGGCAAAAATAGGCAAAGCAGGGGTTGCCTTCAGTCAGCTAAAGATCTGGAGCTCCAATGACCTAACTCTGCAAACCAAGATCACGCTTTTTACCACCAACTTAATAACTGCCCTTCTGTATGGAGCAGAAACTTAGAGATGAACAATGACCATCACCAACAAAGTCCAGACCTTCACCAACACCTGACTGAGGAAAATCCTCCAAATCCGCTGGCCAAACACCATCAGCAACAACGATCTGTGGCAGCAGACTTTGCAACTTCCTGCTCATGAAGAAATCATAAAAAGATGCTTGAGCTGAATACGTTACAACCTTAGCAAGCCTGGCAAGCCCTCACCTGGAACCTTCAAGGAAAAAGGAAAAGAGGAAGGCCAAGAAATACCTGGCCTCCAGGCAGACTGCAAGGAGATGGGTTACACCTGGAGTCATATTGAAAGAAATGCCCAGGGCCAAGATGGCTGGAGAGTCCTGGTTGATGTCCTATACCCCAGGAGGGGTAGTAGGCATAAGTAAGTAAGTAACCCAGTGGGATACTTACATAATCCTATTTATTTGAAGCTCTCAGTGGGTGATTTTCATGTGCCCCCTGACCCCCGGTTAATCTCGTTTCTCTCCCTCCTCCCTGAATTACCTACACAGCCTGATCTTCCTACCCTCCCGCCTGGCCCTCCATACCACATCTTCCATTCGCACCAGCCTGTGGTTGATGGTAAGTGTAGGTTCACTGGTTAGAGGCGGCATACCCGGAAGCAGAGGTCGGCCTGGGACCAGGGTTCGATTCCCGACGCGGCAGGGTCTTACGCCATGGTCAGCGGACTCGATAATTCTCCCCTCGGTGCCTACTCCGACCATGGGTCCCACTCAGCAACTCTGGGCAATAGCTTGCTTAATCTCTACTAATGGCCCCATCAGCGCCGGGGATCCTTGTCTTCACCTTGGAGATGCCCAGGAGGGACCATCTCACAGGGAAAGCCAGGATGGGCTCCCCAGCGGTATACACCGCCGGGACGCCCCTTTGCTGGGGCAGCTGTTCGCTTTACAAGTATCGACTTTTAAAATTTTTCAATAATTAGATTTGAAACATAAAGGAAAATACTGCCTGCAGCACGTCCTGATTTCATTTTGTGCGATGTTAGGGTGACAATTCTGTTAGTATACAATACTTTGCCTGTGTTTATACTTTATTGTCCTACTTCACAATGCACTGACTCTTAATTTTGTTCACTTTTATGTTTACACTGCGGTGCTTGGGCCTGCGGTGCATTGTTTTTTTTATTTTTGTTTTCATTTGATGTTGGCGGTGGAGCAGAGACGTGTGCTGTGGCCTCCCTGCTCAGTTTAGAAGCTTTTGTACTGCGAGACATTACACTTGACTGTCGCCCACTTAGCCACAGGTCTACTAATTGAATCAGCTGCATTGTAGCAATAACCGGGTGTGGTAATACTACGTTTTATTTGTATTTAATGGTCGGAAAGATAGTGATAACTTTGTCCTGTACCACTTCATGAGTTGCACGCTTAATTTCATTTAGAAGTGCTTGATTTAACAAAAGTCCCCAAATTATTGGTTTGTTACAAGGGCGCAGGTGCCTTCATGATTTCTGCGCACTTGCAACTACACTGTAAAATGTTCTAGCCTACACAATGTGTAAATCAAGTGGTAGGTATTGTTGCTTGCGCAGATTTTGGTAGATGCTGCATTGCATTTACCCTTTTCATATGTTTTGCAGCCAGTGCTGAATATGTAAATACCGACCCAGATGGTTTAATGTGCAAACTCGAGCCTTCCAATTAAGCAGAACTAAAATTTCCGAGTTCAGATGATTCACAGCTGCCGAGGGTACAGCAGGGGAGACCCTTTTAAGCGACGACAAGCCTTCTGACTGGTGGAAACTGTCCTGTGCTTGTACGGAGGCCTCTAAAGTTTCTGTGATTCACGCCATTGTGCAAGGACAAGCTTTGAAAATATCGACCAAACCAAGTTATTTAGGTGAACCACCCCACAGACCAGGCCTTGTTTTTGAAAGCGACAGGGCACCATGAAACGAGTCAATCGGAATATTTATGAAATATTTACTTTTTTGTGTTGAACATTTCAAGTTTCCAGAATAATTGACTTGATAAATGTTACAATAAATGTACTGCCCTTTTATACTTGTGCATCTTGTTCTCTAGTGGCCCTGCCCTGCTGAGCTAATCTGTCTTGTCTGCTGATGGCCTCTTGCTTTGATTGACATTTGCTCAGCCCCCTCCCTCCTTGTAGACAAAACACAGTTGTGGTATACAGGACAGAAGATGGATGTGTCACGTTGCATTCAACATTGGTGAACATGTGATTTGCACATAGATGGCAAAGCACGCCAAATGTTAAACTTAGTTCAACAAATGAGATTTTTTGTGATGGGATTTATTTAAATAGGGCATTTTATCAAGGGAGAAGCTCTGTGGTCGCATTGTTGGTGGTGTCAATTTGTAATTTTTTTAATCGGTTTGTAATTTTTTTTCCCATCTTCTTAGTTTGATGCCCTGGATCCAGTTAGATGATGACGTACTATACCTTTCTCAGGCCGAAGATATCCGGTCTTACCAGCTACGTGCTGATAGTAATGGCTTTCACCGCCGGCCCTTATCGGTGTTTTCAGGTCACAGAGAAGACGTGTGCCGATTTGTTATTGCCAACTCTCATATCATCAGTGGAGGAGGGTAAGCATAGCTTGGTAACTTTGACAACTGCTTGAGCATGTATCCAACACACTTGTGCACTTTACATTGAAAAGGAAGAATTTTTTAATTTGTCTGTAACATTGGACCCCATAGATGGATTTGCACCAAAATTGGCAAAGAAGGTTACTGTGATGCTTTCCACCTTATGAAGGGAAGAGCACAAGCCCATGAAAATAAGACACAGCCCGAATGTATGGAACCCACCATTGTGGTTTTACGTCTGCCCACTGATGTGAGCCTCCATGCAAAAAAAGTTTCTTATTAATAATTTATTATTTAGTGGATTCTATGCGAGGAAGGTGAAAGCACCATAAACATTCAGAAACTATTGCACCATGACCGTCCCCTCTACTCAGTATCTTAAGCGATACAATTAATGGGTTATGTACTTCTCTTTATCTAATCTAGACCCCAGGACATTTCCCCGGGTTAACATAGCTACAGTTCTTAGAGTTCACCTGTGGGAATGTTCTCCCCGAGTTCAAGACGTCGTTTCATTCACAAGTGCGGTAACAGTTTAACTTTGCTTTTGAAGGGGATTAGTGTCTCATCTTCAAGGCTGCCATCAGGAAACAGGAGATGTCAGACATGATGACTATCATTCCAGATTTAAGTCCCTTAAAGCCTAGGTTTTTGAGCACCATTCCTTCTTAATTGTCCTCAGTCTGTAGTTTGAGCCTCATCATCTGAACTGACATCATCTTGCCAGGAAGTTTGACTATTAGGAGCTCAATAATGTTTTATCTGTTTTCTCTTCTATCAGCTAAACAGCACCATGTTCTTGGTTCCATTCTCCCAACTCTATCCTGGAAAGCTGGATAGTGGCTAATATCATTTTCTTTGTTCTAGATTGGAAAGCAATGAGCGAGTATGCTGTGCAAATAGTTTGTTAATATGAGCACATCTGTGACTACGTTTTCATTGAGGGGGATGGAGGGAATACAGGGGTGTTAGACTTGGTTTTAACCCACCTGTCAGAAATGGACACACAACTGCACATCAGCAGCGTACTATGTGTCCATGTATGAGAAAAGTACCTTGTGCCAATATATGAGGATAGTCCCTGCTTTCCCACCCTCCTCCTGCTGTACATGAAGTTCAATGAAAAAATGGGTGGTACTGGAGGTATCGTGAAATAGTGCAGTAGTCCTCATCTGATGCATTGTTGTGCCCCTTTTTCTACTGCCGTACCTGTGTCCCAATATTCATACTGTAAAAAGGCGTTGCTGCAGTTTTGTTTGCACATATTTTGACCTGCTGCTCTGACCAATTTTCAGCGTCACGTTAACAAATGCAAGTTCCCACAGCCATGATATAATTCTTATTTTATGCAGTAGTTGTTGGTGCATTGGTTGCTGATGCTTGACTCTGGTATCTTCAACAGAGATGGAAAGATTGCCCTTCATAAGATCCACAGCACCATCCGTTTACAGTTCACAGCGCATGAGCAGGATGTGAATTGCATTGACTGCCAGGGAGGCGTCATTGTGAGCGGCTCAAGGGACCGTACAGCTAAGGTGAATTTGTACTGTTGTTTCATTGAGTCTTGGAGGGGACTATTGTGTTAAAAGTGAATGTATATTTACTCTGCTGTTGGAAGGAACATAAAACTAATGGTCTCAATTTAGCAAAGTTGCTTTACTTCCAAATCACTATTTTGATAACACTATGTGAAGCTGGTTCTGATGATCAATAGTGAATGCCTAAAGCAAAGGATAATCATAAGAGGAATGCCTAAAGCAAAGGATAATCATAAGAGAAATGCACTGTCCTGGTTTTTAATATTGCGCTTAAATAATACACAATTCTGAAATTAATAGAAATAATTCCACATTATCGGTGTGTGTGGTAAATACAGGTTGATGTAAAAGAGTACAGATACAAAACCAATAAGCTCTTTGCTTAGAGTCCCCAACATTTTATCATCTTCCTTGAAAACAAAGGGAAAACAACATCTTACACTAAAAACAAGCCTTGACAGACCTAGTTTTAAGTTTAAGGTTATTTTGTTTTGAGAGTTGAGGGATATGAAGGTGTGTTGAGAGAGAGAGAGAGAGAGAGAGAGAGAGAGAGAGAAAGATAGATGGAGTATTACTAACTAGTTGAACCGCCTCTTGACGCTGATCTCTTCTCAACACATACTGAAACTATTCTACCTTGGATTATAGATATGGCTTTAGGATTTGAATCAGAGTTATATAATTTCCCCAAAAATGTAATTCCTGTGTTAGGTTGTTGAATGTGATAGGAGTCATTTCCTTCTGTTGAGCATCATGTGTGTTTCTTGGAATCAAAGGTTGGATGATCTCAGAGCTTTTACTGGTGGGTAGATTGACATTTAGTCAGTAGGAGGCATTTGTCTGGATATATTTATGGGCCAGGCATAAGGTCTGAAATTTTATTTAGCTAGTGACTAAAAGTCAGTGTAACACTTGACTGTGGGTCGAGACATGGTCTCCCTTTCTGCGGCCACTAATCTTTGGCCATGAAAATGTGTGCATATGATATATTGACCAGAACACAAAATGTGTGGTTATTTATTACAAGTCTGTGTATGTGTTAATTACTTAATGTATGGTTATATAATGTTTTCTTGATGATTATAGTGTAAGGAATTGGGATGCACTTCAAACTAATGTAATATTGATGACAATGACGCACTGATTGCTAATGTCTGTCTTTGATAAGAGTGCAAAATATAAACACCTGTGCCTCCATTGACTGGGGCACAGCATATATTCTTGTATGTGTTTGTCCACCATCCAATGATGAAGGCACTTTGTGTGTGTCTTAACTAACCGTGAATTAATGTGTGTGTGACTGTCTTACTGCGTGTACAGAAGAGCATATATGTGTTCATTGACCTGTTTTGCAAATATGGTTGAACACATCTCCAATGTTACATTTATGGTAAAAATGTGCATCCGTGTGCCCCAGACTAGTTGGCGAAGTCATTTGTATGCAAACAACTGGATAGCAGGAGGGGTGAATAGAAGCAGACTTCAAGATAAAAGGTTTGTGCTAGAGTGGTGCTACAGGTGTGTGTTGTAGTTGCTCTTCTCTTTATAATCTACATTTGTTTATCTTGATGGTGCTGTTAGGGCTGTTTTCTCAAACCTTCCTAAGATGGCCCGGAATTTGCTTGTTTTTTATGCTACACAGATAATTGTGCAAAAAAGGAGTTAGGTCCTATGGGGCTGAGGGAGGGCTGGACCATTTAAACAATGAACATACACAGAAGATGCCCCCTTCTCACACTACATATAGTATGATTTAGCACAAAGACCAAATAAACGAATTCATTGAATCTGGTCTGGTACATTTATTTATACCTTTTGCTTGTATTTTGATAGAAACTAAATTGCTTCTAGAGTTCTTAAAGGACAGAACCAGGGATACACAATTCGATCTTATTCAGTTAGTAAAAAAATCTCGAAATGTTTTTTACTAACTGAATAAGATCGAATTGAGGTGAGAGTATTGGAGTGCAGGTTTGTTTTAGGGAATGTGGATGGTAACTGGTCGGAGAAATTGGCAGAGTTCAGAAGGAAGTTTTGTGTGGCAGCACATGAGGATAGTTAAGGTTGTGAGGAAGAGTGATATTTTAGAGACTGGTTTAGCATGCTGTGGGGTGGGAGAAGAAATAAGAGATGATCTAAGTAAGGATAGGTGGTGGGAGTAATGGGGAGTAGAATTGGGAGGGAGAATGGTAGTATTGTAGTAGTGAGTTGTAAGTGCTGAGAAAGGAAGTGGTGTGGCCCGTAGAGATCAGTTAGCTGCAATAGAGGGGGAGAAGAGTGAGTATGGATGTGTGGAGGTGGATGAAAGAGTAGGGAAAATGATAGGGAGATAGGAATGGTGTGATTATGCATACATGTTTGTTTCAAATTGGGATGAATAGAAATCTAGAATGACGTTTTATAGTTTATTGAAGGCGTTTACTGGTTATGTGACTGGAAAAGAGTATTATAATTTACCCCCTACCAGGCTGAAACAGTCAGCACTCTTAGACTGTTATCCTTTAGCATGCTCTCCTAAAATTCCCCTTTAAATAGCAGGCAAACCCCTACTGGTCATGTGGCCAGGACCAATGGGAACCCTAAGCCCTAGGACCAATGAAAACCCTAACCACTGAGAGAACTAGCCATAATACTCTTGTATCGTGTGGCCAATGGAAACCCTAACCCTGGGGTTCATGTGACCTTAACTTGAGGCCTGCTTCAGTGAGAGGGGAGAAGAAGCCCTGATCAGGTGACTGTGGACTGACACCAGTCCCTTAGCCTATGATGGTGTTAAAAGGGGAGAAGCTCCTGAGGGGTTGCCCTGTTCCTTTGGCACAGGCAGTCCCTATACACTTTCAGCTGCTAGATGGTCGGTCCTTCAGGTGGATCAACCTACAAACGTTAGGCGCTGTCACACATTTTAAAATCCTTCTAAACACCAAAACCACTTGCTAAGTGAAGTCAACCCAATTGAGCAGATGCAAACAAATAAGAGAGACTATACACTGTTCAACAAATTCCTTTAACATTTTGGGAACGTTTTTCTTTTTTTTAACAGAGAACCCCAACAGATATCTGAACAGACCAGCACAAATGGAGTAGACTTGTACTTAACCCTTTTCCAGTATGTTTTCTTCCTAAGCAGGCCTATGCTCATCAGGCAAGTGTGCACCAGTTAAGGAGCTTTAACTCACCCCATAAGGTGGATTACTTTAGTAAACATAAGGATTGTGAGGATCTTTACGAACAATGGATAAAAAAGGATGAACACCTTGCCCTTACCTGTACTGTTATATACCAGTGTTCTTGTATTGGCCTCCGCCATACCTTCTCAGCCTGTCCAGTGACCCTCCATGGATTAATGCCTAGTGATTATCCTATGTTAAAACTTAGACTGATAAATTAATAGATGACTTGAATAAGGATCCAGGTCCTTAGAAACGTTTGATTCTGTGAGCAAGGAATTGTTTGCGTGTTGTCCTTTCTGATGCCCGTTAATAATTTGAAGGGTGGGAAGGTGGGGGGGACCTTTGTTGACCGTAGGCCTCAGGAATACTTAATTACTGATATTTTTCATTGTGCCTTTCACAAGAACCTGATTTGATCAGTCTTAACCATTAAGGCATCGACTGATATTAACAACTAGCTCCTGCTATTAAACCGGATGCTCACTCCGACGCGCAGTGGATGCGCGCAGCGGACGCGCGCAGCGGACGCGCCAAAGGCGAGCCCGTCTGAACCTGTCAGCGCCCTTCCGTCACCAGGAACCCTGCCCTTTTTATCCCAGCTCCTGATGCAAGTACTAAAATAGTCTACACTAGGAGTGACCTACTAATGCTAAGAGGGCATTTACAACCTGGGTACAACCTACACAGACGTGGGGGGGGGGCGGATCCTAGCTATGTGGAGGGCCCTTTTACTTGCAGAACATGCAGATTAAAGAGCATGGACATTGACCCTGAATAATCTAAGATGGGTCATGCTGCTATATCTATTAAGAGCACCTGTGCCCCTAAGGAGACAGGAAGGAAGTCTAAAAAACAGTGCATCTCCCACACAAGAGTGGAAAGGCTTTCTCAGCAATATTAGCTCATTGCTGAAACATGCAATAGAAATATGGGATTTGCTTGACTCCGAGAAACAAGATTTAGGTTTCCTGACCGAGACCTGGTTAAAACCTAGCTCCACCCCTGCAATTTCTATGGCACTCCCTGAAGGCTATAAGATTCAAAGGCTTGACAGACAACACAAAGTGGGAGGAGGGATAGCAATTGTCTATAGAGACTGGGCCACAGTTACCATCCTGGAGCAATGAATCAACAAATAAATGTAAATCCTAGTTTTCGGGTTAGATCTCACTTCTCAGCTGAGCTGGAAGGGAGCTTTTGTCTATCGTCCCCCAGGTCCTATCGCGGATTTTTCAATTCAACTGGTGGAACTCATAGTACCTCATGCTATATCTACTAAAAATGTTCTCCTGCTCGGAGACTTTAATGTGCACAGTGAATGCGCAGAGAATGTGGAAGTAGTGGCTTCCTTGCTGACCTCGCAGCATTGGATATAACCAAGATTAATGATGATCCTACCCATTTTGCTGGCCACACTTTGCATATTGTCCTTACCAATTCATCCCATATTACCTGTGAACATTCTCGACCAGTTAGCTGGTCAGACCATGCACTCATTGATTTCAGGATTCAGGGACCTAGAGGCCAGGAAAAGGCAGGCTCTAACTCTAAATTTCTATTCAGACAGTGGCACAAAATTACCCCTGAAGTTTTTACAGCCACCTTCCCAGCATCATGGGATGGGGAACACCAAAAGATAGAGGAGGGGTTTGCTTGCTTTAATGCTTTAGAAAAAGCTTCTATCGACCAACTTGCACCTCTGAAAACCTCAATGGGTATGCCAAGACTAGTCCAAGTAGCTTGGTTTACTACTGAATTACGAATAGAGAAAGGACATTGCAAAAATCTTGAAAGGCAGTGGAGACGGACCCACGATACAAGAGACAAAGAAAAATATAGGACTCTCCTTGCCCAATACCATAAAAAAATCAAAATAGCCCGGAAGACGTTCATTGCTCAGCAGCTTATCCAGGCAGGGAATGCCCCAAAAGCACTATACCATATTCTTAAAGCCTTCACGAACACCAAAGCGTGTGATCTGGAAGAATCCCCCTCCCAAGCCTTATGTGACACTATTGGGGAATACTTTGAGCAGAAAATTGGCGTTATCTATAACAAGATCGCTACAGCTGGTAACACAAGACCTACTACAATATCCGACCACTATCCTGATATAAGGGGGGACACTTCTGATGAGTTTTCCTCCCCTGACCTCTGAAGAGGTAGAAACCTTACTACACACTGTTAAATCAGGTTCCTCTTTAGATGTTGTACCAGCCAAAGTATTGGCGAGCCTAGCAAAACAACTGTCTGCTCCAATCTGCTCTCTCCTGAATGCGTCATTAAGGGAAGGTAATTTACCATCTGAATGGAAGGCAGCACAGGTCATCCCACTACGCAAAAATACCAAGGCTTCTTTAAAAGATCTGTCAAATCTATGACCTATATCCCTCCTACTGCTCCTGAAAAAAATTCTGGAAAAGCATACCAACAAGCATTTAGCAGCCCATGTTGAAGCGTCAGACTGTCTGGATGTGTCACAATCAGGCTTTAGGCCAAAACACAGGACGGAGATAGCCCTAGTGGCAGTCTCTGACAACATCAGGCTAGCAGTAGATAGAGGACAATCCACTCTACTGGTACTATTAGATCTCTCAGCGGTGTTCGACACGGTCGACCACCAAATTCTGCTCAGGAGATTAGAGGAATCTCGGATAAAAGGAGAGGCCTTGCGGTGGATGAATAGCTTCCTTTCTGACTGTTCCCAGACAGTTAATCTGGGACCTTACAGGTCTAAGCCCAAGAAGTTGACCAAGGGAGTTCCGCAGGGATCCTGCCTATGCCCTACCTTATTCAATATCTATATAGCTCCCTTGGTCAATCTCATGAGGGCATATGGATATGTACCAATATTCTACGCGAATGACACCCAGCTTACCTTCTCCTTTGACAAGTCCTCCACAACAGCCCAAACCAACTTCTCTGCCGGCATGCTAGGAATATCTCAGTGGATGTGTACCAACTATCTCCAATTAAATGCCGGGAAAACAGAGATTCTGTAGTAGGGGATCTCTGTAATAGTCATAATCTAGTGAATAGTCCCGCTCATGTGCGTGGACCCCGGAGCAATCAAAAATAATCTCTTAAGTGTGTCGAAAAAAAATGCAGAACTGCACAGACACTTAAGAGAGATTTTAAAGACATGTAATGCAGCCTATAAACAGGCTACACTGTCCAGTACTTCAACTAGAAATTCCACCAAAAATCCACAAACAGCAAAGCCTGTCCAGATTTCCCTTCCCTTCAGCAAAAATCCTCTGGAATGATAGAGAGGAAGACATGGACAGACAAGCCCCATAGGCTGCCATTATGTGGCTCAAAACAGGATACTGTGCCTTTAAGAGAACTTTCCAGAACTTCACAGTATCCCAGAATGCACTGCAGGTCCCTTTTTACTTTCAGTTCTTTTTTCCGGCTCCTGCAAGCAGGACCCTGGAGCATTGAGCTCTCCCTTTTTAAGGGTTTTTAGTGATTTTTCACTGCTTTTTCTCAAGTTAAGTGCTTTATTGTACTTTGGTGCCTTTCTCCTTGGTTCTTGCACTCTATTTTTTTGTGGAATATGCCTGCTTTATTCGATAAATGCCCGGAGTGCTCCAGGAAGAAGGCCAAATCGGATCCCCATGAGGTCTGTATCCTCTGCCTTCCCTCTTCACATATCCATGAGGAGTGTGTGATATGTCAGGGCTTCTCTGGCAGGACCCTGAAGGACAGGAAGAAGATCAGACTTCAGGGCCTCGAGGAAAGAAGATTGAAGGCACAAGGTGGGTCTAGAGGGGCTTCTTCTGCCCATGCTGAGGCCTCTGGGGGGGCTCCCCAGGGGGAGGAAGGCCAGCAAACGCCACCATTCTCAGCCTGGGTCCATTGCGCCCACTAAGGCGTCGAGAGGGATGACTGCGATCTGCTCCACGTCGTCGGAGACTAAACGACGTCGACGCTCGGCGTCGAGGGATGTTCTTAGACCTCCGAAGTCCCCGGTGACTGCTTCTTCGTCTTCCTCGTCGGCGTCCAGCTTTCGACGTCGACAAACCCGGCGTCGGCGCTCGCCGTCGTGGCGACACCGGACGTTGAGGGAGTCCTCGTCGTCGAGGTCACCGTCATGGCACGGGTCGCCGTCGAAGCACGGGTCGACGTCGAAGCCCAGGTCGCTGTCGAAATCCAGATCACCGTCGAGGCATGGAAGATCGCCGTCGAGGCGCAAACGGTCGCCGTCGAGGCGCCGGAGGACGCCGTCGAGGCGTCGTCGTCAAACGCCGTAGAGGCGCCGACGATCGCCGTCAAGGCACAGAAGGTCGCCGTCAAGGCAAGGAAGATCGCAGTCGAGGCGAAAGCGTTCGTCGCTGAAGAAGAGGCGCTCAACGTCAGGAGGCCGGCGCTTGCCGTATGGTCGCCGTTCCTCGACGTCAAAGAGAGGCGGAACGAGGCCTGACGCTGTGGGAAGTTCGACAACGTCCCAGGCTGGTAAAGGTGGGGGTTCACCGAGCTCGGTGTACTCCGAGGTGTATACCCCGTCGGGGGAGGTGACTCCCCCTCCTCCGTTACCGAGGGGCCTCCCCCCGAGGAATCCTACTCCTCCTCCGTTGCCTCCACCGCATCCTGGACCAGGGTTGCCTGTGAAGCCGCCTCCAGTTCCACCGAGGTCGACTTCGCTGCCTGTTCTTCCTACACCTCCCAAGGGTACGCCAAAACCAAAGGCTCCGTCCAAGCCCAAGTCACCGGCTCCGGTGGACCCGATTGACCGCCCTCGGCCGAGGAGGTCACGTTCACGCTCCGGACGGAGAGGAAGATCAAGGAGTCGTCATAGATCCTCCACTAGATCACGGCGTCGCCATAGGAGGCGGGGGTCGAGGTCCCGAACGGATTCTTCCAGGACCCGTTCCAGACCTTGTCGGACTCCCCAGAGACCAGGGTTTCTCCAGTGGATGACATTGCCACGTTTCAGGAGGTCCTCCTGAGGGGGGCTGCGAAGTTGGGTATCGATGTGACAGCTCCTACACCTTCAACATCAGGGATATTCGAGACACTCCACAAGAGGCATCTGTCTCGCCCTTTGCTTCCGCTAGTACCTGGATTGAAGGAACCCGCAGAGGAGCTGTTCCTCACACCGGCTGTGGTGAAGGCCGCTCCATCCCGACTTCTAAAGAAGTACAGGGCCCGGATTCGGACCCGGCCTTTCTGAGAGTTGATCCGGTACCGGATTCGGTGATAGTGACGGCGGCCAGGAAGCTACACTCTACCTCCCCGTCCTCCACTGTGCCTCCAGATAAGGAGAGTCAATGGATCGACTCAGCTGGACGGAAGGCGTGTGGGACCGCATCCACAGCCATGAAGGCGTCCAGTGATACAGCTCTGCTGGGACGTTATGACCGGGCTCTGTGGGACTCCCTGCAACAGTTCGTGGAACTCCTACCGAGGGACAAGAGGGAGGACTTCCAGGAGATCCTCAAGGAAGGGATGCTGGTGTCCAATCAGGTCATCAGCGCAGCGGTGGATGTCTCCTTGTTGGTTGCCCATGGTTACTGCCATGGAATCAATCAGCGACGACATGCCTGGCTCTAGCTCACGTCACTCAAGCCGGAGGCCCAGCAGCGGGTGGCCAACCTGCCGTTTTCCGGAGATACTTTGTTCGGAAAACACGCAGATGATGAGATGGCCCGCATGAAGGCGGAGGCGGAGACCCTTACGGCTGTGGGCTTGGAGAAGCCCAAAGAGAAGAAATCCTTCAGGCCTTTCCAGAGACGCTACGGCGGACAAGGAAGAGGTCGGGGGCAGTCTTGGGGACAGCAGCAGCAGCAACAGCAGCAGTTCCGGAGACTCTTCCAGAAACGACAGAAGGGTAGAGGGGGACAGCAGTCCTCTACCGCGAACAAGGGCCCAGCCGGGTCTCGACCCTGAGCGGTTACTTCCCCTTCATCCGTTACCCGCTCCGGTGGGGGGAAGCGTTCAATTTTTTCTGGCAGAGTGGAGAAAAATTACTCAGGACAAGTGGGTGCTGAATATTGTTTGCAATGGATACAGTCTTCGGTTCATCAGCCCTCCTCCAGCTATCCCTCCGGTCAGCTCGCAGTATCAACTGCGCGAGCTCCAGGCGGAGGCCGATATCCTGTTAAGAAAAAGGGCGATAGAAGACGTACCTCTGTCTCAAAGAGGAAGAGGTCTGTACTCCCGGTTCTTCCTGGTTCGCAAGAAGGACAAGAACGAGTTCAGGCCCGTTCTGGACTTGCGGCAGGCAAACAAGTGGATTCGCAGAGAAAAGTTTTGCATGCTGTCGTTGCATCAGATTTTTCCTCAGTTGCAACAGGGGGACTGGCTTTGTGCCATAGACCTACAGGATGCGTACTTCCACGTGCCCATCGCGTACAAACACAGGAAGTTTCTGTGATTTCAAGTCGGCACCAACCATTATCAGTACACAGTGCTGCCATTCGGGCTGAAGTCTGCGCCCAGAACATTCTCGAAGTGCATGGCAGTGGTAGCGGCACACCTCAGGAAGAACAAGGTGTTTGTCTACCCGTACCTGGACGATTGGTTGATCAAGGCCTCCTCCTTCTTGGAAGCTCAAGCACACTTCCAGAAGACGTGCGTTCTCTTGAACAAGTTGGGGTTGCACATCAACATGTCCAAGTCAGTCCCGATCCCGGTCCAGTGCATTCAGTACTTGGGAGCCACCATCAATACGCTGTCAGCAAGCGTGTCTCCTTCAGAGGAGCGACGGCTATCGATCCTTCGGAAGGCTCAGGCTCTTTTGACCGCTCCATCTACAACAGTGAGGACGGTGTCTTCTCTACTGGGGTCGATGGCCTCTTGTATCGTCCTCACTCCTCATGCACGACTACACATGAGACCTCTGCAGGAGTGCTTGGAGGACCAATGGGACCAGAGGAGAGGATCTTGGGACAACAAGATACGACTGTGTCTGCATGCTCTTCAGTCTCTGAAGTGGTGGTGTTCAGCGGAGAATCTCCTCAGAGGGGTTCCCTTCCACAAGGACATTCCTACTCAGACTATCGTGACGAATGCGTCTCTCCACGGCTGGGGAGCGCATTCGGGAGACTTACAGATTCAAGGAACGTGGTCTCCGATGGAGTCCACGTATCACATCAATTTCCTGGAACTCAGAGCTGTTCACTTGGCACTGAAGGCCTTTCATCCGTCCTTCCAAACCAACTCTCTGCTTGTACAGACGGACAATACGACCACCATGTATTACCTCAACAAGCAGGGGGGGTCGAGATCGCGCACCCTGTCTCGGGAGGCGCAGACGATCTGGCACTGGCTTCTGGCCAGAGGATTGACGATAACGGCTACCCATCTACCAGGTGTGCAGAATGTTCATGCAGATGCACTGAGCAGACTGATTCAGGAAAACCACGAATGGGTCATAAACGACGACGTACTAGGAGAAGTCTTCGAAAGGTGGGGGACTCTGGACATGGATCTGTTGGCCACCGCCGAAAACAGCAAATGCCGAGACTTCGCCTCCAGGTACTACCAGCAAGGGACGCTGGGGAATGCACTCTGGATCAACTGGTCGAACAGCTTTGTTTACGCTTTTCCGCCCATTTCCCTGATTCCCGCGGTGCTCATCAAACTGTCCCAGTCCAGGGCACGGATGATCCTGATTGCCCCGGAATGGTCCAGGCAGTGGTGGTTCACGACCTTCTACACCGGTCTCTCCTTCCGCACACACGGCTGCCGTGCAGGCCGGACCTTCTCCCGAAGTTTGGGGGGCAGATGCTGCACCCCAACCTCTCGTCCTTGAGTTTGGCGGCATGGCTCCTGAGATAGAGCAATATGGCCATTTGAATCTGCCCGAAGATTGCATGGACATACTAAAGGAGTCTAAGCGACCTTCCACCCGGACATCTTATGCTTACAAGTGGAAGAGGTTTTGTGTCTGGTGTGTGTCCCAGGACTTTGACCCTACGACGTGCAAGGAAGATGTCATCCTTCCTTATCTCTACATTTGGCACGGTCTGGCCTTAATGTTCATTCCATTAAGGTTCATCTCGCTGCATTGACTGCCTACAGGAAAAGCCCTTCACAGACTTCCTTCTTCCAGATCCCTGTGATCAAAGACTTTTTGGAAGGCTTGAAGAAAGTGTTCCCTCCTGTCAGGCTTCCTTCGCCTTCATGGGAATTGAATGTGGTGCTGTCCAGATTGATGAAAGAGCCTTTTGAACCCATTCATAAGGCTTCGTTACAGCACCTGTCCTGGAAGGCGGCGTTCCTCGTGGCCATTACATCGGCCCGCAGGGTGAGTGAAATTCAGGCGTTGTGTTGCCAAGAGCCTTATAATGTATTTCATGCTGCTAAGGTTGTTATGCGTACTCACCCTAAATTTCTTCCCAAGGTTATTTCTGATTTTCATGTCAACCAGCCTATAACTTTGCCTACGTTTTTTCAGAACCCTTCATCTCCAGCGGAAAGGTCCTTACATTCCCTAGATGTTAGGAGGGTGTCGAAATTTTATCTGGATAAGACCAAAGATATTCGTAGGTCAGACCAATTGTTTATCAATTATGGATCGGTCAGGACGGGTCTTGCGACCTCTAAGCAGTCCATCTCTAGGTGGATTGTGTCCTGCATACAACTGTATTACCAGAAAGCTAATAAGACCTTAGGAGGTAAGCCTAAGGCTCATTCCACCAGAGGCAAAACTGCCACAACAGCCTTGCTCCGTAATGTGCCGATTGCAGAAATTTGCAAGGCCGCCACTTGGAAGTCGGTTCATACATTTGCTAAGCATTACTGTCTGGACACTGGACACTGATGCCAGGGCAGATGCTCAGGTTGGACAGGCTTCGCTGCGGAATTTATTCGCACAATAGTGGTGTTGATTTCTTTTCTCCACCGCCGCTTTGGTGTGGGGATGGGCTTGCCATTCTATTCACTAGATTATGACTATACACAGAGATCCCCTATTGCAGAAGGAGTAGTTTCTGTCCTGTAACTTCAGTTCTGTAAAAGGGGTATCTCTGTTATAGTCATAAGCGCCCGCCCTCCTCCCCGGTGGAGAGATATTCATGTACGGAATGCTACAGGTCTGGCGTGTTACGCCTTCAAAAAGAACTGAAAGTAAAAGGGACCTGCAGTGCATTCTGGGATACTGTGAAGTTCTGGAAAGTTCTCTTAAAGGCACAGTATCCTGTTTTGAGCCACATAATGGCAGCCTATGGGGCTTGTCTGTCCATGTCTTCCTCTCTATCATTCCAGAGGATTTTTGCAGAAGGCAAGGGAAATCTGGACAGGCTTTGCTGTTTGTGGATTTTTGGTGGAATTTCTAGTTGAAGTACTGGACAGTGTAGCCTGTTTATAGGCTGCATTACATGTCTTTAAATTCTCTCTTAAGTGTCTGTGCAGTTCTGCATTTTTTTTTCGACACTTTTATTTTTATTCAGAGCAACAGAGCATTCCGACTCATGCATGTAAAGGCATCGGTCACCCATATACAATGGTTAAGGAAACTCCAGGCTGGCCTAAGTACCAAACAGTATAGTTAAACACAGCAAGCCGCCTACAACCCAGTCGGGCCGCCGCGTCAAGTAAGTCTGGCATGAGTCGGAAGCAGTAGTAATCCATGCAGTTCAATTAACCCGCAACAAGCCCAAACAACCCCCCCAATCCCGCTCCCCCCCCCCCTTCTTGTCCGCGAAGTAAAGCTGGCCCGATCCCTTTCGTTACAACTGGTCTAGAGAGCTGGTACCTGAACTCTTCCGCCCTGAAGTGTGCGCCGCTGAGTCTTGACCTTGGGGTCCGGAATAGGAGTATCGGCTAGGCGCAGCAGCCGCAGGTAGCGGGGGCAGCTCAATTCTCGAAATTCCCCTGTGAGCAGAGTTAGGAACGGCCGCCACAGGTCAGCAAATTCCTCCCCCCTCCCGGCCGCAGTCAGGGACAGCTTCTCCATCCCCAGCACCATCCAGAGTCTATGGAGCCAACCAAGGTGTATGGGGGGTTGAGGATCCCTCCAGCGCGCCACAATATTTTGTACCGCAGCACCCAGCGCTATGGCAATCAACCTCCCTCTCATGGACTTCAGGGGATACATCAGTGGGTTTGGCAGGCCCAGAATCACATACGCAGGGAATCGAGGCAGCTGGGTATCCAGGTGTGCGTCTATGAGATCCAGGATGGTGGACCAATATTGTCGCATCTTCTCGCAGCTCCAAAGCAGGTGTTCAAGTGTGCCCCGTTCCCCGCACCCTCTCCAGCAGTGATCGCTGGCCCTGGTGTCCCACCGATGGATGCGCGCCGGAGTGTGATACCAATACATGGCTACCTTAGTCAGGGTCTCTGTGAGGCCAGTATGGTAGGCCGAGTGTCTGGCTCTATGATAGATTCCTTCCCATTCCTGCCGAGTAAGTTGCCTCCCAAGGTCCTCCTCCCATCTGGCCCTCCCCGGGTGATAGGTGTGAATGTGTGGAAGGAGTAGGTGTTGGTATAGATCCGAAAGCAGTTTCTTCTCCGACGTGCGCGTGAGGAGCCATTTCTCATAGGGCGTGAGAAACCGTTGCGCGCCCGGACGAACCGATGAGTGCAGGACCCAGTGCCGGACCTGAAGGTAAGCAAGTCGGTCCGCCTCTTGTATCCCGTAGTCTTCTCTCACTTTCTGGAAGGAGAGGACCCCCTCCAGGTTGAACATATGTCCTACCTCCCGGCAGGGAGTGAGTCTCCAGGCTTTGAAAGCCTGTGGGTCTAGGCCCGGCGTGAAATCGGGGTTCCCAAATATGGATGTCAACGGGGAAGGGAATGAGGTAAGTTCATTCCGCACAGCCACCCGATCCCAAACCTTCATCACTGTACTCGTTATATATGACGCGTACAGATTAGGGGGCCTGTGACATCTCAGTAGAAAGGGTATGCTCTGGAGCGGGCGGCCAGCCACCGCCTGATCTTGAAAGAGCCAGTGTTTGCTGGATTCAAGTTGGTACCATTCTACCAGTGTGCGCAGTTGTGCTGCTTGGAAGTATAAGGTGAGATCTGGCAGACCAATGCCCCCGTGTGCCGGTGGGAGAGACGCTATCCGCTGTTTAAAGCGGGGGCGGCGCCCGCCCCAGACATAGCGGGACATAGAGAATCTGCGGCAGTAGCGTCATCTTAATCGCCGCCACGCGCCCGAGCCTGGAGAGAGAGAGACGGTTCCACTTTCGCAGCGTCTCGCTGATTTGCGCGCTCAGTTTGGCATAATTAGCGTCGGCCGTTCCCGGCACTGTCGGCGCCAAGAGGACTCCCAGGTATGACACTGTGGAGGCTGACCACTGCAGGTCAAATTCGGATTTGGCGTCCACCAGAACGTCGGCGGGCAGGGACACATTCAGAGCCACTGACTTATCAACGTTAATTTTAAAGCCGGAGGCTCGCGCGAAGGAGTGTAGTTCCACCAGCAGGATTGCATAGGGTCCATCAGAGAAAGCAAGACGTCGTCGGCGTAGAGGCTAATTTTGTGTGTGTCCCCCCCGAAGGGGATGCCCCGGATGCGGGGATGGTGCCGTACTCTGTGCGCCAATGGCTCCATGTAGAGCGCAAACAAGAGGGGGGAGAGCGGGCAACCCTGCCTGGTCCCCCTGCCAATCAGAAAACGCGGTGAGGTATGCCCGTTGACCCGCACCGTCGCCATGGGTTGGCGAGAGCAGTTAAAGATCCGGGTGCAGGTAGTCTCCCCAAGGCCGAATCTCCGATGAGTCTGCTCGAGATAGGGCCAGTGCACCCTATCAAAGGCCTTCTCGGCGTCGATGGTAAGCAGCATACACCCCGGTCTTGTGCGTGAGCCAGCCTCAATAAGGTGGAGAACGCGTCTGGTGTTATCGCTCGTTTGCCGCTGAGGGATGAACCCGGCCTGATCGGGATCGATTAGTTGTTGCATATAGGGAGCCAGTCGGCTCGCAATGATACCAGTATATAACTTCAGGTCCACGTTTAATAGAGAAATGGGCCTGTAGGAGCTACAGCGGGAGGGATCCCTCCCGACCTTGGGTATCACCGATATTGCTGCCTCCAGCATTTCGGGGGGGATAGTCCCGGTTTTGTCGAAAGTATTAAACAGGTCCCGTAACAGGGGGGCCACCTGCTGGCAGACTGTTTTGTAGAAAGCCACCGAGTAACCATCGGGGCCCAGTGATTTCCCCAATTTGAGGCGGGAGATCGCAGAGATTACTTCTTCCAAGCCTATGGCCTGTCAAGGAACTGGGATTGAGCCTCCGTTAAAGACGGGAGAGCCGCCCCATCGAGGTAATTGCTGCCGTGCTGCCAGTCAAGCTCATCCGCCTCGTTCAAAGCGGTGTAAAAAGCCCCAAATGCCGCCGCGATGTCAGGGCTGTTTGTGAGCAAATCCCCTTGAGTGGGCTGGATGGCCTGGACATGCCGGTGTTGCCTTTGTTCCTGCAACCTACATGCCAGTAATTTCCCACATCGGTCCCCCCCAGTGTAGTAGGCATGCTTCAGACGAAGCGCAGCAAATTCCGCGACGTCCTGGTCTAGCGCAGCTAGCATCTTCCGCTCGGCGCAAAGTTGGCGCCACGCCCTGGCTGCCCCGGTGCGCTGATGCAACTGCTCCAGTTCCCGGACCCGTTGCGAGAGGTCGGCCCTTTTCTGTGCGCGTTCCCTATTATCGGCTGCCGCTCGGGAGACAAATTCGCCCCGCAAGACTGCTTTGAGTGCAACCCATTGAATAGCTTGGGAAGTGTCCCCGCTAGCATTGTGTTGGAGAAAATGGGCGATGGCCGTCTTGATCTTTTCCACTGTGGAAGGGTTCCGCAGCAGGCCATCACGGAGGCGCCAGTGTCGCTGTGGGCTTGGTGTATCAGGCACCAGGAAGGTTGCCAAAACCGGGGAGTGGTCCGAGAGCGAGGCTGGATGTATCTCAACTTCCTGAGCGCGCGCCGCGAGGAGAGTCGAGCAAAGCAGGTAGTCTAGACGCGCGTAGGTCTTATGGGCTGCGGAGTAGTGGGTGTAGTCCGTGTCGTGAGGGTCCAAGTGCCTCCACAAGTCGATCAGTCCCAGGTCTGTGTTATGTGCGTGTCCCTCTGTTGACAGGGCTCCCACCTGGCCTACCCTCTGGCTGGAGCGATCAGTGACATTATGAAATACTAAATTAAGGTCCCCCCCAGCAGTAGGTGTTGGTGTGTGTTGGCTGTGGCTGCCTCTAGTGCCGTGCGTAGGAACCTCTCCTGACCCTCGTTGGGCGTGTACACAGAGCCAATTAGTAGCGTCTGCCCCACCACTTGGAAGCAATGGAGTAGTAGCCTGCCCTTGATCTCCGTTTCCTTCTGCAGCACCCTTCCCCTAAAGGACCTCGCCACCAATATAGCCACGCCCGCTACCTTCTTAGAGGCGGACGAGAACAGCTGCTCAGGAAAGGCCCGGGACCGAAGCCTATGAAGATCTTTGTCAGTAAATGCGTCTCCTGCAGGAGGCAGATGTCAGCTCGCGAGCGCTCTAGGAGGGAAAGGATCGCTTTGCGCTTGTTCGGGCTGTTGAGTCCCCTAACATTCAGGGAAAGTATGGTTAAGCGATACATCAGCCTGGGTTCGGGACACGAGCTCGCTTCTGGTTAGTGCGGATCAGTGGCCTAAAGGATGAACAGTCAGTGCCATCTCGTGGCGCCAGCGGACAAGAAGGTCCCCCCTCCCCCCCCAAACAACTGCCCCCCCTACCCCAAAACCAACCCCATCCCCCCCTTCCCTCCTCCCCCGAATAACTGCCCCCCCTGATGCAACCTCAACAAATCCCAGGGGCCCTCCCCTCTCCCTCACCCCACTACCCTCCCCGTCCTCCTCCCTCAGGGAAACCCCAACTTGGAACCCATTGAACTGAACCATTGTCCCGGCCCTGTTGAGTCTCACAGGTCCGTAGAAGAGTGTCTTTGGGAAACGTGACTATGGCGGCCCTCTCCCGGCCCCCCGACCCCTCCCTTCCAAAGCGAGGTGGGAGCAGTGGCCCTCTCATGCTGCTCACGGGGCTACAGTGGTATCTCGCTCCACTTCCTGGACAGCCGCCGCCTGCTCCTGGGCTATCGTTTCAGGGTCTGGCTTCAAGCGTGCTCCCCGCCTGACCTTCCGCCATTCCCCCTGTCCTCGCTGCTCCAACCCTATCTGAGAGCTCCGCTGCGAGTCATCCTCCGATTCGGAGGGCTCCGGCAAGTCAATGTTCAAAAGTGAGCAAGTGTTCTGGAGGGAGCGAAGTTGTTGTAGTTTCCCTTGCCATTTAAAGACGATCCGGAACGGGTGGCCCCAGGAGTACGGTATTTCCTTCTCTCGCAAAAAGGTGGTCATGGGTTTGAATTCACGCCGCTTCTGCAGCGTAATGGCGGACAAGTCGTGATACAATGCTACGGCCACTCCTCGAAATTGCAAAGGCTGCTGCCGCCGGGCCTCCTGCAGAATCCGTTCTTTCAACGGGAAGTCCGGGAGATAGGCCAGCATGTCAGGCGGGGGGGCCGGTGCACGTCTCGGTAGTCCCACTCTGTGAGCACGGTCTATACGAACGGGAAAGTCCTCCGCTTCTCCCAGCACCGCAAGAAAGAGGGCCTGTAGGTACCCCACAACACTGTTCCCTTCGGCGCCCTGTGGCACATTCCGGACCCTAATGTTATTTCTTCGTGAGCGGTTTTCCAGGTCCTCCGCGTGTGCCTGGAGGCCCACATGCTGCTCTTGAAGGCGGAGGACCTCTTGCTGTAGGTGTGTGAGCTCGTCACTGCGGGCATGACTGGACTCCTCCACCGCCGCTACCCTCTCCCCCAGGCCATCGAGGTCTCGGCGTAGCTCCTGCTGTTCCCCTGCAATGTCCTGCTTGAGAGCCTGGAAGTCATCTCTGAGGGTGTTAAATAGCGTCTCCAGAAAGGTGCGCGTGATGGGAGCCTCCTGTTCTTCTTGCTGCTGCGAACTTGAGGCTGCTGGGGTAGAGGGGGCGTCTGCGCCTTCCCTCCCTTGGCAGTGGGTTTCACAAGCATGTCCGGGATGGTGCGGTTAGTTCTGCGGTTCGAACTAGCCATACTTCCTCCCACAACAGGTCTGCGGCCCGATCTCGGCCGCACTCGACCAGCGCGAGGCCACCCGCGTAGCCCCAACAACCTCCGACTCTCCTCCACCCAGATCTCGGGGTCACGTCTCTCCACAGGGCCCACTAGTTCAGGCCACCAGCCCTCCTATGTCCGCTAGAATTCCTCCCCAGGTGTACGTTCACTGCACCTCCGGATTATCGCGGCCCGGCTCGCTCCGTCACCAAGGTCTCCCGGCACCGGGGCTTCTCTAGTAGGCCGCACACTAGGGGGCACCGTGCCCGTTTGCGCCGGGCCCACCCCACCTTCAATGCTCCGGCGGGGGGGCCAGCCTCGACCCACCAGTGCCACAGGCCTAGTGTATCCCGACTGCGCTGCCCCTTGTCGGTCTCCTGTTCAGCAGCCCCTGCCTTCCTCCCATCCAAGGCCGGGCAACCACGTGGCCGGGGCTCCCACCGCTCAGGCCCCGCGTCGGTACCACTGGAAGCGGGTGTCGCAGTCCGCACTCCGGTCTCCGTGCCAGGGTCCACCCGCGCCCCCCAGGGCCCCCTGCTGCCTGCACAATGCCCCCAAGCCGTCTCTGCTGGGCCTCAGGGACGCGCTGGCTTACCTGCGTGTAGTCTGCTCGGGTCGGGCCTCCGCACTGCGGGGAGTCAAGGGCGTCCTCTGGTGTGCCTCCGGCTGCCCTCCAGCGACGCCAGAGCCGTCCGCCGCCCACTTCGCTGGCCGTGACACTGCCGCTTCAAGTTACTGCCCCTCACTGCTGCCACCAGGCCCGGGGCTCTGCCTCGGGCCGCGCCTCGCCGGGTCGCCAGGTGGGGATCACCTCCTGCAGCCTCCAGCACTCCTGCACAGGTAGGGGGGGCCCACGCCTCAGTGCAGGCCCCGAGCACGTCCCGCAGCTCCCGCTTGAATTATCGGCGGCCCCGCGGGTGAGGGCCGGGGACGTCCGCTTAGGCCCAAGCCGGGGCCTCGAGTAGAGGCGGCGCCGACGCGCCCCGGGTCACCAGCTCTTGCTACTCTCCAGGGGTGGGCGCTCCGCCTCCGCTAGCCCCTGCGGGCCGGTACGCTGCCTCGGGAGGGGGCGCCAATCTCCGCCCGCTCCTCCGCTGGCGGGTTCACTCGTGGCGCTCCCCCGGTCTCTCTGCTCCGGGCTCGTTGCGGCCGGGGCCTCTCTGCACTCGGCGGCAGCGCGTCAGTCGTGCCAAAATCGCTCGCCACCGCCCGGTAGCAGCTGGCCACCGCGCCGGAGGACTCCGACCAGGACCCACGGGATTAAAGGCACAGATTCCGGCGTCCACTGCTCTGCAAAAAGGGCCAATATGGGCTAATAGGGCAAAGGGCCGGGAAGCCGAAGACAAGTACGTCCGACTAGCCCGCCATCTTGGCCACGCCCCCCTTTTACGACACTTTAAGAGATTATTTTGGATTGCTCCTGGGTCCACGCACATGAGCGGGACTATTCACTAGATTATGACTATAACAGAGATACCCCTACTACAGAACTGGAGTTACAGGACAGAAACTACTCCTTATGCTTTTTGGAGAGGTCATACTACTCTGGACACCAAAGTGGTGGCCTGGGGAGCTGGATGTCCCCCCGCCTGGAAGACATCAGTAGAGAACTTAGGGGTGCACATTGAGAAGAGTCTAAATATGAGGGAGCAGGTATCTCAAACGGTAAGCTCATGCTTTCATGTATTGAGTCTGCTCAGACAAGTATTCCTGTTTCTCCCAGACCATACACGAAAGACTCTCATTCAGACGTTAGTCTTGAGTCGCTTTGACTACTGCAATGCTCTATTGATATCGGCCAATGATGCCTCACTAGATCGCTTGCAGGTTGTTCAAAATACAGCAGTGCGTTTGGTACTGAATACCTTCTATAGATCCTCGTCAAGTCCGCTGCTGCGGCAGCTGCACCGGCTGCCAGTGCGCAAGCGAATAAAATTCAAGGTTTGTTGTATTGTCCATAAAGCAGTGTATGACAATGGGCCAACATATCTTACGGAGAAACTTGGCCAATACATTCCCCTTAGAGATCTGTGATCCAGCTCTAAATCCCTTCTTAAAGTTCCTCGCATTAACAAGACTAGGACCAGGGGAAAGGCTTTTTCTTACCTTGCCCCCCGGAACTGGAACTCGCTCCACTTACATTGAGGCAGTGCATGGATCATCTCCACTTTAGAAAGTCCCTGAAAATATTCCTGTTCTAGACACCCCACTCAGTATCAGCTCTTTCTTACATGGCCGCAAGCGCAGAGATGCCCCTGCGGGGGTGATTCAGGCGCTATATATTAAAATAAATAAAAAATTAATTTGCTAAACCATGCAGTGAAATCTGGTCACTGGAGAACAATTTAATTTTTTTGAAATAACTAAGGAAACCTACTCGCAGTTTACAAATTCCAGTGATTCTTTGTTTTTCACTCTTTGCAGTTCCTGTGATGACTGTATTTATTCATCTTATAATGTGATCCTTCTTACAAAACATACAAGTAAACTATTCATAAGACTTTTAAATCCAGAAACTGCAGATGGTTCTAAGGGCTGCCTAAGTATTGATGAGATTTTTTGACAGGAGAATGTACTAGTTAACATTCCTCACGTGTAGGAGACATATCCCCCTGTCATATTTTTTTTGCCTTTTGGAGATATTGGCTGAAAGCAGGTAAACTCCAGTTCTTAATTTGGCTTCACTACTTTTCCAAATCCCTGCTTACACCACCATGCGGCAAAGGTTTCTTAGATTTTTCTATTTTGTTTCCTTCATAAATGGGTAATTAAACATGCATAGAGGTAATACTGCCCTATTTCCGCATTGTGCTTCTGATTTAGCACAACCTGCTTTACAATAAGTGCACCTGTTGTAGAATTTGGACAAGTGGAAAAAGAATGCAATAAATTGCCAAGTGGGACTTTGAAGGACAGCTCAAGTAAGCTTGTTTTGGTTGGCAGAGTGTACACAGAGTAAGCAATCACGGCCGACCTGACTGACGAGTGGGGGGTTAGGAAGGGGGGAGGGGGGGATGGGGATGGGGGTTAGGAAGGGGGGGGGGGGGGGGGGTCGCGCGGGAAGGCGGAGGTTTAATTTAAAATAAAAATAAAGAAAAGAAAACATTTAACTTACCTTCGCCGGCCCGGTCCCGCGTCGTGTCGGCTCCTCTCCTGGAAGCAGGAAGCCTCCCTCCCCTCCTCCAATCACAATGCGGCAATGGCAACATTGTGATTGGCCGGGAAGCCGACCAGCCAGGCGTCTATGGGGAGGCCATTTTCTCCATGTAGCCTACATGGAGAAAAGGCAGAGTGTCCATGACTGGTTTGGTCGGCCCCAGAGGGTCGACCAAACAGTCAGCACCCTCAACAGTGGGATAGCCACTCCTCCCCTGACTTAGAGCAGGACCGCCCACTCCCAACCAAACCCATCTGCTTTCTTGCAGTGTGAAAAGCAGAAACATAAAATGGTATTTTATGTTTCTGCTTCTCTGACTGCGAGAAAGCAGAGGGGCGATGCTCCTCCGCCCACATCGAGGAGCTGCCCCTGACAGCAAGTAATCAAGAAGGATCCCGTTTCACCATAAACGCAAATCAAAATGTGAGGCCAAGTCAGACGACTACTGCCAAGTATGCATGACCATGCCTACCCCTGTAGGCAACCACTGCAGTTGAGTAAATATAAAGTTACACCCGCCTGCCCATTCACACACACAATGGCAAAATACAAGTCGTACTACAATCGTGTTTTCAGTCCCCAACACATTCTACATGCTTCAAACATACGAATGCTACATTGAAAAACGTTTGAAAGAAATATGTGTGTGCAAAGTCCCAAGTGAGGCAATTGGAGAAAAACATTTCACGTCTATAGAAGAAATAATTCAGTCTGCTTCAGCAGTCTCTGGGATGCATCCTCCCATGTTATAACATCTAATGGGGAGGAGTTACGTTAATTGCGAGCTATTCAATCCAAAACTAGGGACACGGAAAGGGAGCTGAATTTATTGTGAAGGTTGCCTACTTTCAGCCTCATTAAAAGAGAAACCTATGAAAATTCTGATAATTGTATTAAGACTTCATATAGAATGCTTTACATATGAACCGAAGTAGACATGCACTGCCAGATAAGCATTACTTAATTCCACAGGTGTGTGTACATTCATTCCTTTGAATCTGAATTTTTTTTAAAGTTGCTACAATCCAGACTCATGCGGTTTTGTGTCCTGAGCAAAATAACGATGGACTGGGAAGCAGCCCCTAGTGATTAGAAGTGGCTGAGATTCAATAATTTAATCATTTCATCCCTACACTCGAGCATGGATGCATTATTTGCGTCCTTACACTGCAGATTCTTTCAGGCGCATCCTTTTTGATTCTGTCTAAGCACTATGAGAGTGTGTGTTTTTCAGCTGTCTCCTTCGTGTTTTTCCTCAGTCCCTCTGTTCTCCGTCAGCTTTCCCAGGCCCACCCCGTACACCCTTGCTACCCTCCCTCCGTGTTCCATCTCCTCCCTCCGTGTTCTCTCCCTGCCTCTATGTTGCATCAGGGGAGCAATAAAAAGAAAATGCTATGAGGTGACCAGCTCTGGCCGCGTCTTTGCGTTTTTATTGTTTAATTATTCATCGCCCACCCATGTTCTTGTTTCACATCCTCCATCCCTCCATTTTGCCCTTCTTCCCCTTCTTCGTGTTGACTTTGGGCTGCATTACAAACAAGCATTTGCAATGCAATAGGTCTCGCATTAGGAAAGTTTGAGCTATTGGAATTGTATATGACACATTTTTTAGTTAGGTTTTGTTTTTGAAAATAGCGAAATTAATAGCTTTGTCATTTACAATGCCAATAGTTATAATTTTTGCAAATGTGACACATATAGCACTTGTAATGCAATATGTGTTGTATTTACGTGACTTACATGTATTGATATTACAAATAACAATGGCTTTTAATTTTTTTTTACATAATTAATACTTAAATAAAAGGTATTGTAATTTATAATGGCAATAGCTTAAACTTTTGTAAATAACTTGTGAAGATTATCAGCCATATTCATCAAACTGAATTGCGCTCGCAAATGGCCAGATTCTGAGAATCTGGCCATTTGCGAGTGCGATTTTTGCATTTGGGATTCATCATCCCGAATGCAAAAAACGCTATTTGCGAAATCGCCTATTTGTGAGGAATTGGATTTAAGGAATCTCTAATAGAGATTCCTTAAATCCAATTCATCACCCTATTTGAAATTGCGAATTCGCAATATTTGGTCGCAATTTACAACGAAATCTGACTTCGTGGTAAATTGCGAAAAAAGAGTAAAAAGCACTTTAGTGCATTTTTTTCTTTGGCATGTTACACACACACATGTCCTCTGGACATGTGTGTGCGCAACACCTGTTCAAATGTGCATTTGAGGGGTGCTACAGGGTGTCCTTTGGACACCCCTGGCACCCTTCAAATCGCAATCTTATTTGCGATTAGCAAATTGCTAATCGCAAATAAGGAATACTCCCCATTCATTCCTATGGGCCTTTTGGCCCATAGGAATGAATGGGGAGTTTTTCCTTATTTGCGATTAGCAATTTGCTAATCGCAAATAAGGAATCAGTAGGAATCGCAAAACTTTTTGCTAATCCTACATGAATCCCGTTTTGCGAGTCCTTAATAGCGAATCGCTATAATTCGCTATTAGGGCCTCGCAAAACGGGAGATTGATGAATATGGCTGCAAGTTCTGTGTCTTTTATTGTTACAAAACTCCTAGAACAGAAGTGAAATATTAACATCTTTTTGTTACATTTGTAATAAACTTGAAACATTGAGAGAACATACTTGAACTAGTTGTTGAATGATTGCACATATTGATGTTGTGGTGGCGAATGAGTGATGCGGGGTGAGGATGTGTGGGGTGGGAGGGTGTGTGAGGGTGAGGGGGTGTGAGGGTGAGGGGGTGTGAGGGTGAGGGTGCGGGGGTGGGGGTGGGTGAGGGGGTGTGACGGTGGGTGAGGGTGAGAGGGGGTGAGAGTGAGGGTGTGTGTGTGTGAGGGTGAGGGGGTGTGAGGGTGAAGGGGTGTGTGGGGGTGAGGGGGTGTGTGAGGGTGAGGGGGTGTGTGAGGGTGAGTGAGGGAGGGTGAAGGGGTGTGAGGGTGAGTGAGGGTGTGTGGGCGAGGAGGTGTGAGGGTGTGTGAGGATGAGTGAGGCTTTGATTGTGTGAGGGTGAGTGTGTGATGGTGTGAGGGTTTGATGGTGTCAGGGTGAGTGTGTTATGGTGTGAGGGTGCAAGGATGTGAGAGGGTGGGGGGATGTGAGGGTGAGGGGGTTGTGAGGGTGAGTGAGGGTGAGGGTGTGAGTGTGAGGGTGGATGAGGGGGTGTGAGGCTGAGTGAGGGTGTGAAGGTGAGGAGGTGTGAGGGTGAGGAGGTGTGAGGGTGTGCGAGGGTGAGTGAGGGTGGGAGAGAGGATGTGTGAGGGGAGGTGAGGGTGTGATGGTGTGTGAGGATGAGGGTGTGGGGTGAGGGTGTGGGGGTGAGGGTGAGTGGGGGTGAGGGTGAGTGGGGGTGAGGGTGTGTGAGGGCGAGTGAGGGTGTGTGAGGGCGCGTGAGGGTGTGTGAGGGCATGTGAGGGGGTGTGAGGGTGAGTGAAGGTGTGAGGGTGAGTGAGGGTGTGAGGGTGAGAGGGTGTGATGGTGTGAGGGTGACTAGGAGAAGCTGGCAGTGTAGTTCTCCTGTTCCACACCTAGTGGCACAACATCACTGAATAAAAGCGGAATGGCTGTCCACACAAGTCAATAAATCGCATAATCGGCCATCGGAAAATGTGAGAATATTCAGACGCCGCTAACGAAGAAGGAAATCTTGCACAAACATAAGGATCCAGTGTGAGGGGCCCTGGAGCCGAACTGAAACCAAATTGACACGCAGCCCTAACTGATACACTGTGGTGTTCTACGGAGAATAGTAGCCCCTCGCAGTGCACTATGGATCCTACACCCTACTCACAATAAAGAGGGAAGACATTTTAACAAGCAGAGTGCATTTAAACAGCACTTAAAGTGCAGAAAGCATTGCGTTGCATTAATCCCCGGCAGAGAGCGATAAGAATGACACGTGACGGCCGCTGCGACTCAGACACACCGTGTAGCATCCAGCATCAATCACAATAGCAGGAGCTGCACTCAGAGCGTCACCTACCTTTCAAGCCCCCAACCCCCTTGTTTTTTCGTCCCACTTAATGCCCTGGGTGCAAAGGACGCACAGCTCTCACTGGCATCTTCAGCGAGTAAACACTGCGGTACATACACTATAATACAATCCTCGCACAGACTTTGCTTGGTTGTTCGGCAGGAATCTAGCCGGACGTAGCTCGAGAAAGCTCCTAGACTAGAGGCTTGGGGTGACTGGCACACAATTCACTGTCGGTGAGTGGACTGGAGAGCTGAGCTTCAGGGCAGCAGAGGGAGTGTAGGGGCACCTCACTCAGGCATCAATGCAGGGTTGGGGGGGGGAGGAAGCATCCTTAAATTAAGCACTGCCTGGACCACAGGGGTAGAATGGGGTTTCTAAAAGACCCAGGATACGGGCATCTTCAGGTAAATGATTTATGTTTGAAGTCTGGGGCTCACCAGCTGCTACAGGAGGCCTCTCGTCTGCGAGGTGACAGCCGCTTCTAAAACTTATTTTACGTCACTGACAGCTCTTGTGCAAGCACAGCGCCAAAGTCCAATAAAGAGCTGCATTTGAAACAAGACGTGTGCATGCGGAAAACTGCCGTGGGGCGGGACTTCCGTTTCCTGCTGGAAGCCCGCGCCCACGGAGTGGCTGGCTAGGAGAGGAGCAGTGGTTGGGACCTGCCGCAGTGCCCATAAACGATCAAGTGACACAACACGTGGGAAAGGTCTTTCAGTGGAAGCAATTTTTAAATAGTCAAAGCAAGGTTGTTTCCAAAATTATTTCTTTCCTATAACATACATTGGTAGAAGTTACGCTTTATAACAGTAGAATTCGTATGATTTTCACCTTTAAAATGTGTGTACATCACCAGACGAAAGTAAAAAAATAGCAATCAGACTCAACTGCCGTTGAAATGTAAATGTTGCACTACAAAGGAATGAAATATCTTCCTGCTGAGTGTTTAACTTGTACACAACGCAAAGTCATGCACAACCCACTTCTTCCAGAGAATAAAAAAAAACACAAGAGGCGTGTTGCTCTCGAGCCATGTACCAACAGAAGAGAAGTACATATTCATGTAGCTAAGAGGGCCGGAACTTGGAACACATAAATGATGGCTCATCCCAAATCCCAATAAGCCCAAAAGAATATTTTACTCACGTGGACATGTAAAGATTGCGCGATGTATGGCACAGAATTAAGCGCTTCGACGCCTCATCATGGGTAGTAAGCACCACATAAATGCAATTACAATTACAATGTGATTGCGCCACCCTACTATAGTGTGAAGTCGTCTGTGCTCCTATCATTCAAGTGACAATGAAGCATGTCATTTGAGCCCACTACAGGGGTGTGACTGTTGTCACTGCGCAGAGCACACCTGCTCTGTGGGGCCAACGGACCGTGAAGTCACAACTGCATGGCAGGACTGTATATTCGTGAGCTGTGCTCTCTTGCCACCACCCATGAGGCAGAATTTTCTCCTCGTGTTTTCTCGCCTAGCTCGGCCCGCAAACCCTCGGGGGCAGGGTTCAATGGCACACCTCTGCCGACTGCAGCCTCTCAACACCTGGCCCACGAGGGCTGCGCAGCCAAGGATGCTGAATCATCAGCAGCTGCAGCATCACAGCCATTCATGACATCAGCACATGGCCTCTAGTGAGCATCCGCGCATCCTTGTCTACGGCGTTCTCCCTGCCAGGTATCAGCATCCCCCGTGCAAATCTGGTGGCCCATCGCCATAAGATATATAACCCCTTGCCAACCCTGCTTCCCTTATACAAGCACCAGCAACCCGTGCCAAGACATGCATCCATTAGCTGACACTAGCACCCCTTTCCACGCATCAGCTTCGTCTTTGCCCACACGAACACTTCCTCCTCGCACCTGCATCCCGTAAGCCCACAAAGTCGTGTCCCCTTGTTCACAACGAATCCCACTATGCTCACACACACCCTTTACCCGTAATGGTACATTCTAATAGCGCCGCACTTGCCTGGCTCTGGGAGAACGTACGGTATCGCCACTACCCCACTTCTCTAGGAAGTGGTCCACGCTGCCCTTGCCATGTCTAGGAGCCGCAGATGTAGGTGCACGGCGCTCTTATCAGCAGATGCCGCAGCGGTTCCGTTTCGTCTTGGAGCCCGGGGGGATGTCAGCCTTTACCGCTGCCCGGTGCTCAGGTCAAGGAGTGTACAGCACACTGGTATAGCGCACTCCAGTATCAAACGCCTCCGCCCTGCCGCTGCTCATCGGTCATAGCGCAGCACATTACTGCAGGAGGTTAACGCCGGCCGGACTCAACCAGTACAATTACATAGGGGTGGCGCACTGAATCGTAAAATACAAAACGGCTGGAAGAGAATGACGCCGCCACCTGTCTCCCCTGTAGTTCGTTTTTCTGTCGTAAAAACAGAATCAAAGCATATTCGGCTGCCTCCGTGCATTAACAAGGACTTTAGGGGAGTGTTTGAATGTTTCCTCCCCTGGAAGCAGTTTCTTAGTCCAGCCCGCGGTGCTTCCCATTCTGGAACGCAAACACTTCGTCCTAGCAACGGCAGAGGAAACGCCTACCTTCACAGACAAGAGATGTGCACGCGTACGGAGTGCACATCTCCTGTCCGCGCGTGCCACCTCCTGTCTACCTTCAGCACCAAAGTGGCAACAAGAAAAGCATTGGCGGATGAAAAAAAAAACAAGGAGCAGAATGTAATACATCCGGGTACCGGAGGCGGGGAGGCGGCTGGAGCATTTCCGGGTCAGCAGAGGCGGCTGCTACAGGCAAGGGGTGCGCTGGGGACGCGGCGTCCGCTTCCACTCGGTTTCGGCACATGGCTGTTGGGTGCCGTTTCAATTATGCTACCCAGGCCAGGCGATGCGGCGGAGATAGGGGGAGTCACGACATAAGAGCCAGGTGAGTGGGGGGTGGCTGCGTGCATGTGTGTGTGCGCGTGTGTGTGTGTGTGCATATATATATATATATATATATATATATAAGCAGTGTGTGTCTGTGTGCGCATGCGTGAGTGAGGCTGTGAATGTGAGGCATGGGATCTGCACGGCGCCGTGCGCGCCCTCGAGGGCAAATCGGAGACGCTCGTGCCTGTACGCTGTCTCACATTCATCCGAACAAGCCAACAAAAGGTCCATCGCTACGCTCGACCTAAAAATGACACAGATAGCGCTGGCCTTTCAAAGTGTTATTTTATTACCTACGCTATGCTGCACAGCAGTTTCACTGCTGTCCAACATGGCTGCAACATTGCCACCTCTGATAGGCGATACCTATTGTTTATGACAATGCTTGTTGGAATCATGGCATGATACTGCTATCCTGGTTGCCATACATAAGTGTGAAGACGGACTCAGAAAATGTCTTTGTAGGTGAATGGGCACAATATACTGCTCAGTACCACCAGGCACTTGTAAGCAAGCCTGCCATCCCTCCCAACATATGACATTAGATAACCATTACAGCCATCTTTGAAGTCCTGCTACTGGAACAGACACTGTCGATCTGGACAAGATGTTATATCGAGGCACTCCGTAATTGCAGAAGCAAAGTGCAGACAAGAAGACTGATGAGCTGCTAAAGCAGGGTTTGTTTGATGCTGTACTGAATTTCAAGCAATGGCGGAATTCTGGATAGCCACAGCCAGGCCAATGTCTTTCCATAGACTTATTTGTATTTGTGGTGAGAATAAACCCATTCTCTGATATTAGTGCACCAGGTTTATTGCCTCAACCTCTTTTAAACGTGCTTGCCTTTTGAAAAGAGGTCTAACTGCAGTTCCCTCACATTATCATTCAATATCGCTTGGAGACACATACTGTGTAATTATGAGGAACAAGGTAGCAAGACTTGAGCAAAAAGATACTGGAAGTCTTTCCTCACCCACCTCTGCTTTTTTCTGCCCTATTAAAGGGCAGGGAAAGACTTTCTCCTTCATAGTGTAATTTCTGTGCCATCTGAAACACATTGTGTACAGTGTGGATGCCACCAAAACTAGTTGTGACTGATAACCCAATTTTTAGGTCTCGCTAGAGCCAGCGCATGCGCTGGCTGGTGAGACATTTAGTGAGTAGGCTTTCGAACTGCCATCACAAACTTTTGCTTGTGGCCTACAGCTTGCGTGCTTGCGAGATAGCACGCGCGCAGCCGCTATCTGCCTTTCCTCGCGGCTTGCTCTCCGAGGCACCTCGCTCCGCCCCTCACTCACCACAAAGCGCGTCCGCGGGATCAAGATCGCGATCGTGCCACGTTACTTTCACGGCCCGCGGCCAATGCTTGTTTGTAGAGCTGCACACATTACTCAACAGAATGCCCGGTTTACAACACTACTCAACCAAATGCCCAGTTTATACAGCAATTTGTAGGAGAATTTCTGCTTCAAAACAGCAACCAGCGTGCCGCTTCGGGAGAAGGGCAGAGGAGCGATGTGTCCATGTCCACACAAATGTGCAAAGGGCCGGCCTAAAATTAGCTCATGCACAGCAGACCTCGCGCCACAGAGATCAAAGGAGCCACGGGGCATGTGTAAGGCATTCTCCAACTCAGGCTTTCCCTTCTCAGATCTTCTTACAACGGGAGTCTCCAGGGTCATAGGAGCTCAGACCGTGTGGGTCCGAATTTTTCCAGGAGCACCAAAAATAGTTACCCTATGACGTTTTATCGACAATGAAATGACCCGGTAGGATAAAGTATTCATTCATTTAAATGCTTGGTCGAAATGTAGCTGATTGAAAGCATACAGTGGAAAACCATTAATCGAAATACGACCTTTCACGTGGTCTGACGTAATGTTTCTGCATCTTCATTAGGTGTCTCCTACAGACATCTTTTGTATGCACAAACTACGGTACAAAATACCAGTACTTTCAATGAATTGGCTGGCTTTCTTGGCAATATTATTTACGTGCTTGTTGTTTAATGGCTTCCCTTTCTCTTCTGGGGTTTGTCTCTACGCAGGAGATTTGCATCTTCACCATCCTTTTGACTAGATGACATAGAAGTGCATATGTTTTCTTTCTCTCTCCCACATGTGCTTCTTCTCAGCCAAATAACAGCTCCCCTCCCTGCACCCCATGTTTACCCCTCTTCATCACCTCGTCGGCTGGTTTCCATGTGGCTATTGCTCACCAACCTCCACTCGCCTTAGTCTACACTGCAATTCCCCTCCACCCCGTGGAGCTGCCATGCCCCTTTGTCATAAAACAAAATATGCCTTAAACATTTTTTGGGGAGGACCCAGTAGCTGCAGTTTACACCTTTTAAATACGAGCTTTGACATACTTTTAACTTTATTTACTGCTCTAATATTTGTATGTGCCAAGTACAAGTAAAAAAAACAAAAAAAAACTGAAAACAAATGGTAGTTGCATCATTCCGTAAGCCTGAGCATGCCTGTTGTGTGTATACGTCATGACGTTGGGCCAATTTAGCATCCTGAATTTCTTACAAAACATTCCTCTTTTTTGCAAAACCATAAATACAGATTTTATTATTAACTATATTACATTCCTGTTCAGTATTTGCTATTCACTTAGGCTCAATGTATACATATTATTTTAGAAACATGTTTGTTCTTCATTCAGTTCTAAGGTACATTACTAATACAGCATATTTTCGGGTTGCAAAACTGGCAGGAAAAGTGATACATAGCTTCATGAGGGTTGAATCATTACATATCCTATTATTTGTTATTTTGTGGACTCCTAATTCTTGACCCATTCTGTTAAATAGCAAAAACAACTAAATAATTTTTGCAGAAGAATACTCACTCTTAGGTAAAGTTCATGTTGCAGCTCGAATGGATTCACTTAATTATGTGGTACCGGAAACCTGTTTTGGTTCCAGCTGTTCAGTTGTACTGTAACATAAAAGGATTTTAATAAATTATCAACTCTTATGATGGACATTGCAGTGTGCAATTGATAATTTTCTATTGACTTTAGATATACCTCTAGGGCCGGATCTTTTTATGTGTCCTTTGCTCCTAGCATCATCTGCTTCGTTTTGGTAGTGGGTATTGATTGTTATATTTCACTGTAGGAACAAAATATACAACACTGTATCACATTTTATTTCTAAAATTACGCTTGTTTTTGCTACCGTTTTACATTAGGCGCGAGTTGGTTCTTACGACTCGACGTATTCTGGCCGCCATCTTAGAGTGTCTTTAATTTATAAAGCAAGTTTGTTATTAACAGAAAGTGATTATGCTTTTAATATTGGTACTAGTAACTATTAGTGAATGTGCCCATAATAACGCATATTCATTTGCTACAATGATTATTATGATGAGTACTTTGCTATTATTTTTGTTTCTCGAGTCGCGTTATATTATTGCTTCCATTTTACATTGGCGAAGGTTTGTGAATACAGCTCGGCTTACCTTTAAGCCATCTTAGATGGTCTTTTGATATACATAAAATCAAACACTCTTTTAATCACCTTAGAATTTCATATTAATGTGCTAATAAGTCAGCTGGTATTTATGATGTTTATACTGAAGCACTTCTATGTTCATTATTACCAATGTTTATCAGAAAGACGGTTCTACTTTTATGGTGATTAGTTACAAAGTGTTAAATATTATTAACCATTATGCTTACAGATATATCTCTTAATAACATTTTTGGGGCCCTCTTGATATGGGCACATCATGAGTGATCACCCTGAATGTCTTTCTAAAACGTGTTCCCATACAGTGCCTGGGCATATATTTGCGACTTGATAATGCACATTAATTTCTTCATTATTTACGATGGCATCATAAAAGAACATTAGGATCAGCCGTGAGAGGATATTCTATATAAATTATATCTCACTTGTATCTTATCTTGCAGGATATATAAAGTATGTCTGCGCATTAAGTTTCGCCTCAGGACCCCATAGTGTCCGGAATTACATCACGAGAGAGTATTATTTCATGGGATGTCGTATGACTAATTTGATTGACAATATAAACTTTTCTTTAAGGTTGTTGGCACTGGAAGGTGAATCACAATGTGACAACTGAGGCCCTCCTATATACTTTAATTTGCTCTCACTTATATATTTAAAATACCAGTTTATGTTAATCGTATATATTTTTATACAGTTTCCCCAAAACTCTCCATAATCAAACTACATTTTTGGTATGTTGTTGATTATTTTAACCTGTTTTACAAGTTTGCATAATGTGTTTCCTTTAGTCTATAGCAGTACATAGTGGTATTTAAAGAATCCTCTCCCATTCTTCTCTACTGTTTAGGCCGTTTTTAAACGTCTGAAATTTGGACATGTAGTATTGTTCTCTCTTTCGTCGTTTAGTGTTTAAGTCTCCTCTGTTATTGAGTCTTACTGCCTCTAAAATGCACCATTTGATTTCATCTTCTTTATGTTTTTCAACTGCCCAATGATCCACTAAGGGTGCATTAAGGCGTTTAGTTCTAATGGCTGACCTGTGTTCGTTTAGCCTCAGGCGGATTTCTCTTGAAGTCTCGCCAATATATGCTTTTTCGCATGGGCATTTGATCATATAGATCACGTTTTGCGTTCTGCAATTTACTAGGCTTTGTTGTTTGTGATTTATTCCTTTATATGTCACGCTGGGTCCTTTCATAATCATATTGCAGTTTTGGCTAGTACCACAAGGATAGTTTCCTACAACAATTTTACCATCCAGGGTTCTTGTATGTTTTCTAGTGCCTTTATCAGGATAAGTGTGTACTAAACAAATCCTAATTGTTCTATTGCGTCTAAACGCATAAATGGGTCTTGGTAGTGGGCCTGTGTTGTCATTAATCAATAGGTTCCAATTCCGATTTATCAGGTTTTTCACCCTATTGGTAATGTAGAGAAATTGGTTACACAGACCAGGTGTTTATCCTCGTTTTCTCTTTTCTGTTTAGGTTCAAACAAACTCTCCCTGTTATAATATGTGGCTCTCTTATATGCTTTTGTTATCACTTTCTTAGGATATCCTCTTTCAGTGAACTTATCAATTAGAGCCTTCGCATGTTTTTCAAATTCCTGCCCATTCGTACAATTACGTTTTACCCTAAGGAATTGTCCGAAGGGTATATTATTTCTTTGACTGGCTGGGTGGTTGCTTTCATAGTGCAACATCTTATTGCGATCTGTTGGTTTACAGTAAAGTTCAACTTGTAGGCTACCTTGTACATCTTTAATTTTTATATCTAAAAAATTACAGGTCTCATTGCTGTATGATGATCTAAATCTTAGATTACTGTCCCCAAGGTTGATCCACTGGATAAAAGCTATTAAGTCCTCCTCATTTCCTCTCCTTATGAAGAACACGTCATCAATGAAGCTGGACCATCTATCGATATTTTCAAAGAATGGAGCCACTTCATTGAAGATGTGTGTCTCCTCAAAGGCTTGGTTAGTGGCACCTAGGGTAAGCGCCAACTCTCTGAGCACAACCTCTGTGAAACAGACGTGTTTCTATATCAAATACTTCAAATGCCGCAATAAGTTAAACCAGCATTGTAACCATTTCCTTCATGTTTTATTCACATGAATCTCTCATCAAAATCCATGGAGTTTCATTTCAATATTTCATATGTAAATCCAATTCAGTATATACATTATGACATCATATCCCAATGCATTTCGGACACCTGGTCCTTCATCAGGGGAATCCTGAAAAAACAATGATACAATCTAAGTTTGATCCACCGAGACAAAATCTAATAACCAAATACATAACATAATTCCATTGATGTGTCAAGTGAATTGTAACCGAAAATAAACATATCGTGAAGGTAAAAAGCACCCGAGAACGTGCTTGCCCAAAGATCAAAGGATATGTAATTGGATCAAAAGTAACATGGTCAGTAAAACAACTCTAGTATCTATAAGATAAGATAAGCCCAGTGTCATGAGAAAAAGAGTGCCAAACAGTTGAACAATGATCGTTCATAACCATACCACATGCAAAACGTAACCTCATGTAGTCACTAGAATAGGACTAAGTCATACTTACACAGAGGAGTGCGTGACCCACACTTGAACATTATTTTCTCCTCAAAGGCTGCCACATAGAGGCATGCTAAGCTCGGGGCGCAAGTAGTGCCCATGCTTGTCCCTTTGGTTTGTCTATGAAAATCCTCTTTGAATACATTTTGTTTTGTTTTTCAGGATTATTTCTACACAATCTACTATAGATCTTGAGTGATCGGATAGCTCAAATTGTTGGCCTTTTAGAAGATTTTGCATCATGGCAATGGTGTTGTCTTGCGGGATATTTGTGTATAGCGCCTCGATGTCCAAGGTCACTAGCCACTCCCTATGTGCGTCAAAAGGTGTATTTTCTATTTTTTCAATCATATGGGTTGTGTCCTTAATGTAAGCTCGTTGTGAAATAACCAATGGTTGAATAAATTGATCTACATATTGGCTTAAGGGTTCAGTTAGTGACTTAAGGCTAGACACAATGGGGTGCATGTGGCGATCTGTTAAGCTTTTGTGCACTTTAGGCAACCTGTACATGGCCGGTATTGTAGGTGTGTCATTTCTCATGTAGGTGAATTCTTCTTGTGTAATAACCTCATCTTCAAGGGCAAAGTTTAAACGATTTATTATAAGTTTACCTAGATCCAACCATTCCTGTCTATTACTTACTTAGTAGTGAGTTGGATTATTTAAGAGACCTTTCCTTCTCTTCTCATAATCTATTGTGTCCATGACGACAATGCTGCCACCCTTGTCGCCTAGTTTGATGGTAATATCACTGCATTGTTCTAAGCTTTTTAATGCTGTTTTTTCTTTGTTTGTAGGTTAGGTTATTTTCCGTCCACTTGGTTAATTGACAAAATATCATCAAGTCCCTGCTCTACTACCTTTTCAAATATCTCTACTTCTTTGCCTACCATAGATGTTGAGGGTGTCCATACCGATTTGGGTCTTAATCCTGATTTATTTTCTGTTATCCTTTTTTCTTTTCCCTCAAAACATTTTTTTAGTCTTATTTTTCTGAAAAGACACCTAATGTCTCTTTCGAGATTAAATTTGTCAGGTGATCACTCATGATGTGCCCATATCAAGAGGGCCCCAAAAAACGTTTTAAGAGACATATCCGTAAGCATAATGGGTAATAATATTTAACACTTTGTAACTAATCACCATAAAAGTAGAACCGTCTTTCTGATAAACATCGGTAATAATGAACATAGAAGTGCTTCAGTATAAACATCATAAATACCAGCTGACTTATTAGCACATTAATATGAAATTCTAAGGTGATTAAAAGAGTGTTTGATTTTATGTATATCAAAAGACCATCTAAGATGGCGGAAAGGTAAGCTGAGCTGTATTCACAAACCTTCGCCAATGTAAAATGGAAGCAATAATACAACGCGACTCGAGAAACGAAAATAATAGCAAAGTACTCATCATAGTAATCATTGTAGCAAATGAATATGCGTTATTGTGTGCAAATTTACTAATAGTTGCTAGTACCATATTAAAAGCATAATCACTTTCTGTTAATAACAAACTTGCTTTATAAATTAAAGACACTCTAAGATGGCGGCCAGAATACTTCGAGTCGTAACAACCAACTCGCTCTTAATGTAAAATGGTAGCAAAAACAAGCGTAATTATCGAACTAAAATGTGATACAGTGTTTACCCTAACTAAAACTAGGGGATATGGTTGTCCTACCCTCTGAATAAGAATATACGATAAAAAACATATGTTATAAACAAATCTGTTTCCTTTACATAAACAAAAGACACTCCAAGATGGCGGCCAGACATGTCGAGTTGTAGCCATTAACACGTGCCCAATGCAAAATGGCGGTGACAATAAGCGCAATCTTAAAAAAGGATATATAGATTTTATACCAACCAATATTGAGTGATATACGCCCCTCAGAGTAAAAAATTAGATTAAAAACAAGTAGGTGATATAAAAGGGGTAAGTGTACACCGAGCGAAGAATCTACATCGCAAACGCGAACTTTGCTCTCATGCTCATGATCTTATAATATCCAATGAGGGCAGGTACCCCATAGTGAATTAATGAGAATACACAAATAGCTAAAATAAGAATGCAAAGACTGAAATAGGGATCACCAATAGGCGATTGGAATTAAGATAAACATATTCCAAGATGGCCGACACGGTAAGGCATGAAGGTAGAACCTCGCTAATAGGTCGTAATTAACAACAATTAAGACCCAATTGTCCAATTATCAGGAGTATTAAGAGGAGAGCAAACTGAGTAACAGTCTCAGTTGCAGCTACCGAATGACAGAGGACGGTTGTGGAAGAGAACCCAGAAGAGCATAAATAACTGCAGCCCACTCTAGCAGCTAGTATAGTTACCAGAGGACTAATTGTAATTAGAATATTTGTCTTTTAAGACTAAATCTATAAAAAAACATTTTCGCCTTGTATAGTATTTCCTGAAAATTCAGAGTCAGGGGAGTATTTGGTGCAGACAAACTACAAACTAGAAGGTCCACATCAGTCCAAACACAAAGCTTTAAGGTAATACATAGCAAATTATTCCATGGCCCCACTGGATCGTAGCAAAATAGAATCAGCTAATTTAAATTGATAATAGAAAGTTGTGTTTCCACAGTAAATAACACTGGGACCACAACTTTCCTGTCAAGAATTCGAGTTCAATAAATAAATTAGCACTTGAGGTAAGATTTGTACTTTTAATAAATCTAATATCACTCGTAACCAGAGGCAGAAACAATAACCTCCTTTGTTTTGTAGTTCCCTAGAACTGATCAGGAAGCGACAAGATCAGCTGGACGAAAAAAACTCTTTACATAAAATTTCTTTTAAGAAGAGGATACTGATACTATAATGACGAGTGAAAAGTATCCTAATTTAGGTTAGAATTTTGGGGATTCTAATAACAAATAAATTTCAATAAACAGTAAAAATAGAATAGTATACAGCATGTATCTTTTGTTCCTACAGTGGAATATAACAATCAATACCCACTACCAAAAAGGAGCAGATGATGCTAGGAACAAAGGACACATAAAAAGATCCGGCCCTAGAGGTATATCTAAAGTCAATAGAAAATCATCAATTGCACACTGCAATATCCATCATATGAGTCGATAATTTATTAAAATCCTTTTATGTTACAGTACAACTGAACAGCTGGAACCAAAACAGGTTTCCGGTATCACATAATTAAGTGAATCTATTCGAGCTGCAACATGAACTTTACCTAAGAGTGAGTATTCGTATGCAAAAATTATTATTTTTTTTTTGCTATTTAACAGAATGGGTCAAGAATTAGGAGTCCACAAAATAACAAATAGGATATGTAATGATTCAACCCTCATGAAGCTATGTATCACTTTTCCTGCCAGTTTTGCAACCCGAAAATATGCTGTATTAGTAATGTACCTTAGAACTGAATGAAGAACAAACATGTTTCTAAAATAATATTTATTCATTGAGCCTAAGTGAATGGCAAATGCTGAACAGGAATGAAATATAGTTAATAATAAAATCTGTATTTATGGTTTTGCAAAAAAGAGGAATGTTTTGTAATAAATTCTCTTATATATTTTCTTAAATAGATTGTTTTTAATATAAGAAAGCATTGTCCTGAAGAAGGTGACCAGCGTTTTCACCGAAACGCTGCGTTGACAGTTTCTTGCTTTTTAAATAGTTTTTTTAATAATATGTAATGTTATGTTTTAATAAATTGTACGGAAAAATTGTTTTTTTTAGTACATTGGTGAACAAACAGATCAGATCCTGCAAAACCTTTTTCACCGCATTCTTGTTCAAATTGTTTTTAATTAAGAATACTCAAGGGTTGCAACTGAATTCTTTAGATCAATGATAGATTTGTGAATTTGTTATTTTTTTGGTGTGGGACGCCAAGAATTGACCATACTCACAGGTTACCATAGAATACGTTTTAACGGGGGGACTATTCAGTTAGTCTCATCTGTTACTAAAAACCAGGAAAACGGATCCTTTTGATATTTGTTGACCACAAACCCATTCCCTTTTTCTCTTAAAGGGTGTCTCCCAATATACATTTTTTTGTCGTTTGAGTGATGTGCCTTTAAAATCTTATTTGCTCGTGCTGCACATTTTTGCATCAGCAAAAAAGATTTTTGCCCTCATTTTGCAGATGCTGAATACTATCCGAACAAATCATTAGCAAGCCAAATGTCTGCTTGAAGAAGTAAACTATTGGTTTTGCACCCCAGCCCCACTTTTCTCCTTGTAACTGCTTTCCCTTCATTTTTTCATGGATTTTTACTTCAGACTTTCCCATGCCAATTTTAAGTCGTATCTATTCATCATTAGCTGTCTGTTGGCCAGACCTAATATTTCCAATATACATAGATTGACCATTGTGTCAGCACTTATCCAATGACTAGATGGCTTTATTGTCTGTCACAGTGCCTCTTCTAAGTTCAATGGCTTTCCTCCTTATTCAAGTCTTTGCCATGCCCAGGAGCATTTCCGTTTCAGTATTCTGGATGGCTGACTTGTTTGTTCCTTGGCTGACGAAGCTTGAATTCAGGGACTACTTTTTGTTCTTTTCTTTTAAGCACTTCATGGGAGGGCATATGTTTTCTTGCTCTCTTCCCTGTGAGATGCTTTTTTGTTCACTTTGCTCTGCCTCTCACTCTCTGTGCTGCTTCGTCTCCTTGCCCCAGCTTATTGTTTGCCTCTCATTCCCAACTCGTATTGCTCGTTTTCTTTTTATTAGCGCCCTTCTTCCATCCCAGCTCCCATTTGTCCCCAACCCTGCCTTGCTTGTTGCCCAAGCCCACTTAGTTTTTATTTTTTTCTGTAAAACTTTTTTGTGTGCTCCATGCTACCAACGGGGGCCACCTTAAAATGGACTTTTAACTGTTTCAAGATGTCCGCTTCCCTCTGCAGATGCATGCACAGTAGGTATGAAGAAATGGGTTTGTGTTATTTGAGCAAACCCATTCCAAGATGGGCCTGGGTGATGCATGTGCATTCTTTGTGATCATCCTTATATAGGTTTAGTAAACTAATGCAAATGCATTCACGGAGAGTCGCCATGGATGCATAAACATCCACTGCAGAAGTATTTGAATATGTTTGTTAAGACATTACACTTGCATTCAAAGATGGCTGTTGTGGATGCTCGGCCATCTTTGTATGCATTTGTAATGTTTTGGCACATCGGGCAGTTTTCTAAAGCAAAATAAAATGGTAAAGTCAATAGGTTTCAGTTGCAAGCTCTAATGGCTTTGCTAATGTTTGCTTTTCTTGTTTTAATGCGTGCAAGGCTTTTGCACTTGCCCGGCTTGCTAGCTAGCTCTCTTATATCTGAAAAAAAATCGGTGCCATAAAGTAATGTATGTAATGTAAAGGGCATTTATGAAGTGCTCTCTTACTCCGGGAATGTCCTGGAGCTATGCATTCGAGGTGTGAAGCTAACTGATAGACCTCACTATTAGTTTTGATTAGTTTTTTATTTCGGAAATGCGAGGTGGCTCAAACAATCGTTGAAAAAAGACTAAACCTACTTATGTAAGTTATTGTCAGGAATGGGGTCTCTAGTTGGCAGAGGTATGCACACTGTCCAAGCTGGGACCACCACTCTAGTCAGGGTAAGTTAGATACACACTAAAAGATAACCTGTGCCTACCCTCTTGTAGCTTAGCACAGAGCAGTCAGGCTTATCTAAAGAGGCAATGTGTAAAGTATCTGTGCAATATACACATCCACAGTAACACAATGAAAACACCACAGAGAGATTCCACACAGGGTTAGAACAATAGACACTAATTTATTAAATACATCAAGACCAAAATGGCAAAAATAAGTGAATTTTTAAAAAACATAAAGAATTCTAGCACTTAGAAGCAATAAGCTCAAATCGGGGTAATCTGGTCATGCTGGACCAGGACAAAGTCCACAGTTTGGGCCGACTGCGATGGAGTGCAGGCCGGCTACACGACCCACCCAGGGCCTGGTGAACAAAGTATCTTATCATGGACGCAATAGCGAGATGTGGAGTGCCGTCGAACGATGCGTTGATCCCACAGTAGATGATACGTCGATTTTCTCCACACAGTGATGGCAATGCGTTGGGTCCTTAGACGATGCACTGAGAGACATAGGTTCTGAAGAGACTTGCCGGGTTTCACCATGCAGTCGAGGTTGCCTGTATTTATCAACCTGGGCATCATTCGTTGTCCTGCCAATTATCCAGAAGCTTGGATGCTGTGGATATATTTGGAACGACAGTGAGAGAGTGAATTATGATAGGAAACGTACCAGCCAAATTCGTACCTTGTATTGCTCCTTGGTGAATTCAGAGCCACCTTGAAATAAGTTCCGCAGAAAGTTCCAGACGTGTCTGTCTGATGGAGTTCGTGTTGCTCTGAGGACGCTCGTGGCCTCTGCTAGTCAAGATACAGTGGCGGTTGAAGGCACAAAATATAGAAGGCCCGCGTAAGCGTGGTCTTTTTGGTCCTTTCTTGCTGCTTTCTGTTTTCGAGGATGAGCTCCTCGCGAAAAAATAGTTTCTACTTTTCCATGTACACCTATTTTTACAACCGAAAGGTTACCCAGCATTGGCATAGCCAATAGGTCTCGCCTTTGGGACCTTATATGTGTTTAGTTATTCAGCACAATATCCTTGGTGCAACAACATCAAGTGTTGCATGGCTAAACACTTATAAGGTCCCAAAGGCAAGACCTATTGGCTATGCCAATGCTTATTTCTTGTTGGCACAGCACCTTTCTTGCCAGTTCCTCTTCCATGCAGTTTCATGCTAAATCGATGTGGTTAACATGGCAGTCTTGCACAGAATTGCACGAGTCCTAGATGTTTTGGAAGCAAACTTCCTATATCTTAGGGCCACTTGTTAAGTGGCTACGGAAAAGATCTTCCCACTATGGCAATACATTTCTGGGACCCACCTACGGTGACCACAATTCCATCATGCCACTCGGGTATTGGTAATTGCCTCAACTACTACTTTGTCCCAATGTGGATCTTCACATGATGTCAGGGGGTGGGCACATCCACCTCATAGGAGCAGTGCCTGAATGTGGTGGACCTTCCTCCACAGGCATGACACACAGTGTTGTCTTTGTATTACAAAATAGGTATTTTCTGCTTTATTTCCTTTTAACAATATAGTAGAACACATGTAAATGTTACTCTACTTGTCTATTGTCTCCAACCTCATTTTGAGTTTCTTATCTTTTTCATCCCTGCTTAGGTGTGGTCTCTGTCCTCGGGAAGATTAGGACAGTGTTTGCATACGATTCAGACAGATGATAGAGTGTGGTCCATTGCCATCAGCCCACTGTTAAGGTAAGGATTGCACATTCATGAGTACCCTAAATATATGCATTTTGTATCACACACAAACAGTTTAAAAACCTTCATTAGGCTGCAGCTTATATTTTCTCTCTTATAATGAATTTGTTTGGTTATGTGTGCTACAAATATATTTTCTTTAAAAAAATAGACTTTCATGCAGGTCCATTTTGTGGGTTACTTTTTTTACATTAGAGAGGAAAGGATTTTGGACCGGCCTGCACTGGCAAATGTCTTTCCATTTGTTGCTGAGGTGTTGTCCTTCACTTAAATCAAACTGCAATACTTCAGGTAGATGATTGAAGAAGGTTTTATTGTACAGTCCATAACAGAGTCCTCACCCACTGAGTGGCTCCAATCAACTGCCACTCTTCAATTCCAAACATTCTCCCTGACAGTGCCTACATTCTAGATGCCTACATTATTCCCTAGCAACAGAGATACCTAGCAGATACATGCTTGAGACCACCACAGTTGCCCTTCTTAATTCACTTTCAGGATTCAGATATTAAGGGAAGCCTGTTGCATGGTCAGTGATGTATTTATGTAACTCTCCTTCCCCATTATTCTGTCAACTGCAGCATTCTAAATATTTTTTTCCAAATTTGCTAAATTGGTGTTGGTAATTTTTTGCGTATGTATATACGAATGACAAAAGGTCTTGCTTACAAAAACAGGGCTGAGATCACCAAACTTCTTTCGCATATTACTTGAAACAGTCACCAGACGAGACTGGGATACAAATGGCTGATTGATTTCCCTTGCTGTACATGGCAGGGAAATCTGGTGGTGGTTAGTTACCCAGGCCTTAATAGGTCAGGGCGATTGTCTCTGTAACCCACAGTCCAGTGGCAGGCAGGCCACCATGTTTGCACCAGCAGAGCAAACAGGGGGCCCAGCCAATGCAAATCTGGCACCCAACTGGAGATGAGAACCACCAGAGTATAGCAGATCTACTGGTTAACCAAACCACCATAATCTGTTAATGGGTTAAGTATGGGCTGATGAGAAACCATACCAATAATGATTCTAAGTTAGGAAAAAAGACATGTGGATAGAGTAAAAATTAAGTTAATATGTATTATAGTATTCAGCATAACATTTTCTCTTGTGATATGAATAAGTTAGGAACATAGCTGATTGGGAGGTTACAGAGCTGAAAACAAAAAACATATAGATTAAGATAAAACAAACATTTAAGCATACAAGATAGGGGATATAATTTAGAAATATTTTGTGTCTGGTGTTGTACTGTTGTACACAAATTCTGCTGTTCAGGTCTACGAACCTAAATGTACCAACATGCAAGACACACTATATTATCATCCATCCATCAATGCGTTTGGAAGTAAGACTTAGGACTAGATGAGCAAAACAAGCAGGGGACAAAAGAAGGAAGGAAAAAGGAGTAGTAGTTAGGTTTAATAAGCAGGTATACTCACATGGTCAGGAGGTATTAGAACTGAGTAAAAATTGTAGAGGATCACAATCAGATTTACTTTGGTTTCCAAACTTATCACTACCTAATTTTTGGTGTTAGGTATTCATGTTGCAGGGGAGGGGCTTTGCCAAGCCCCAGAAGATAGCAGACATAAGCTAGAGCTGCTCTGCGCCCAAGACCCACGATCTGTTACACTTCGCCACAACTCGGGCCGGCATAGCCTGGAGACATAGCCGGATCGGATGTGGTGGTGCGGCGGCATCTATTGATGTTGATTTGGAACAGTGGTACATTCTGAGGAATGGCCTGGAGCCTCTGTGGCCTTGCCCTGCATGCAGTGAGCGGCAGACCAGGGGCTGCTTGGGCCAGGCCTAGGGATGCACAACTGAGCTAACCATGTGGTGCTGCCCAGGCCGCTGGACTACTGGAGGAGCTGTGTTCCAGCCGGGATAGGGCCTGGGCACTGCAAAGATGTGGGCTGGTGTAGAGCAGGCGGCTTACTGGTGGAGCCCACGCTGCCTGCCGAGTGCATCCTGTGTGCAATAAGGTGCACGCCCTTGAGCTGTCCCTTTGGTAGTAGCAAGTACATTCACCCTCCATTGAAGATGATGGGCTACTGAGTGTACGAGATCTGGAAATCAACACATACATCGAGGTGGCACCCTCACAGCACCCGAAGTAAGTGCTTGGCAGGAGCAGTGCGTCCCCCTGTGCCTGGCGTTCGTTCATGTTGCTTGATTTAGATGCAGCTGCTGTGGGGAATGACATCCCGTCCTAAGAGGAAACCAACCACCGAAGCATTGCCCTGAGACGGCAATCAATTAAGTCTGGTCTGTGCACGGAGGAGGCCTCGAGCAAACCCCAGCCCTCTGCCCCGGATGACTGGCTATATGATGCTGGGTGCAACCAACAGAGGTATGGAAAAATAGAAGTCTCCACCTTTTGCCTGATCAGCATTGTAGGCAAAAAGTGAGAAGCCCTTGCAAACCCCCTAACGCCGTGCAGCTTAGTGCTGGTGGTAGATGAGGGCAGTCGGTTGCTGAATGCTGCTCCTCCTTCCGGATTTTTGGGCAGATATTTCCTCGCCCCTGGCGTTCGCGGCATTGTGGAGGGTGCTAGAAATTGAAGAGCTAAGAAGAGACTACGAGGGACAGGTGGGCCCCGTCTCCCCTGTGCTGAGCCCCCTCCTAGCCTCCCCAGGAGCTAACCCAGTCATAACCCAGACTGCACATCACTCGAAATGCAATATCACTCGACCTGCAAAAAACATCCGGACTTCTCATGTTCGCCATGCATTTGAAGTAGAAAGACACATGGGGTGAGTCGGGTCCGCCCCAATCAAGGGGTTTGAATAGGCTGATGTGCAGGCACTATGGTGATCACGCAGACACTTAGGCTGTCTCTGAGGCACTGGGGCTGCACCTGGCCTGGCCGGACCGTCCTAGGTCACCTGGCTGGGAAATAGGAGCAAGTATATCATAGTGGACAGGCTACTGAGCCCCATCTCGACTCGTGGGGGTGTTGACCCAGGTTGCACATGCCGCCCTACCAGAAGACAGTGCTGTAGTGATCAAGGGACTGGCGGGCCTCAGCCTAAAGGCTTGCAGAGAGTGAGTCGTCTTGGTTCTTGATGGAAAGAAGTCCAGTAGACTTCTGGCACAAGCTTAGCACAATTTGCAGCATGGGGAAAAGAGGTGGAATGGCTTCCTAATCTGCGAGGCGCCAACTGGCAGAAGTGGTGGATCGTCCTGGCCCCGAGACTGCACCCGACAAAGTGCCCTTAATGCCCACGGATGCAAAATTGTACAAAATCCTGGAGGCCATTGCTGACACCAGATAGGATCTAAGAGGCAATGATTCAGAAAAGGGGGTGGTGATGGACAGAGTATCTGAATTAAGCAGAGCACTCGTACCCAGTCAACAGATCAGGGCTTGATCCATCACCGTTTTTTAGCTCACTGCACCATCCCAGCTCAGAACTTGGCTACATGCAAATTAGTCTGTCCCTGGCCCAGTGCATCATGGGAACAGGGCAGACCAAACTACCAAGCCAATTCTTTTACTGGAAAGGAAACAAGCTTCCGGGGACCGTTTTCTGGCATTACAGCCGTCTTCGGCCCGGCATGCTAGTTTGGTCTGCCCTGTTCCCATGATGCACTGGGCCAGGGACAGACTAATTTGCATGTAGCCAGGTTCTAAGCTGGGATGGTGCAGTGAGCTAAAAAACTGTGATGGATTAAGCCCTGATCTGCTGACTGGGTAGTAGTATTCTGTTTAATTCAGATGCTCTGTCCATCACCACCCCCCTTTTCTGAATCGTTTTGTCCACCACAAGCGTGGAAGGGTATGCTCAGAGGTGAGTCCCTTGTTCACTGCACCATCAGGATTCAAGCAAGCCGGGCCGAAGACGGCTGTAATGCCAGAAACCGGTCCCCGGAAGCTTGTTTCCTTTCCAGTAAAAGAATTGGCTTGGTAGTTTGGTCTGCCCTGTTCCCATGATGCACTGGGCCAGGGACAGACTAATTTGCATGTAGCCAGGTTCTGAGCTGGGATGGTGCAGTCAGCTAAAAAACGGTGATGGATTAAGCCCTGATCTGCTGACTGGGTAGTAGTATTCTGTTTAATTCAGATGCTCTGTCCATCACCACCCCCCTTTTCTGAATAGGATCTAAGAGGCAGGCTGTAGCGATTGAAATGGAGTTGCCCCAGGAGGATCAGAAGAAATTGTCGACCTGAGTCTGAACTACGGAATCTGCAATTGCAGAACTCTAGCCCGCAACATCAGAAATGGTCGCCAAAGTACGATCGCTTACTGATAAGGTACAGGAACTTGAAAAGAGGGCGGAAGACTTAGATGTGCGCTCGTACCGAAACAATCTCTGGAAAGTAGGATTTCCTGAAGGATCGGACCCTATACAATACTTTGAAAACTGGCAGAGCCAAGCAGTAGCACATGACAAGCTATTACCACATTTCATTCTTGAGCGAGCCCAACGAGTTCTGTCCAAGAGAGCACTAGCAGGAGCCCTTCCCTAGACCTGTGGTGGCATGGGAATATACTACCGGTACAAAGAAGCAAAATTGCAATCAGCTTGCACAGCAGACCCAATTTTCCACGGCATTGCAAGAATTTACTCATTTATAGATTACACAGTGGGTGTTCAGCGGCAGGGAGTCGAAATTTGCCTAGCGTAGTAACGGTAAGTTTCAATTCTATTAAGGACACGGAGGCGAGGATTATGCTTTTCTCTCTTCGCTGTTTATTCACATAACATCGCATAGCAGCCAGAAAAGCATCAAAACTTGAAAAAATCTTAGTATCCCAAACACAGGAATATCAGAAAACATCGTAATAACATTTTTAATAACTACAAGTCCCATGAGATCAACATTAGGCAGTCCTTTCTTAGTGTCCATAAATCCCAATATAAGGCGTCCATCCTGTGAACTCCTCCTCTTTCTTCGTCGCGAGTCAGGCCAAAGTCTCAAGCATCTCGTTTTGCACCATCATTCCCTGGCGGAAAAAAAGAACAGCGTGAGCTAAGCCATACCCGCTAAGCCTGAAGGCAAATCAACGAAAGCATTGCATCAAGACAACGACATGCAACCAAAGAGAACAGTAAAACCATACTGCAATCCGGAAAACAGATTACTTACTCCAGTACGGGCGGGTTCTCCGCAGGAGGTATGGGTGGGATAATCCTCGCCTCCGTGTCCTTAATAGAATTGAAACTTACCGTTACTACGCTAGGCAAATTTCGATTCTATGTCAGGACCGGAGGCTTCGGATTATGCTTGTTTAAAGCTTGTCCACCACCAAACTAGCAATATCCACCACCGGCTTAAAATAGAACCTTTTGAAGGTGGAATCCGAAGACCAGTCCGCCGCGCGCATGAGGTCTTCTAAACGTGCCCCAAGGGCAAACGCTTTGGAGGCCATGGCCCCTCTTGCTGAGTGAGCTCCGAACTGCCTCGTATCAATACCAGCTTCCTGCATCACCCAACGCACCCACCGGGCTATAGTGGGGGAAGAGACAGCCTTCTGAGGTTTGCGCAGCGCAATCAGTAACTGCCGTTCGCCCGGAGGGCGAAGTTCCGTCGTGACTTCCTCATAGGTCTTCAGACACTGTACCACACACAACTTAGGGGCATCTGCAAATGCCGGATAAGAAATAGACCTCGTAGCCGATTTCGTGCGTCGGCCCATGGTAAAGGTCACCCCATCCGGGGAGAACGCTCTCGCCGTGACATCTAGGGCACGCACATCAGACACTCTGCGACAAGACACTAGGCAGAGGAGCATCGCCAGTTTAGCTGATAGTTCCTTTAAGGAAAGATACTTGTTAGGCTGCCAGGAAAGAAAAAGGTTCAACACCACGTTAACATCCCACAGGACGGAATATCGTGGCTCCGGCGGTAAAGCCAGACGCACTCCTCTAAGAAGTCGACATACCAGGGGGTGTTCCCCGACCGCCACTCCATCTAGCTGCACATGAGCCGCCGATATTGCAGAACGTATCGTGTTAATAGTCCGGTATGCTAAGCCGGCGGTAGAGAGTTCTGCAAGAAAATTCAGGATGGGAACGAGGCCTGCGACCATGGGATCCAAATCCCGTCGAAGACACCAACAAACCCACCTGGTCCAAGCCGATCTATACCTCTTGGCAGTGCTGCCTGCCCAGGCCTTGGACAGAAAGTGCTGAGCTGAGTTTGAAAGGCAAGGGAGCGACCAACGTCGCCTGAAAGCCTCCATGCCATGAGGCGGAGAGAACCCTGGAGGAGATGGTGAGGGACCCCGTCTGGATTGAGGAGAAGACGAGGAAGCCGGGGGAGTAGGATTGGAGAATCCCAGGAAAGTTCCAGAAGAACTGGAAACCACACTTGCGACCTCCACACGGGCGTCACCATCACCACGTCCGCCGTCTGACGGCGAATCTGGGCCGCGGCCCGCACTATCATGGAGAAAGGCGGGAAAGCATACGGACGTTCCCGGCTCCAGTCTTGGAGGAACGCATCCGTCGCCTCCGCCAAGGGATCCGGTCTCCAGCTGAAGAACCTCGGCAGCTGGAAGTCCAGACGGGACGCAAACAGGTCTATGGAAAAAGGACCCCAGCATGCCGCCAGCCAGCGGAACACTTGAACATCCAGCTTCCACAGGCTGGAGTCTCGAAGGTATCTCGAGTGCCAATCTGCCACCTGATTGGCCCGACCCGGCAGGTATTCCGCCGTAACCGAGACTTGATGGGCGAGACAATAATCCCAAAACTCTTTCGCCAGATCCGCTAGGGCTCTTGATCGCGGACCCCCTAAATGGTTCACATACCGAAGCGCTGAGACATTGTCCATCCGCAGAAGGACGCATGACTTCACTGAGTCCCTCGTCCAGCAACGGACGGCGAACGAACCTGCTAGAAGCTCCAAGCAGTTGATGTGAAGTCGCTGTTCGTCGGACGACCAAGCGCCGCCTGTGGAGAAATCCCCGCAGCGGGCGCCCCAGTCAGACCTGCTGGCGTCGGACTCGATCACCAAGTCCGGAACGGACCCGAAAATCGCTCGGCCGTTCCATGCCTCCATGTGGGCGAGCCACCAAGACATTTCCTCCTTGACCTCCACCGACAGGGGAATCAAGCGGTCGTAAGAAAGCCCTCTGCGCAAATGGTGCGCTTTCAGTCGCTGAAGAGCCCGATAGTGAAGAGTGCCCGGAAATATCGCCTGAATGGACGACGAGAGAAGGCCCACTACTCTGGCCACCTGCCGGAGGGAGGTGTGCGATTTGGAAATAGTTTGCCGAAGCACATGCCTGATTTTGGCCATCTTCCTGGACGGCAAACTGAGAGTCGATTTCACCGAGTCCACCACAAAGCCCAGGAACACCATTTGCTGGGCGGGCGTGAAAACCGACTTCTCCCTGTTGACAATAAAACCCAGACCTTGTAACAGGGAGATTGTCCAAGACAGTTGAGCGGCCAACTTGCTCGGGTCCTGGCCCAGCAGCAAGATGTCGTCCAGATAGACGATTAGCCGAATCCCCTGACTCCGCAGGGTTTCGATGGCCGGGTGCAGAATTTTTGTAAAGCACCAAGGGGCCGAGGAAAGACCGAACAGAAGGGCCTTGAACTCGAACACCATGCCTTTCCAGCAAAACTGAAGGAAACGGCGATGCGGGGGGTAAATCGGAACCACCAGATACGCATCTTTGAGGTCCAGACGGACCATCCAGGCGTTCGGGAGCAAAACGTCTCTCAATAGATGGATTCCCTCCATCTTGAAGTGGTTGTACACTACCCAGCCATTGAACTCCCTGAGGTTGATGACTGGCCGTCTGCCCCCGTCCACCTTTTCCACAAGAAAAATATTGCTCAGGAAACCCCCGGGGTGGCGCGTTGTTCGACAAATAGCCCCCTTGCGCAGCAGCGCCGAGACTTCTTCGTCGATCAACAGCACGTCTGACTGAGAAAAGGTTATGGGCCGAGGAGGCTGTAACTGGCACGGCTGGTCGTAGAACTCTATGCGGAACCCCCGCACGGTCTGAAGGACCCATGCGTCCGTTGTAATAGCCGCCCATGCCTGGGGGAAACACGCCAACCTCCCCCCAATAACAACCTGATCCGCAGGGATAACACTCACCGTGTGAATTGTTGCCGCCGGAGTCGTTCCGGAAGTTTCCGCGACCTCGGAAACGCTGACCTCTGGTGGGGTAAAAGTTGTTGTAGTTCGCGGAGGAGTTGTAGCCTCCTCTGCGGGAGCCATGCCCTTTACCGGGCTGTTGCTGACCACCACGGCCGGTCGTGAGGCCCCTACCACGACCAGCCCCTCGGGAAAAACGCTGGTGGAAGACCCGCTTGATGGTTGACTGGGCCTTGTCCAGCGAGGTGAAGGTGGAAACAAACTTTCCCAGTTCTTTTATGAACGGCTCGCCAAAGAGCCCTCCTTGGGCAACAGCGCCAGCTTCCGACAAAGCCAAATCGCCCAACTTGGGATCCAGTTTAATCAGCAGCGACCGACGCCGTTCGGTCGAAAGGGCACAGTTGGCATTCCCCAGGAAAATAACAGCCCGCTGCGCCCAGTTGGACAATACCTCCGGGCATATGGCGCTGCCCGACACCTTGGCTTCCTCGGCCATATCAAGGATCTTGGTGAGGGGGCCAATGGTGTCCAATAGCTTGTCCTGACAGGAGCGCCAAGAACGGTCGATCCCCTTCCGGGGGTCCTTCACGAACTTCGCCATGAAGGTGGCCATTTTCTCATCTAGTTCCGGCGTCATGGCCACCTTCCCATCCAAAGTCGGGCGGGGACATTCGCCCCTCAAACAACTGCGCGCCTCCTTCTCCAAGGGCTTGCGGAGGCGGCCCGCCACAAATTGCGCCACCTTGTCACCAGGTGCCCAAGCGGCCGACCGCGGGTGCATGATTCCATCCGGGTCGAGCATGCCCGAAGTGGCCTTGGGCAACTCCGTCGAATTAGATGCCGGTCGCCATGACAGCACGGAGTCTTCGTTGTCGTCGTCGTCAGTATCCGCGGGGGAAACACCCCTTAGCCAGGAAAGCGTCTCGTAGGCGCTCGAAGGCGTCCTTGTCCACGCCTTGCGCACCACTGGGACCCGCGTCCCCACGTGGCTTCTTGGCCGCCGGAGGCCGGCTAGGATCGTTGGCGGGCGACCCCGCTAGGGCCGGTGCCAACTTGGCACATTCCTCGACAATGCGGGCTGATAGTCTGTCCTCCATAGGCCCAACGATTTCCTGAACGCACTGGTAAATCGACTGGTCCACAGCCGCATAGAACTCGTCGTCTTGGAGGTACTGGTGTGACTCCTCCTCCTCGACGTAGTACCCCTCAGCCATGGCGTCCACCACGCAGTAAAGAAGAATCTGGAATCTGAGGGTTCCGATGGCGTACACAAACAGCCATGTGTGGGCCAACCGGAGGTTAGCGAGGTTTGTAGGCCGGCGGAACCAGGCAATCAAGAAGGCAGCACCAGACTTCACAGCGCGCCGACCCTCTCTCCAGAGACCGGGTCGCACCGCCGCCCAGCGCGCTTGAGCGGGTAACACCCCAGCGGAAGCTGATGCAGGAAAAGGTGCTGAAAGTCGCCCGCAGGCGTCAGCGTGGTCACAACCACCAGTACAGACCCCACCGGGGCGTTCAAGCACAGGACAGTACAACCCAAGAGGGCGTCAGGGTTAGGCGGCAGCAGGGCTCCTGCGACGTCGACTCCCCAGCGCGGCTCCAATCAGCGAGACGGAAGCCGCGCGCGGGCAGGCGAGACGCAACGGCGCCCTCTAGCGGGGAAATCAACACCGCGGAATACACAGGTACATCGCGTAAGGGGCGAAGGCGTCCCCGCGATGGAAGGGGCTCTGGAAGGGAAAAAAAAACCACAGACCCCCCAAAGCAATAGAATACCAATATGCAAGAAAACACAAGACCTCAGCAAACACAAAAAATGTGCAAGAGAGGGAGAATAGTACTTAACTGGCTGCGAAGCAGCGAAGAAAGAGGAGGAGTTCACAGGATGGACGCCTTATATTGGGATTTATGGACACTAAGAAAGGACTGCCTAATGTTGATCTCATGGGACTTGTAGTTATTAAAAATGTTATTACAATGTTTTCTGATATTCCTGTGTTTGGAATACTAAGATTTTTTCAAGTTTTGATGCTTTTCTGGTTGCTGTGCGATGTTATGTGAATAAACAGCGAAGAGAGAAAAGCATAATCCGAAGCCTCCAGTCCTGACATAGAATCTCATTCTTAGGCGTGAATCGAAAACTCCCGACAAGTAGGCTTAAGGTATTCCCTGTTGTTTCCGGCCAAGTTAAAGGTGATGGTGATCAACACAATTTACTTCTTTACTGAGCCCACAGCCTTTTCCTGGTGGACAGGACTGCGTTCTCTGCCAGTGCCAGTGCGCATCATCGAGCAGTGTTGTCACTCATTTTACCGGATGTCACTCCGCAGACTGCAGACAACTTGATTTAAGAAAGGTGGAAGTTTCAATACCTCAATAAACCTTGGAAGTGGAATGGCTACTGCTCATGTGTCCAAAGACAGAGATCACTGTGTCGCCTGCCTTACTGAGACTGCTACATGGTGTGGAATAGGTGGTCACAATTTAGGTGTCGGTGTATGAAGGGGGTGGGTAGGGATCGGAGGCCGAATACTAGTGGTCAGCCAAGTGTACTTTATAAAGTAATAGGAATGCAGACATGTGTCTATCACATATGTCGGCCTGCTCTGTTCCACACTTGGCACCTGAAGCTCTACACAATTAGGAAGAGACACTACAGAGCCATAAGACAGGCCTTACCCCTGTCAATTTCTATGCGAGGTTAACACTGTTTATGTGAGAGAGTCTTTGAGCTCCCCAACATGGGATGTTCAGTTGCCCAGTTGGGAACCTCCGTGGGGTGGGAGTTAAGAGGGTTTTTATCCGTTTATGTTGTGCGGATCACAGAGGAAGAGATGGACCAGCCATGTATGACAGGCCCCCTAGTGTCATGATATGTGTTCACATGTTTGGAGTTGTCCCCTCTGCCCCCTCGTTTGGTTGTGGTTTCAGTACCTTCCTTCCCCCTCCTACAGCATATAGCCCAGAATGGATAGCATAGGGGTCTTTACCTGGAATGTTAGGGGGATGGGTACAATGCACAAATGGCATGCTATGCAGCAGTATGTAAGGATATGCAGAGCGCAGATAGCGTTAATTGATAAAACTCACATAGAAAAGGCGAGGAAGTCTGATTGCAAAAGCGCTTGTGTGGGCAATGCTACAGTGCCACCTACTCATGGTTTGCCAGGGGAGCGCTTGTATGGATCCAACCTGGGGTTCCTTTCTGGCAAACTATGGTAGACGCGGAACCAGAGGGACACTATGTCCTAGTAGAAGGCCTATTAGATGGCAGAGCCATATTGTTAAGAAGTATATATGCACCAAATACAGCCCAACCTGCTTTTCTGGCGTGCCTCTCCCTTATCCTTATCCGATGGACCCATCTCCCCTTGATCAAGGCAGGTCACTTCAACTGTGTTCTTGGCCCACAGTTGGATGGTTCACACCCATGTGATGGCGGCAGCTTGTCTCACACAGTGGATAAGTCACTGGTCTCTACACGACAGCTGGCAGGAGTTACACCGATGGGCTGGAGGAGTTCTCCTATTATTCTACCCCACACGACCTGTATGTCAGAATAGATTATTTTTTTGCCATTAGACAGTGCAGGTACTCATAGCAGACGCACAATACTTATGGAATACCACAATCCGCTGCAGCTACACCTTTGGTGAGGGGTGCTGCGAACCCCAGTCCCCACGTGGAGATTGCAGCCGGTGATGCTGGAGGATCAGGCCTTCAAAGAGGATACATGTGAGGCTGTAACTCATGATCATGATGACAACTTGGGCACAGCCACCTTTAGACCAATTGCATGGGAGTCATTAAAGGTGGTGATGAGGGTGCATTGCAGTAGGTCAGGGGTTGGGGCCAGGGCAGTGTTACACAGTGACCTAGTTTGGACCGAGACATCAAAAGGAGCCCAGGAGATATCAACTAAGTCAGACCAAGCAGGACAGCCTGCACTAACTGAGGTACAGAAGCAGCATGCACAGTTGATGGAGCAACTCTGTTGCCTGGACTTTGTCGCATACCAGGCTCAAATGCATGCAGAAGGTGATAAATCAGGCTGCCTTCTGGCTTGGCTCCTATGTAGTGTGACATCCATGACTCCAATCACAAGGGTTAGAGAAACTCTGGCCGGCGTACACACTAACCAATCGGATAGGCACTAGGACTTCACAGCATACTACCAGCGATCCCCCTACTGTAGTGTGTTGCTTACATATTTCAGACTTCCTAGAATACCTTACACTGCCTGATCCAGATCCGCTTGAAAGAGAGGAGCTAAACACCCCCCTCGTGCTGCAGGAGCTTTGCGGTGCCAACAGGGGTGCAGCAACGCAAAAGACCCCGGGCCTGGATGGTTTGCCCATTGACTTTTTAAGGCCTACAAGTCGTCGTAAGTCCCAAAATTACTGGAGTTATGCCAGGCTGCTATGTAGGAGTGTCATCTCTTGTGGTCCATTCGAGAATCCCTACTAGTGTCCCTGGCCAATCCGGACAAAGACCTGTTAGAACTCGCAACTTACCGTCCATTATAAATGTTGGGAACAGTCAACAAGATCCATAGCAAAGTACTAGCGGTCCGATTGGTGGAACACATGCCCTGTGTGGTTCATGCCAACCAAAATGACTTTATCACTATAATATTCACCACATAGAATGTCCGGAGACTCCTACAAGTGATGGAGCTGGCCCCAGCATGGTGGCCATATGCACCCTGCCTGCTGTTAGATTTAGAAAAGGCATTTGACACCGTTGACTGGGGCTACCTTTTTCCCACACTAAATAAAGTAGGATTAATGGGGAGATTGCAGGGGCTGATTAGGCTCTTGTACACAGCACCTACCGCCTTGGTGAACATGGGTCGACTTGTGTTGCCCGGCACGGTTTTCCCCTCTCACCACTACTTTTTGCACTAGCAATGGAGCCTTTAGCTCAGCGGCTTCACCAGAGTGGTGAGGAGTGCAGTATCTCATTCAATGACAAGGTACACATAGTCTTGCTATATGCAGATGATTTCCTCCTGTATATACGTGGCATCCAGGATTTTTTTAGGAATGTAGGAGGACATCGGGACTAGGAGTTAAATGGGCAAAGTCATGTGTCTTCCCTCTTTGAGATGACTGCGTTCCACAAGAAATAACTGTGGGTGACCACTTAGTGAGATAGGAACCTCGTAGGTTTCAATATTTGGGTTCTGCATGCACCACGACATGCAGGACATTATTGATGTGTATCTCACTAGGGCTATTTCCTCTCTTCGCCCGCAGATGGTGTTCTGGAGTACACCATGACTTACGGTGTAGGGTCGAATATCCCTTTCACAAGGGTGATGCTCCCCAGCTTCTACATTTTTTTCATAATATCCTGTTTATGTCCCAAGATCACTATGCATGCATTGTTCGGAGTTTTTATATGGAACAAGGGGAGAAGGTGAGTAGTGCTGTGCAAGTTACAGCAGCCAGTACATAAGGGGGGCTTGAGAGCACCGAACTGTGAACACTACTATCTGCCAGCAAAGCTACAGTGGCGAGGGGGGTGACTGGCTGGTAGGCAGACTGAGGTGGGCATGATATCAGTGGCCAGAGCAGAGATGATGATAGGGGAGACGCTTCTCCCAAGGGCGGAGATCCCAGAGAGGTAAATAATCTTGTACACATAGCCTGTGAAAGTTACTGGAGGGGTATCCACCTTAAACCATGTCTTGGTGCCCTTTTCTTCTGAACTAAGCGTCCGCGTCATAATGCCATTCCGGCAACTCATTGGGTGGGACCACCTGGCAGTGTGGTCAGAGACTGGAGTAAACACTATAGGGGATTTGTTCCAGGATGGAGCACCTATACCCTTTGGTCAGCTGAAAGAGGAATGTTACCAGCGGCACATTTCCTGGCTCTTGGTATTTTAGTGCGGAGGTGGGCCGCCTATGGAACCCCATTGACATTGAACCGGAGCAACATTCCCTAGCGCATGCTTTAAACATCATGCGGACCGGCTGTTGATTAGTCAACTGGTTTGCCAATGCGCTAGCGCACACATCAATTGACCTCCTTGTGGCGACATTTAGAAGCTGGGAGAGAGACATAGGTCGGGAATTGACACCTAAAGAGTGGGAAAGGGTAACACAATATCCGTGGAAACTGTCCCTTAACACCAAATTCCAATATTTCTAACATAATATATTGCATAGAGCTTATCTTGCCCCTACAAGCCTCCACAGAATGTTTAATACCCCGCCTGTCATAGATGTCATGCCCACAACACATATCTAGCGCATATGTTCTGGAACTGCACTGCAGCTGCGGCATTGTGGAGAGTGGTTATGAGCACTCTAGCAATACTGACAGGTCTCACTGACCTACACACAATAGAAGCGGCATCGCTGGACTTATACAAGCGAATGAAGGCCCAAAAGGTGACCACTCAATTCATAGACTTGGAGCTGCTCAAAGCACGCCGCTCACTAGCTATGCACTGGAAGGAACATACTCTTCATAGTTAACAACATTGGCGTGCAGCAACACTAACATGGGGCATAGCGGAGACCATAGCACTGAAAAGAGAGGAGGTTTAAGGTCTGCGGAGGATACCCAGAATGGGATTGTGGGAGAACATATTACAGGAGTTGCAGTTGCTTTATGATACCCCTATGAATGGTTAGATGGCAAGCTGGCTGCAACGGTATACATTTATCGATCCATCTAAAATGGTCTCGGACACGCTCCCCGAAGCTCAGACGGTCCTTGTCTCGAGCCGTACCTCCCGACCACTCATTGCTGGGGGCACTCACTGGAGGGGGGAGGGGATGGGGCACTACACACACCAGGATACCCTAGAATAGGGTACACACTGAGAAAGGGGGGGGCGTCAAGAAGAGGAGGGATGAGAAAAGTAATGAGGGAATACATAAAGGATAATTCTACTGTTGTGATTTGAAGTTAGACATTGTTTGAAAAGGAATGTTTATGATGTACTGAACCATCTACTCCTGCCAATATCTTATGTTACCAAATGCAAAGCATTACCTAGTGTATTTTAAGAAGAACCTTCACTCACCAACCTAGTTGGTGACGTGCTTTATCGTCTTCATAGGCGTTGTAGCACACCCAAGAGGCATTCTGCCCCTCAGGTGGGGATCCTATTATGAAGCATGTCACCAACTAGGTTGGTGAGTGAGGGTTCTTCTTAACCCGTTCCCAGCGTCGAACGTTCAGCGCCCAGTGCTGAACGTTCGTAGAACGAATGCTGACCCGTCGGCCAACGGTCGTGCGCAGCACTGGGGAGGTAGCGCTCGTGATGACCGTTGGCCGACGGCAGCAATTAAAGGGTTAAAATACACTCTGTGACTCCTCGGGTAATGCTTTCCATTTGGAATCCCTATTTCTTTGTTAATTGATTCATTTTAAGGGGATCGAGAGTGACTCCACAACTAACTCCCTTTCTCTCTCTTTGTTTGTATGAATATCTTATGGTAGTCACAAGTGAAAGCTCTGGAAGGCATTTTGATATAATGTGCCGCCTAATGTCTAGTATTGTGACAGAATCGAATAAAAATTGTTTACAAAAAAAAGATGCTCTGGCTGCAGCTTTCAGACATCCTCAAATCTTGGAAGAACTTCTGAACAAAAGTGGTATAGTTAATGCCTTTGCTATCTTACCCGTGATTGTTATGGAGTATAATTGCTGCAGCAATAATAATTTCAAAAGCTTAAGAGGTGGACATTATGCATTTAATATCCGGATACTAAATACCCACCATCATCAACCAAGTTAAAGTAAAGTCTTGTTTTAGGACCTAATTCATTGTTGCCCATACTTGACCCAGGAAACGAGCAGAGCAGCCACAAATAAGGTTTGTGCATTGAAAGCGGCCAGAGTCATTCTGGTAGTGCTAACTGGTGTCTAAAGCGCACAGTTTAGTATTAAGTATCCAAACAGAAATAGAAAACAATGGTGGAAAAAACAACAAAAGACTGTCATTTTCAATTTTAGGTGTATTAAATAAATGTGCTATCCACTGCCTAAAACATTAAGGTTAGTATTTTTCGCTCAGTTCTTTATCCCAAATCTTCTCTGCATCCAGTGAAGAACCCCGTTAGACTACCTAATGTTGATTTTTATTAGCCGATGACGTTGTAACTGTCATTCTGATTTGTTTGCTTGATGAAATAGCATCCCAAGAAACAGTCTGCTTTTTAAAAAAAAAATGAGGGGAATTTACATCTTTCGTTTTGCAACATTATTGGCATGCACACTGCATGATAATATTCTCTAATCAAACGGTGTTGCTATAGGTACTAATCAAACAGTAAACCTCAACAACGAAAACCATCTGGCTTTGTTGTTCTACCCCAAGTGTCCTAAGGGCAGTAGAATTGAATACAGTTGAGGCAAGTCCTCCATCATGGGGGACTATTAAGGGGGCTTTGGAGTTCACTCAACAGCCAGCACTTCAGATCCCAGCTACACTATGACACTGTCACAGATACCCACACAGAGGGGATCCGCTCATTCTGCATGGCGCACACCATCAGGATTCAAGAAAACAAAGTCATGCCCTCCCTTCCTAATTACTTGAATTGCTTTTATGGATAACCCCATTGCTTTCAGGGCGGTTTGTCCGTCTTGGTTTTAATGCAGATGGCCATTTCATCCCACTTGGTCACTGCCGCCCGCCGCCTGGCCTCCTGCCTTGGTGTAATCAAGGATAATAGTAGTCCGTTTTTATAATGGTTTTACTTTTATAAAGAATTTTCTTAAGGATAACGCTTGGCAAGACTATAATCTTCCCACTGAAATTCGTTTTTGGTGTTGCAAAAAGGTTAATAGTTTCCTGGCATAATATGATATAACATTTTATCTAATCATTTCACATAAGCATTGAAAAAAAACATCTTTCCAACCTTGTAACGTCAAATTGATTTACACTTCTTTCTCCACCTTTAGGGGGACTTAAAATGGGGTCTCTTATCTGTAATTCATTTGTTTTAATAAAGGACTAGCAGTTTCCTTTTAAGATAATTTGATTCTTTCATACGGTAGGTGGGTTGGATGTTTGTGAAGTTAACGCTGCCTCTTAGCTTTATGAAGCTTGGCAAGCTTATCCAAGTTTGTTTACATTACATAATGAAAGTGCTAATTCTCATAAATAACTGTTGGGGCATATTTACCTAACATTGGTCAAACTTCTCTCATTTTTTAGTCGAACCTACTAGACTGCTCAAGCTGTCTGGTTTCAAAGACATATTGTCAGCTTTACAGGATCTTACAATGAGCTTAAAGCCCACCCATTGCTTGCCAGTGATTGGCTGTGATGTCACTGTCATTTACTTGCTTCTTATTGAAAGGGTTGCCTTGTCCATTTAGTTTTTTCCCTCCCCTGGAGCATAGTTTCTTTACTTGTGTACTTTGACTGCAGACTTTTAAAGTGTGACTTTTTTCATTTGCTTAAGCCCTTCACGAGAGTGCATGTGCTTTTCTGTGGTCTCCACCCAGTGCGTTTATACCCCAATCCTGCTCTGTGCTGCTCTCTGTCATGTGTCTTCTTTCTCGCCCACCGCAGTTATTTATAAATAGTTTTTTTTTACTTAAGCCATATATGAGGGCTGGCGTTTTCCAGCAGTCTCCTTTGTGTGTTTCACTTCCCCACCTCACGCTCCGTTGTTGCTTTTGTGGTGCTATAGTGTTCTATCCCGCTTATGCTTGTCCCCCATTTGCTGCTTCCCCCTTACTCCCCCTCCCCCTCTCCTCCATTGCCCACCTCTCTAACACCTTTGGTCCCTTTTTAGTTCGAGCCTAGCGCAGCGCACATGCGCTGCTCTATGGGGAGGCCTCTTGGAATAACTCCAGACTTCCCCGAAACGTTTCCGTGTGGTTTTTCAACGTCCACACATTCTATTGGCCTTTGCGTGCGGCTTTCAAAAATGAAAGCACGCAATTGGCCAAAGGTGGGTCCATGTCCCACCTTTTCTCTAAATATTCCCTCCCACAGCCTCCAGCTGTCGGGAGCTAGCAGCGGCGCGCAGGCTGCCTTGTCAATTTGTCACGCTATCTCCCATTGGTTTATTTGATTGCAAGCACGTTATTTAATTAAAAGTCGTCTAAACAGGCAGCGCACGCCTTCAAGGCAGTCATTGTCCTGTCCGCTTAGCAGACTGCCGCACTTCCGGAGCATTACCGGTGTGAATACCGTGGTCACTATGCTTCCAATTCCGGAGCATTACCGGTGTGTATACCATGGCACACTATGCTTCTACTTTTGTGCATAACCGGTGTGTTTACCATAGCACACTACGCTTCCAGTTCTGGAGCATTACTGGTGTGTATACCATGGCACACTAGGCTTTTACTGCCAGAGCATTACCCATGTGTATACCATGGACACGACGCTTCCACTTCCAGAGCATTACCAGTGTGTATACCATGGCACACTACGCTTCCACTTCCGGAGCATTACCAGTGTGTATACCATGGACACTACGCTTCCACTTCCGTAGTATTACCAGTGTGTATACCATGGCATGCTAGGCTTTTACTTCTGGAGCATTACCCATGTGTATCCCATGGCACACTACGCTACCACTTCCGGAGCATTACCAGTGTGTATACCATGGACACGACGCTTCCACTTCCGGAACATTACCGGTGTGTTTACTACGACACACTACATTTGCATTTTTGGAGCATTACCGTTGTGTTTATCATGGCACATTACGTTTCCACTTCCGGAGCATTACCGGTGGGTTTACCATGGCACTCTATGCTTCTGAAGCATTACCGGTGTGCATACCAAAGCACACGACTTTTCCACTTCCGATTACCGGAAATGCTCCATTTCCAGAGCATTACTGGTGTTTTTACCATGGCACACTACGCTGCCAGTTTCGAAGCATTACCAGTGTGTATATCATGCATATTACGCTTCCACTTCGGGGCATTACCGGTGTGTATACCATGGACACTATGCTTCCAATTCGAGAGCATTACCAGTGTATACCATGGTACACTAGACTTTTAATTCTGCAGTACTACCGGTGTGTATATCATGGCATACTACACTTCCACTTCTGCAGCATTACCGGTGGGTTTACCATGGCATGCTCTGTTTCCACTTCTAGGGCATTACCGGTGTGTGTACCGTGGCACACTACCCTTCTACCATTAGAGGATTACCGGTGTGTTTACCATTGCACACTACACTTCCACTTCCGATTACTAAAAATGCCTCACTTCTGGAGCATTAGTGGTGTGTTTACCATGGCATACTACGCTTCCAGTTCCAGAACATTACCGGTGTGTATACCATGGAACACTACGCTTTCAATTCCGGAGCATTACCGGTGTGTATACCATGGCACACTAAGCTTCCACTTCCTGAGCATTACCGGTGTTTATACCATGGACACTATGCTTCCAATTCCGGAGCATTACCGGTGTATACAATGGTACAATAGACTTTTACTTCCTGAGTATTACCGGTGTGTATACCATGGCACACTACGCTTCCACTTCCGGAGCATTACCGGTGTATATACCATTGACACTACTCTTCCACTTCCAGGGCATTACCGGTGTGTATACCATGGCACACTAGGTATTTACTGCCAGAGCATTACGAGTGTGTATACCATGGCACACTATGCTTCCACTTCTGGAGCATTACCGGTGTGTATACCATGGACACTACGCTTCCACTTCCGGAGCATTACCGGTGTATATACCATTGACACTACTCTTCCACTTCTAGGGCATTACCGGTGTGTGTACCGTGGCACACTACCCTTCTACCATTAGAGGATTACCGGTGTGTTTACCATTGCACACTACACTTCCACTTCCGATTACTAAAAATGCCTCACTTCTGGAGCATTAGTGGTGTGTTTACCATGGCATACTACGCTTCCAGTTCCAGAACATTACCGGTGTGTATACCATGGAACACTACGCTTTCAATTCCGGAGCATTACCGGTGTGTATACCATGGCACACTAAGCTTCCACTTCCTGAGCATTACCGGTGTTTATACCATGGACACTATGCTTCCAACTCCGGAGCATTACCGGTGTATACAATGGTACAATAGACTTTTACTTCCTGAGTATTACCGGTGTGTATACCATGGCACACTACGCTTCCACTTCCGGAGCATTACCGGTGTATATACCATTGACACTACTCTTCCACTTCCAGGGCATTACCGGTGTGTATACCATGGCACACTAGGTATTTACTGCCAGAGCATTACGAGTGTGTATACCATGGCACACTATGCTTCCACTTCTGGAGCATTACCGGTGTGTATACCATGGACACTACACTTCCACTTCTGGAGCATTCCCTGTGTGTATATCATGGACACTATGATTCCAATTCCGGAGCATAACCGGTGTATACCGTGGTACACTAGGCTTTTACTTCTGGAGTATTACTGGTGCGTATACCATGGCACACTAGGCTTTTACTGCCAGCGCATTACCCATGTGTATACCGTGGACACGACGCTTCCACTTTTGGAGCATTATCAGTGTGTATACCATGGAACACTACGCTTCCACTTCCGGAGCATTACCGGTGTGTATACCATGGACACTACGCTACCACTTCTGGAGCATTACCACTGTGTATACCATGGCACATTAGGCTTTTATTTCTAGAGCAGGGGTCTCCAACCTTTTCTATAGTGAGAGCTACTTCTGATCAGTAAAAATCGCCGTGAGCTACTAAAGGCCGAGCAACTTGCACATTTTTCTGAGACATCCCCTCACACCCAGCTTCATTGACTTTAAGCCTAATTATTGGTGTTCATCAGGGAAGACTAGGAAACACTTCCCACATAGGATCACAAACCAAAGAAAACATGTCCAACCACCCACGGTACACATGCCATAGCTTGCTGACCATGTAGGTAAGTGCTTCAGTGCCACACATTGGATTAGTAAGTGCTAGAATAGATAGAATTTTGCAACAGAAGGCCTCCCCTTACTTCATTATCAAATAAAGTAAACAAAGGGAGAAAAGTTATGTTACAAGTGAAAACATATTACATTTTTTCATGCTTGGGCCTTTGCAAACTGTTAAAACAGCAACAAATGGCCGGTATTTGGAAAGGTGGCAACCCTAGTTTGACTATAAAGCACTTCACTCAGTTCTATAACACATATTTCAACTCTGCAAAGTCCAGAAAATGCATAGCCATGGTTCTCCACTCTGTTCAGCACAGCAACATACTGTCTGCTAAGCCTTGCACTCTCTGCCCAGTCTTCTACTTCCAGTAATCCAACTCCAATCTCTTGGCAGCCTTTTATTTCATCAAAACCATAATTTGCAGTCTAGCTTTCACCCCTAACTCAATTATCTTCTCACACTTCGTCCTGCACTTCACAGATTTCAGATGCCAGCATTTTCTGCATCCTACACTAAGCACATCTCCATTTTCTCAAAAGCCATTCACTAACAGTACAGATGTCCTCTGCGCACAATTGCTACATACCCCTAAGGCACACTAGTGTAAACCTCTTCAAAAAAGGTTTTGAATGTGAGGGCATCAATCTATCTTTGTACTATCCCAGCCATGGTGCTTCACCTGCTCAAAATGTTGAGGGCTGCCAGTGCATATTTGAATTAATTTTACTTTTCTTCATCTCAAAAACCATTCTTCTCTGCCTGCTAATTTTTGGGTGTGTGCACCGCTAACAAAATTTCTGATGGGTCCCTACTCATCTGGAACCTGTGCCTTACTGCAAAAGTAGGAGTTTGGAAAGTAAAAATTTACTTTCCCTTCTCCCATTGTGTGGCATGAATTTTGCAGTCTGGACTTTAAAAAGCAGAGAAGAACAAGACAATAATCCATGTCTTTGACTGGTGGCAATGCCCTGTTTCTGCATATTGACACGTGTCGCAAAAGGGAAATGTATTACCGGTGCGTATACCATGGCACACAAAAAAATAAACATTCATTAATGTTGACACTGCAAGTGCATGTTTTCGATGTACTGTTATACTTGGCCCCAGTCTGACCTTCATTTTCAAATTGCCCCACAGTTAAATTACAAAATGAAGCTCAGTGCATATGTGGCCCTTTGATTGCAACATCCGCTGCCACTGCACTTTACTTTTGAAGAAAGATGTAAAGCGTGGTGGCTGCCAACGTTCCTTGCATGCTCTGAGCAGCTTTTACGGTCTACTTCAGGCAAATATATAGCGCGGTGTAGTAATCAGTGAAAACTTTCACTGATTTCTACACCACGCTATGTATTTGCCTTTGCATGACAGTCAAAGAGTTTTAGTGCTGGCAAGGATTTTTATGTTGTCTGCCACCGTGTTTTACTAATGAAGGCAGGCAAATAAAAAGCGCCGAAACTGCCCAGTGCATGCAAGGCCTTCTAATTTGAATGTGGGCTGCCACTGCGCTTTATTACTTAAGGCAGATGTAAAGTGCTGTGGCAGCCCATGTTAAAATCAAAGTTCCTTGCATGCAAGAAGCCACTTTCACTGACTACAACGCGCAGGCAAATGAAAGCGTGGTGAAGTCAGTGAAATCGGCTCCGTGCATGCAAGGAACTTGCATTTTAGCATCGGCTGCCACAGCGTTGGCAGCCTAGTGCCTGCAAGCACCTTTGATCTTATTGTCGCCTGCTACCGCGCTTTATTTTTGAATGCAGATCTAAAGCGCAGTGGGAGCCGACGTTCAAACCAAAGGGCCTTGCTTGCATGGAGTTAATTTTAACAAGTCACTATGCTGCTGCTCGGCCACGGGCCATCTTACCTTGTAGTAAATCCGGGATGATCAAATGGAAAATACGAAGCGCTATGCCGGCCTGGAAAAGAGAGGTGGCTCGTGACTTCAGGAAGCGTGACTTCAGGAAGAACGTCACGTTCTTCAGCCCGCCCCGCCCCAGCTAAGCTCACTTTAGACAATCTGAGAAGCTAGTTTGGGTGAGGGCGGGCAAGGGCACATTGCCATAAAAGAGAATGATGGAATACAAAATAAAATGCGAAATCACGTCTTAATAATTAGATAGGAGGCACAAGCTACTCCCAGAGGGTCGGCGAGCTACCGGTAGCTCGCGATCGACCGGTAGGAGACCCCTGTTCTAGAGCATTACCTATATGTATACCATGGACACTACGCTTCCACTTCCGGAACATTACCGTGTGGATACCATGGCACACTAGGCTTTTACTTCCGGAGCATTACCCATGTGTATACCATGGCACACTATGCTTCCACTTCTGGAGCATTACCAGTGTGTATACCATGGCCGGCGAGGTATGTGAAAGTTGGTAAAAAGCAGCAATCCGTACACTCCATGGGGCTGTTCATGTAATTCATCAAACGGGAGCACAAGCCACTGTCTCTCCAGCAGTCTTAAGCAGCATCTTACACTTTTACCGTCAAAGTGCAAGATGCTGCTCAAAGCTGCTGGAGGGAGCGGAGTCGGACAGTTTGACCACCTACATATTCCACTCTAGTCTATTTGCTGTCGCTAGCATTGCAGCAGTCTGCTATGAACTGCTTTTGTCTGTGGCCAGTATTTAAAAGACTAATTGCATAGCAACAGCTGAATTATTGAATATGCATGTGATAGCACTTCTGCAGTACAGCCTGTTTAAAAAAAGAAAACAGACCGACGTGAATAGGTTCCTACTGTGTGAGAGGGTAATAACCGGGGCCACTGGAATTATGTGGCTGGGAGGGCAAAATATGCAGCAGGGTTGTGTAAATTATGTGGCAAGAAAAGGCAAATTACGAGGCACAATGCGCCACATTTTGTGACTGTATTACTTCATTATTTTGCCATTTTGTAAACATGCTAACACTGTCTGAGCTTTGGATTCACCTCATTAGTACCGGTGTAACCTCCTAATATAGCAATAAGCAGCAGATAGGTGATCAGTCATGCTTTATAAAGGGCTTTCAGCAGCGCTGCAAGGAAATGCACGGGTTCTCGGATTTCCACTTCCAGCAGTGCCACATACTTCAGTCTGGGTTAAACTAGGATAGACCCATGTGATGTGACATTAGATTAAACAAATCTTTGCCTGGGCCATTGGGTGAACAACGAGGAGGAAAGATTGCAGGCATTATACCCTGGTCTGTTTCCTGTTGTGAATAGATTCCATTTTGTGTGGGGCATCTGCTTTTGGTGAATACTATTCCTGTGGACGAGTGCCTTCTCTGGGTTCTTAGGTCTTCACGGTCTGGCTAGGGAGGAGCAGGCTTATGCGTGGCCCTGTGGGACATTTTAAGTCAGGACTATGGCCACTGCAGAAATATTCTAAATGAAAACATCACAAAGGTATTGAAACATATCTGTTGAGGAGCTTAAATAATTGTAGCACAATAAAAATAACTCCGCTCTTCAATAAAAATGCATTGAATGGAATCATGTTATGTGTTCTGGAGTATTAATGTTCTTTCCAAATTAGTCATGAGATTTAATTTAAAAAACGTAATTTATGAATTTAAATTTGTTGTTATATAATGTAATAGCCTCCTTGCAGAGCGAACACATTCAAATGAGTTACCATGTACAAAATCACTATGGATAACAGAAATATTTGCAGTTCGCAACACAAATGCTCAAATAATAATATAACCTTTGGGGGGAAGATGGGGCCCTGAGATGTACAGTACCTTATAGGGTGCCCTGCTGCCTTTTAATGTTTATTCCTTGCTATCTCATGTCCAGCCTGACAAATCACAATAATTTTTATTTTCTCAGTAGATTTCATTCTAAAGGTATTTCATTAAATAAAGAAATATGTGAGGTACACAGCATTGTAATCTCAAATTGTTATGATATATACACTCATAAATCCCACCAACACACATCATATCACAACTCAACACTACATTCCACACCATGCCAGTGCCCTTACGTCACTACACTAAGCACAACTTGCACACAATCTTTACAGTACTAAACACAGCTGCTACATTGCTCTACAACATACCTTAAAAACATTGCCAATATCTCTGGCTCAACACTTATAAAGTCCCAAAGGCAAGACCTATTGGCTATGCCAATGCTTGTTTTAAGTGGTGCTTTTGTACAAAAAAGTTATTTACTGATCCAAGTGGCATATCCCATCTTGGATAGGTGATTAAATTGGAAGCAAATGGTGCCCATTTCATTCCACTGGAGTGAGCATGCATTCTGACACGTACCCACCAGCGGAATGATGCAACCGTCATTGCACCTATTTTTTTTTTTACATTTTGAGTGTTCCGCAGCACCAACAAAAGAAATTGCCAACTTGATACAAGAAAGGCAGTAACAGTGTCAGAGTATTTTGTTTAACAAATCTACTCATTCGCGTACATTTCTGTGTTTCCAGGCTAAAATGTTTGCCTATAGTGCTACTCAAAGTTAGTTTTTGAGCCGAAGTTGATTTTTTAACAGATTTTATTACAGACTAGATATATTTACTGTGCCTTACCGCATCGATTGTTGAACTCGTGTATGATGTGGGGATTGTTTCAACAATGTACGATAAAAAAACGAAAATATAACTGCTCAAATGTGTAACATTTATCAGCAGTGGAACATAATTAAAATTAACATTCATGGGTAATTAACGAGCAAATGTCCAGTGCTGAATGTAATGTCCTGCGGGACACGTTCTAGTGTTCCACAGGAAGTTAGACCTCCAGCCACTCCCTCGAGGGCTGGACACACTACACCCACACACCCATCCATCACGGGCGTCACGAGTGACGTGACCCCGCTAATAAAAGGGCCCGGGTGCACGTGCTTGTGGCCAGTTACTGTACCCAATCTCCTGGTGTCCGTTTCAGTCATTCACGTCATTCACGGCATATGGGCCTGAGGCCCAACACCACACTGGCGACTAAGCGAATCTTCCCCGCGTGTTTGTGGGCGTAGACGCTGCAGTTCCTCACTGTGGAGACCGATCCTGTTTCCGCCATATACGACAGCCAGCTGACGGTGGAAAAGAGGAGGGTGACTGCGGAAGCATGGACACTGTTGTTGGCCCTAGGTAGGACACATGGCGAGTGGCGCTATCGGCGGAAGGCGGAATACACCGAATGCCGGTACCACAGGTTAGATAAGCACTACCATCCAGCACCAAGTGCCATCAGGGCGCAACAAGAATGGAGGCTGCACCTGCCCCGATCGGGTTTTAACACCGATCAGAATAATCAACTGCCACAGGTCAATCCAGGTAGACTCCACTCCATTGCATGTAAGGAGTATCGGGATGACTCCACAGAGCAGCGAGCAAGCCAGAATCCTGCACCCCTCCAGGTCTGAAGTGCACCACCCGGTGCGTACCAGCACCGATGCCTCTTGCGCTCCTACTGACTCTCAGCACGACTAAGCCAGCAGCGGACCCGCCTGGCGACACCCTCCCTGTGGCGCAGAAAGGAAACCTATACAAACAAAAGATTAGTGGGGGCCAGAGGGAATGTTTAAAGACCTAGCATAGACACTATCCCTAATCCATCATTTACAAACACAAAGGGTATCTATGGGTCTAGATAAGAAAAAGTCCTATTGATGCCACACCAAAATCCAACTCATTGAAAAAGAAGAACCAGAAACTTAACTAAGGAAAGGTGAACTAAATCTTTACCCTGCGAGGGATACCCATCAGTCTCCACTCGGTACCGCCCTTCAGCATTTGGGACTCCTCAAAGGATATGTCCAACATACGCATAATAGGTGGTTTCTGGAAGAAAGATGTAATAACTCCCATCCACCACCTAGTGAGTAGTACTATCCTTCAGCTGTTGTTACTAACTAATGTTCTAGTAGTGGGTGATGGGATAGCAGTGTGTGTGAAAATAATAAGTGGTGAAGTAAAAATAGAATAACCGAGCAAAAAAATTGTTTTATTCAGTTATATGCTCAGTCTTCTATATTAAAAGCAAAATAGCAAAGGCAGTTTGGAACAAATAACTGCCTGGATCTAATAGGTCGACATGTTTCAGCAACGGGACCAAATAGTCCCTGCCTTCCTCAGGATCTTATAACTACTACTGCTGTAAAATGTGCATGTGAAAACAAAAATCACGAAACTAGTGTGTAAAAGAACGTGGTCACCTGGAAAGTAAGGTGTCACTCTTCTTCATGCAGATGGCTAATTGTTCACTGCTCTGGTGCAGGAAAATATAGCCTCACCCCACCTGGCAGTGGCTCAGGAGGACGAAGCACCGCTCTCTCCGTCGGTACTTCAAACCGGCATCCAAGCCGACTGGGGAGCAGAAAGGAAACCACCATCAGCTACTCACACCGCAAAGTCTGCTTCCCACGCAACAACACGCTGTGCGATCCTGCGAGGCTGCGCCTGCCCCGGTAGCACCCGCAGTTGAGTGACAGCGACGAGGGCGCTCATCGTGCAGTGGCCCTGGGCATTGCAGAAGAAAGTGGCTACCCTGCACTGGTCCCGGACATTGCCTATGAAAAGGAGAAGCCTCAAGCACCGCAACGCCCGTACCTCAAGCGGCCATCTGCGTGGAGGTGAGAGTGGCGGCCCTGCAGACAATCCAGTGTGATGCATCCGTGCAGAAAGGGGGCCTGAGACTATAGAGCCCTCCCGCGCCCCTGACAAGAACAGAACTACAGGCTGGTGCTCATACCTCCAGGGCCTGCACCACAATGGGCAGCCTGCAGGAAATGGCCCACAGCGCCACCAAGCGCCTGACCCCTCGCACTCTCACAGCAAAAGGAAAGCTGGTGATCCCTACAGGTAGGACTGAACCTACCCAGCGAGGGAGCTGCACGCCACACAGCCACTGCCCCAGGAGCAGTGGGAGGGAAGTAAATCCTCCCAGACGTGCACCCCTACAAAGTAAGGCTGCTGCGCGAGAGAGACTGCCATGGCATGTAAAGCTACTACATTTGCCTACCGGAGGTCATCGGGTGAGCCCAGGACCGTCTTGCAAGAAGGAGGTGTTGTCTTTTTGTGGCATAGCTCTGCAAAGGCCTGTTCAGCCACCCCCAAGGCCACCAGCAGGAAGCACGACTGCCATAACCACTGAGAAATGGCCACAGCGCCACCTAGTGGCCTCCCAGGAGCAACGCGCCCAGCCTGAGCAAATCGCCAGCAGTGCCCTCTCAACCAATTCTCCCCGGACTATAGATACAGGCTGTATAAAAGGCTCTGCTGCACAAGTACGCTGCCTATAGGCGTAGAGTCAGCAAAAACAGATCACTAGTCCTGGGAGGAAGATCGAGGCTCAAGTCCCGCAGGACAATTCAGCGCACTGACTGCACTCAGAGGCTAACAGTGAAAGGCACAGCAGACAGGCTGCAGCGCCACCCAGAGACTAGGAGTTAACAGGAGCCCAGGACTACCCTAGCACAGGAACGTGCCAAGAAGCAAAGGACAGCAAAGCCGCTGAAGACGCTGAACCTCAAGAGAAGCACACGAAGACCGGGTGCATTGCGCGCCACCCCAACGGGCTGCACATCACCAAAGGCTTCCAGGAAGCCCAAAACCTGCAGCAACCAGGGTAGGCCACCAAGGCGACCACAGCGCCACCTGGTAGCTCACCAGGCACAACGCACTGAGGGACAGACATTTTGCCGGGCCGGAGCGGCTAGCCAGCTGTGCCTGACGACGTCAGCCCAAACAACACCAGATACCGGAAGAGAAGCCCTGACAACCCACCACCCTGCTGGAAGTGACTAGCTCAGCAACAGGAATTTGCGAAGTGATCCCAGCCAGAGGGATCCATACCGGATCCACACCGGCGCATCCAAAGAGCGGTCCAACACACTGACTGCTCCCCACAACCAAGGTCAGCAGTACCAGAGCACAGCACAGCGTCCAACCAACCAACCGGCGGCAGCAGCTAACAGATCCCTGAGTGCGCACCGCCACCACAAAGAAGACTGCCTGCTCAAACCCGGTTGCTGAGACAGACTGCACCAGGCACAGCAGGACGTGCCCTCAGAGAGGAACACCCAGAGTGGCCCTCTGCAACCTGAAAGTGAGAGCAGCAAGGACACCTTCAAAGACAGCAAAGTCTCCCGGTAGCTACTACACCTTGAGCCGCCAGGGAAACTGGTAACAAACGCGCACCACCGGTGGCTGCTTGACTCTACCTCAAGCAAAGACACTGCGACACAAGCCCCACTAGCAAGAGTGGAATATCAGCCAGAGCAGTAACGTCTCAAAGGAGCTGTCCCCACCGACAGAGCGAGAGACTGGTGCAAGGCGTGCACCACAAGCGGCTACCTTACGCCGCCGCCCGAGAACAGGCACGACCGCAAGCTACACCACAGGCACACAAAGTGCCAGAAGAGAGCAACTACGTCTCTACTACACCAACCAAGCCCCGCAGTGGGCCGAAGACCACTCATAGTGTTATCCCTCACACTGCCTGGAGACCGAGTCGCCCGCGACCCAAGACCGGCAAGAGAGGAGTTGCACACCCCACGTGGCGAGCCGCCACAGCTACATGTGCTCCAGCAACCAGCGACATGCGACCAGTAAGCAAGGAGAACGTCACAAAGTGACCAGTCCAGACAAGCGTCGCCCAGTAAGCAAGGAGAACGTCACAAAGTGACCAGTCCAGACAAGCACGCCGGAGTGAAGGCAGAAGCTGGCGCCATGACAGCGCTGCCTCAGGGTCCAAACACAGCGCCCTCGAAGAAAGAAAAAAAGTGACAGCCCTGTCACCCCGGAAATTGGAGGAACACAGGTGGGATGACTAGACCAACAAAGGGAGAAGACCTCGGACTCACAGCAAGCCAAGAGCACACCCTGACACACCAGACAGCCACCAAGGCGGACCGACAACCCTGGATACAGCCTCATGGGTGAACCGAACGTAAGACGCAGCAAGCGCCAACCGCTTATCATCCTAACGCTTCCCCAGGCGACCGTCCGTCCCCGAGCATCGGCAGTCTAAGTCAAGCGGCATCCCTGCTCCTGTCCGCAGATGCCACGGGTGAAGATCAGCACAGAGTGTCCTTCCTCACACCGCCTCAAGATGGAATCAGCTGTGGCCCCAAGCCAGGCAAGAGAGGATTCCCACACTCTACGTGTCAAGCCGCCACAGACACTCCAGCTCAGCCAGGCGGAGGCACGCGGCTGCCAAGTCCCTCCGGACATCCAACACTCCCAGCAAGTCCCCACCACCTGTCATTCCGAGTCACCACATGGCTGGCAACAGCTATCACTCCAGCCATCAGCACCCGCGTCAAACAATACCACTCCCAGAAGATCAGCGGTCTGGAGTCCTGCACAGTCGCCACACCAGGCGACAAAAGAAACCAGAGGCCACCTGTGAACCTAGCCTACACCGGAACCGTGGCAGCGAGTGCAAGTCTTGGCCAAGACTCATCCACCCGTGAGAGTTGTGCGTGCAACCAATATCGGCTCCTCAGCGGTCCTGCAGCTGCCCCCAGACGGCACACAAGCAGCCCCCAGCGCAGCCCTCCTACAGTCCCGCAGCACCCCGACAACGGGCCTCCCCAGGCGGGAGAGCGAGAAGAGACATTGTCCCACCGACAGGTTTCCGGTCACAGCCATGCAGTTCAACCGGAACAGTGGGTCCAGCAACACCTCTGTGAATTCTCACTTGGGACTCTATCCATGTTCATGACGCAACCCACTACAAGGAACTGTTAGAACCCACCACAGACCATCACTGACATCAGCAAAGTGGCAGACAGTTAAGACAGCACGTCATGTCATCGTCAGCGAACTGACTGTATGCAGCGGACGTCTCCAAGCCAGCGGTTGTGACCTGAGCCCCTCAGGTTAAACTACAGGTGCCTGCCGAGAAGGTTCTGCTGCAAGCAAAGTCACCTGATCAGGTCTGCCGTCGTCCTGCCACCTGACTCGAGAGGCTGATGGACCCTGTGGTATTAAGTTAACTTTGTTTTATCCCCACAGGTTGGACTAACACGTTGGTTATTCCTCAATAAAGTTGGAGAGGAATGTAATGTCCTGCGGGACACGTTATAGTGTTCCGCAGGAAGTTAGACCTACAGCCACTCCCTTGAGGGCTGGACACACTACACCCACACACCCATCCATCACGGGTGTCACGTGCTCGTGGCCAGTTACTGTACCCAATCTCCTGGTGTCCGTTTCAGTCATTCCCGGCATGTGGGCCTGAGGCCCAACACCACACTGATGTTCTAACTGTGCTCTGCCGATTGAAAACATGCACCGAGGGGAACACGGATGCTGCATGCATGATTACTACATTCAAAATGTACGTTTATTTTCTTCAAACAAAATGAAACTCTTGTCAGACGGGTGACCCATTATTGGGGACGGCGGGTCACAGACATCACAACACGGATACATTTTTAATTCCCAGTTTTTTTAAATCTAGAGTGATCCTTTATGACCCTTACACTTTAATTGGGGTGTGTTCACCCTGCTTCCTTATCGGGCCTTTCATGAAAGTTTTTCAGGACAGCCAGAGCACAGAAATACGCACCCCCTTTGTCGCCTGCAGAGACGAAATGGACAGCACGAGAAAAAGCTCCTTTGTCCAGTAGGATCTGTTTATTTTTTAAAGCTTTAGATCTGTGGACGGCCCTCGAACCAAGGCTAGAGGACCAATCCTGGGACTAATGACCCCGAGAGCTGTCTTGATTGATAGGTCGGGTCAACTTGAGGCCTGGAAAAAACACTTTTCTAAAGCTATTTTCACAAAAACTACTGAACACCAAATCAAGCAAAGGCACGTCCTTAATTAGCATTGAACTTTCATACAAAATTTGGAGACATTCGGTTCAGCCTTTTTTTCTATAGCTGCATCAACGGCATCCTATGGAAATTTAAATTGGAAAAGCCACTTTTTGGATCAACCAGCCCCTAACCCCTCTTCTGGGACCCCAATTTTTTAAGCTGCGCCTGACGGATTTCCACAAAACTTGCCATGCAGAGCCTATTCGCATGAGCACATTTTTGGGAAGTACAGTGCAGATTTGGGGAATAATAGAAGCTTTAAAAAAAAACTAACAGTAGGTGTTAAGTGGTAGTTTATAATTTCATTTCTTTCCACTGAAAGCGGTCTCTTTTTTTTGGCCATCCCTCATTTTTTTTTTCTTTTCTTAGTGTCTTCTGGTCTTGTGTGGCAGTGGTACTACATCAGAAATGGGAAGCATTTACACGACAGTTCGTAGCGATAAAATACATCTGCTGACACTATTTTGTCTCCTGGTGTTCTAGCATCAATGCCCCCATGCAACCCCCTTCTTTATTTTAACAGCTCCACTGACCAAAAGACCCCGGCGAAGCTCTCGGTTTCTCCGGTGGCTGAAAAGGAATAATGCTGTTTGCATTTATACACGAATTCCCTTTGATCACTGAGGTGCCAATTTGCAAACATATGCCTGTCAGAGCAGGCCCGCCATGTTTGTGTGCACAGCGTGTTCTGCAAGGAGACCCGCGTAAACAGATATTTGATGTTGCTCTTGCATGGCTGGGGGCCATATTTTACTTTCAAATTGGTGCATTTTAAATGCTTGTTAAAGGCAAGACTGTGAGCCTGCTGGCTTCTGAACACTAAAAACTGTTGCAGTTTTACAATTAACCGGTACTGATTAAATAAGGCTTTCACTTTGGGCTTGTATTGTTATTTTTTTCTCCCAAAAAAAACTGCCATTATTGTCTCTCTTGCCGGTCTCTGGGTATTCCTTCTGCACACCTCTAGCTAACGAGATGAGTGTGTGATTCTTTCCTGCCTTATGGTACAAAATACAGTTGCAAGTGGTTTCCTGCATATCCAATTTGGATTGGTAGACATTGGACTAAATGGACGGGAATCAAAAACTTCAGCAGAAACGAGCATTGGTACAGCCAGTAGGTCACGTCTATGCAGGAGCTATTGACTTTGCAGGTATGTTTTAGCATTGTTGTAGAGTAGATTTGAGTATCGTGGAGTCAGTAGGGTGACGTGGTGTGGTGTAGATCAGAGTGGACTGGTATAGAGGGTGTTGGGTAGACTGGAGTGGAGTGTTTTACAGTACAGTGGCGTAGAGCGGAGTAGATTGTCGTAAAGTGGAGTGGCATAGAGTGGGGTAGTGTAGGAGAGTGGAATAGTATAGAGTGGAGTTGAATGTCGTAGAGTCTAGTGCCATAGAGTGGAGCTCATTACAGTGTCATAGAGTGAAGTGGCATACAATGGAGTGGAATAGGGTCGTATAATAAAATGGAGTTAAGTGGTATGGGGTGGCATAGAGGGAGTTGCGAAGAGCGTAACAGGGTGGACTAGTGTTGCAGAGTGCCATAGAGTAGAGCAGACTTTAATGGAGTAGAGCTTCATAGAGTGGAGTATTGTAGAGTTAAGTGTCGTAGATGTGGCCTAAAGTGAAGTAAAGTGCAGTGGTGCATAGTAGATTGGCTTAGAGTGCATTGGTTTTGAGTAAAGTGGTGTAGTGCTTTGGCGCAGAGAGCAGTGTCCTAGAGTAAAGTGGTGCAGAGTAGATTTCAATTGCAAAAAACACAGTTGACGGACAGAATGCAGGACAATGTCTTACATTCACCCCAGTACAAAGATCTGGGCCTAAATCCATCGTTTTTTTGCACTCCACACCACCCTAGGTCAGACAATGGCTATATGCAAATCAGCCTTGACCCTGTGCCTCGTGGGAACAGTCCAGCCCGAACTACCAAGCCATGTCTTTCCTAGACCGGAATCAAGCATCCAAGGACCGGTTTCTGACTATCAGCCTTCTTCAGCCTGGATAGCTTGACTCCAGTGATGTGGAGAGCCTGGGACTCACGTCTGAGCATACCCAGCCCACTCGGGGTGAAAATTGCAAAAAACACAGTTGATGGACAGATTGCAGAACAATGTCTTACATTCACCCCAGTACAAAGATCTGGGCCTAAATCCATCGTTTTTTTGCACTCCACACCACCCTAGGTCAGACAATGGCTATATGCAAATCAGCCTTGACCCTGTGCCTCGTGGGAACAGTCCAGCCCGAACTACCAAGCCATGTCTTTCCTAGACCGGAATCACGCATCCAAGGACCGGTTTCTGGCTATCCGCCTTCTTCAGCCTGGATAGCTTGACTCCAGTGATGTGGAGAGCCTGGGACTCACGTCTGACCATACCCAGCCCACTCGGGGTGAAAATTGCAAAAAACACAGTTGATGGACAGAATGCAGAACAATGTCTTACATTCACCCCAGTACAAAGATCTGGGCCTAAATCCATCGTTTTTTGGACTCCACACCACCCTAGGTCAGACAATGGCTATATGCAAATCAGCCTTGACCCTGTGCCTCGTGGGAACAGTCCAGCCCGAACTACCAAGCCATGTCTTTCCTAGACCAGAATCAAGCATCCAAGGACCGGTTTCTGGCTATCAGCCTTCTTCAGCCTGGATAGCTTGACTCCAGTGATGTGGAGAGCCTGGGACTCACGTCTGAGCATACCCAGCCCACTTGGGGTGAAAATTGCAAAAAACACAGTTGATGGACAGAATGCAAAACAATGTCTTACATTCACCCCAGTACAAAGATCTGGGCCTAAATCCATCGTTTTTTTGCACTCCACACCACCCTAGGTCAGACAATGGCTATATGCAAATCAGCCTTGACCCTGTGCCTTGTGGGAACAGTCCAGCCCGAACTACCAAGCCATGTCTTTCCTAGACCGGAATCAAGCATCCAAGGACCGGTTTCTGGCTATCAGCCTTCTTCAGCCTGGATAGCTTGACTCCAGTGATGTGGAGAGCCTGGGACTCACGTCTGAGCATACCACTCGGGGTGAAAATTGCAAAAAACACAGTTGATGGACAGAATGCAGAACAATGTCTTACATTCACCCCAGTACAAAGATCTGGGCCTAAATCCATCGTTTTTTTGCACTCCACACCACCCTAGGTCAGACAATGGCTATATGCAAATCAGCCTTGACCCTGTGCCTTGTGGGAACAGTCCAGCCCGAACTACCAAGCCATGTCTTTCCTAGACCGGAATCAAGCATCCAAGGACCGGTTTCTGGCTATCAGCCTTCTTCAGCCTGGATAGCTTGACTCCAGTGATGTGGAGAGCCTGGGACTCACGTATGAGCATACCCAGCCCACTCGGGGTGAAAATTGCAAAAAACACAGTTGATGGACAGAATGCAGAACAATGTCTTGCATTCACCCCAGTACAACGATCTGGGCCTAAATCCATCGTTTTTTTGCACTCCACACCACCCTAGGTCAGACAATGGCTATATGCAAATCAGCCTTGACCCTGTGCCTCGTGGGAACAGTCTAGCCCGAACTACCAAGCCATGTCTTTCCTAGACCGGAATCAAGCATCCAAGGACCGGTTTCTGGCTATCAGCCTTCTTCAGCCTGGATAGCTTGACTCCAGTGATGTGGAGAGCCTGGGACTCACGTCTGAGCATACCACTCGGGGTGAAAATTGCAAAAAACACAGTTGATGGACAGAATGCAGAACAGTGTCTTACATTCACCCCAGTACAACGATCTGGGCCTAAATCCATCGTTTTTTTGCACTCCACACCACCCTAGGTCAGACAATGGCTATATGCAAATCAGCCTTGACCCTGTGCCTCGTGGGAACAGTCCAGCCCGAACTACCAAGCCATGTCTTTCCTAGACCGGAATCAAGCATCCAAGGACCGGTTTCTGGCTATCAGCCTTCTTCAGCCTGGATAGCTTGACTCCAGTGATGTGGAGAGCCTGGGACTCACGTCTGAGCATACCCAGCCCACTCGGGTGAAAATTACAAAAAACACAGTTGATGGACAGAATGCAGAACAATGTCTTACATTCACCCCAGTACAAAGATCTGGGCCTAAATCCATCGTTTTTTGCACTCCACACCACCCTAGGTCAGACAATGGCTATATGCAAATCAGCCTTGACCCTGTGCCTCGTGGGAACAGTCCAGCCCGAACTACCAAGCCATGTCTTTCCTAGACCGGAATCAAGCATCCAAGGACCGGTTTCTGGCTATCAGCCTTCTTCAGCCTGGATAGCTTGACTCCAGTGATGTGGAGAGCCTGGGACTCACGTCTGAGCATACCACTCGGGGTGAAAATTGCAAAAAACACAGTTGATGGACAGAATGCAGAATAATGTCTTACATTCACCCCAGTACAAAGATCTGGGCCTAAATCCATCGTTTTTTTGCACTCCACACCACCCTAGGTCAGACAATGGCTATATGCAAATCAGCCTTGACCCTGTGCCTTGTGGGAACAGTCCAGCCCGAACTACCAAGCCATGTCTTTCCTAGACCGGAATCAAGCATCCAATGACCGGTTTCTGGCTATCAGCCTTCTTCAGCCTGGATAGCTTGACTCCAGTGATATGGAGAGCCTGGGACTCACGTATTAGCATACCCAGCCCACTCGGGGTGAAAATTACAAAAAACACAGTTGATGGACAGAATGCAGAACAATGTCTTACATTCACCCCAGTACAAAGATCTGGGCCTAAATCCATCGTTTTTTGCACTCCACACCACCCTAGGTCAGACAATGGCTATATGCAAATCAGCCTTGACCCTGTGCCTCGTGGGAACAGTCCAGCCCGAACTACCAAGCCATGTCTTTCCTAGACCGGAATCAAGCATCCAAGGACCGGTTTCTGGCTATCAGCCTTCTTCAGCCTGGATAGCTTGACTCCAGTGATGTGGAGAGCCTGGGACTCACGTCTGAGCATACCCAGCCCACTCGGGGTGAAAATTGCAAAAAACACAGTTGATGGACAGAATGCAGAACAATGTCATACATTCACCCCAGTACAAGGATCTGGGCCTAAATCCAACGTTTTTTTGCACTCCACACCAGGGTGGTGTGGAGTGCAAAAAAAACGATGGATTTAGGCCCAGATCCTTGTACTGGGGTGGATGTATGACACTGTTCTACATTTTGTCCATCAACTGTGTTTTTTGCAATTTTCACCCCGAGTGTGCTGGGTATACTCAGACGTGAGTCCCAGGCTCTCCACACCACTGGAGTCAAGCTATCCAGGCTGATGAAGGCTGATAGCCAGAAACCGGTCCTTGGATGCTTGATTCCGGTCTGGGAAAGACATGGCTTGGTAGTTCGGACTGGACTGTTCCCATGAGGCACAGGGTCAGAGCTGATTTGCATATAGCCAGTGTCTAACCCAGGGTGGTGTGGAGTGCAAAAAAACGATGGATTTATGCCCAGATCCTTGTACTGGGGTGAATGTATGACATTGTTCTACATTCTGTCCATCAACTGTGTTTTTTGCAATTTTCACCCCGAGTGTGCCGGGTATACTCAGACGTGAGTCCCAGGCTCTACACACCACTGGAGTCAAGCTGTCCAGGCTGATGAAGGCTGATAGCCAGAAACCGGTCCTTGGATGCTTGATTCCGGTCTGGGAAAGACATGGCTTGGTAGTTCGGACTGGACTGTTCCCATGAGGCACAGGGTCAGAGCTGATTTGCATATAGCCAGTGTCTAACCCAGGGTGGTGTGGAGTGCAAAGAAACGATGGATTTAGGCCCAGATCCTTGTACTGGAGTGAATGTATGACATTGTTCTACATTCTGTCCATCAACTGTGTTTTTTGCAATTTTCACCCCGAGTGTGCTGGGTATACTCAGACGTGAGTCCCAGACTCTCCACACCACTGGAGTCAAGCTATCCAGGCTGATGAAGGCTGATAGCCAGAAACCGGTCCTTGGATGCTTGATTCCGGTCTGGGAAAGACATGGCTTGGTAGTTCGGAATGGACTGTTCTCATGAGGCACAGGGTCAGAGCTGATTTGCATATAGCCAGTGTCTAACCCAGGGTGGTGTGGAGTGCAAAAAAACGATGGATTTAGGCCCAGATCCTTGTACTGGGGTGAATGTATGACATTGTTCTACATTCTGTCCATCAACTGTGTTTTTTGCCATTTTCACGCCGAGTAGATTTCAATGGCATAGAGTAATTTTTTTCAGAGTAGAGTAGAGTGAAGTGCTTTAGCGTGGAGTGGTTCAGGGTAGAGTGAAGTGGTGCAGGGTAGAGTTCAATGGTCGAGAGTTCAGTCATGCAGGGAAGAGTGGCGTAGAGTGCAGTGGTGTAGAGTGCATTACCCTAGAAAGCAGTGGCATAGAGTAGATTGAAGCAGAGTACCTTGCAGTTGCGTAGAATAGGTTGTTTCAGAGTAAAGTGAAGTGCCTTAGAATGGAGTGGTTCAGGGTAGAGTGGAGTGGTGCAGTTTAGAGTGCAGAGGTCTAGAGTAGAGTAGTGTAGAGTGCAGTGGCATGGAGTGAAGTGGTGCAGATCAGATTAGAATAGCATGGAGTGGAGTGAGTCAGAGTGCAGTGATGTAGAATGCAGTGGTGTAGAGAAGAGTGGAGCAGAATGCAGTGACCTAGAGCGCTATGGTGTAGAATAGTGTGCAGAGTAGAGTGGCGTTGAGTTCGGGGGCAGATAGTGCAGTCTTGCAGCATAGAGGGTCGTAGAGTGCAGTGTCATAGAATTTAGTGGTGCAGAGTAGAATACAGTGGCTTAGCATGCAGTGGCGTAGAGTGTTATAGAGTAATAGCATGTAGTGAATTGATTTTCAGTAATGTGGTGTTTAGTGCACTGGTATCGAGTGGAGTGGCATAGAGGGCAGTGGCGTAGAGTAGATGGCACAGCGTAGAGTGCAGTGGCATAGAGTTCAATGGCAGAGAGTACAGTGTTGCAGAGTAAACTGTCGTAGAGTGCAGTGGTGTATAGTACATTGGAGTGGAGTGCAGAAGCGAAGAGTGGCATAGTGCACTTGCATAAAATACAGTGGTGGAGAGTAGAATAGAGTGACGTAGAGTGCATTAAAATAGAGTATATAGTGACTTAGAATGCAGTGGTTCAGTGTAGATTGCTGTAGAGTGCAGTAGCGTAGAGAGAGTGCATTGGTTTTGAGTAAAGTGGTATAGAGTGGAGTAGTGCAGAGTAGATTGGAATGGCGCAGAGAAGAGTGGAGTAGCACTGAGTTTAATGGCACCGAGAGCAGTGGCGTAAAGTGATGTAGAGTGGCTTAGAGAATGGTGGCATAAAGTACAGTGCTACAGTTTAGAATAGAGCGGCATTAAGTACAGTGATGTAGAGTGCAGTGGCGTACAGTGTTGTAGAGTAGTGGCGCAGAGTGCAGTGGTGCAGAATAGATTGGCGTAGGAGGCATTGGTTTTGATAAAGTGGTGTAGCGTGCATTGACGTAGAGTGATGTGGAGTGGTGCTGAGTTTAATTATGTCATGTGCAGTGGTGTAGAGTCGAGTGGGGCATGGTAGAGTAAAGAGGTGTAGAGTGCAGAGTAGATTAAAGGGGTGTAAAGTGGATTGGCATAGAGTGCATAGGTGTAGTGTGGAGTGCGACAGAGTAGAGTGCAGTTCCATAGAGTGCTGTGTTACATAGTAGAGTGGCGTGGAGTGGCGCAGAGTGGAGTGGTCTAGAGTGCAGTGGCAAAGAGTACAGAGGTGCATAGTAGAGTAGTGTGGGTTAGAGTGCATTGGCATGGCATGGCTTGGAGTGGCCTGGCATGGAGTGGCGTGGCGTACAGTGGAATATGCATGATGTGGTAGCACACTGCCATTGCAGACAACAAATCTTCAATTGAAATGACTATTACATTTGCAAATACAGTTTTACTGATTAGAGTATACAGTACACAAACTATAATGTGTGGAAATGTCATCACCTAGTGTATTGATTTGTTTTGATTGTATAAAAAATATTTGATTCTATGTCCCGACTGGAGACGAGGATTACGCTGTTTTTTTACACTTTTAATATAGCAGACATTAGAAAACCACTGCAACAGACTTCATTTCCCACAATCCTTGGTGGGACAAGTCGTAGTTCGTAGTTCAACAATGTCCAATCATTTGGCTCTGCAATATTTCCATAGTCCTTTGTCACTCTCCTCTTCCTCTTTCTTCACTGCTCCAGAAGCCTTTGGCCTGATTCCTTTCTCATTTTTAGTGTGTTCGACAAGGTTTCTGGGCCTTAATTGGTGATTACTGTGCTATTTTTACTGTTTTATGCTTAATTTTTGTCTATTGTTTTAATTTATGATGTTTGTGCTGCAGGAACGCTAGTGGCTCTTCTGCGACTGCTTTGAATATTTACGGCGCATTGCGGTGCCTGGGCCAGTGGGGCGTGGTCCTCCGACCACTATAGGGAACTGAGCTCCACGCGTCTCGCTACCCCGTACTGGGCCGCGCTATCAATTTCAAGGAGATCACTGCCCGGCTGGCAGGATGCTTAGCTCTGCCTACTCTGCTACCGTTTGCCTGGAGCATGACACCCGTTCTGAGTCAGTGCTTTACAAGCGCTGATCGTGCTTGCTCAATAAACCGGACACCCGCCCAGGCAACATCTGTTGACCCCATAGTGCAAGGGGTATGTGGTGTACTTGGGGCCTGGCACCCTGTATTTGGCCTGCTGTGCTGTTATATAGGAGTGGGAAACCCCCACCCTTACGAACCCTCTTACATCTGCTGGGACCCCCACAGCACTGGTGATAATTCATAACTATGTTTGTTCTGGGCCCTGAGTAAGATGAGTGACGTAGAGGAGGCATGTGTAGGAGGACAGTGTTACATACTTCCCCATAGATGACCATTTCTGTGAAGTTATGGACGCCTCTATTTCTAAGGCAGTTTTGCAGGCGGACCCCATTGCAGAAGACCTCCTTTCGGGGGAAGACCTTTTGGGGCTTGTACCCCTTGTTCCTCCAGGCAGGCTTATCCCTCCTGCAACGCCCCCTAACAGCAAAAGGGACACACAACCAGGTGTCGACCTGAGCACTTTTGTTAAACTGAAACAGGTGTTCCTTGAATATTCTCAGACCAGCTCATTAGTCCCCCACCCCGCCCCCACCCCAAGCCTGGTCCTTTAGGGCTCCAACTCCGGGGCCCCTCAGGGCACTTGTTCCTGTCACCTCTACCTTTGCCCAGTCCTCCGCCCCCTCCCCCCCCCCCCCCCCCCCCCCCCCCAGATGGGGATTCCATTCTGGGTTATGAAGCAGAACCAGAATCAGGCTCAGCACATGGTGTCCTTCACCCCATTTGACACAGTCTGGTACATCTCCAGGGGATTCTGCCCAGACCCTGTCCGACATGCTGGATCCAGACACCCAGGTACACCACCACTCCTCGAAGTGATTACCCGCATATAAGGTTGCGAATTACATCACAGGGTTGGCTTTGCAAGCCACTGGACAAGGAGGTCTGCAACCGCCCACGTCCCTTCCTAAAGCACAAGGTAGCTCTTACCCCAGAAATAGATGAACGCTTGGTCACCCCTTCAGGAAGTACATAGAGGATCCCAAGAAGGGGATCGACAGGTCCTGGTGGGCTTGCCAGGGCAAGCTCTTGGAAGTTGCTGGTCCCTTGACCCGCATCCTCGATATGGGGGAGGACGCCAAGGCATCTGATTCATTGATCCCGCCCGAGGTTCTGGCGGGTTGGGCTGGGCAGGCCATTATTTGGAGAGCGTGAACAGCGTCCTCTGCGTCTTGAGATTACCCTCAAGTTAGGAGAACAGGCCGCTTCTGAGGCAGACCTTGTGGGCCAAGGGGGGACTATTTGGGTACCTCTTTATTTGGGAGCTGGGCAAATTCCACCCTCAACCTCCCTTCCCGGAAACTGACCGACATCAAGCACGAGCTGCGCCGCCTCACGGCATGGCCCTCCAAATCCATAAGGCAGATCGTATGGGTGGTGGGGCTCTAGCAACCAAGAAAAGTCGGTCCTCGTTCCCTTGCAATCTCTGGGTTTCTCCTGGGTTTTTTGGTGGGCTCATTCCGAGCCACCCTCAACCTCCCTTCCCGGAAACTGACCGACATCAAGCACGAGCTGCGCCGCCTCACGGCATGGCCCTCCAAATCCATGAGGCAGATCGTATGGGTGGTGGGGCTCCTGTCTTCCTCCATACAGATAATTTTCCCAGGCCCTCTTCATTATCGGGCCCTTCAATTTTATTTATTTATTTATTTACTTTTTTAAGTTGTATATAGCGCGAACAAGATCCCGTAAGGATATCAGAGCGCTTACATTAGGAAGGAAAGGAAGAACAATAATGCAAGATCAACATCAGGTAGGAGTAAAAGCAAGAATGATCGCAGATTACTTGACAAATGCAACATGGAGGGTTATAATAAACATTTGTACATGGGTAGCGAAGGAGGGCATAGTATGTGGTAAAGAAGAGTAGTAGTAAATTATGGTACCATGGTAGTAGGAACAATGCCTGAAAGTCTCTCCCCTCTGCAAAGGCCTTACTTACTCCCATGTGGTTCCCCTAGCGGAGGAGGCTTGGGAGGAGATTCAACGGTGGGTTGCCCATATTGAGGCATGGGACAGCTGGGCAATCTTCGGATCGATGCCAGACCTAGTGATAGAGTCTGACGCAAGCGACTCTGGTTGGGGGCAAGATGCTAGGGATTTCTCCACAGGCTTAAGATGGTCCGCACAAGAAAGGTCCATGCATTTCAACTGCCTCGGGCCAAGGACCGAGCACAGTTTTGTGTCCTCCTTAATATGGACAATGTGGAAACTGTGCACTACATAAATCATCTTGGGATGGGTAGGGGGACCGCTCCAAGAATCTCTTAGACCTCGCCCAGAGGTTCTGGGACTACTGCTTGGAAAACTAGGTCTTGGTGACAGCGTTGTCCAGCCAGGTAGCAGATTGGCCTCCAGACACCTTCAGGACGTGAGCCTTTGGTGTTTACACCCTCCAGCATTTCAAGCCCTTCACAACAGATGGAGCCTGTTCTCTGTGGACCTCTTTGCCTCACGTTTGGATCACCAGCTCCCAAGATATTACAGTTGGAGACCGGGTCCGGAGGCAGTGGTTACGGATGCCTTATTGCAGGACTGGCAACTTGAACAGGGTTATGCCTTTCCCCCTTTCATGATGATCATGTGCCTTTCAGCGCAGGTCAGGAGACAGAATGCAGACGTCGTTCTGGTGATTCTGACTTGGAAATTGCAAGCCTGGTATCTGGTTCTACTGTAACTTTTTGGGGATTTTACAATCCCTCTACCCTTATTTCCAAATCTCCTCAAATATCCGTAGGGGTATCCCGACCATCTGGTTGTTCAAGGATCTCTGTCACTGATGGCCTGGAGGATTACAGGGAATGTTGGAAAGTCCCAGGCCGTTTGCTACAGGCTGTATCTATCTTTTCGAACACAAGGGCCGACAGCACCATCAAACGCTACAGAGCTGCATGGTCTAGATGGTTGGGCTGGTGTCACCATAGACATCTGACTTCTGTGGGGACATACATTGTCCATATTCTGAATTTCCCCGCTTCCCTGGTATCAGACGGCCTAGCCTATAGATCCATTAACACCCTTAGGTCCGCAATTTTGGCAGGCCATTCACCAGTGGGTGACCATCCAGTTGGGCAACACCCCTCCGTATGAAAACTGTTGCGGGCCATCCGCCTATCCCTTCTTCTGGAACCCTGATACTCAGTCCTATGGGATGTGAACAAGTTCTTAAGAGGTTTTTGTCTCGGAAATCCAACAAGTAACTTTCAAGGAAGGAGTTCTCACATAAGTAAGCCACTCTTCTCTGTTTGGTGTCTTGCCAGCGAGTCTCGGATGTAAGAGCTCTGGATGTAACCAGTACAGTTTTTCCCCCGATGGAGTTACTTTCCATATCTCATGGTGTACAAAATGTAATTACTGCGTGGTTGCCTATCATTCCTTTCCAGATTCCTCAAAGCTATGTGTAGTACGGTGCATAAAGAGCTATGAGTAGATGACGGCAGGTGTCCGACCACATGAGCGAGAGACAACTCCTGATAGCCCTGACAAAGCCATTTCGGGTAGTCTCTTCACTCACTATTGCCAGATGGGTTAGAGGGTCATGCAAGAGGCTGGCACAGATACCAAATTGCTCGAGGCTTACTCTGAGGGGGGCTGTGGTGTCAAAGGTGTTCTCCCTTGGAGCACGTTTGAAGGATATCCTCAACGTAGGGGACTAGTCTTCAGACTCTACCTTTAGGAGGTTCTATTTCAAACAATTCAGACTCTGGCTTCGCTAGTTGTGGATAAGCTTTAAACCAGAGTAATCCTCGCTTCTGGTCCTGACATTGAATGTAAAATTTCCTAGCTATCGCAGCGGGAAGTTTCAATTCTATTAAGGACACAGAGACCAGGGTTAACCCACCCGGTTAATGTACTCCCACCCTGATATGGGAGAACCACATAAGAGAAAGTGTGCTTTACTCTTCTAATACTCGCTGTGTATAAAGAATTTCTTGTTGATCCAGTGAGGTTTTCTGACAGAATATACTCGTAGTTATTAACATATATTGTTGGCTAGGACCTTTAGCGGTAATCAATGGATATGGTCTCATACATTTTGCTTCTTTTTCCTAGGATCTGATGGGTCGAAACAGGATTAAGAATGTCACTACACGTCTGCAGTCGCAGTAAGAATGAGGAAGAGGAGATAGTGACAAAGGACAATGGAAATATTGCGGTTGAACTATCACTTTTCCACAAGGGTTGTGGGAAATGAAGTATGTTGTTGTGTTTTTCTAATGGCTGCTGTATTAAAAATGAAGAAAGAACAGCGTAATCCTTGCCTCCATGTCTTTAATAGAATTGAAACTTACCATCATGATAGCTAGGACATTTTACATTCCACCACACTTCAAAATTGCCCAAAAATGAATTTGTTGTTTTCTAATTCTGATAGATTCTGAAATAGCTGGTCAAATATTTTACAGACATTTAAATTTTGTTGTGGGCTAGAAAGAAAAATAACATCATACAGCCTTCCTTAGGATTTCCGCCAGTAGCCAGTATGATTGTCGCATAAATTCTCTTGCTTTGAAGTCCAAGAAGGAGAAGTAAACACCAATCTCCCTGGAAGACAGAGACTGACATTTTACTGTCTTTGAATGCACAGCAAATGCGAAAAGATAAGAACAAGATTTAAAGGCCTGCTTACAGAAGTCTAGTACTGGTGGAAGAATACAGTAAGTAGGATTTGGACAAGGGGAGGGATGAACTGAAGCTGGACAGCCTGAAACAAATAGAGCCAGCTAATAGAAAGCAAGCAAATGTGAGTTACAAACCACAAAGCCAACGGTGAGCAATGGGTGGAATGCATTTTCATGGAAGCTTTCTGAATGTCCCCAAGATGTCGTTAGATGTCTGGTTGGCTTCAACCTAAAACAAACCTGATTCAGAGTTCTGCGTACGAGTTACTCCATCACAAACGTGACGGATATCCCATCTGATCTGTTACAAGTACCATAGGATATAATGCACTTGTACTATGGCGGACAATATATCCTTCATGATTGTGACCGAGCAACACATCCGCCGAACTCTAAATCAGGCCCCAAGTCTTAAATTTATTGTGTACGGTTACACCTAATCCTAGTTAGATTTGACTCTTGATGATGCCCAGCAAAATTTGGACTTGGTTCGTGGGTTTACTAGCATTAACAGCACAACTGCCTACCAGTGCAACAATTAAGAACACTCAAAATAGACTTTTCACAGCCAACTTCAATGGGGAATATTTTAGAAGGGGAAAGGGTGTTTTTGTTTGCATTTGTAAAATTGAAAAAAGAGAGCCTCCTTTTTAGGTCGAGCCTGGGCAGCGCATGCACTGCTCTGCGAGGCATGCTGTATTGTATGGACTTGAACCTCCGCCCACTCTCTGCCTATATTTTTCATTGGCTTGTGTCGTTGCCCTTTATAAATGCTGGCTTCTGATTTGTTAATAGGCTTGTTAGTCCCTCCTTAGTACTGCCTTGTCTTCATTTGTAACCTGCAATACAATAGGGAGCCAAGAGGGAAATAAGGGTACTATAGGGATAGCCCTCCACTCACTAAGCATCAATACCAAAAAATCCCTGTACCCTGGACTCGGATTAGTGTTCATCTAATGAGGCATATCACTGTGCTGGAAGTTATACATTTTGATTCCTAAGCACCCGCCTACTAGAACTTTGAGTTAAGCGTTTGTCTTCAAATGCCAATCCGTCCAAAACAAATCATTGTTTCTTTGAACATAAAAACAAGGTGGGAGAATCCAGAACTGCTTTTCAACTCGACACGACCACCAGAGACTGCTCAACTGAGACAGTACGCAATCCCACACTTAAAACGAAACAGACATAAAAAATGTGTGGTGAGGAGGAAGGCACCTCACGGGAGAACACCCTCGGGGCCTTTTGGCAGATGTTTACCAATTTCTTGCCCCTTTCTCATCATCGGTCGCCTTACCTCCTCAAAATAAAGTGTCCAAAAACAGAACCATACGTGTTGTGTGCAGACAGACAGGTGCAAGACAAAACCATCCAAGGAATCACTCCTTGATATGATACAGAAAAAGTGAATAAAATCAACAGTCACACCAAAGTTACAAATTTATTATTAGTTATGGTGTGTACCGGTGAATTAAAAAGGCTGGTAGCTTAACATCGCATACCAATACCCATAGCCAACATGTTTCACTGCCCTACAAACTTATTGGCAGATTCATCAGGGCTCACCACTTGGTCACTGCACCAGTATTGGACATCATCATAGTGGAAACCTTATCCAGCCATATCCTCTCATACCAGCTGGAAGAGGAAGAGACTTCTCTGTCGATTGTATCATCAATCGTACACACGGGCACGTTCATTTGATTGGGAGCCACAACTGACCAGACTTACCACCCATTTCTGTAAGTGGGCAGTACCACCGGCCTAGTGTAGGGGTCGCTGCCGGGCTCTTTTGCTCCCTCCCTCTCACACACACAAACAATCCCCTTCTCTCAGGCGAGCAGCAGCCGCCGCGGCCTCGCATATCCCGGGCTCTTTTTGTGTGTGTGAGTGTGTGCAGAACACGAGTGTGTCCTGTAAGCGGGCGCGAGCGGCTGGTGTGTGATCGAATGTGGTAATTGCGCCTGTGGAGGTGGCTCCGGTGTCCGTGCAATACATGCACACATACACCTTCCCTGGATGTCCCCCGAAAGAACCGACAGAAAAAGCCCTTAAAAATCAAATAAACCAGAAAATAGCACTGGATCTCCCTTGCCAAAGCTGGTGAGAGGCATAGAGTGGGGTGGGGGCCGCCAGGTTCGTGTTTCCGTTGGCCCTGCTGAAGATCCCAGACCCCTCCCCCAGTTCAGCCCGCCGACGGCCCTGCTATCACCCCCTCTTTAAATCCCAACTTTTCTTTGAAAAGAGACCACTCTCCGGCCCCTACTGTCCCGAAGACGGCGCTGGGGACTCAGGTTCCCTAACACGGCGAGAGGGGATTAAAAAAATTAATAAAGATGGTAAAAAATATATATTGTTTTTAAAATCCCAAAAACCAAAAAGGATGGCAAACTCGACGGGGAAACCTCAAGAGGTCCAGCGGAGGAATGGGGATTTGGGGGGGGCAGCCGACCAGTGGGAGGCTTGCCCCCCCGGGGAATTTGGGGGCAGTAGGGGGGGAGATTAGTGGGTAGCACTGTAGGCGGTACGTGGTTGGGTGGTTGGGCTGCTGGTGGGCGTTTTGGGCTCCTCGTTGGGCTCCTTTTGGGTTGGTCCATATTTAACCAGACATTTTGTGTCACTGCCCACCATTTGGTGCACAGTGACACAGCAACAGGGCGCAGTTGGGGACACAAGTTTTTTCCCGCCCACACTCCCTGAGTTTTGAAGGGGTTTTTGTAGTGGGGTTTTTGGGATCGGGTAGCTGGAGGGTTTTGTTGGATGATGGTCCACAGGTGGCTATAGGGTGTCAGGAGGTGCTGTGGTGTCGCTGGAACAGGTGCTAGTATCTTTGTGGCGCTTTCCTAGAAAGAAAGGGGGGTATTTGCAGGAGGCCTGGGGCTGTCTCGGTAGGGGGGGTTGAGGTCATTGAGGTCACTGAGGTCATTACAGTTTGGTGTGTAGGGGGGTAGGTTGCAGAGTGGATGTTTGTAGTTCGGTTGCAATGTTGAGGATCCATTTAGGGGTGGGGGTGGGGGGCTGTCAGGCTGTTATTTAGTGAGCATTAGTTTTGTTCGGCACATGCCAGGTGGGTGATGCTGCAGGGGGCAACTGATTCCAATAAAGCGGCCTTTATCACACTATTCTGGAGTCTGTGGTCAGTGCTTCCCCCCCCCCCACCACCACCTACTCATGGGCCCCAAAGGGCAAGCTTTTCCCGACGAGCTGAGGCAGTTCCACCACAGCAGAGGGTGAGAAGACCCATTTAGCCTTAAACCTATAAGACACAGGGGTGGTGGAGGGGTAGTTTTACCAGGGGTCCGGTATCGCCGTCTAATCTGCCGGGTCTCTGTAACACTCTCTCTTTGTGCACAGGTCCTGGTTTCGAAAGCTGCCGGCTGTGGCAGGCAGGGAGCTGGACCTGCATGCTCTACACCCGGGTCACTACCCTGGGAGGCTTCTCTAAGGTGAGTGGGGGGCCGCGCCAGCAAACTTCATTCTCCTCCTGTCAAACAATTTTTGGATTTCCCTCGCTGCTGGGCTGGACTGCGTCCGGGTAGAGTGGGGCAAATAAAGTCCTTTGCGGAGAGAGGCCTGAGCTGTCGCAGGGCCTGCCAGTATCGCTCCATGTACTATTCAAAATCAGTCTAATTTGAGCTTACTGACCTAGGATATTGTCATTGTTTTCAAACTATGTCATAGGTAGATAGGTAGCTTGAGCAGTGTATTGCAGAGAAGGCCTGCATTCGGCTATAAGTATACAAATGTACAATCTATTCCTTACTCACGGGTGTTATCATTATCTGCCTTTGTTACTATAAGTAATGTGTGGAAGGGAATGAATTTATGTGGATATTGTTGGGTGAAGGGGTCGGGGTGGTAAAAGAATTTAAGGTGACAAGCACCTGATTGTATTTTGACTGAGGGGGCTGTTGCTACTTGTGCATGTGTTGGCATTGGTACCCTAAGAAGTATGTAGCATTAAATACCTTCTTAAAAATTGTGGGTTGTAGAGTAGAACATATTTGCATGCATGTTCCTCTTTGTTACCACTATTTTAGTGCTTGGTTATGTATTACTAACGTGGCATGTTCTTGATAGGCAGTGAATTGTTGCCCTATCATCTTTTGGAATTGCTACCCTTTGTACTGTGCTGTAAGGGAAGACGTTCATGAGTATCAAGAGGGAGCTGCACAAATCACTCGTTCAGCCACAACTCTTGTGAATATCTTGGTTGTGTACTTCTAGAATGGTCTAGTCTGGGTGAGGACGACTCTCACCTAATACTAGTTTGTATAGTTGTCCTAATATGTGCCTTCTGTCAGTGTTATATGTGTTCCAATTGCTAGCCTGAGTAACAAGTTGAATGGAAGGCTTTTTTCTGCTAAAGGAAAAGGCTTATGGAGAAGAGTATATTTGCGTTTCTTTTATTCATATTTGTTTCATAGACGTGGCCCTGTTTTTATCGCTTCAAAGATACAGCGGTATGCCCCCTCTTGCAGCTGACTGTCTTCTAATAAAAACCTGTTGACCCCCAAATCCTTCAAGCGTAAGAAACATGGGGGCATCAGATTCACGACCCTGGCTCCTCAATTCAGGAAACTTCTTCCCCCCCCCGAACTGCGTGTGGCCACTTCCTATACCCAGTTCTGGAAACCACTTAAAACCTGGTTATTCTCCCAGGCATATAATTGAGCCCACTGCTTTGTGAATGCAACCGCCCCTACTTAGCGCCAAGAAACCGCTCTGTGTACGTGCGCTCAATAAATAACTTTTAACATAACATATCCAGTTTCTTGATGTCTCGAAATGCTCAATTCCTACTTTCTTTTTGATTTTATTGTCCTACTGTCAGTCCTTCCATGTTCTGGAATTGCTACCCTGAGTAATGCATAGTGGAGGGCCACAATGGGGATGGCTGGTATCCTGCTATAGAGATGACCATGTTTACATCTGCATAGCTTTGATTTTTTTATGCTTTTATCCATTAAATTGTTGACTTGATGCTCTTCATATAAATTGCTTTAACTGTCCTTAACTAGATTAATGATGCTGCCAGTATAGATGTGAAGGCACGTGGTGCCAAGATTGGAAGATGCACTGCCGCATATCATTTTACTCGCTATCTACGCTTGGCAGTCAGAAGTGTGATTGTTGCTAGTATTTTCATGCATTTTGGACAGAGAACGTAATGTTTAGCAAGAAAGTACCTTTTAGGTGCGGAGTCTTTGAAAAGAACTATGTTTAGTTAATTCCTCTTTTATATTCATTTTTGTTACACATCCATGTTTTAGGTTTATACATTAAGTGCCCAGAGCTCAGTTTTTATATGAATCCCACAATTAAAGGTGGTGTTGATCAAGGAGGGCGCAGGGGGGCATACTTACTGTGTCCAGCCTTGCCTTTCTTAATCCTTGTACTTTTACTTTTGGTGGTGAACTTGTTATAAGTATGATGTTTTTTCAGTAAGACTGCTATACTATTGTATCTTCCCCCAATTCGGCAATACATTAAAGGCCTTGAATCTGCTTATGGTCCAGTGGCTGTAGTATCTGCACATAAACATTGACATATTACTATTTTACTCAGCAGCTCACATTCCTTTTCCTCTCCAGCTTTGCATACTGCTCATTAGATCATCTATTTGTTTTGTGATACTGTTTGTAATTCATAATCCTCTAACTACTCCATTCCCATGAGCACCCTAGCAATTTTAAGAAATGTTGATGTGGTCGATGCTTGTTGCGTTATTCCAAAGCTTGTTGGCCATACTTAGCAAAGGACTAATCATTATTTTCTCTTGGACTAGTGAGCCCACGGACGGAACCTGCCTGACATATAAAGCAACTAGAATTAGACGTGCTTTGTTCACCTTATGAATAGTTTTGTGCATAACTTTACAAGGTTCGTCCACAAATGTCACTATACATCTAATTTAATACCAGAAATTCTGATGTCTCGAACCTCATTAATGCAATTGATTTATTCTGTCCTGTTCAAGCATAATTTAACAAGTGTCCACGTCCTAGCATTATCATTTTTTTTATTGGTGCACCTTTCTAACCATTATGGATTGTTAAATAATGCTGTGGGGGTGAATGTTGTTTTACACATGATTGCTTGGGGTAACTTAATATTCAATAATAGTTATACAGTGATAGTTAATTCCGTTGTAGGGATGTGTTTGGGGTTTGCCGAGGGTGAGGTGCTTTACTGCCTTTTAGGTAACGAGGGTTCTGTTATAGGAAATAAATACCTTGTCTAGTCCGAACCTACAATTTTATAGAAATGGGTCTTGAGTACTCTTTTGACAGGCAGGGCACTATTTTGCAGTAAGTATCCTTTATACCAGGGATACTCAAAGTGTGGCCCGGGTGCTGCATGCAGCTCTTGTGACCTTTATTTGTGGTCCCTGGTGAACAGCAGCAGTAGACTGGTTTTATAAAGCTGTGAAACAAACGGGCATACTTTATTGACACGTTATCTAAAATAACAGTAAAGAAGAAAGGAAGATGTCTTAGACAACTTATCTTTAGGAACACCTTTTAGTTTATTGACATCTTGCACTAAACATGTAAACACATGATACACTTTTTTGAAGTTTGCAGAGAGTTTATTTGAGTAACATGCATGAGTGTTTTACATTAGATTGTATCCCTGCATTGAGAGGCTTTTTTAAGCAGTGATTATTTTCAGACATGATCTTGGAAACATTCATGCCGTCCCCATTCTAAAAACAAAGCCATTAGTGAACCAAGAGGCAAGTAATTTGTCATGTGCACCTATGTGTAGCCTTGGTTGTTATATAATTGGAACATCATTATAGGTTATTAAAACACGAGAAGGTTTTGTACGGCACCCAACTTGAACTCTTCTATTTTAGGGGGCTCTCCTTTGGTAATGAAGAAATAAAAGACTGTTGGACTTGGCCCTTCTGGCAGGTTCACCCCTAAACTTTTTGCTTTTTGAATGTGAATTGGTGGTAGTGATTTTTGGTTTCTGCGCACTTTTACTGTGTGCCAGTGGAAAGTGTGTGCGCACTCTGAGTGCGTGTGTGAGAATGGCCTGCCCTCCCATAGGAATGCATGGGGAATGTATGTGACCATGTTAGTTCCTGATGCGTGGTGAGTGCAGGCTCGAGTTTGGTATGTGCGGACTTGTGTGATTGAATGCTTCGCAATGATGTATGTGGCATGATTGTGTCTTGTTTGGAAGTGCCACTTCTAGGAGTTGGCATATTAGTGTAAAATGTGTCTGGCGTGTGATTGGCTGGAGCTGGCTGGTGAGCCTGGCTCCAGGAGTCTGGATGGGTCTGCCCCTGTGGTGAGTATGAGATTAGCATGCTGATGGCTGGGGAGGAGTGCACCTGGGTCCTAAATAGGGCTGGGCTTTCCCCACACAATGCTGGCTCCGCCCCCCATGGTGCGACTGATGACCCTAGCCCTGCCAGTGAATAGAGTGAGGGGCTGAGCACATCAAGAGTGCTCATCAACCAGCTGCGACTGGTTTTTCCCCTCACCCTGAACTAAGACAAAGGAATGACCTGTATAAAAATGGGGCTGTGTCCCCACAGAAACTGTTCTCTTCTTGATCCTATCTAGAGGGGGGCTGCTGCTGTGGCTGGGCGCCACGAGGAACCGCCACTTGGGACGGCCTTCCTGCCTGGAGGGCCCAGTGAGCTGGCCCCTGGCCCAGCCTTGCCCCCCCCCCGCCTGCTGCAAGTCTTGGAGGACTTTTGCTGTACTTGTGGGCCTCTAAGCGCCTGGGAGCGCTTTATTTGCTATTCTAGCGCCTGGGAGCGCTTTTCTTTGCACCTATAGCGCCTGGAAGCGCTGCATCGCCCCTAAGCGCCTGGAAGCGCTTTATTCTTACTCTGGACCTTTGTTGGTCCTATAGCGCTAGGGAGCGCTTTATTGCTATAGCGCCTGGGAGCGCTTAAATTTCCTCAAAGCGTGGGGGAGCGCTTTTCTGTTCACTGCGGCTGCCCACGCCGCCTACGTGCCCTGTTTTATTTATTTTATTCACCGGGAGCCTACTCCGGATTTCCGCCGCAAGCCGTTCTCTTTCCCTCCCTCCGGGCAGCCTCTGCCTGCGACGACCCGGAAGTGCTGCCAGCATCAACCGGAAGCAGACGGGTGCTCACCCCGCGCCCCGGTGCAGAGGAGTGAGGCCGGGAGCAAGGAGGTGAAGTCTGCGGGGCTCCCGTGTTACGGTAGAGCCCCACCGGCTGCCGTGAAGAGAAGGAGACTCACTACATCCCAGGAAGCGGGGGAGTGAAAGCCGGCTGAGGTGGAAGGTGCGAGGCTCCTCCGAGTTCTGCCGGTGAAGAGAAGCAGTGCCGTGAGGAGCGTCCGCCCCAGGAGTCCCGGTGAGTGCTGCTCCGGTACTCCGACACGGGGGGGCGCATCATCCCCGTAAGAGTCCCCAGAGGAGGGGCTCCGACGAGAGAGGGCTCCAGGGGCAGTTTTCCAAACCTGAGTCCCCGGAGTGGGACACCAACTCCCAGGGGGCATTGAGGCATTGCAACTCGAGTCCACGAGGGACTCCAACAAGTCGCACCTTTTCTTAATTAGAGCCCTGAAAGGGCTCCGGGGGCATATTTTGTTTGTTGAGCCACAGAAGGCTCAAGTCGCCACAGTTGTTCACGGGTCCCCCGTGAGGGACCCCACCGCTCCCCTAGTGAGGTGGCATATTTGTTTGGAGCCCAGAGAGGCTCTTGTGGGCCATATTCATTTCTTGAGCCCAGCGAGGCTCCAAGGGGGCCAGTCCTTTGTTTAGGGTCCAGAGGGGCTCAGGGGACAGTCAGTGGCGCAGAGCCTGCGAGGCTCCAGCGTGTTGGCCTCCATCCTTGCTCTACAGCTGCCCAGCTAGTGGGCAGCTGCTACGTTTAGGCCCCCCTGACATTGGAACACAGGGCGTCCTAGCCCCAACAAGGCCAGTTGGCCCAGGGACTGCCACAGATGGTGGCTTATGTGAGTTTTGCGCAATTGTGTTTTCCTTCCCTGCACCTCTGAATGTGTTGTGATGCATCATGTGTAATGTGCTTATACCTCTACAGGTATTGTGAGACTTAGGTGGTTGTTCTTATTAGTACAGGTGGTCCTAGTGAGGTCCTGGTTCCCTGTGTGATATTGTCCTAAGGTGGTTAGGGTTACGTAGGTGGTACTTACCTGGTTACTGGTTGTGTGCTTTATGTTCTATTTTGTGCTAGAGTGATTATTATTATTCCTACAAGTGCTAATTCTACCAAGTACTAAGTCTGAAAGTGCATATTCCTGACAGTGGTCCAGGTGGTCCTGTCTTGTACATATCCCATGTAAATTCTGCCCGTGCCTGTTGGCACATTGTAAAGTGTGTGTTCTTATCTAATGTGTTTTTGCAATACAAAGGCTATTTTTACATATACCTTGTGTGGAGTTCCTTTTGTGGGGGGCCTGGGATGTTGTTGCTGGTGGGTGCGTGTGCAAATACTTAACTTACATTGCCTCCGGGGTAAGCCTTACTGCTCATGTCACGCTACCAAGGGGGTGAGCAGGGGTTATCTTGGCGTGTAACTTCCTTGCCCTGACTGGGAATGGTGGTCTCTGACTGACTTTGGCGCAATCCCTGGCCAGCCAGGGATCCCATTTCTAACAAAGACCAAGTTAAATTAACCAATTGCCTAGGATTACACAGTTTGGTCAAGTGTGGAAGCCAGGATTGATTCCAGGTTTTGTGTTTTGACATTTTGCGATGCAGCCACCAAATGAATCTCTTTCCCTCTCTCGCTTTACATTAGAAGGTAATGGTTTGACTTTAATTATTGGTGCCTGAGAATAGAGCGTTGGCACCAGACAGTCACATGACGGTTTGGTTTGATGTCTACACTGTGAATCTGCTTCGCGTCCCCACCCCCCCCCCGCTGCCCAAACGCCCATCTTTTATCGCCCTTGCATTGCTGGCGCCGGTGCGGCCCTCTGGTTTGCCGCAGACAGTACTTTGTGGCCCTCGGGGAAATGTTTGCGAGTTCCCATATTTTATGCTATATGCACGCTCATAGATGGTGACTGTGCAGGAAATTAGAGAAATGAAGATGCTCTGCTCTATGAAAAATGGTAATCCGCCCAGTCGTGTCATCGCCATAATAGTGACATTTTTAGGTCTTGCGTGGCGCACTGCGCACATGTGCAGTCGAACTCGCGAGATTGTATGTCTCTTAGTGAACTTCACTAGCAAGGGTTAAGCCCCGTCCCTCTTCTCCATTGGCTGGCCTTCTAAACGGTGGTCAGCCATTGGAAAAGAAGTCCTAGTGATGTTCTTCTTTCTCTTTTAGCCCCGTCCTTTTCAGATTGAGTTCCTTGACTTCCTGCTGAAGTAAAAGGTTTCTTATCTTCTTTTATGGGTCCAGATGGCCCCATAAAGAAGATAAGGAACCTTTTACCCCAGCAGGAAGTTGGGGCGCCCAGTCTGAAAAGGACGGGGCTTAGTGTCATGGCGAGCGCTTGTTTCGAGCGCTTGTTTAAAATACAGTCTCCCCTTAACGATGCGGAGAGCCCCACAACGATGAGGAGAGCCCCACAACAATGTGGAGATGTGTCCTATGGCTGGAACTACTGAGCTTGGCCCTGGGGAAACAGGCTCCAAACCTGACACAGTATCCGGTAATTCTGGACAAAATATGAATCCTCCCCTGTACCGTGAAAATTGTTTAATATGTTCTGGCGCCTATGTAAATTGCTGTAACGCCCTCGGGCCACCTTAGCACTATATCGCATAGCAACATGAAAAAGAGCAGAAAGAGAAAGAACTCTGTCACGCTGGGTGACGTCATCTACCAGTCCTTTTCTATGGAAGAAGCATTGTTTAAAAAGTCTTCGTACCAGCTGTGCTGCTGACGATTATTTCACTTAGCGTGACCTTTCAGAATACTGTCTAGGGTTTTCCATTATGGTTGGCTCACGCGGCGCAAGATTTCTTTCTTACCTCATCATGATTGACTGCAGCTGGAGACGTGTGTTTCCGGTTTGTTACTCGCTCTGTGATTGGTGGGCGTGGCCGGTTCTGCATGCCAGCCGCTCAAGAATAATGGCGGAGGTTGTTGTGGGTCCCGGCGCCTTGGAACCAAGTTGCCTGCGTGAAGGGGGCCCGGGAAGACCACAGGGTAGTATTAGGGTTGAAGAGTTCTATCGAGCCCACTACGGCGAGCAGCTTGAATGGGAGCGGCACATGAAATGGAGACGCAAGGAGCTACAACGGCAAAAAAAGGGCGTCGGTGGGCGGTGGCACGTTAAAAGAATCTGTGGCTTGACTGTTTTCACAGGCGCTGACGGTTGCTGCCTGCCAGGGTCCTGGCGTATGCTCCCTGAGATGCTTCTTATTGCTGCCTGCCAGGGTTCTGGCGTATGCTCCCAGAGATGCTTCTTAAATGAAGGGCCCTTATGCACCTGTTATTTCAATGTTTGCCCTCTTAAAAACAATGTTACAAAATATCCAGGGTAGTATTTAAACGTGTTTTGCTCTTCCCAATAACTTTTGTTCCAACACTAGAGTTCTTTTATGAGGCAGCAATTGTATTCACAAATCGCACACTGTGCCGTTACAAATTGAATGAGTGTTAAAGCTTTGATTAGCACGTGTTGCATGGCCTCCACTGTGATTCAGTGAGTGTGAGTTGCTACCGGCGGTGTGGGTTTGATGTTCTCTTGCAAAACAAGGTGATCTCAGTGACAGAAGCAGGGTGGTCTCCGACTCGTGTCGTGCTCTCAACTTTTGTTCCTAATTGGGGTGAGATTGAAAGGGGCTGTTGACACGTGTTTCCTTCATAAACTCAAGGGTTCTGGACTATGGGGATTAAACATTTAAGGCACTAGAAGTGTTGCTAAATGTCCATTGCAAACCCATTTGTATACTATATTGGGTAAGAGTATGTATGTGGCTCTGTGGCTGTGTGCATGGTTCTGTGGCTCTGTGTGTGGTTCTGTGGCTATGTGTGTGTGGCTCTGGCTATGTGTGTGTGGCTCTGTGGCTGTGTGAGTGTGTGTGTGTGGCTCTGTGGCTGTTTGTGTGTGTGGCTCTGTGTGTGTGTGGCTCTGTAGCTGTGGGTGTGTGGCTCTGTGTGTGTCTCTGTGAGTTTGTGGCTCTGTGTGTGTGTGTAGCTCTGTGTGTGTGTGTGGCTGTGTGTGTGTGTGTGCGCAAATGCAATAGGTCTCGCATTTGCCAAAGATTCAGCTATTTGCATTGTAAATGACAATGCCATTTATTTATCTGTTTTCAAAACGAACACATACATAAAATGTTTGTCATTTACAATGCCAATAGCTCTAACTTTTGCAAAGGAGAGACCGTTGCATTGTAAATGCTTGTTACTACTGTTGTTACATGGTATGTCTTATTTAGTCTGTAAGCGCTATTTTCTTTAATGAGTTTCTCCTACTGCAGGCACGACATGCTTTCCTGCAACATTCAGCGCACCATGTGCGCTTCCACTTTCCAAGCAGCCCGGGACAATGGCGGCTGCTTCTTTGAAGTGAAATAGGTCTTGCATTTACAAGAATTTGAGCTATTGGCAATGTAAATGACAGTGCTTTTATTTATGTGTTAATTATCAAAACAGATAAATAAAAGGCATTGTCATTTACAATTTCTATAAACTCTGGCAAATGTGTGACCTATTGCATTGGAAATGCTTGTTTAATATTGAGATTTGCTATGAGCTGTACCAGTTGGCGCTGGACCAAGATTAGTTTGCCTCTGTCAGAAGTCATGTGCTGGACGAAAAACCACGCTTGCCAGAGACTTTTTAAAGTATTTCTCCTATCCGCTTTGTATTTTCCTTTTGCAGCCACAACTGTCACGGTTTAAAACTGCAATGTACAAGGCCCTCGAGATTACGACGCTCTGTGCATCTGCCTTGCCTGGCCGTCACTCTCGTGTTTTTTAAGAGGGGGAGTTCGCTGCTTAAAGTTTATACGATGACCTTTTGAGCTGGTCTCTCGTCAGGATAAGATCGACTTTCATTTTGACCCACTTTAAAGCCTCAGACGCACGCACTTGCACACTCTCCCTGTCACAATATTTATCTAGCGTGTTTTTTCACTTCTCGCGCTTGGTGATAGATCTGATGTTACACAGTTCTGGCCCTCCAAATGGTGGGCTTTGAACCAGTCAACTGTTTTATTAGAGAATGCGTATGTTCTGGGCTCCTCCCGCCCGTCTGTCCAGTCTCCGTCCATCCCATTCCCCACTTTTTTTTTTACATTGGAGACAATTATCCACGTCATTAATTCTTCAATTTGATGGCTGGTATAGCAAGGCCTGAAACACGCTGCTGACCTCAGATAATGGAAACTGCTGCTTTACATATTGACGCTGGAAGAAGTTAATTAAAATTCCTGAGAATAAAGGTGTCAGCTAACCCATAAACCTGTCACTTTACAACAAATCACGGCCATCCTGAAGAAGGCGAAAGTGGTTGGAGTCTGGGATATCTCCATGATGGGGGGATTGGGAAAGGATAAGAGGCAACATAGAAAACATACAGTTTTCCTTTTGAAAAAGGCAGACCAGTCTTTGGGGAGATGTGGAGATTGGTGTGCAGTCTGTACCTAATATAAGTAGGCAGAGCAGAGTCACCGTTTTGACAGGCTCTTCCCCAGTCTGCTGGGTTCTACCCCATTAGAAAATCCACTTGGCCGACAAAAACTACCCGATCAAGTTGTAGATTATGGGTTTCTGGACTACATTTGCCTAGGTGCAAAAATCATAAGTTCTGGTAAAAAAAACATTGAACCAATGAATGCCATTGCACACAAGCAACAAGTCCCCAGAAGCAACTGGAATGTTTTTCTCAACAGATAATTTCCCAGGAATAAAACATGCTTTCAATAGGATTCAGTAAAATCCAGTTGTAACTGGTCATATGGTAATTGGCTATAATCTACTATACAGACACAGCATATTTCTGATTTGCCATGATACTAGTCTGATATTGGCACTCTTATTCAGTTCTTTACAGGGTCTTTAGAGTGGAATCATTCTAGGAATGTGTGGACCAATAGTTTCCAATTCACTTCCAAAAAAGACTGGTGCAAAAATATGTGCTGTTATTGTAAATTAAATGCACGTTTATGTGGAATTGTATAGTAAATAAAACAGTAGTTTGATACTGCAACTTTGATTTGAAGCTATGTTTTCTCACGTTTAAGTCTTCAGACGAGAATTTGGTGCTAGACCTTATCTAGGAGATATTTTTCTGAAGCTGATGCATCATTCATAACAGAACTATTCAATTATATATTTGTTTTTGTGGTGCCACTTTGAGATAGCTATGTATCTGTGCCATATATGACCATTCTGCACCAGATTTAGCAAAGATGTTTCATATTTCTGGATACCATTATAGGAAACTTTGGTGAGATTAGATGAGTGTCCAAGGAGAAGACATCCCAAAAAATGCCTTATTGTTAACATTGTTATTGGTAATCACAACTTCACGCTTCAGCCTTAATTACAGAATGCTGTCTCTGTAAAATTATCTAACGCTATTTGTTGTTGATGTTTGTTGGTGTATAGAGAAAAGAAGCGGTGAAACTGCTGATATTATACAAAATAAAATATGAGACCACAGAGTTAATTTGTTTCAAGTTGTAGATTTCTTGACCCTGTCTTTAGCGGTACCTAGCTGGTTTTGGGGAGAGGGTTAACATTTTGGGGCATTTGCACAATGCCGGCATTCATGCAGTTTTGTTCTCAATAACTCCCTAAATCATGAGCCAACACAATTCAGAGTGCATTGTGTGTGTGCATGTGAGGAAGGAGTTAAGTTGAGGCCAAATAGTACATACACATGGATATATATTTTTCCTCCAACATCAAAAGCCATTCCCTGAGTCCAGTCACTGTTCCTCCCAAAGAGTCCATTGGTGCCTTTGAAATCACAAACTAACTTGCAAACTGTAGCTGCAGCTGGCTTTTGGCTGTGCACAGCTGTCTCATGGTGTCCCCTCTCCCGTAATCCTTGAGCCCAAACAACGCGGTGCAAGCTGCCTTTGACTGGGCAGTGTTGACCGAGCACAAGGTCTAGCTTCTGGCTACACACAGCACCCAGTACATGAATCCAAAACTCTTTAACCCCTCCCCTGCTGGTTACGGAACCACTCCGTCATCAGCCGCGGTCGCGCTGTGCTGATGACGGAGCGGTTCAGTCACGGCCCGCTCGGAACGCCGGCGCAGATTTAGCGCATGCGCTGAACGTTCTATTGAGCGGGCGGGGCCGTGACGGAACCGCTCCGTCATGAGCACAGCGCAACCGCGGCTGGTGACAGAGCGGTTCCGTCACCAGCATGCGCCCGCCACCCCACCCCCTCAGCACTGCGGCGGAATAGCCGCCGCAGTGAAGGGGTTAATTGCTGATCTCATTTGAGATCTCATCAGTGATGTCATCAATGATGTCACTTCGAATGTCAACAGTGGTGACATTGATGATGTTGTTTCAGATGTAATCAATGAGATTATGTGTGAGGTCAGGAGCAGCACATGGCATTTGTTTTTGCATTTTAACAATAAAACCTCTTTAACTAGTAGCGCAGTAGTTGTAAGTAAGGGTATTTGACCACAACGTCTTAAATCCATGCAGTGAAACACTATAACTATGAGCTATGGCCCCAGTTGCTTTCTTCTGTAATCGGATTCTTGAATGGAATCTTGAGGCATTGAGCTTTATTTTCTTGAGTCAGATGAACTTCGTTGTGGTAATAATCTATATTTGTTTGACTTGTTGATAACATTTGTGCCCTATGATGAATCTACATAAAAAGTGTTCCTTGATTAATGTATCTATTTAAGATTCAGTATTCTGTGCATATCTGTCCAGGAGAAACACGTGTGAGGCGGGGTCAAAAAGGGAAATGTTAACATATTTCGCTCCTAAGGGGAATTGAATTTTACATTGTGCGACAGCAAAAGTCACGGGAAAGATTTACACCAAACTTCTCATGAACATAGAACTTTACTCAGAAACGTGCTTTCTGTGGTTTGGTGTAAATCTGTTTAGTAGCTTTGGACATATTTGTGTGTAAAAAAAGAGTTGGGCAGATTCTTAATATGTAGAGATATATTGGCTGTTGAAAATGTGTTTTTTATTTGCCTATAACTTTACTGCTGTTTGATGAATTTGCACAGAATTTGGCAGACCCTTCGCATGTTTAGCTTATCTATAGCATTTTCAAATTCATTCAGATGCTTGATGAGGGGCCAAAGTTAAATGCGGAAATCAAAAAAGTGTTTAGTTTGCTAGTAAGTGTAGCACTGTGTGATGGAGCCTCATAAAATGTGGCAAACCTGATCATGTTTAATTTTTAATTGTATGTCAAGTTTGTGCAGATCTGTTATTGAGGACAACAGTAATGAGGCGGTCATAAAAATGAGCATTTACTAATACCTTTGGTGTTTAATGAATCTACATGAAATTTGGCAAGCTGTTAGCAAGTTTTGCCTAGTGGCAGGGTGTCCTATTTTAATGAGATCTGAGCTTAGGGAAGGGGTTTAGTTCAAAATGAAAACAAAGGCTTGGTTAAAGGGTGGAAGTGTTCATTTGCTAATCATTTTGGCAACGTTTGACAAAGCTGGACAAAATTCAGTAGATGTTTACAAGCTTAGTTTCTTTTGGCAAGTCAAGTCAAGTTTATCACAGGGGACCCTAATTTTGTGCAGATCTCATGAACGGGTAGGGGAGGGTTCTTTAATTTGATGACAACCTTAGTACCCTTTGGAAAAACTGGATAGGGCAAAAAATTATCATTCGAAAATAACTTTGGCACCGTTTAATGAATCTGAATGGAATTTGGCAGACAGTAAATTAATCCTATTGTAATCTCTGGTTTCATACAGATCTGAAAAGAGAGGGGGTAAAGGTATTGTGAAATTAAAAAGAACACAACTTTGCTTTGCTAATTACATTGGCACCACTAGATGGATTGGAAAGTTGAGATATCAGATTTGCACGTAACTTGCAGCCAGCACGTTGCATTTCAGTCTATAATTTGTTGCTCTTTATGCTACTTCGGACAGGGGCCAGCTATAGTCCAATATGGCTTGGTTTAATCCAATGAAAGCAGTCCAGCCTAAACTTTCAGACCACGTCCCTTGTATATGTGAACACAAGCAACCCTAGACCAATTTCGGCATTCCTTTTTTTATCTGCTATTGGCATTTTGAGGAAGAAAAAAAACATTTAGCAAAAATAACAACCAATGCACAAGAAGTATAAGTAACAGCACTGCGAATTGGACCCCAGATAAGAGAGAATTAAAATATTCTTATTCACACATCCATCTTATTATAAATCACTGACTGATAAATGTCATGCAGTCTGTCTGTGTTGATCCAGAATAATTGCTAGTCATTCCATATTATATCCCTTGGAGGCCCAGTAGTGTATACATTTTTGCCATTATTTTTGATGTTTAGGGATACACCCCAGGCTTCGTCTATTGGGAGCTCAAAAAGTTGATAAGTGTGAAGTCTCTTCTAGCAATACTGAGACTGCTGTTTTCTCCAATTCTGTACAATTTCCTGTTAGTACCAACCCAAAACCCAGCAGGGATTTCTAAGTCGGAGTAAAGTAGTCCTCTTCGAAAATGTTTAATAATGCCGTCTTCAGAGTAATGTCAACAGGGTGAGCTAGGGCCCCAGTGTCATCTTAAGGATGTTGGGGACCCTAGGCAACACATACTTTAGGGGCCCAGTTTGGAACGTCTTGGTATTTTATTGCAAATGTTCTGTTAACTCAAACCCCATGATGCCAAACAATATTGACTAATACGTTAAAGGTTGAGATGGAGAAATAGACAGTTTGGAGGTAAGGAGAAAATCCACTTTTCCAGGGCCCCCCTGGAGGGTGGGGGCCCTGGGCAATTGCCCACTTTACCTATGTGTTAACACATTGTTTCAAGGACCACCTGTAAAATCTTTCAAGTCGTTCCTGAAGGATTGAATCAATTTTCATGACAAAACCATGTGGTGGAAATTTCATTCCCCATATTGGCACGCACGTGAGGCAAGAATGAGAGGACCCCCTGTACATATGCCATAAATGCTGTGGGGTGAAATAAACCTGATGTGAATATTTAAATAGTATTAAGCAATATATAGTGGAGTTTACCACCTCCATTGGTGCCAAAATTGTGAATACCGAATACTGTTTTTGTTACTGTCAAGGAATCCAAAGTAGTATTTAATGCCATACAAGTAATGGAGCGGGGAGACATCACCCATAGTTTTGTTATGTATGCTGGATTGGATGACGGGACATAAAACCATCCATTGAGTAAGAGTAAGTGTACAGCCCAATAGCATGAAACAAAATCAACCCTGCCCAAATCGCCATCATGTGCGGATTTGTAACACTGTCCCGTTATTATCCTCTGACTTCAGTTCATCCAGGTAAGAAGATGATCCTATAAAAGATTATACTTCTTAAGGAGGAAGGAATTCAGATTAAATAATTGTGCAAGGCCTATATTATCTTGGGGCAGGTCACCATGTTGACTGGGTACATGTCTTCCCATCAGAGAGAGAGAAAGAGAAGACCAGTGGGGGTTTCAAATGTGGTTTTGCAGTAAAAAAAATGTTCAGGTTTGTCCTTCTTGGGCCCTACCAGTGAGTTTCAGCTCACGTGAGCACAGAACCTACATCTGGACATTACTGTCACACTTAGGGCTCCTCACTTAAAAAGAAAAAAAATGCCTGGAAAGGACCAGTTTAAGTTCACTGAGCAAACCATCTCGCACCTTCACCATGCACTACTTATGATCTCACACATTGCGTCACTGATGACATTTCAAATTACATCACTGATGACATCAGTGGAAGATCTTGTGACATCACCAGTCACCAATGACATTAGTATGTGACCATGCGAGGCAGTCTGTGTGCACGTTAAGCAAGCGCATGCAATAGTTGAAGCCCACACTGTGTACCCTGAGAAAGGCAGAATAGCCCAACAGTTTGTAAAATGATTTCTGGGAAGAATGTTTAAAATCTTTGAGTGGGCTTAAATATGTAGGGTTTGTAGAACATGGACTAATAATATGCAGTAGGTACAAGTGCCTTTAGTGTACACAAGGGACAGGCAGATGGTCAACTTCACCCAAAGACGTAGACTCTAAAAGGTGGAAGCAGAGTTTAAGTGCTTCTCCCATTGCTTGTTTAACTCTGCCTTGTATGTGTCAACTTTTATGGCATGGGTAGAGTTTTCAAACTCCACTGACAGGAAAGTCTACATCTAATGTGACCTGTAGCCATTATGGCTTATGCCTACTTGATCAATAGACTCCTCAGATCAACAGAAGATATTCTCAAAAGCTATTGCTAAGCTAAACATGCAGTTGGAAAGTTTAGGGTGGACAAAAGTCGAAACAGAGTGCGCCAGCAATGTAGATCACATTGTGTGTGAATTCATAACCTATTTTTCAAACATGGTAGTAATTGTGGGTAGCATGAGAAGATAGAAACCATCAAGTTATGCCTTCAAAACATCCATGCATCTATTTATATCATTGCAGAATCAGTGTATACAATTGCAGATGTACACCACTCTGTTGTAACTGATGAAGTCATTGGTAATGTCGTATGGCGTCATAAATGATATTAAGAATGACCTTATTTTAGATGGCAGCAGTGATGCCATTGATGATGTAATTTGAGATGTCATCAGTGCAGTGCCTAATTTGTGAAAGTAAGCGTGCCAGTGCCCAAATTCCCGCTCAGGAGACAGCGGCCGATGTAATTTAACGTCAGCGTGCTGATTACCAAGGCTGGTAGTCTTTGATCCACTACAAGACACTCCCTGTCCCTTTGTCTTGCTCATGCAGATGCCTGCTTTCTCGCTTTGTGAAAGTTTTGCCGTCTTTGTATTGTATAGTATTGTATTGTAGATTTATATAGCGCAGACTGTCACCCTACGGGTATCCTGGCGCTTAGACGTAAGAATATTTGGCACATGAGCAAACCTAGGATGGCAGTAAAGGTCTAGTTTTCCGCCCTTGGAAACAGCCAGGTTTTCAGATTCTTTCTGAAACAGGTCAAAGAGTTGGCCTGTCTAATGGTCTGGGGCAGTTCATTCCATAGGCGTGCGGCGGCCATGCCAAAGGCTCTGCCCCCCATCCTGGTTTTCTTGAATCTGGTAGTCATTATCAGATTTGCATTAGAGGAGTGGAGCTGCCTTTTAGGATTATACCAGGTAAACCTCTCCTGCAATGGGATTGGACCCAAATCATGTGCTGCTCTGTACACGATACGGAGAGATTTAAAACAGGTTCTCTCCTTGATAGGCAGCCAGTGTAGATCTTGCAGGGCTAAGGTCATAGAAGACCTGCGTTGCAGAAGACATTTCTCTTCCTCCGTCTTTCAAATCTGTGCGTTTTTTCCTCTCTTCCACTCAGTAAATTTCTGATGTGAGAAATAAGTGGCGGTCCCCAAAAATAAGTGACAGTGGCCTCCACTGGCAACCACCAGCTGAAATTAAGCTCTGCATCAGTGATGTAATTGGTAACTTTGTGAGTAGTACATGGTGAGGGCAGGAAAGGGGATGTGCATATAACTAGCCATAACTGGCCAATTTTAGGTTTTTCTTTAATTACCCCGTTTTTTTCAGGTTTTTTTTTTTTACCATGCAGTCCTCGGTTATTGAGCAGAAGATGAGCAGAAGAAACACTAACTCTCCTCTCTTTTCCAGTGATTTTTTAATGATATCCTGCATGTCCTGTGCAACCAACCTCTTCAGCCCACAGCATTTGGATGTGTGCAGCGATGGTTAGGCTCTGTACCCAAACATCCATGAGTGCCCAACCAAGCTCCAGGGCTTTGCTGGATTTGGGGACTAGACTTGTCTGTACAATGCCGTTAGCAGTGCACAGCAGGGATTGGCTGCAGGGCTTGGTGACCGACCCTACCTACACCTCACTCTGACACTGGTAAATTCCAACTAGACACACAACCTGTGGTCAAGTGAAACAGTGGTTGGCCAAACCCTGTACCCCACTAGGTGAGCATTCAGCTACCCCTAGTGATAGCTCACGCAGTAAGTGACCAACCCCTCCCGTGGAAGCCTTGTCATGTCCTTAATGCTCATTGATGTGCAGTGGGGTTTGGTTTCAGGGCCTGCCTTAAAACCAGCCCCTGCCATGCTGTGTAACAAACCCGCGCTGCACATGGCCTTTGGCCATGTACAGCAGAGGTTGGCTGGAGGGCCTGGCCTTCCTCCAGACCCACCCCTTATTTTGGTAATAATTCTGCATATAGCTATAGACACTGGTTTGACCATGGCCTGACCTGCAGCTAGACCCTGCATCCATGCATTAAATGAGGGTCAGCCAACCCCTCCTGCCTGTTGGTGCAGGGCCTTTCCCATTGTTTTATTTTTAATTAATATTATCTTTACTGTTTTTACAATGTTGTTGCGTTTGTGGTCAACTTTATAGGTCTGTGGATTGAAGGGCCCAATATAGAGTTCACAGTCTCCAAGATGGCATGTCTTTGGGCCTGTGCCACACAGTATTATTCCAGGTGAGGCTTCTTCTAACCATTATATTGTTTTTCTTTTCATTTTTAACAGAACGAGGGCAATATGCACCACGTTGTGTAATTCCACTGACCGCAAATGTTCATGGCACGGCCAGGTATTCAGAGCGTTTTGTTTGCGGCCCGTACGTGAATTCACAAATCCCTATTGGGTGACAAGAAATAATGCTCATCATCCAATCTTACTAGTTTAATTTTGTAAAATGTAAGCTTATAGATCATCTGCGAAGCAAGGCTTACATCCTATGCTATCCAACAGAAGAAGGATTTGTGACAATCTCTCCAAATCTAATCCTATCTTACTTGAACTTTTCTTGGCCTCCTGGAGTTTTGACCATGTCTGCAGCATCCCCATACATGCATACCCAATTTCCAGTCATGCCAGTCTCTAATAGGAACATGGCACATAACACAAACTGAATCCACCGTAGGTAGACAGTAATTGGTGTGAATACTCTGGTCATTCTCAGAAGGCAAAATGCCTAGCCAGCACTATAAGGATTCAAACCTGTGACTTTCAAATCGCTACTGTGCGCAATTCGCTAAGCTCTCTCTCCTCCTATATAAATATGCTTTACAAGGGCTAGAGAGAGAATAAAATGGTCCCCTATGTGTCTTTGGCTCCAATGTAAGTTACTGGATAGCTCAATTTGTAAGCCACAAGTGGGTATGGGTTCTCTCCTCTAGAATACCTTGAGTCCCCAAGTGGACTAAAACTAATGGTTGTATAAAAGAGCTCTACAAACTTAGCCTTTCAAAGAGGCTTTCACTACATGAAAAGACTACAGCAGTACGATGGACTGTAAACCGACCTCAACATCACCACCACAAAGTGGGACAAAGCAACTGAGCTAGCAGTCCTCTACCTATGTTTCCACAAAACCTCATTGGAAGAAATCACAGCGGGTTGAAGGTTGTAATACTACGAAATGGCCATAGCTGTCAAACTGGCGCTATATAAAGGATGTTATAAAGTATACGGTGAGTACACAAAATGGGGGGGGGAGGTTGCTGGGGGGGGGGGGGGATCCATCCATTTTTGCTCAACTTAAATTCTCCTTGTTACGCTTTAACCAGTCTCATTTTTTCACTAATTGTTTCATGAGTGCCATGGACAGTCCATCCCATTATGTGGAAATATTAAAGCTTACGGTTTTATATAAGTGCAGGTAATAGTTGTAAAAACATTCTTTATGGATATGATGTAATTTTTTTTAATGGCCCATCTCCTAGTGACTGCCTTTAACACTAGTCGAGTATCACAACTACCTGTGGGAAGTTTTCTTCTGGCTGAATGCTTTAAGCTTCTTAAAGTCTGTCAAGTTGCATGTAAACAGAATATAAACACGATGATGAGCTTGACGCAGAACAAGAAGACATTCGCCCCACTATTCACACCAATTCATGCGCGTATAGCAGTTTTCAAAATTCCTTTTTATTTGGCTGAATATTCGGACAAAAAAATGTATAGTATTCGATGAATGTGCTCTCTCGTATGCCTAATGCTCTTTTGTATTCTTCACCTGCGCCCTTCTGGTTCCTTTGCACAATTGCTGCCAAACCTTGTTCACAGCTTTGGCACTTACCGGGCTCCATTCGGCTTTGGCACTTACCTGGCTCCATTCGTCATCACAGAACATGCCTTGCCAGTCATTCATATACCTCCTCTCACACACCCTGTGGTCTCCCTACCCTTCACTCCGTTGCATGAGTCCACATGTTCCCTAGTAAGACACTGTTGCCTCAGCAGGCTCGGTGCCTATCCGGGTACCTGCAAGTTTGGAGTCCTGGTACGTCTGACGTAGTATATCGTTCTTCCGAAGACTGGAGGAACCATTCAGGGGTGAGACAAGAATGACTATAAATCATGCTTTTTATTTTAATTATCTTTTTATTGTTTTCAAACACAAACAACAGACATGAGGATGGGCCACCACATTTACATAGAGCCCGACAATTAAGAAGAAAGAGAACATTGACACTATTCCGGCAACCAAGATAAATCAATTACCCAGAATCGAACCAGTGGCACAAAGTCCCCTTAATATACCTACCGACACAGTGTCAAGCCTCCCACACATAATGCTACTATGATTGAAAGTTCTGGGCATCAGATCCTTATTCGACTCCATCCTCCGGTCCAACCTCCCCATCTAACCACCACCCTCCTACCCCCCCCCACCCCGCCACCGGCGCTACTATCAGAAGACTAAATGCAATCGAATTACAACCATATTGTGTGGGTTCCACAGGTGTCATCACACCAGCAGAACAATTAAATATTCTGACTATCACGGAAGCCGGAAATCGCCTCACATGCTGGCTCCCCAATATCTAGGGGAGTTGATCTACTGTTCTTCCTCCTCGGTTAGCGCGCTTGTCTCTGAGTCAGTGTCTAGATCTGTCGTCTTTAGCTCCATCACCAGGGCCTCCCAAGCCTGTGCCGCCTCTAATGCCTTGTCATTATGGGTCCTGTGAGCCTGCTGCAGTTTAACTGAGCTCTCGCTACTAGCCCACATAAGTAATGCAGCCTTCCATCTATGGTAGCTAGGCCCCGCAGCTTCTTCACAGTGGGATGTAATTTCCCTCTTGGCCAGCAAAAATCCTAGGTCTAAAAATGTGCTAGTCAATTTAGTTTTGCTAGTGTGTGAAAATCAGTGTAATAAGCAAGTCCCCTTGTCCGGAGTGATCTGTCGCCCCGTTATCCTACAGAGTAAAACAGTTATCTCTTCCCAGTATGTACCCAACTGCGGTCAATCCCACAGCATGTGCAGTAGATCCGCGTCCTGTAGTCTACACTGGGGGCATAGTGCTGTGTTAACCTGGAAATATTGGTTGATTTTTGCCGGCGTAAGGTATGCTCTGTGCAATATAAAAAATTGGATCAATTGGAACCTAGCATTTCTGGTGCCCTTCCATGCTCTTTTAAGTATTTGTGACCAGGCCGTATCGGGAATTTCTTTACCTATATCCGTCCCCCACTGCTCGCGTAGCCTCTGCAGCGGGGTCAACCCCTCTCTCAACATACGTTTGCACAAGCAAGTGACCGCTTTATACGTGCCCGCTGCCATCACCACATATTGGCTTGTTGGCGGTTCAGAGAGGCCAGTGCCCCAATGTTTCTGGATAGCGGCAACCAGGGCTGCGTGTATTAAGAAGTGACCTCGCGGGAGGCCAAAAGTCTCCTGCCATGTGCCATAGGGCAATAGTACCCCGTCTTCAATCAATCAATCAAAGGCATTTATAGAGCGCACTACTTACCCGGAGGGTCTCAAGGCGCTTGGGGGGGGGGGGGGGTGCTGCTACTGCTCGAACAGCCAGGTCTTGAGCTTCTTCCTGAAGGAGAGGTGGTCTTGGGTCAGGCGCAGGTCGGACGGGAGGGAGTTCCAGGTCTTGGCGGCCAGGTAGGAGAAGGACCTTCCTCCTGTTGTCGTTCTTCGGATGCGGGGGACGGCGGCGAGGGCGTGACTGGCTGATCGTAGATGGCGTTTGGGAGCGTAGAAGTTGATGCGGTTGTTGAGGTAGCTCGGGCCTTGATCGTGTAGGGCTTTGTGTGCGTGGGTGAGGAGGCGGAAGGTGATTCTTTTGTTGACGGGGAGCCAATGCAAGTCTCTCAGATGTCCGGAGATGTGGCTGTGTCGTGGGATGTCGAGGATGAGTCTGACTGAGGTGTTCTGGATCCGTTGGAGTCTCTTCTGGAGCTTGGCGGTGGTTCCGGCGTAGAGGGCGTTGCCGTGGTCCAGTCGGCTGGTGACGAGGGCCTGGGTGACCGTCTTCCTGGTCTCGGTGGGGATCCACCGAAAGATCTTCCGTAGCATGCGCAGGATGTTGAAGCATGACGAGGAGACGGCGTTGACTTGTCTGGTCATGGAGAGGGAGGAGTCCAGGATGAAGCCCAGGTTGCGTGCGTTGTCTGTCGGTTTGGGTGCGGTGCCCAGGGCGGGGGGCCACCAGGAGTCGTCCCAGGCAGAGGGCGAGGCGCCCAGGATGAGGACTTCCGTCTTGTCTGAGTTCAGTTTCAGGCGGCTGGTCGTCATCCACTCGGCTACGTCTTTCATCCCTTCGTGAAGGTTGGCTCTGACGGCGGCGGGGTCGTTGGTCAGGGAAAGGATCAGCTGGGTGTCGTCAGCGTAGGAGATGATGTTGAGGTTGTGTTGGCGTGCGATGGCCGCGAGGGGGCTCATGTAGACGTTGAAGAGGGTGGGGCTCAGCGAGGATCCTTGAGGGACGCCGCAGATGACTTCGGTGGCCTCTGACTTGTACGGTGGTAGACGGACTCTCTGTGTTCTTCCGTCGAGGAAGGAGATGATCCATTCCAGTGCCTTCTCCTGGATTCCGATGTTGCTGAGGCGCTGCACTAGGGTGCGGTGGCACACAGTGTCGTATGCCGCGGAGAGGTCTAGAAGGATTAGGGCCGCTGTTTCTCCGTTGGCCATCAGGGCTCGGATGTCATCGGTGGCAGCGATGAGGGCGGTCTCGGTGCTGTGGTTGGCTCGGAAGCCAGACTGTGAAGGGTCGAGGGATCCATTCGTCTCGAGGAAGGCAGCCAGCTGTTTGTTGACGGTCTTCTCGATGACTTTGGCTGGAAACGGGAGGAGCGAGATGGGGCGGTAATTCTTGAGTTCGGTGGGGTCCGTTGTTGGTTTCTTTAGTAGGGCGCTGAGTTCGGCGTGCTTCCAGCTCTCCGGGAAGGTGGCGGTGTCGAAGGAGGTGTTGATGATGTCCCGCAGGTGGGGTGCGATGACAGCGTCGGCCTTGTTGAAGACGTGGTGAGGGCAGGGGTCGGTCGGAGATCCGGAGTGGATGCAGTTCATCATGCGGACGGTGTCTTCGGTGCTGATCGGAGTCCAGGCGTGGAGGGTGGTGGTGGGGGGCGGTGGTTCGGTCGTGGCGTGCGTCGGTTGAGGGCTGAAGCTGTTGTGTATGTCCGCGATCTTGTTGTGGAAGTAGGAGGCGAGGGAGTTGCAGAGGTCTTGCGATGGGGTGATGTTGTTGTTTTCGGCGTTGGGGTTGGAGAGCTCTTTCACGATGTTGAAGAGTTCCTTGCAGTTGTGTGCCTTGTTGTCCAGCCTGTCTTTGAATGCAGTTTTCTTGGTGGCGCGGATCAGTTGGTGGTGCTTCCGGGTGGCAAGCTTGAGGGTGGTCATGTTGTCCGGTGTTGGCTCCCTTCTCCAGGCTTTCTCGAGGGCTCTGCAGTTCTTCTTGGAGCTCTAGAGTTCGTCGGTGAACCATGGGGCTTTCTTGCTGCCGGGTCTGCTGGGCAGGGTCCTCAGTGGGGCGAGTTCGTCCGCGCATTGCTGATCCACTTCGTGAGGTTGTCGGCGGCCTGGCTGGGGTTCGCTGAGCTGGCAGGAGGGTGCTGGCTCAGGGAAGCGGCGAGCTGGTCGGCTGTGATCTTGTTCCAGCTTCTTCGAGCAACCTGTTGCTGGTGGTGGTGGATAGTCGTTCTTCTGAAGGTGAAGTGGACGCAGCTGTGGTCCGTCCAGTGTAATCCAGTGGCGTGGCTGAAGTCGATGTCTTTGCTGGATGAGAAGACGGCGTCGAGTGTGTGTCCGGCGAGGTGGGTGGGGGTGGACACCAGCTGCTTGAGTCCGAGGTTGGCGAGGTTGTCGAGCAGGGTGATGGTGTTGCGGTCGTTGTTGTTCTCCAGGTGGAAGTTGATATCCCCCAGGAGGATGTAGTCAGCGGAGGTGAGGGCATGTGGGCTGACGAAGTCGGCGATGTCCTCGCTGAATTGTGTGTGTGGTCCCGGGGGTCAGTAGATCAGGGTGCCTCTGAGGGTGGTCTTCGGGTCGGTGCGGATCTGGAAGTGTAGGTGTTCGGGGGTAGTCAGGGTGTCGTCGGTGTTGGTCGTGATGTGGATGGTGTCCCTGTCGATGATGGCGATGCCTCCTCCCATCTGGTTGGCGGTGCGGTCCCTCCGGGTGATCTTGTAGCCCTCTGGGATGGCGATGGCGATGTCGGGCGCTGAGGAGTCGTTCATCCAGGTTTCCGTGAGGAAGGCAACGTCAGGAGCTGTGGTGTCGAGGAGGTTCCAGAGCTCGATGGCGTGTCTGTGGACGGAGCGGGTGTTGAGCAGGATGCACTTGAGGTGGTTGTTGCTGGTGTTCGGCTTGGCGGGTGCTGGTGCGAGGCAGGTCCGGATGCAGGAGAACTTGCAGGGTGGCAGCTGAAGGGTCCGTGGGTGCGTCTCGGGGTGGCTCGGTAGCATCCCGGGATTCGGCCGGTGTTGAGTGCGTTGAGGGTGGCGGCGTCGTACGTCCGGCGGGCGGGCTGGGGTCTGCGGGGTCCTGGCCCTGGGCGCGGTCCAGGCGCGGACGGGCGCAGACGGGCTTACCTTTGGCACACCTTCGGCGCTCATTCGGTGCTCCCGCTGCGCGCGTCCGCTGCGCGGTCGCTCTGGGGGCGTCTTCAAATAAATCTCCTACCATCTGTAAGCCCAGTGCTTCCCACTCCGCAAGGGCAGACCAATCCCTACCATACGGCAGGGCTGTGCACATGCCCAGCGATATTTCCGGAGCATAAGGTCGTTGCACCCCAATTCTATTGTGGAATCGTTTCCAGCAATGCCTCAGGGCACACTCCGCCGTCGACAAACCAGCAGTCCGCAATCTCTGCTGCAGGACCACGAAGGACAGAACATGCCGCGGCACATCAGGTTCAGACTCCCTCTCCGGTCCTCGAAACTCCAGTGCCACTGCCTGGGTAAGATGTTGGAATTGTGCAGCTAAATAATACAGTTCAAAATCCAGGACTGCAAGGCCCCCTTTAGCTCTTGGGTGTACCAAAGTATCCAATGCTATGGCTATAAATCATGCTTCTAGAGACAATGCAGTATATGCTTGTGCTACGTAGACTTTAACTTCAACTTTCTGCAGCAGAATCCCTTCCATTAGAGTAAAAAAATAAATGATAAACACCCTACGTGCTCACCTTGGCCCCGATGCTCCACTCATGTTATTATTCCTAATTCGACCCCCTCCCCATCCACGCACAATCCATAACCCGGTTCTTAAGACACCTATTGCAGAAAGCCTTTCATTCACATGATTTATTAACTGTTTTTTTGCCACCCTGCCCTGGGCACCCCTTCACAGATGCCCCAGGGTTCTTAATGCTTTTTTAGGTCGCAAAGTGACTGTCCCATGCAGAATGTGATGGCTGGGCCCTAGAATGTCCCTCATGCAGCAGCCTCACGGGTACAGATGCCTTGGACCTAGCGTGGGTAAGAGTGCACTAGCAGTGGCCCTGCACCACTGGCCATTTGGGCTCTATTATGCCCCGTAAGCTCCTTCTCTAGTCTAAACCGTCCTTTTTGGGTCCATTAATGTAAACACAGCCTTTATACCTCTCTATGTGGACTATGCTTTGCGCTATATCTGCATTTTTCACAGTTGACGGATCTTAGTATTTTGTTGCTGTAAACAAACGTACCGAGGCCTCCCTAGGAAAAGTAAAAAATGGCCATAAGCTGTGTACTGTAAATCGAATCCTTTCAACAAAATGACAAAAGGTTTTTTCAGAATTCCTTGCAATACAGGCCTCTTTCAAATGCAGGTTGGTTTTTAGTGCTGCTGCATCACCATACCAATAAAATGTCAGCCCTTCTGCATGCGGGTAGGCATAGTGCAAGATACTATATTGTCCTCTGCCCCACAAAGACGTTTTCAGGCATAGGCAAAGTGGGCTCTGTCTAAGGGCCCCAGCCTTTCAGGGGTCCCCTGATAGAGCCAGCTCTGTTCTGCAGAGAGCCTTGCCCTGATGACCTTGAATCATTCTTAAACAGATTGTTTTATATACCTCTTTCCTTTCATTTATTTGCAATGTGGGTGATGTATGAGAGTCTATTATACATTTTACAGAGAAATGTGCTTGTTTCATGCAACATCCATAAAAAAGCTTCTTTTAGATCGAAACAGGACCTCATATATTAGAAATGGGACAGTGTCACAGAGATTATTTTCAGTAATAATAGTGTGCTGCTCCTGTGTTGCAATATTGATGCAATATTGAAAACACAAGTTCTGAATATTAGAGGTAAACACATTTAGAATCTTGACCAGTGTGCCTGGGCACTGCCAGTGACTTGGCCAAAGAGGGCATGAAAGAGTTGAAATTGGATCACATAAATTCAAGGCTGTTTGAAACAGGGGGCCGCCAAAACTAATTTGGCCCAAGGCCCACAAAATCCTTAATATGCCCCTGGCCCCACAGCAACGTGCCCCTCTATGTTGGTCTGTTTAATAACGTTTATGACAGTTGGAATCAAAGATAATAAAATGTTTTCCTATTAGTTGACAGAACATTACTAGGAGAGTAACGTCGGGGGATAATGATGGGGTGCCCTAAGAGTTAACCATCTCCAGAAAGCTGCAGTAACCGTGGCCCCCTCTGAACGCTGGCCTTGGCGAGGTTTCCTAAAAATCCCCTGGCGGGCGCAGTTTTTAATCCCCTCTCCGAGCGGTGGTGTTTGCTGAAATGCTAATTAGCCGCCTCGCGCTACTGTGCGCACAGGAAGTCGTTAACTATATGCATTCTATTTTCCTGCTTTATGGCGTGTTAATAGCCACCCAAAGGTTGTCTTTTTGATGCCTACAGTTGTCTCGCTAGAGGTTCAGGAGAATTATGTCTCACGTTTTCCTTAGATCATGCCCCAAACTGATCACGCTGCTCTAAAAAGGCTGTCGGGCAGCTGTCTCACGTGCCGCTAGTTTACAGACCCACCTCGGTGTTCGTGCGTGTGAAGACACCCCTGCTCGCTGCTGGGCACTTCAAATGCTCACTTCTCCCAAGAAGTGTGTTTTGTGAAAGCTTATGCTGCCCGTGATCAAAAGTTTGCTCTTTGGTTTTCAAAGTGAGCCAGCGTCCCCGTTTCCATGTGCTATGAAAGCCTGCATTTTAATCTACAGCTCCAAGGAATTTCTAAGCAACGAAAAACATTCTTAGATTTCTGAAAAAAATGTAGACTGTCTAATGACGAGGCTAAATATTTTTTCACTAGTTACTGGGAGGTTTTCTGAAATTCTCCAAATGTTTTCAAAATGGTACACACCGAATCCAACACATTTACTTTACTCAACTAAACAGAGTCTGATCAACTCCTCCACCCTCCACCCCAAACAACTGGTCCACATGGATAGAAGGTACATTTGTTGGAACTTTGACAAAGTTAGTGGTAGTGTAGGTAATGTTAGAAATAATTGATGGAACATCCAGATGCCTGGATTAACTGGGAAGGAGAGAAGAATTCTGCGATTTATAAGGTCAGGAGAGAACGCGTGGACAGAAAAGACACAGATTGCTAAACTGAAATCAGCTATTAAGCCACACAATGTTAAACAGCTCATAAGAGTTCCAGGTCTTTTAAAGATTGAGGGCCTCATCTAGAACAAGGATTAATTGGTTGTCACACAGTTTGCAAGATTTTTAGAAATACACTGTGCAAGATATGCAACTGTCTTATCACAAATGATGTCTGACTACTGAGACTATGTCAAAACATTGATAAAGAGCTATTTAAAAGAAAAAGGCATCCTCTAGAATTAAGCAGTAAGGAAAATCATCCAAAAATGACAGCTATCCAGTCTACCCAACCCACTGTTCCCCCACTTCATTAAGTGGGAGGGGACGCCAGCAGCTCTGCCAGTAGAAACACCCTATCATTGGCACATTGTCTAGTTGGTATTGCTAATCATCCATTAGTATGGAATATCAGTGCGAATTCGGTTTAGTATCTTCTCATTTGGTGTTCTTGCGCATTTCTTGTCCGATATATATCTTTGGTAGGAAGCTAGTGTAGGCATCAACCTTTTGGATACTTCAGTAAATACCGAACTGTATATCGGGACAATGTTATGGTGGCGGAAGACCAATTTAGGGCATGTCTTCCAACACCATGTCAGCTGGTTTTCCCTCATCTGTGACCACCATGCAGAACACATTGACCAGAGAACGCTGATAGGCTTCCCACTGGGATTCAGGTAAAAAGGCCTGCACCTCACCACTAAAATAGCGGCCATCAACCATTAGTCGAATCATGGCCAAGTAATAGGGAAGGTAGATCACCTTGGGTGGACCCATCCACCCTAGAGTCTAGTATACTGCTAGTGAGCTACTCATCATGATTGTGTAGTACATTTGTTAGACTTGTGACTCTAGTGTTATCCACCAAGGAAACCTGCTAGGACTGCCAAAACAATTACATGAGAAGCTTGTGTCTCATGGACACACTCAAGAGACGTTTGACTTTACACCCTGATACCTACCCCAGTTAAAATGTGTAACTATACTATTCAGGAGAAACCACTGTTTGAAAGGACAATAACTCTAAGCCAGAAAAGCTTTCATAGATTCACATGCTTGATTCATTCCTGGTTGTCAGGCTGGAAATTCCCAGGGCGTTAACATAGAAATAAATGGCATAGGGAAAACCACATCATTTAATATCAAATTTGCCTCATTGAAAATTACTCAAACTCCAGCTAGTAAGATGAATGTGTTGTGGACTCCACTCCCCCTATGGGCCACTTTATCTCAGAATTCTAACACAAGGCAAGTGGGAGAAAGTCCCTTGAACCGCGCTCTACTGTATCTGTTATTTCCTTCAAAAAAATATTTTCCCAACAAGTTTGCTTAAATCTTAGGCGCAAAAGTATCTTTGTAACTATGTCATCTTGAAGTATTAACATTAAAATGGTGCTGATGACAATGTACACGAGGGACATAAAAAATTGTTTAGCTTGTTTTTTGTTGCAGTCTGTTTACGACTTGTCTCAAGAATTTGATCGTCTGCAGACTTAGTTTTATCACTTCCATTAAAACAAGATATAACTGCTTTTGGGCAGTTCCGCACTCCCAGTGTGTTGAAGAATACAAAATTTTCTAGCTATCGCGACAAGAATTTTAGATTCTATTAAGGACACGGAGGCGAGGATTATGCTTTCTCATTTCTTTACTGCAACAACAGCAGCCAATGAAAATGAAAGTACACATGTAAAAAATAACATTTCTCATGAGGCTTTGAACCACGCCTCTCTTACAACAACCAATCACAATGGTATCATGTCTATAAATCCTGGAGACACTACTCCGGCCTCCTCTTTCTTTGCGCGAACAGTCAGTAACAGTCTCATCACACTGAAAAGTTTAATCCTGCAACGGAAAGCAGATCCACCAGAAGTCTCAACGGAGAAATTTTGAACAGCAAAGGAAAACCTCCATCCGGAAGGAGCGGCATCCAAAAGCACAGGCGGTCTTCAACTCTTGTTGGAGTCGTTCCCTAGAACAGAAAAAGGAAGTTTGAGAAAAGTTTCCACCACAACCTAGATCGTTGTAAGGGTGGGCAAAACTGTTAGGTGAAACCACGTAAACAACAACAGTTGCATAACAGTCCCAACGGGTGGGATAATCCTCGCCTCCGTGTCCTTAATAGAATCTAAAATTCTTGTCGCGATAGCTAGAAAATTTTGTATTCTATGGCAGGACCGGAGGCTTCTGATTATGCTGGTTCAAAGCTCACATTAAGCTCGTCAATCACAGCATCAGAAACATGAGGAATCGGTTTGTAATAAAACACTTTAAACATTGAATCTGAGGACCAGTCAGCTGCCTTCAGAATGTCCTCCAAGCGGGAACCCAATAAGTAAGCCTTAGAAGCCATCGCACCCCTCGCAGAGTGTGCCCCATAAGCAGAAATATCAATGCCGGCTTCCGACATGATCCACCTAACCCATCTGGCTAAAGTAGCAGCAGCGACTGGCTTGAACGGCTTTTGAATAGATATTAATAACTGCCCCAGAGGATCTGTCCTGTGTACACTAGTACGCTCCTCATAACATTTAAGACATTGAAGAACACACAGCCTGCCGTTATGAGGAAAGGCAGGATAATCAACAGAACGGGACATGGTCTTAGTACGTCTAGTAATGACAAAGGATACACCTTGGGGTCAAAACATCCTCCCAGCCAAATCCAAAGCTCTGACATCCGAAACCCTCCGACATGAAATAAGGCACAACAGCATAGTAAGCTTGGCAGAGAGCTGTTTCAGCGACAAATCACCATTATCGGGCCAGGATTCCAGCAAATTCAGAACCTTATTAACATCCCACATGGTGGAATACCTGGGCCGAGGAGGGTTGGCCACACTCACACCTTTAAGCAACTTACATACCAAGGGATGCATCCCCACAGGTTTACCATCTATGTGGTCGTGACCAGCAGAAATAGCAGACCTGAAGTTGTTAACCGACCTGTAAGCCAGGCCAGAAGTCGCGCACTCTGACAAAAAGTTCAGTACCTCTGTTATATTTGATCCCACGGGATCCACCTGTTTTGAAAGGCACCAACCCACCCACTTCTTCCCCGAAGCAGAGTATCGTTTTCGGGTGGAAGGAGCCCACGCTTGCTGCATAAAGCTGGAAGCCTCTCGTGAAAGGCCTGCAAGGCGCTCATGTCTCCGGAGAGCGTCCATACCATCAATGACAGTTGGTTCTGCAGGACCAGGGGGTGGCACGTTCCCACTGGGTCCTGCAGAAGCGTTGGGAAGACTGGGAGCCGGAAGGGGAGGTCTATTGACAATTCCAACAGTGTGGGAAACCACGACTGAGTCGACCAATAAGGCGTTACCAGCACCACCGTCGCCTCCTGACGGCGCAGCAATGCCGCTACTCTCGGGATCAGTGCAAACGGCGGAAACGCATAGTTCCTCTGACGTCCCCAATGGTGAAGGAACGCGTCCATCCCCAGTGCCATCGGGTCCGGTCTCCAACTGTAAAACAGGGGAAGGTGGGCATTGAGGCGCGAGGCAAACAGGTCTATCCGACATGGGCCTCGTAGGGACATGATCCGGGAAAACAGCGATGGATGGAGTCTCCAATCGCTGGAGTCCCGGAGAAATCGGGAATGCCAGTCCGCTACCTGATTGAGTTTCCTGGGAAGGTATTCCGCCACCACGGAGATCTTGCGATCCAGGCAGAAGTGCCAGAATTCCTTCGCAATGTGCACCAACATCCGGGACTTCGTCCCGCCCAATCGATTGATGTATCGCACCGCGGAGACATTGTCCATCCGAAGGAGAATACAACAATTGCTCTTCAGCGGCGAGATAGATCTGATGGCAAAGGACCCTGCCAGAAGCTCTAGACAATTGATGTGAAGTGATAGTTCGTCTGCAGACCAACGTCCTCCTGTGGCAAACTCGCCGCAGCGAGCGCCCCAGCCCCACTGGCTGGCGTCGGATTCCACCACCACATCCGGGGCCGTGCCGAAAATAGCTCGGCCGTTCCAGGCCGACATGTGGTCCAGCCACCACTGAAGCTCCTCCCTGGACTCGGGGGAGAGAGGGATCAAGTGATCATAGTGAAAGTTTCTTTGCAGGTAGAAGATCTTGAGCCTCTGCAGGGCTCTGTAATGCAAAGGTCCGGGAAAAATGGCCTGAATCGACGAGGCCAGAAGGCCCACAATTCTTGCCAAAACCCTCAAAGAAATCTTCTCTTTGGCCAGGGTAGCTGTAATCTCTCTCTTGATCGACCTGATCTTGGAAAGGGGGAGGAGAAGCTGGGCCGAGACCGAGTCTATCAGGAAGCCCAGGAATTCCATCTGCCGATCCGGTATCAGCACCGATTTCTTGGTGTTGATCACGAATCCCAGATTCTGCAATAAGGACGTCGTCCACTCCAAATGCGTGAGAAGGAGGGACCGGTCCTGGGCCAGGATCAGCATATCGTCTAGGTAGACAATCAACCAAACTCCCATCTCCCGGAGGCGGGAGACCACCGGCTTGAGCAGTTTGGTGAACACCCAAGGGGCCGAGGACAGTCCGAAAGGAAGTACCTCGTAACGAAACCAACGCCCTTTCCAGGGGAACTGCAAAAACTTTTGATGTGATGGGCAGACTGGGACCGTCAAGTAAGCATCTTTCAGGTCCAGTCTGACCATCCAGTCGTTCTCTAAGAGAAGGTCTAGCAAAAGATGGATGCCCTCCATCTTGAAATGGCGATACGTGACAAAGGGGTTGAAATCCCTCAGGTTTAACACGAGGCGCTGACCGCCTCCTTTCTTTTGAACAAGAAAGACGTTGCTGCAGAAGCCTCCCGGAAGGAAGGGTCCTACAGCAATGGCCTGTTTTGCCAAAAGCTTGTCCAGTTCTGAGTCTATAAAACTGTTCGAGATGGGGGAAAAAGGAGAGGACGGGGGGGAAGGGCTGAATGGGGCAAGACACCATCTCTATCTTGTAACCCTGGACGGTCCGAAGGACCCACACATCTGAAGTGAGAACTGCCCAATTCTTGACAAAATGGCGCAATCTTCCCCCTAACGGAAGTGAAGGAAGAGAGAGACTTACCGGAAGATTGGTTATCGAAGTTCTTGTAGCCTCGATTGATTCTTTTGTTATAGCGGCCCCTGAAGCCGCGAGATCGGGACGGGTAAAACCCGGCTTGATCCGGTTCTTGTGTGTAGCCTCTTCCCCGTCTAGGGGCGTAGCCTCTTTGAGGACTGGGATTTGAGTAGCGGCCGGTCGAGCGTCCTCTGCCACGCCCGGCCCTACCAGAGACCTGCAGAACACGTTTCAGCGAGGCCTGAGACTTGTCCAAGGAAGCAAAAGTGTTCACAAACTTGGCAATATCCTTAACAAAATTGTCCCCAAACAACTGTCCTTCCGCCAAAGGACCTGGTTCCGAGGAAGCCAATTCCACCAGTTGGGGGTCGATTCGGAGAAGGACGGACTTCCGTCGTTCTGAGGCAAGGGCGCAATTCACGTTGCCCAGCATACAAATGGCCCTCTGAGCCCAACCCGCCAGAACCTCAGGATGTATGGTGGCACCAGTCTCTTGCGCTTGCAGGGCCAATTCCAGGATCTTGGCCAACGGGCCCGAAAGGTCGAGGACCTTATCTTGGCACGCTCTGAGCGCGCGATCAATCCCTTTCTTCGGGTCTTTTTTGTACTTCTTAAGAAAAGTGGTCATGGAGGGGTCTATATCCGGCGTGAGAGCCACTTTGTGGGGTAAATCAGGGCGTGGGCATTCAGATTTCAGGCGGGAACGAACCTCCTTGTCGAATCCCTTGCGGAGATGAGTCTCCAGATAGGCCGCCACAGCAGGAGGGGGAACCCAATCGGATGATCTGGGGTGGACAATGTCCGTCGGATCAAATGAAAAGGGGGTGGGAATGACCGGTGAAGTGTGCTTACGCTTTTTAGTGCGTTTGCGAGGAGCGGCATCCGAGGAATCGGTGTTGGTGCCAGTATCCGTAGTGGTGATAACCAGGGGGGAATTGGGGGGAGAGGTAACAGGCTTGTCCTGGGACCGGGACTCCTGAGACTTATAAAGTTTGTAGTAAGACTGGGCATGAGGCCAGGATAGGTCAAGGGCCGCCTTCTTGGGGGGGGGGGGTTGAAGGGGATCTTTGCCCGAAGCGGGCATCGGCTTACCCGGGACTAGCAGGTCCAACTTTTTGGCCAAAGGGGAGAGGGCCGAGGAAAGGGCTTTATCCAATTTGGCATCGAGTTTTTTATCTATGATCTCCTCCATGGAGTCCCCTTCATAGAATTCTTGTTGGCCTTGATAACCATACGCAGCATCCTCCTCTTCGCAGTACTCAGCGTCTGCCATCACAATCAGGAATCCGAAATTCCAAATCTAATCCCCAGCGGGAAGCAAAGACCAGCCCAAGCAGGGGCGTCGATGGTGGGGGGTGCCAGGCGCAGGAGCCGGAAATACCAGGAAAAGACAAAAGCAAGGTATAGTCCCACTCTAGGACTAACGGAGGAAAACGGAACCGTCGCCTGAACCAATGTAAGCTGCCCAAAAGCAGGGAAATCGCCCACGGCTCCTGGCCCAAGCTGCGTCGATCCCCACTTCAGCCGGGGGCAGAGCGTCAATCTGGCACCTTCGAGAACTGCGCGTGCCAACACGGCGTGCGCGGGCTCCCCGAGACGTACGCAAGGCCTCAACGGCTCCGACGTACGCTCGTCCCCGAGGGGGGGGCTAAACCCCTCACTAGTGCGGCTAGCCGAAGCGTGCGCCGCGGGCAGCGATGACTGGAAGTCGGGGGAAAGGGTTGGACGGGTCTAAGTGCGCAACACGCGCCACCAAGGGGAAACGGGGAACGGAGCGAAGCTCCGGCCCCAATCTAAGAGCAAATCGGACAATGTATGAATAAACAGTGCCAAGAGAGCCTGAAGCGATCAATCAAATCATGCAATATACACAAATAATGAAGAAACAATAATCAATGGCACCAAACAATGCAAAAGGCATAAATCACAAGTGATAAAGCAAACATGAAAGGAAAGAGCACTTATCTGGGCTGCGGAGCAGCAAAGAAAGAGGAGGCCGGAGTAGTGTCTCCAGGATTTATAGACATGATACCATTGTGATTGGTTGTTGTAAGAGAGACGTGGTTCAAAGCCTCATGAGAAATGTTATTTTTTACATGTGTACTTTCATTTTCATTGGCTGCTGTTGTTGCAGTAAAGAAATGAGAAAGCATAATCAGAAGCCTCCGGTCCTGCCATAGAATTGCCATTATAATTGTCGTTGCTATGTCAGAAAAGCTGTGCAGATGCAAATAATATGTGCTATTGTTTTGGGTTCATGATTACATCCCCTATAAGATTTATTTAATCCTTTTGCAAGCAATTTTGGACAAAGATATAAAGATCCAAAGTTGTCAAGGCACAGATGCTTTAATTCCTTTTTTTAGGGGAGAGAATACGTGGAGCGTAAGTATTCCTGATGTACTAAAGTCTTGTAGGACTGGATGGTTATACATGACCATGAGTGAGCACGCTTTGAGAAGATGTTTTCATCCTCCAATAGCTAAAGCTCATGTGTGATTTTGTTGACGTGTTTCCAGAAGACTTGAAATGAGGTTGGAAGTTGCCACAAATTGTTTATCTGTAAAGACTCCATACTTGACCGTAGACAATCACTATGTGGGCCCTTATTTATGGACAGTTCTGACCAGTGCCTTTGGTCCAGTGAGTCTTCCTGTGTTGCTTTCAGTTTGTGGCTGAATTTAACAAAAGCTCCTTGTCTTGCATATTTATAAGTCCAAACTCCAACCTAACTTGTGCTGAAGAAGCTTTCCAGGGTAGACGAAAAAGCTGTCTCTAGGTATTGAGATTTAGTAACTCAAGGTCGGATTCACAGCCGCAGAGTGTGTTGTAACCTGTATTATGTTCATCTCGTTACTTTCTGTTACTTTCTCCCTAGCTGCTCAGCCAGTGTGAATGTGATGCATGTGTTGGTGTGATGGTCTTGAATGGAATGTTTGGATGCTTGAGTGTGACAGTTGGAGTATGGGCTGAGCAGCAAGCAGACTGCTCCTGGTGGGGCTGCATTTCTAAAACTCATCTACTTTTAACTGAACGTAATAAATCGACATGAAACTACATCTTGGCTACGGACCTCTTCACTACAGAGTGCTTCGCTGCTGTAGGCTATGGTGGGTAACAACTTGGTTCTGATAACCTTGAAGAGAATGTGTGTAGGCATAGAGTCTAGAAAATAGACTGGCTATTTGAATGGTAATATCAACAAATGTGTGCTTCATCGCTATGTTTTCAGTTTAGATAATCCATGTTTTTCTACCACAGTTCAAACTAACAAGACCGAGAAGGAAAACCTTCAATTTCTATGGTATACGTTGCAATTGTGCCTGCAGAGGAAGGGGACCTCACAGAGAAATATCTTTGAAGGAAGATGGGAAAGTAAAAATAGCTTTTGTATACTTCTGCAAAGGGTCATTGCTTGCACATTTCTGTAGGAAAGCAAAAGCTGAGCAGAGTGACCCTTCCTCGCTCCATAAGACACAATTAGCAATAAAGAATTATAAGGTACCGTCTAGGTGCAGGGTTAGCTGCATGGGGCCTGATTCATAAAGGTAAATTTACACATGTAGATTTACTCGCGTGAATCTACTACTGCACTGAGATGTAAATCTACATTTTCTGTTTGCTATTCACCATTTCCAATTGCAGTGATATGCCTGTCTGTAGATGTGTGTGTTTCCACCCCTTAATGGAGCCACATACAACAGGATTTGAGTGTGTAGTTACTACTAGTAATTTTTCACACACAGGTGGAGATCACCACCACGAAGCCAGAGATCTCCCTATGGAAAAGTATAGAGATCAGTATTATACTCATTATCCTTAAAAAAAATGTTAATGTAAACTAATTTAACATATTTATTATATACATAGAACTATTAATATTTCCCATCACATTAATTCACTAATTAAATATTTGTTAAATGGTCAAATAGAATATATATATTTAATTTATAAGTCAATAACATTAACGTCTCACCCCAATAACATTTTATTCAATATCTATAGCATTTTAAGTTGTGTGTAATTAATTTACTTTATTTTAAATGTTCAACAAAAATTACACATTTTAATTAATTTTTAAATTAAGTTTATAATAATTTTCAGTATTAAAATATTAAAATTATTTCATAATTAGAAATATTTTATAGTAAGCTATATATATATGTGTATATGCTTGGGTGCATATATATATCTGTGTGTCAAAATAATTGTATTTATTTGACTTTATTTTATATCGGGTGTTATTTTTAGTCCTTGCCTCCATTATTTTCTATGACAGTGTATTGCAGTACTTGCGAGTGACTGTGTGGTGCCTGAGGTACTCCATGGCTGGGCTGGAGTACATTCACTACTGTTTTGTCAATTTTACGGTCGTTGTAGCGTTAGTACTGTATGAATAGCTGTGTGCTTTCTGTTTTGTTTGTGGGTGTTTACAGTATCATGTCACTCCCTAACCCTCTTCCTACTTTTTTTTAAACCCTTCCTATGTTGTACTCTCTATTTCCCATTTTTCAGCCACTCCCACTTGCCCCTCCCACATTTACTACTAAAACATGGGCCTACGAGTAAAGGGATCTCTGCACATAAAAGAGAGAGGCGGAGGCAAAAAATCCCCCATAGGTTAGGGAATAGCATTTTGTTGTACATGACTTGTACTACTTCGCTTGTGCAGTTCGTAAAGAGGCTTCATGGGCTGGATGCTGAAAGGCTGAATTCCAACTGCTGCCCCGATGACCGCATAAAGTAGGCTTCGGGAACTAATAACGCAATCTAGGATGGATGTTTAAAACCATTAGAGATACATTAGGTAGGGGATAGACTAATCATTTAAGGATGTCTGATGAAATATGATTTAGGCTTCTTAACCTTCACCCTAATCGAGTTAATAATTATAATCATTCTAATGCACTTGCTATGTAGGCAAGTACTGCATAAAAATAAAATATAAATAAAATAAAAATAACCACATAATTGTGAAGTACCAGTCTTTGTGTGTCAGCATTGATCTCCAGAGCCTTCAACTATGACTTGTTATAAACACCAACCCACAATCTGAACTCATTCAGACACCTAGAGGTGACTCAGTACACAGTACGCACTATACAAGAATAATACGATGCAGGAAAGAAACTACAGAAAAACAACGTTGTGGAAAAAACTGACATTTTTAGGGAATGCAAGATTAGGTAAACATATAGCATGTAAACAAACTACATGGCTTAACTTTTTTTAATTATTGTTCGGAAATTGATCACAGTTTTTGCTTGCAAAGTTAAGGGCGTAAATAGAGAGCTAGTAAAGAACCTGTTTCAATGTCGGTTTTTTAGGGCTAGCTGCGAAAAGCGCGCGAAAGTGCGCTCTCGCTGAGAGTACTATAGCTGTCGGCTCAGCCGACAACGAGGCGAGACAGGAGCTGGCCACGTGCACATTGAGACGCATGGCAGAGTCAGATTCCGACGCGCGCCTTGGGATTGGGTCGCGCGCGTTGGAATCCGACTCTGCCATGCGCCTTGGGATTGGCTCGCGCAGATGAGCTTCTAACGATACAGCTCACGTTGCGCGGCTCCTAGGTTTTGGTTTCGTTCCTTCCGGTGGCAGAAGACGCTTCAAGACCATCTTGCTCGTTGCTTGTTCCAACAGAAATGTTCTTAGAGCGGGAATGCCTTCCAAGCGAGGGGACATGTTGGAGCCGCGGCGATATTGAACGTTGAAGTAAAAAAATTAAAGGAGGACCCCGCACAGGCTAATAGGGGACTGGGGGGATAGTAAATCTTAGAAAACAAGGATGTCCCCACGAGAGAACAGTCCAAGACTGAAGTTCACACCTGGTTCTTGAGTTCTAGGGTGAATGTCTCATTCTCATAGAGAATTGTTTATGAAGCATGCCACTAATATGGCGGGAGAGATAAAGTTACAATGATTTGTACACAAATTCTATCCGTGTATGATGAGCCTAACTACATGCTTATATTCCTAAAGATGCCGAATTCATAAGGAGATAGCTGTAATATACCCTTGTTCAGAAATGTCGTTATATGGTACTCCCCACCATGAACACAATATTTGGTTTGAAACAAAAGAGTATAAACAAGACACAATGTCAACAATGTCGAGAAAAAATATATATAATAATAAGAAAAATTAAGATTTTCACACCATGAGTTACTCTGTCAAACATTTATTGTATATATACATTTTAAAATTTCATTATTACACAGTATAAAAAATTTTCAAAACACATTATTAAATACATTTGAATAAACACAGTTAAAAAACAAAAGAATCACAGGTCGACGCGGCGTTTCGGTTTCTTGGATTTGTACCTTCTTCAGGACTGATTCTACATCAAATTTAAAAATTTAAAAAAAACCAAATATTGTGTTCATGGTGGGGAGTACCATATAACGACATTTCTGAACAAGGGTATATTACAGCTATCTCCTTATGAATTCGGCATCTTTAGGAATATAAGCATGTAGTTAGGCTCATCATACACGGATAGAATTTGTGTACAAATCATTGTAACTTTATCTCTCCCGCCATATTAGTGGCATGCTTCATAAACAATTCTCTATGAGAATGAGACAGTCACCCTAGAACTCAAGAACCAGGTGTGAACTTCAGTCTTGGACTGTTCTCTCGTGGGGACATCCTTGTTTTCTAAGATATTGAACGTTGACCAGTGGCTCGAGTGCTCCAGATGTGATAGGCGTGTCCCTGTTCTCTTCCCGTACCTCTGGAGGATGACAAGCATCGGTAGGATGTTCTGCTGTTAATGTGGGACAGTAATCACTAATATTTATTCTGCAATGTAATAAACAGGAGCTTGCAGTGCCGTTAGCGACCCACGCTGCATTCCAAAGTGTAAGAGCATCATCACCAGCTCTTGTGCCTGGGGGCTGTGACTCAGGCAACAAAGTGGGTCGTACAGTCTGGTCTCTCTGCCTGTAAGTTTCGTGATCTAATCCAGTCTTTTTTCTCACCGTGGTTCCTCTCACTCTCCTTTGTGCCTTATAATTCTCAGCGCCCTCCTTTTACCTCTGTTATCCAACTCTTTCTGTTTTCCTCTCTCATTTTGTCCATTATTTTCTCAACTTCACACTTTGTGTCTCTTGCTCCTATTTAATTGGTCAATATATCCCAAATGTAACTCTCCAGCAACTCCCAACACGCGCGCGCATGCACCCCATCCCTCCATCTGCCCCCGCACTCACACACACATTTATTATAATAGTAGCCCGCACTTTTACTGTTATGGCCCCACCTCTCATAACTTCTCGTCTTTAGCTGCATTTTTTTTCTTCTTTTATTAATTACTGTCTCACTTCTTTCTGTTGTCCGGTCGCTGTAGACATGCTTTATTCTCCTTTTCCCATCTAACTCCTCCTGTGCTTTGCACTGCCTCCCAGCCCAGGCTGCTCCTCCTGTGCTTTGCACTGCCTCCCAGCCCAGGCTGCTCTTTTCTCTTCCCTTTTCAGCTACCTCTTTTTATTGCCCATCCCTAGTACAGGTGCTGGCGAACCCCTGGAGCCCTACACATTGTAACCCTTACTGTCTTATGTAGCACATCCTGTACATTAATGTACACACACATATAAGTTATTGTCACTGTATGTGTGCGTGCAAAGTAAAGTGCTCTGACACTCTTCATTGGGATGAGCACTGCTATAGCGCTATAAAAGTAATAAAACAGAATAGTGGCATTTAAAGTTTTATTATGTAAATACTGGGACAGACCAACACATCTGACTTTTCAACAGCGCATGCATAGCTCATATATACAGGGACTGAAGAAAGTTATGCCTCTCTTAAGTCCTTGAAAAGTAATAAACTGTGTACATTTGTTTCCCCTCCATTGCACCTGCATCACAGTGTGAGGCCACAGCTAGCTTCCAGCCAGGAAACTCCAACAAACAAGCATTTGCAATGCAATAGGTCTCGCATTTGCGAAAGTTTAACAATGCCTTTTATTTACGTTTTAAAAACCAACACATAAATAAAAGGCAGTGCCATTTACAATGCCAATGGCTCAAACTCTAACAACTGCGAGACCGATTGCATTGCAAATGCTTGTTATTACTGTTGGGTCTGATACAGGCCCCATTGTCACTTGATTTGTGATCTACCAAGATGTCCAAATTTTATGCTTGCTCCTAGTTTGTCTCCCTGGTCACGGCTTGTGTGTGATGAAAATAATAGATAACATTGATACAGTAGCTTAAGTTGTTCTTGGAAATATGAAGCATCAGAAAGAAGGTGATCTGACAAAAATTAGAAATCTAGTTTGTTTCCATGGGAAGAGACATCTCCGCACAAAACCACAGAACCATCAGTTAAAACCTAGAATAGAAAATTAGAGTAATCCAAAGGAAAATTAATGGGAGACTCATAGATCCCAGAGTAGAAGTGCCAAACCCCAAACTGGATTTCAGAAAAAGAAAGCCCAATTCCATCAACGAGATAAAGAACAAGCAATGCATACTTTGAGAGATGGGAAAGATATTAGGGCTGCAGAGAGGGCTCAACCCTCTGATGAACATTATTCTCATGCTTCATATGAAGGTAGAGATAAGAGATTAGAGTCAATAGAAGGGGCCATTCTTCTCAAAGAACTGGCAAGTAGCCAACCTATCCGCATGGGAGAGAGAGCACTGGTGGATCAGGACTACGTAAACAACACTTTCAAAATAAGATGGTAGCTGCTACCAGGAGACTGGATGCCTTGCAAAAAGAGGTTCCTGTTGGTGAGTAGGGAATGGGCAATAGGTGTCCTAAACAGTGTAGCAATAATAGTAATAGCCCACCTGAATGAAGCTCCTGTTCCTCCTGAACATAGAAGGGAAAAACGACCTTGTTCAGGTAGAAACACTGGATGAGCATATGAATGAACTGGATTTCGTATACAAATTTGAATTAAAATTGGTGATACAAATGGCATGAGCTTGATACAGAAGTAAAGAAGGCTGAGGTAAAAATGCAGTTGCACTTATGATTACTTTGCCAGATGAACCACAGGTCTAAAAGTAATAGCCAATGAAACCAGAAGCCAAACAAAATCTCATGTAGATTGTGGATGAATTGCAATATCCGATAACCATTATCTGTTTCCCATCGACAATGAACACCTTGAATTTTACCATTATTGAAACTAGATCAGCCTTGGAGTTAGTTATGGAATATCAGAATTTCAATCTACATTGTCCAACAAATGCTGTGATCTGATAGAGACTTCTAGCCGCATATTTCTTACCTTTGAATTTTCCAAGCGTCAGAATGGATCCGGGAAGATTTTTTCATGACCAGTACCCATTTATGCCAGTAGGTGGCATGCACTGGCTCCACGTGTGCGTCTGCATCATCCGTGTCGGAAGGGACGTCTGCGACACCTATATAGGTGTGCTGATGTCCATTCATTTCTTTCTGCACCAGCCAGCGCTTATCCGGAGAAGAGCTACCCCAATTTCACTATTTGACTGGATTTTTTTGATCTTTTGTTGACTTCTTTTGAGGTATTTTCTTCCTGTTGTGTTACTGATTTCATCTAGGAAGACCGAATTCAAGCCCTGCGGCGCCTGTCAGCTGCCGATGTCGGTGACTTACCAACACCTTGTCTGCCTGTGGTGTTTTGAGTTTGGAGCGTGACCACTACACAGTCGTGTTCGAATTGCCACGCCATCAACCCAAATGCTGTGAGGGAGTGGTACCTGAAGCTCATGTTGGCCCAGCATGCGACTCTGTGACAGTGGAGGTCCCAGTCACGTGGAAGGTCCTGGGAGCATTCGCGGAGCCCAAAGACCTCTTTGTCCCACTCCAAGTCCTCGTGGCATTCAGGCAAAAGGCACAAGAAGAAGAGTAAGAAGTTGAAGAGGTCTCCGACTTCTCATCGTCCCGTCGGCCAATGAGATGTTGGAGTGTTCACATTTGAGGCCTGGCCCTGCAGTTGAGCCTGCGCCTGGGCCGACTCCGCGCCTCCACGACTTTCCTGGAGCCGCAGCAATCACCGGCCAACTTAGTTTTATGAGGCCATGTGCCTCCTATTTGGGCAGCCCGACCCATCTGGCCCGCCTTCGGGTCCTGCGAGGTCAATGAGGCCCCATCTGGTTCCGCACCGGTGGCTCTGTCCCTGGCTCCAGTGGGCTCCCTTGAATCCATTCCTGGATCCAGACTGGTGCCAGTCGTCCCATCTCAACCTTCCCTGACGCAGGTCCCGATGTCGCTGCCCCCATCCTGATAATGACTCCACACGGAGCGGGAGGGGCGTCTCCTGATGCTGCATCTGACTCCAGCAGGAACCACACATCCTAGATCAGAGACTGAGCCCTGTTTGCTTGGGTTAGGGCTCAAGTAGGGAAGGGAGGGGTCACTGGACTGTGAAGAATACCAACCATATGAAGAGAACCCTAATATGCACTGGTTTGAGGAATTAGGTGAAGGCAGTGGACTGGATTCTTCTCTAGGTACTGGTATGCTTTCTCCCCCTACCATTGCTATGGAGGAGGGTGCTTCCTACGCAATGGTGGTGCAGAGGGTGGCTGAGGTTTGTGACCTTCAGTTGCCCCCGGTGGCAGTCAAGACCAACATCTTGACAGAGGTGCTGCAACCGGGAGTCTCTTCATCTGAAACCCTACTCAATGATGCCCTCACTGACGTCCTGTTGGAGACCTAGTCCAAACCCATCACAGGGGCTCTGGTGAATAGGACGATCGGCAGCTGCCATCTCCCTGCGACAGGGACCAAAACGTCCTCACCCAACACCCTACCCGATAGAGCTTGATGGTCCGAGCCGCAACTTTCCAGGGCGCATTCCCTACCTCTTCCCCAGACTGGGAATCCAAAAGGCTGGAATCTTTGGGTAAGAAAATGTTTTCCTCTGCCAGCCTAACAATGCGGTCTGTGAACACTACATGCCTTTTGGGCCGCTACTCCCACACTCTGTGGGACAAAGTTGCGCAAGTGCTACCACAGATCCCGTTGGCAACGTCCTGGGATAGGACGCAGCAAAGCTCACAATTCACTGTGGATTGGACATCGCTGACTCACTAGGCAGACTGGCTTTTCGGGAAATGTTCAAGTTTCTCTTATGGACATGTCCTTGGAAGGCACCCGTCTCTTCAGAGACGAGGCAGGTTTGGCACTGAGCGTACGGGCTACAGCCAAGTCCTTAGGCCTCTTGGCAGCCCCATGTTACCAGAATGTGCCTTTCGCTTGTTTAGTGGCTACAGAAGGGGCTTCCAATTGTGCCTATTTCCTCCGTGCCGCTCATGCTCCCCAGCCTTTGCGTGGGCAAAGGGGCGGTACCCACAGACCTCGTGGGTGTTGTACGCCCACCACCCTCCGGGCAGCTGCAGTCTCCCAGCCCTCCTAATCTCCCCCTATATGATTATGGCATCCAGTTGGCGGCAGAATTCGTCATCACCTGCCCCACTGGCAGTCCATAAAATCAAACAGGTGGGTTTTGCATTTTGTCCAAAGGGGCTACTCCCTCTCCTTTGTGACTACCCCTACCACCATCTCACGATGGACTGACAGAGGATCATGTGTCCCTGCAAGTAAGTCGTGGTTTTCTTGGCCAAGGGAGCCATATAGAGGGTTCCGGTGCCGGAAGTAGGCTGTGGCTGCTATTCCTTCTACTTTCTGGTCCGTAAAAAGGACAAAAGGCTTTGTTCTACAGTAGATCTATGAGCCCTCAACATCTTCCTCAAAAAGATTAAATTCAAGATCCTCTTGCAAGGCGCCTATTTTCACATTCCCGTCCTCCCCGCCCACCAGCGCTAGCTGCAGTTACGGTAGGCCACAAGCACTTTCAATTCACTGTGCTTTCCTTTGGCCTTACCAGCACACCTTTGGTGTACAGCAAGGTAATGGCAGTGGTTGCAGCTCATCTGAGGAGAGCAGGGTGTCAGTCTTCCCACTATCTCCACGACTGGCTGTTGAAGGCGGACTCGCCCCAGGCTGTCGTCTCCTACCTGCAGCCTACAGCGAACCTCCTGAAATCTCTTGCTAGGGTTCACCGTCAACGTGCCGAAGTCATACTTGACTCCCTCTCAGACGCTCCCTGTCATCTTGGCTGTTTTGCACACAGTGCAGTTTTAGGCTTATCCTCCCAAGCGGTGAGTGATGGATATTCAGGCTATGATGCTGCTGTTTCAGCCTCTATCCTGGATTTCAGTGAGGCAGACTCTGAGACTGTTGTGACTCATGGCCTCTTGCATCTTGCTTGTGACACATGCCCAATGTCATATGCAAGCTTTGTAGTGGGACTTGAAGTTTCAATAGGCATAGTATCAGGGGAACCTCTCCGACATAGTCCAGATCTCGGAGTAAACTGCAAAAGACCTATAGTGGTGGCTTACGAACCGCGATTAGGTTAGCGGCAAAGCCCTCTCCCTACCCCATCAAGTTCTGACAGTAGTGACAGATTCATCACTCCTGGGATGGGGCAGCTATCTGGGAGAGGTGGAGATCAGAGGACCCTGGTCTCCGGCGGAATCCAGACTCCCCATCAATTTGCTGGAGCACCGTGTGTTTCGACTGTCATTAAAAGTCTTTCTACCCTCCATCAAGGGAAGGCTGGTACAGATGCTCATGGACAACAACACCACCATCATGTGTTACCGTAACAAAAAGGGCGGGTTGTGGATCTTCTGTCAGGAGGCCCTGCGTCTCTGGGCATGGCTGGAACAGCTGGACATATCCCTGAAAGTTCAACACCTGGCAGGTTCATTAAATGCCAGGGCAGACTAACTCAGCCATCGATTCCTAGCGGACCACAAATGCATCTCCATCTGAAGGTGGCACAAGGTCTCTTTCAGCAGTGTGGAGAGCCTTCAGTTTAGCTGTTCGCCTCCGAGAATGTGCAATGTCACTTTGCGCACTGGAGTTTCCTAGGCCGCTCTTGCTCAGAGACCCTTTTCATCTTGTGGAGCTCAGGTCACCTGCATACCTTTCCACCTATTCCATTCCTGCCCAGAGTTCTCAAGAAGATCAGCATAGAGAGTCTGGTGTCTCGACCTTCTGAGCATGGCATCGATCCTCCAATCAGGGTGCCCATTCGGGAGGATCTTCTGTCACAGCAGTAGGGGAGTGTCCTCCTCCCACATCTATCTACTCTCTGCCTTCTTGCATGGAGATTGAGCAGCTACAGTGGACAGCTTGCGACCTTCCACCCGAAGTCTGAGTGAGCTGCATGACTGATCATCTAAGCCACCTTACCCGTCAGTTTATCGTGACAAATTGGTGCTTCGCAAAAGGGCCTCCTTTTATGCTAAAAGTGGTCATGCCATTTCATGTAAGGTAATCCTTCAACCTGCCTACCTTCTATGCTCCTCCACACCCCCTCTAAAGAAGATGAGCGTCCTCACCGCCTGGACCCAAAAAGAGCGTTGCTGTTCTACCTTGACGATTCAGAAAAAGGGGGTGGTGATGAACAGAGTGTCTGAATTAAGCAGACCACTCTTACCCAGTCCAAAGATCAGGGCTTGATCCATCACCGTTATTTATCTCACTGCACCATCCCAGCTCAGAACCTGGCTATATGCAAATCAGTCTGTCCCTGGCCCAGTGCATCATGGGAACAGGGCAGACCAAACTACCAAGCCAATTCTTATACTGGGAAGGAAACAAGCTACCGGGGACCGGTTTCTGGCATTTCAGCTGTCTTCGGCCGGACTTGCTTGAATCCTGATGGTGCAATGAGCTAGGGACTCACATCTGAGTATACCCTTCCACGCTTATGGTGGACAAAAATGATTCAGAAAAGGGGGTGGTGATGAACAGAGTGTCTGAATTAAGCAGACCACTCTTACCCAGTCCAAAGATCAGGGCTTGATCCATCACCGTTTTTTAGCTCACTGCACCATCCCAGCTCAGAACTTGGCTATAGGCAAATTAGTCTGACCCTGGCCCAGTGCATCATGGGAACAGGGCAGACCATTCTGGTGAAGAATTGGCTTGGTAGTTTAGTCTGCCCTGTTCCCATGATGCACTGGGCCAGGGACAGACTGATTTGCATATAGCTAGGTTCTGAGCTGGGATGGTGCAGTGAGATAAATAACGGTGATGGATCAAGCCCTGATCTTTGGACTGGGTAAGAGTGGTCTGCTTAATTCAGACACTCTGTTCATCACCACCCCCTTTTCTGATTCATTTATGAAATTCAGCATCATTTTGCATATAGCCAGGTTGAGCTGGGATGGTGCAGTGAGCTAAGAAACGGTGTTGGATCAAGCCCTGATCTCTTGACTGGGTGAGAGTATTCTGCTAAATTCAGAAACTCTGTCCATCACCACCCCTTGTTGTTAAATATTTTGTCCACCCTAAGCGTGGAAGGGTATACTCAGATGTGAGTCCCTTGCTCATTGCACCATCAGGATTCAAGCAAGCCGGGCCGACGACGGCTGAAATGCCAGAAACCGGTCCCCGGAAGCTAGTTTCCTTCCCAGTGTAAGAATTGGCTTGGTAATTTGGTTTGCCCTGTTCCCATCATGCACTGGGACAGGAACGGACTAATTTGCATATAGCCAGGTTCTGAGCTGGGATGGTGCAGTGAGCTAAAAAACGGTGTTGGATCAAGCCCTGATCTCTTGACTGGGTGAGAGTATTCTGCTAAATTCAGAAACTCTGTCCATCACCACCCCTTGTTGTTAAATATTTTGTCCACCGTAAGCGTGGAAGGGTATACTCAGATGTGAGTCCCTTGCTCATTGCACCATCAGGATTCAAGCAAGCCGGGCCGACGACGGCTGAAATGCAGAAACCGGTCCCCGGAAGCTAGTTTCCTTCCCAGTGTAAGATTTGGCTTGGTAGTTTGGTTTGCCCTGTTCCCATCATGCACTGGGACAGGAACAGACTAATTTGCATATAGCCAGGTTCTGAGCTGGGATGGTGCAGTGAGCTAAAAAACGGTGTTGGATCAAGCCCTGATCTCTTGACTGGGTGAGAGTATTCTGCTAAATTCAGAAACTCTGTCCATCACCACCCCTTGTTGTTAAATATTTTGTCCACCCTAAGCGTGGAAGGGTATACTCAGATGTGAGTCCCTTGCTCATTGCACCATCAGGATTCAAGCAAGCCGGGCCGACGACGGCTGAAATGCCAGAAACCGGTCCCCGGAAGCTAGTTTCCTACCCAGTGTAAGAATTGGCTTGGTAGTTTGGTTTTCCCTGTTCCCATCATGCACTGGGACAGGAACGGACTAATTTGCATGTAGCCAGGTTCTGAGCTGGGATGGTGCAGTGAGCTAAAAAACGGTGTTGGATCAAGCCCTGATCTCTTGACTGGGTGAGAGTATTCTGCTAAATTCAGAAACTCTGTCCATCACCACCCCTTGTTGTTAAATATTTTGTCCACCCTAAGCGTGGAAGGGTATACTCAGATGTGAGTCCCTTGCTCATTGCACCATCAGGATTCAAGCAAGCCGGGTCGACGACGGCTGAAATGCCAGAAACCGGTCCCCGGAAGCTAGTTTCCTTCCCAGTGTAAGAATTGGCTTGGTAGTTTGGTTTGCCCTGTTCCCATCATGCACTGGGACAGGAACGGACTAATTTGCATATAGCCAGGTTCTGAGCTGGGATGGTGCAGTGAGCTAAAAAACGGTGTTGGATCAAGCCCTGATCTCTTGACTGGGTGAGAGTATTCTGCTAAATTCAGAAACTCTGTCCATCACCACCCCTTGTTGTTAAATATTTTGTCCACCCTAAGCGTGGAAGGGTATACTCAGATGTGAGTCCCTTGCTCATTGCACCATCAGGATTCAAGCAAGCCGGGCCGACAACGGTTGAAATGCCAGAAACCGGTCCCCGGAAGCTAGTTTCCTTCCCAGTGTAAGAATTGGCTTGGTAGTTTGGTTTGCCCTGTTCCCATCATGCACTGGGACAGGAACGGACTAATTTGCATATTGCCAGGTCCTGAGCTGGGATGGTGCAGTGAGCTAAAAAACGGTGTTGGATCAAGCCCTGATCGCCTGACTGGGTGAGAGTATTCTGCTAAATTCAGAAACTCTGTCCATCACCACCCCTTGTTGTTAAATGTTTTACCTTGACAGCACCCAAGAGTTCTGTGTGGACAACCAACTCTTCGTGGTGTATGTTGGTGCGAAGAATGGTCAGGCAGTGCAGAAGCGAAACATCTCTTGCTGGGCCGTGCTCTGCATCAAAATCTGCTATGCACTAGCCAAGGAGCCGCCGCCCTGAAGGTTTGCCTGCTTGGTCCACCAGACATAAAGCTGCGACCACTGCATTAGCACGGGACGTTTGGTCCTGGACATTTGCTAGGCAGCAACGTGGGTTTCCCTGCACAGTCCGGTCCGTAGGAATGGGCTCTTTGCCCGTTTGGTCCTGCAGGACTTCCTTATGTGAATTTGGTTCACAGACCCACCACTGGGGATGGTATTGCTTGGGTGTCTAGTCAAAGGTAAGGAATCTGCTGCTAGAAGTCTCTGTCAGATGAACAAGTGACATACCTTCGCTAACGTCTTATCTGTCAGTGACTATATCTAGCCACAGATTCCTTACCGCCCCACCCATCCTCCCAGCTCTGCAGACCGATTTGTAGGGTCAGATCCACACCGGTGTCATTGTTCTTCATGACTCCGCGCTTCTGGCATGGAAAGTAGAGAAAAGTAACTGACGTCAGCTCACCTCAATGGCACCTATACAAGTGCCATAGATGTCACTTCTGGTGCGGATGACAACATATGCAGAGCTGATCGACGTCACAAACCAGCATGCAGGGGTACTGCTCACAAAAAAATCTTTTGGCTCCAGTTTGACGCTTTGGAATTTCAAAGGTAAGGTATCAGTGGCTTGATATATTCTCTACCAGATAAGGCGTAACTTGTCCAATAATGTCACAGTACTGGATTGATGACACAACTCGCATGCAAAAAATATAGAGCCACAGAAAACATAGCAAATTGGTTGCTTACTGAAATCAGAGCCTCTCAATTATACTACTTAAGCTCAATTACATTCAGGAGGTGGGGGGAGAGCAGTCTGGCTTCACAAGATTAATTTATAAAAATAGCCCAGGGGTTTTCTCAACTTGAATAAATGAGTTGTTGCAAAATCATTTGAGTGTTATCTCTTAACTAACTCAGTTAAGTGAAATGAATAGTCCAAAGTCAGTCAGGATATATATATATATATTTCCACAGTTACCCCTTCAGATGAAGGACACACTCGGGATCGCTCCTTTTTTGCAGGTAAGTTTCCAGCCACAACCTCTTTAACTTCGGCCTACGCGTTTCAGGCAGGAACGCCCTTCTTCATGGGCCATGAGTAAAGATGACGACAAACAAGCGCTGCAAGTGAAATCCCTCTTTTATTTCAACAATCAGCATGTTAATTTCACCCAATGCATTCTGGGACTCGCAGTGCAACATTAGCTAACCCCTGTGAGCGTCGTCAAAGTCACTCGTTTGCACAATCAAAATTGGGATAAGTGTGCTGTCCACTCCACTGCACAATATAATTGGCATCTCCCGCTCCACTCAAACTGTACAATCCAAACAGCAGGCGGACCCGTGTGGCTCCATGGGTGGAACTCCGATATAGGAGCAGCCACACAGGAATTGCCTCATCCACGTAGCTGTACAATGCCAACAGCACACAGACCCTCGAGGCACAGACGGTGGTGTCACTTCGTGACCAAGGGCTGGTCACTAGTTTATTTCCACAGTTACCCCTTCAGATGAAGTACACACTCGGGATCGCTCCTTTTTTGCAGGTAAGTTTCCAGCCACAACCTCTTTAACTTCGGCCTACGCGTTTCAGGCAGGAACGCCCTTTTTCATGGGCCATGAGTAAAGATGACGACAAGCAAGCGCTGCAAGTGAAATCCCTCTTTTATTTCAACAATCAGCATGTTAATTTCACCCAATGCATTCTGGGACTCGCAGTGCAACATTAGCTAACCCCTGTGGGCGTCGTCAAAGTCACTGGTTTGCACAATCAAAATTGGGATAAGTGTGCTGTCCACTCCACTGCACAATATAATTGGCATCTCCCGCTCCACTCAAACTGTACAATCCAAACAGCAGGCGGACCCGTGTGGCTCCGGGGGTGGAACTCCGACAGGGTCCCAGAATGCAGCAGCAATTTACAGCGCCCCAAGGTTACAACAAGCAATTGTCTTGCTTCTAGACGTTTTTGGACAGATTGTTGTTTCGTCGGACTGATTTTCGGTTATTGAGGCTCCTCTTCATTAGGAGTTATGAGGTCCTGATGAGAACTCCCTATCCAATTAGGAGTTCGAAACGCCTAGACCGCCAGTTTACACGCCAATAGATCTCAATTACTTTATAATTTTTGTTGGAAGTACAAAATCTCAAAAAAGTATTGTTTATGGCGTTTTTGTATGCTTTATGTAAATATGCAATTTTTCTCTTAGGTTTTTTGTATATTGACTGAGTGAATTTGGAATGCATGGTTTGACTGAGACATAATGGATGTGGTATAAATGTTTTGGAATATGTATATTTGTATTTATGGTTCATTGTATATAATGTGTTTTTGATTGGAGGGATCAAAAATTGTTTAAATTGTATTAACAAATTTACAGATGTGTTCAAAGTGAAAATAAAAAACAATGATTCATACAGACTGAATTACTAGTCTAAGAACCCACATTAGGTTTGATTCCAATGTGCTGTGAGAATTAACAGTGATTTAGTATAACAGTATTGGCGTTCGTTCTGTTCAAATCTAGTCCTCCTAGCTTTGCAGAAAGCTAACAATTCATTTCCACACTATATAGTATCTAACCCCTCATTCTGTGTTGAAGGGTACAACGTAGATTTAAAACATTATGAACCTAGTGGGTACAAAGACTGACAGGGGAAAGTCAGGAGCGTCAAACCATTCTGGGTACGGATAGCTGGCTACAAAAGACCCCTGTAGGTGGTGGAAGTTCAGCACATGCTGGCCCACCACTGTAAAGGATTTCACTCTAAAGGAAATTCTGCTGGCAATGAATCTGCAAAATCTGCATTAGTGGTGCGGATGCAAAACAATAGCTATTACCAGGTTGCATATAAAAATCGAACCCAGAATATTCTCAGCAGTCCAGTCATCACACAAAAAAGGAGCCCCACCTCCTGGATTTCCAGAGAAGTACGGCTGCTTCTGGGACAAGATGAACTCAATAGAGTCTCTATTCCAAAACTCAGTGATCGAGAATTACCCTGTCAATTCAACCAATAAAATGTGATTAGAGCAGACCATGCAGGAGTTTGTTATACTGCACATTTTTCAGGAGCATTAGAGGTTGCCTTTTGTGCCCAAACAAAGTAGGAAATGTGAAATTTGCCTGCAAACACTTCCGGATACACTAACCATGTTTGTCCTGATCAAAGATGTTCCCGTATTTGTTTTTAATCCTTTAAGTCCCAGTCCACCACAGGAGTATGCGTCTAAAGCCCCTAGAACCCCAGTGGAGGCACAATAGAGACTAACAAAGCATTAGGCAATAGCCAAATAGCAGGTTCAGTCCATGGCCAGTTGTCACTGGACAGTTGCAAGAAAGTCCTCCTGTACGTTGTTCTGTCCTTGTAGCTTTAATAGTAGGTCAGCCTTATGATACTTCAAGTCCACTTCTTTATCCTGGGTTCATGTGAGAGAGCAGGTCTAATCTTCTAGGATCTTCTCATGTCTCAGGCAGCTGCTCTAGGCCTTTTCTGATCTTCCACAAGTACAGGGGTGTTATGTAGTGGGTGTCTGGAGATTCCACATTTATTCCTGGCACGATCTAGTGGGTGGGAATGACTCCTGAGCATTCCCTAAACAACGGGGTGAAAGTTCCTCAGAGCCAACCCTATCCACTTAGGGCATTTTCATAATTGCAGAAGTATTTAGCAACACTAAGTTTTGACTCTGAGGCATGTGTGTGCGAAGAGTGTAATCTTCGTGTTCTCCCATATCTAACACTAAAATCCAGTGTGGGACAACTCTAACGACAATATACTCTGAGACATAAGTCTAGTAGTTCAAAGCAGGGTTTTCAAGGTACCACAGAATGGAGACACAAGAATTGTTTTGGCATCCTCCTCTCATGATTTGACGTGTGCCCCAAGTGTTCTATATAAAACCCCAGGAGACCCGTCAGCCAGAATATGACATTTTAGCAGGATTTGACACTGTAATGTCAAAAAGGATGTTCACAGTCCCACCCTGCATATTCTATCCAGTTCAGAAGAGTCATCTCTGCCCATTCAGGTTAGACTATTGTTTTGTCCTGGGAGGCATTTCATACCCATTCATGCCTATTCAAATGCTAATTACTGGGTGGCAGGAGGGGGGAGCAAATGGGCCTCCAGAGGTTTTAGGCAGGGAAAATGTAACTTTCTTAAAGTACTTTTTGTTGAATATTTAAAAAACAAATCCAACTTCAACAATGAATTGGATGTTTAATACCTATTAAAAAGTTAATTCATTATTTTTCTAGCTGTTTCCTTACTGGAATGTGCATTTATTAATGTAAAAATATATCTGTTATCCTATGGAACAGCTAGCCTAGCTACATTGAACATAGCTTTTGTGTCCTTTTCAATGTAAGGATATGTTTAACATTACATTTGTACATGTTCTACTTTTAAATACCTTGCACCCTGCCTTCTTGGCAATAAGGCCTACATAGCAGTGACTTTTAAATATTTAAAAGAAAGGTTTTGCTCTGTTAAAAGGGGCATTTTGACAGGCCAAACTTACAGTTTAAAACTGTAACAGCCAGACTAAAAATGGTAGGTCTGGGTTTATGTTTGCACTGTTACTGTAATGGGTGGCACAATGATTATTGCAGTCCACTAGTTGCATTTAACTTACAGGCCCTGGGTACACTTTGTACCATATCCTCAGAACTTACAGGTGAGTTAAATATACCAATTAGGGATATGGGAATATCATCATGTTGAAAGGGGGTGCAGAGACACTTTGTGCTGGTTAGCAGTTGTAAATTACAAAGAGTTATAAAGCCAGCAAAAATACATGGTCCCGCAAAAGGCAAATATTCCAGGGTGACTCTGCTGAAAGGGCTGATCTCCTACATCAATGAATTTCCATTGTTCGACACAGTCCATCCAAACTGTAACTTAAGCTTAATTCATATACTCCCCAGCATGAATTGGGGAGCAGATATCCTGGGGAAGGCATTCAATGTATCTGTCAGATGCCTTAACTCTGAGTTGGGTAAACTCTGTGCTGGAAGAAGGACTTTTAAGACATTTCCCCATAATCAGGGCCACTGGCACGTTTCACAACAACAGATTGTGTGTTTCACTTTAGGGAGCAGACATGATTTTTGACCCATTGTGGGCCTTTTGTTTCAATCCTCCTGATTTGGGAAGTAAGAAGAAAGGACAAAGCCATGATTGCTCTAGTGGCCCTAGTGGCAACCAATCATCTGTGCTGAATTGCTGGAAAATGTAATAATAATAATCACTGCTTAAGAACAGTGAGTTAAGGGATGTAGTAATTTCTTTCTGTGATTACCCTTGAGGGGTGAGGATTTGGGGATCATAATTTCAAAAGGTCAAGAGGTTCCAATTTCAGACATGTTATCAGAGAATTCTGGATTACGTGATGGATGTGTGGGCAGGCCTGAGTTTCATGCCCATTTGGGTGGCTGTCAAGGTTCGCCCCTGTGTGCATTCATGTAGGTGACTTAGTCTGTGTGAGTGAATTAGACAGAATGGAAATGGCATGTTGATCTTTAATGTGGTGCAGGATTGACCCCTTATTTTGCATCATTTAAAACTTTGCGATTATGACTGTATGGGAGTGTTCGTTTGCCAAAACATTGTCAGGAAAACATGTTAATTGAATACAACACTTACAAAATGTGAAATAAAAATGGGGTCTGATGTTGTCATTTGACTTTTTTTGTGTTGGGAGGCACTGCTCCCTAACACATCAGTCTTTCACCTGCCTGTAGTTTGCTTTTGTGCAAGCCCAGTCTGGAAATAATATCTAATCATTTTTATTATTTATTTTAGTAGGCTTTCTTGTTGCCGTAGTTATTTTTTTGTAATTGTAAAATGTGGTTATATAGCGCTTACTACCCCTTTTTAGGCATTGAACCTTTTTCAGAAATCTTCACACTAATATCGCGTTCATGCCCTACTACTTGTAGATGTGTTTTTCTCGGTCACCTAATTGGTAGTTTTTAGGTCTCGACTACAGCATTGCTTTAGCAATGCTTGTTTGTCGAGATTATAGTAAGGCTTTCAAAAGTCTACCCAAACTGCGGATCGGGTACAGTTCATGTGAGCCAGGCGCGTGCACATTGCGCAGCATACCATTTGTCGGAGCCTCCGCATCAGACTTCAAAGGAATCTGCTCCCCCGCCCCCGCATCAGACTTCAAAGAAATGCGCTCCCCCGCCCCGCCACAGCAATGCCAAGAGCTTGTTATTGCCCGTGCTTTCCCCTCTGCCTCCGTCTGATCACTTTCACTGATTTTGTTTTCTTTTGCTTTCAGCACTCATCCCTTTCCCTTGCTCTCTGTATTGCCCCAGGTTAATTTACTCCAGCCCCCACCCTTACCTGTCCTGCTCAGCTTTTTTTAAGCCCCCCGTGGCTCCTCCCTTTCTATCTTGTCTCTCACTGCTCCCTATCGGCAACGTTCAGTTGATCTTCCATCAGGTCTCCTCCGTTTCTCATCTGCCCCTGGAAGTCGATGCTGTCTCGCCGCACTGCGCGATTCCCCTACACAGCCCTCCTGAGGAGAGGCCGATCCACCCACGCACACTGCTCCTTCTCCACCCTATGTCCTTAGTACCTTACCATCTCCCCCTTTAGAATATTTACCCCTGTTCCCATTTCCCCATCCATCTTTAGGATGGCTTCTCCTCTCTTCCTATTCGCCTACCATTTAAAGGTCTGTGACCCACACTCCTCCATGTCCTGTATTCCTTTGCTGCCTCACCCCTTCGGGGTGTGCGCCCTGCTCTCCCCAACCTCCAATTATGTCCTCACCCCTTTTGGACATGAGCGCCCCCCTTCCTCCCTTGCATGGTGCAGAAGCTTCGCTCCCACTCACTATCACTCCCCTCCACCCCACCTCCCCAGCCTATGCATCCTCCCACGGCCCCCACTTCACTCCCCTGACCCCTCTTTCACGATGTTGGATTTCTGTTTTGAGGTAACACTGTTCCTGCTTGGCTCAGATGACTGTATATCTTGTTTTTACCAATGGCATCGCATCTTGTGCCTCTTGTAAGAAAACAGTAAAAGAGCGCACTGTGTGCGGTGGCTCGAGCTTCTAAAGAGGCAGCTTTACCTCAGCTAAGTGCTCTGAAAACGATGTGCCCGGGAGCCTTGAGAGGGAGAGCGGCGAGACACCCCTACAGCCCCGGCTTTGCAGTGAACTCTTCGGAGCTCGAGGGCGCGCGCTTCAAACATCACTTTATTCCTTGTACCAGTGCAGGGCGCTCTGCTGGATTCAGCGACTGCTGGTTATAGAAGTGCTAACTTTTTCCTTGTCGAGGCATTTTCTGTCCTCGTCTTGCGCACATCAAATGAATTCAGCTGCACAGCCCACAAAATGTATGCAGATTTTTTTCCCTGTACAAACCTGGAAAAAGTTTGCCCCCTATTGTGCTTTCTCTGTACTTGCCTTAATCCCTATTTGTAGCATCAAACATGCCACCGACTCTCTCTCTCCCTCTCTTGTGTATCTTCGCTCTTTAATGCATGGATTATTTCCCCCCAACCCCCAGATAAGCTTTCGACTTTCAATCACAAAATAGAACAGCAGTAACGTTCAAACAACTTTGTTTCATAGTATTTAAATCTGGCTGATTTGCGCTTTTTCCCATTGTACATATTGTTGTTAGATAATGGAATCGAGGGACATAGAGCTAAATGGATTTGACCAGGATTACACAGTTTATCCAAGTAACGAACAAGTGATCCAGATAGGGTTTTTCGTTTTTTTCGGTGCACAGTTTGGCAACTGGACACCACTCTGAGCCTGTAGCTCTGTCAGAGAAAGACTAGAAAAAGCCTGGTAATTAGAGAAAATTCAGCGAAGTTCCCTAAACATTTTCTAGGCGTGCGCAAATATAGACAGATGTGGTTACTTAAAAGAAGTAGCTTGCCCGTAATCGCACGTTTCAGTCAAATGGGGCACAGGCTCAGTTCAACAGGACACATCAGCACAACTGTTTCGGCTTTCAGTCTTGGCGCTTTACTTTCATTTAACCCGCCAAAGGGGGCCAAGGCTTGGTGTATTTTTGAAGTGGCTCTAAAAAAAGAACATTTAACAACAAGGGGTGGTGATGGACAGAGTTTCTGAATTAAGCAGAATACTCTCACCCAGTCAAGAGATCAGGGCTAGATCCAACACCGTTTTTTAGCTCACTGCACCATCCCAGCTCAGAACCTGGCTATATGCAAATTAGTCTGTTCCTGTCCCAGTGCATGATGGGAACAGGGCAAACCAAACTACCAAGCCAATTCTTACACTGGGAAGGAAACAAGCTTCCGGGGACCGGTTTCTGGCATTTCAGCCGTCGTCGGCCCGGCTTGCTTGAATCCTGATGGTGCAATGAGCAAGGGACTCGCATCTGAGTATACCCTTCCACGCTTAGGGTGGACAAAATATTTAACAACAAGGGGTGGTGATGGACAGAGTTTCTGAATTAAGCAGAATACTCTCACCCAGTCAAGAGATCAGGGCTAGATCCAACACCGTTTTTTAGCTCACTGCACCATCCCAGCTCAGAACCTGGCTATATGCAAATTAGTCTGTTCCTGTCCCAGTGCATGATGGGAACAGGGCAAACCAAACTACCAAGCCAATTCTTACACTGGGAAGGAAACAAGCTTCCGGGGACCGGTTTCTGGCATTTCAGCCGTCGTCGGCCCGGCTTGCTTGAATCCTGATGGTGCAATGAGCAAGGGACTCACATCTGAGTATACCCTTCCACGCTTAGGGTGGACAAAATATTTAACAACAAGGGGTGGTGATGGACAGAGTTTCTGAATTAAGCAGAATACTCTCACCCAGTCAAGAGATCAGGGCTAGATCCAACACCGTTTTTTAGCTCATGCACCATCCCAGCTCAGAACCTGGCTATATGCAAATTAGTCTGTTCCTGTCCCAGTGCATGATGGGAACAGGGCAAACCAAACTACCAAGCCAATTCTTACACTGGGAAGGAAACAAGCTTCCGGGGACCGGTTTCTGGCATTTCAGCCGTCGTCGGCCCGGCTTGCTTGAATCCTGATGGTGCAATGAGCAAGGGACTCACATCTGAGTATACCCTTCCACGCTTAGGGTGGACAAAATATTTAACAACAAGGGGTGGTGATGGACAGAGTTTCTGAATTAAGCAGAATACTCTCACCCAGTCAAGAGATCAGGGCTAGATCCAACACCGTTTTTTAGCTCACTGCACCATCCCAGCTCAGAACCTGGCTATATGCAAATTAGTCTGTTCCTGTCCCAGTGCATGATGGGAACAGGGCAAACCAAACTACCAAGCCAATTCTTACACTGGGAAGGAAACAAGCTTCCGGGGACCGGTTTCTGGCATTTCAGCCGTCGTCGGCCCGGCTTGCTTGAATCCTGATGGTGCAATGAGCAAGGGACTCACATCTGAGTATACCCTTCCACGCTTAGGGTGGACAAAATATTTAACAACAAGGGGTGGTGATGGACAGAGTTTCTGAATTAAGCAGAATACTCTCACCCAGTCAAGAGATCAGGGCTAGATCCAACACCGTTTTTTAGCTCACTGCACCATCCCAGCTCAGAACCTGGCTATATGCAAATTAGTCTGTTCCTGTCCCAGTGCATGATGGGAACAGGGCAAACCAAACTACCAAGCCAATTCTTACACTGGGAAGGAAACAAGCTTCCGGGGACCGGTTTCTGGCATTTCAGCCGTCGTCGGCCCGGCTTGCTTGAATCCTGATGGTGCAATGAGCAAGGGACTCACATCTGAGTATACCCTTCCACGCTTAGGGTGGACAAAATATTTAACAACAAGGGGTGGTGATGGACAGAGTTTCTGAATTAAGCAGAATACTCTCACCCAGTCAAGAGATCAGGGCTAGATCCAACACCGTTTTTTAGCTCACTGCACCATCCCAGCTCAGAACCTGGCTATATGCAAATTAGTCTGTTCCTGTCCCAGTGCATGATGGGAACAGGGCAAACCAAACTACCAAGCCAATTCTTACACTGGGAAGGAAACAAGCTTCCGGGGACCGGTTTCTGGCATTTCAGCCGTCGTCGGCCCGGCTTGCTTGAATCCTGATGGTGCAATGAGCAAGGGACTCACATCTGAGTATACCCTTCCACGCTTAGGGTGGACAAAATATTTAACAACAAGGGGTGGTGATGGACAGAGTTTCTGAATTAAGCAGAATACTCTCACCCAGTCAAGAGATCAGGGCTAGATCCAACACCGTTTTTTAGCTCACTGCACCATCCCAGCTCAGAACCTGGCTATATGCAAATTAGTCTGTTCCTGTCCCAGTGCATGATGGGAACAGGGCAAACCAAACTACCAAGCCAATTCTTACACTGGGAAGGAAACAAGCTTCCGGGGACCGGTTTCTGGCATTTCAGCCGTCGTCGGCCCGGCTTGCTTGAATCCTGATGGTGCAATGAGCAAGGGACTCACATCTGAGTATACCCTTCCACGCTTAGGGTGGACAAAATATTTAACAACAAGGGGTGGTGATGGACAGAGTTTCTGAATTAAGCAGAATACTCTCACCCAGTCAAGAGATCAGGGCTAGATCCAACACCGTTTTTTAGCTCACTGCACCATCCCAGCTCAGAACCTGGCTATATGCAAATTAGTCTGTTCCTGTCCCAGTGCATGATGGGAACAGGGCAAACCAAACTACCAAGCCAATTCTTACACTGGGAAGGAAACAAGCTTCCGGGGACCGGTTTCTGGCATTTCAGCCGTCGTCGGCCCGGCTTGCTTGAATCCTGATGGTGCAATGAGCAAGGGACTCACATCTGAGTATACCCTTCCACGCTTAGGGTGGACAAAATATTTAACAACAAGGGGTGGTGATGGACAGAGTTTCTGAATTAAGCAGAATACTCTCACCCAGTCAAGAGATCAGGGCTAGATCCAATACCGGTTCCCCGGTAGCTTGTCTCCTTTCTGGTGAAGAATTGGCTTGGTAGTTTAGTCTGCCCTGTTCCCATGATGCACTGGGCCAGGGACAGACTGATTTGCATATAGCCAGGTTCTGAGCTGGGATGGGGCAGTGAGATAAATAACGGTGATGGATCAAGCCCTGATCTTTGGACTGGGTAAGAGTGGTCTGCTTAATTCAGACACTCTGTTCATCACCACCCCCTTTTCTGAATCTAAAAAAAGAACTGCGCGTCTCTTTAACGTCTGAGAAATGAAAGAGAGTTCAAAGATGGGGGCGAGGTTGAGAGTTCAGATGACATGGCTTAGGACTGATATAGCCGAGCAGATCTCTGTCCCTAGTTTCCGACTAGCCCCCTTTCTTGTACACCTTTCTTCTCTCGTCCCTCCTCTGCTTTGCCGTCTCCCTTCCACGACCATGCCACTTCTCCCCACCCTGTCCACTTTCCTCTCATCTTGACTCTCTCGCATTTACTGTATCCACCCCCTCTTCATCTTGTCTTCTCCTCCTGCCCTCTACGCCACCCCCTGCTTTCCACAACTTCCCTATCCGCCCCTCTCTACTTTCTGCTTCGCTTCTCTCTCCCTTGTCTGTCGCCTTTTTTTTTCTCACTGCCTCTTGTATTCAGCCCTCCATAATACCACAACCTTCACCACCACCACCACCATGTCCACCACCACCACGTCCACCACCACCACGTCTACCTCCACGTCCACCACCACATCCACCACCAAGTCCACCACCACCAAATTCACCACTACATCCACCACCACCACATCCACCACCACCACGTCCACCACGTCCACCACCACCATGTCCACCACGTCCACCTTTATGTCCACCACCACATCCACCACCACCACGTCCACCACATCGTCCACCACCACCACATCCACCACGACCACGTCCACCTTCACGTCCACCACAACCACCGTGTCCACCACAACCACTTCCACCACCACCACATCCACCACCACCATGTCCACCACGTCCACCATCACCACGTCCACCACCTCCACCACCACCACATCCACTTCTACCACCACTACCACCACCACCATGTCCACCACCACCATGTCCACCACCACGGCCACCACCACGTCCACCACGAGGCCACTACCACGTCCACCACCACCACCACGTCTACCTCCACCACATCCACTACCACCGCATCCACCACCACGTCCACCACCATAACATCCACTGCGTCCACCACCACCACCACGTCCACCACCACGTCCACCACCACCATGTCTACCACCTTCGTGTCCACCACCACCGCGTCCACCACGTCCACCACCACCCTGTCCACCACCACCGCGTCCACCACCACCACCACCATGTCCAACACCACCACACCCACCACCATACCCACCACCACCACCACCTCCCCCACCACCTCCACAACCACCACCACATCCACCACCACCACTACTTCCACCACCACCACTACTTCCACCACCACCATGTCCACCACCACCATGTCCTCCACCACGTCCACCATCACCACACCCACCTCCACCACCACCACGTCCACCACCACCATGTCCACCACCACCACCACCACATCCACCACCTCACTCTATCTATCTATCGCCCTCACTCTATCTATCGCCCTCACTCTATCTATCCATCGCCCTCACTCTATCAATTTATTGCCCTCACTCTATATATATATATATCTATCGCCCTCACTATATCCATATATCTATCGCCCTCACTCTATCTGTCACCCTCACTCTATCTATCTGTCACCCTCACTCTATCTACCTGTCGCCCTCACTCGATCTATCTATCGCCCTCACTCTGTCTATCTATCGCCCTCACTCTATCTATCTATCGCTCTCACTCTGTCTATCTATCGCCCTCACTCTGTCTATCTATCGCCCTCTCTCTATCTATCGCCCTCACTCTATCTATCTATCTATCTATCTATCTATCTATCTATCTATCTATCTATCTATCTATCTATCTATCTATCTATCACCCTCATTCAATCTATCGTCCTCACTCTATCTGTCTATCTATCGCACTCACTCTATTGCCATCACTCTATCTATCTATCCATCTATCGATCGCCCTCACTCTATCTGTATATCGCCCTCACTCTATAGATCGATCGCCCTCACTGTATCGCCCTCCGTCTATCTATCGCCCTACCTCTATCTATCTATCTATCTATCTATCGCCCTCACTCTAGCTATCTATCACACTCACTCTATCTATCTATCGCATCACCACAGCATCACTCAGCACCACCACAGCATCACTCGGGGGCACCACAACATCACTATGCGCTACCAGAGCATCACTGAACGCCACAGTATCACTCGTCGCCACCACAACATCACTCAGCGCCACCACAGCATCAATCTGTGCAACCATTCAACAACTGGTTCAAATATGTTCTCTTAATGTTTCAAGCTTTATTACAAATGTCACAAAAATATGTTAATATTTCACTTTTGTTCTTGTATTTTCATCACAATAAAATACACTGAACATAATCTTCACAAAAGTTATTTACAAAAGTTTAAGCTATTGCCATTATAAATTGCATTAGCTTTTATTTAAGTATTAAATATTGGAGAAAAAAAAATAAAAGCAATTATTATTTGTAATATCAATACATCTAAGTCACGTAAATACAACACATATTGCATTACAAATGCTATAGGTGTCACATTTGCGAAAGTTAAAACTATTGGCATTGTAAATGACAAAGCTATTAATTTCGCTATTTTCAAAAACAACACACAAATAAAAAAAATTGTCATTTACAATACCAATAGCTCAAACTTTCCTAATGTGATACCTATCACATTGCAAATGCTTGTTTTAAAAAGTGATTAAAAAATAATTTATTTATATTACTTACTTTGGTTATATCGACCCATTCCTCGCGCCATGTTTTGCTGGTCAATCCTGAGCAGCAAGCGCTACTGGGGCACAAATGGATTTACTGGAGTCGAAGTGCTGTTTTAACACTGCCTCAAACTTGTCATCTCACTGAAACCCTCTGCTGTTAACAGCAGTTTCCAAGGATGGACAGCTTATTTTGTAGACTTTGAACTTTTATGAGACACTCATGATGTGTCTCCTACCTCCTCTTTTATGTTTTAAGTTATAGCGGTACTAGAACTGTATAATTGTGTAAAATTGTCTGCGACAATAATCTTTTTCTCCTGTTAGTCGATTCTGTGTGTGGTTTGTTTTCTCAGTAATGAGGTCCTGTCCGATGCAAACACGGTCTAATTTGCACAGCTTCTTATTCTGGAAGAGATGTGACTTGAAGATTAATGCCCCTTTGCATCTTGTGTCTGCTTCTCATTTTAGCTCAATGTATTTAATGATAACTAAATTATATAGGACTTGTATAGGACATTTCACCCTTATTAGTGATTCCAAAGTGGTTCACCAACACATGTTTTATTACCTAATCACAATTGGTGCTCATGCTTATTTGATCTACCATGGAAAGATGAAAGGCAGAGTCGACCTTCATGGGATTTGAAGTTGTGACCTTCAAGTTTGCATAGATCTTACATGGTGAGCATTAGTAAGAGCTGTTTCCCAGCAATTTATCTGCCGGCTATTTCCAAGAAACCCATTTCCAAAACTATTGGCATTTGTAAGACATGGATTGAAGATGCATCTATTTAGCAAATGTTTCTTAGGTGAGTTATTTCCAAACTACCTCGAAACTACATCTGTCATGGGATATTTGAGTATGGCAGTAAAAGCAGATTAAAACCTAGAAGCAAAGATTTTTAGCATGATTTTTTTAAACTATATATGTTTGCGATTTTATTTAGTGCGATCATGGCCACAGGGGTTTAGAGTGCCTTACAAAAAAAGTGTTGATTGATGTGTGTGTGTGTATAATATATATATATATATATATATATGTGTATATATATATATATATATATATATATATATATAAAATATTTTTTTCTCAATGGATTTTGTTTTAGGCTTCGACACTGTAACGTCTTTAGTCTACCAAGCAGTATGTATTTATTTTTTGTATTTGGTAATTGGTTTTTACACTATGAAATGAAACTTCAACTACTTGCAGTTAGTCTAATGGCGTTACACAGTGGTAGGCCCTCGTGAAAGTTTTAGCATGGAGATCAAATAAGGCACACAAACATCCGTCCAAGTATGTTATGTTATGTTATGTTACGAGCATTTATTACGCGCACAGCTGCTCCAGCAAAGGAGCGTCCCGGCGCCTGACAAGGAGGCCACATAACACAACTGGATAAAAGGGAAGAGACTAAGGGAACAGAAAGGTCTTAACAGCCTTGCGAAATGAGAGCAGATCAGCAAGGGTCCGAATTTCAGATGGTAGAGCATTCCACAGGGCAGCAGCATGTACACGAAAAGAGCGTCCCCCAGCCCGACTACGTTTAAAATGTGGAACTACTGCCAATTCGCAGTCTGATGAACGTAGAGAGCGACCTGGAATGTAAGGAGACAGAAGGTTCTGAAGAATCTGGGCAGGGGAACCTTTAAGGATCTTGTAGGACATACAAAGCACTTTGAAATGGATCCTCTGCCTAATTGGTAACCAATGAAGGGAGCGCAAGGTGTTAGAGACAGAACAAAACCTGGGTAAACCTACAACTGCTCTGGCAGCTGCATTTTGCACACGTTGGAGACGGGTGAGTTCGGCCTGATTTATCCCTATAAAAAGGGAGCTGGCATAGTCGAGCCGAGACAACACCGTCGCCTGTACCACCAGCTGTCTGGTCGAGGCATCGAAGAATTTAAGTGCAGGTCTCAAGTTGCGCAGGATGCCAAAGCAGCAGGCCGCAATACGTTTGGTGTGGCATACAAAGCTAAGGGTGGGGTCCAACCACACCCCTAAGTTTTTTATCTCCGAAACCGGAGTAGGGGTTGGACCCAGCTCTGAGGGTCACCATGCATCGCCCCAAAGTTCCGCCCGTTTGCTGAAGACCATAATTTCTGTCTTTTTAGCGTTGAGTTGGAGACAGTTGGACGTCATCCAACTGGCCACCGCCCGTAGTCCATCCCGGAATCTTGGGGCCTCCACCCCAGAATCCCCGCTGATCGTGACCGCTAGCTGAGTGTCGTCAGCGTATGACACCATGGTCATACCCCACTGCTTTACGACCTCAGCCAGCGGCCTCCCGTATAGATTGAACAACGTGGGACTCAACGAGGATCCCTGCGGGACCCCAAGAGTCAGGGGATGTGATTTGGACTGATGGGGCGGAACAGCCACGCAGAAAGAACGGTCAGCCAGGAACGAGTGGAACCACTGAAGAGCGACGCCAACCACGCCCGCTTCCTCAAGGCGCTGCAGAAGGATCCCATGCAAGACGGTGTCAAAGGCGGCGCTCAGATCTAATAAAACAAGCGCCGCCGTTTGACCCGCATCAAGCACTTCCCGAAGATGCTCCACCATAAATAGGAGGGCTGTCTCCGTGCTGTGACCAGCTCGGAATCCATTCTGCGTATCATCCAGGATGTTATTGTGCGAAAGATGGTCTGTGAGGGCGATGTTAACATGCGCCTCCGCGACTTTAGCGGCCACGGGAGGAGCGATATCGGCCGATAATTCTCCGGTTTGCTGGTATCGAGAGATGGCTTCTTCAGTATGGGCATTACTACTGCCTGTTTCCACTTCAGTGGTACCTGACCAGAAGTTAGCGAGATGTTAATCCGATCGCAAACTGGCAGAAGATTAGAGGGTGCCAGATCTCTAAACACTGCTGGCTTTAACGGATCTACCGGAGACCCCGACTTAACTTGATGGGCCAGTGTCTTAAAAGTTTCCGGTGTGAGGCAGGGGAGAGAGTCTAAAACCACCTGCCTAGGAAGGCTATGCAGTCCTTCACCAGTGGGCGTAGCCATAGGAAAGGCTCTATAGATGGTATGAACCTTCTCCAGAAAAAAGGCCGCCAGCGTTTCGCAATGTGCGTTGGAACCAATGGCGTCCGCAGAGGCCTTTTTAGCCACTAGGTCCTTGAGAGCTTTAAAGATGGTTTTTGTTGGGTTCGTGCTGTTGCGAAATTCGAGGGCATAGAATGCTGCCCGAGCTCTGCAAACAGCGCAATGATAAGATTTGACGGTGGCCAAATACATGGCTTTTTTACTGATGTCATAGGTTTTCCACCAATCTCTCTCTGCGCGTCTACAAGAGTTTTTCAACGCACGCAGAGAACCATCGGACCAAGGACTGGGGTCCCGCGATCCGCACTTTCTCGAGGTCATTGGAATAAGAGAGTCAAGGGCTCTGGTAACCCATTCGCAAAAACGGTCATAACCAGATTCCACATTCTCCACCGGGCCCCAAGGGTCCTCAGAAAGAAGACGATGGAAGTCTTCCAATTTTAATTTATTCCAGCGACGTCTGAGAAAAACGCGCGTCGTGGACTTAAAAGGAGACTCAGGCAATGGACACTGAATTGTCACCAACGAGTGGTCCGTCCAGGACATGGGGAGAGGGGAGGCAACCCTTACCTCTGCTAGGTTTGAAAAGAAGGGGTCCAAAATGTGTCCACCTACATGGGTGGGATCCGAGACCAATTGAAGCAGTTGTAGAGCCTCAAGATCAGCCACGATGCCGCTCACTGCAGGCAGAGCCAAGGTGTCAAAGTGGAGATTCAAGTCTCCTAGGATAGAAAAATTGGCACAGCCTACTGCCAGCGAACTAATGGCATCAGGGAGGGCCTCCCTAAATGCCACGTCGCTGCCCAGGGGACGATAAATTAGCAAACCTGTAAAGGTAAAATGGGGTGAGATAGAGACCTTAAACAAGGCACTTTCGCAGCCTGCAATTTTTCGAACTCTCCAATCGCAAGGGTAGCATGATTTAACAGCGAGCGCTATACCACCGCCTCTAGAGGAGCGATTGAGCGTATGGACCGAGTACCCATGTGGAAAAGCCAGATTGAGAACAGCTGTATCTGTGTCTTGAAGCCAGGTCTCTGTCAGACAAAAAATGTCAGGAGAATCATTTCCGGTAAGGTCAGCAATATCCTGATGATGTTTAACCAATGACCTCACATTCAGATTCCAGATAGTAAGGTTCTGCTGAGGATATTTACTGCCAACAGCCGATATCTCCCCAAGACAGCGCGGTAGGGCAGGGGCTTCAAGCAACCACCTACCACAGGCACACTGGTGGGGGCCGCTCAATGGATTCACTCGAGCAATGTCGCATGGTGGCGGACGCCGGCCAAAGGACACAAGGGTATCCCTAGAATAACTAAGCATCGTATACTCTGGCACGACTCAGGCTAAGCAAAGGCGATACCGCTGCGCTAGGCAGGGAGCTTTAAGTAGGCGTCCCACCTCGGCTTCTGCGCACTGGAGCGCTCGCTAAAGATGGCGCCCAAACAACTACCCCACTCCAAGATGGCGGCTACTAAATGAGCCCACCCCGGGAACCGGACCCGCTCAAGCAGCGGTGAATTAGGATGCAGGTAAGAGGGCAATTTTAAAAACAGGGCAAACAACAGAAAAGTGAAAGCAAATACAAAACCGGTAATTTTAAAAACGCTGTTCAGCTAAATGAGCGCGAAGCGCTAAGCAGCGATGTTAGTCCTTGTCACAGCCCATCACAATAATAAAGTAGTTCATCACAATAAATCAGTTTCTGTCTAATCGGGCTAAATTATGTCATACAGGTAACATTTCAATACTGGCTTCTTGTTACACTTTTTCCAGGCTAAATCATCCAGGAATGGCACCACAGAGAAAATGTGATCTCTCCGTTTGACAATATGTTCTTACACTTCTTTCTCAGATCATACGTAGCTACTCAGTCACAGTCCATTCTAAGACAGCTTTACGCCGTCTGTCTACAGGCTGTTTTCAGGTCTGCAGCCAATATATAACCACTCTACACCTAGTCAGCAATAAGCTTAGGTGTAGGAATTTCATTTCATTTGTCTTTTCCATTGCTTCTTGTACATTGCCAGGAAACAATGTTTAATATGATACTACACAACATTGCCAACTACTCCTTGCATCACCTGTATCCTTCACAGTAATCCTCAATTATCTGTCATAACCATAAAATATGTATGTAATCTGCATCTATTTTATCTATTTTACAAGACCGTGGAAATATACCATGCCAATCTGAATAAATCGGAGTCCTTCTTGGGGCTAGATTGAGTCTATGTAGGAGTGTGTAAGCCGCACTAGTTCAAATCTGTCGTTTCCGATGCTTTTTTGACCTGCAAGATTGCACGCAGGCATTCAGCATCTGTGAAAGATCAATTACACATTCCTCCCGTTAGCCCCACTCTGGCCCACTGTATTTGCTCAATGCTCCACACAGTATGGATATCGCATGGTGACTCAGTGAGGCGCCTGGTACTTTCCTCCCAAGACCCTAGAATCTGACGGCTGCAGGAGGAACTCTGGCCATGTTTATCTAGCTGTGCAAGCTAGTTGTATAGAACTAACAATTGCCCCTGCTCTATACCCAACTGTGCCTGCGCCTCATGTAATACTTTACTTTAGAAATATTTCTTATTGAAAGCTATTGAATGTAAACAAATATATAGTTTATTAGTCGATTAAAACCATAAACATTGTTAAAAGATGCAATGGGAATTACAGCCAATAAATACCAATGTACAGACACACAATAACATAACTTAAAATACGTGGTCAGCTCTTCTTGCCCAGAGTGCCTCCGTTGCTGTGAGCCCAAAGTGCCTACCATTTATTAAGTGCTAAGCTGCCTCCCTTCGAGGACTACCTGATGGTTACTTACCCCATAGTGCCAAAAGGGCCATGAAGTACCAGATGCAATAAATGTGAGTACTAGCGTGACTAAGTTAACCAGTCAAGTAAACCCATAAAAATGCCGAGATGCTTGACCAAGCTTGTAATATAACTGAAGTCCGTGCAACGCAGTGGGTTTTATGGCATTCTGGGAGAGCATTAAGTATTGGGTAAAAGCTGTAGACTTGTTCTTAAGTAGGCTAACTGATCAAGTAAACGCATATAGTGCCAATGCTTAAATGATGAATAAAGGTGCTCACGTAACGTGCCTCCACAATTCAACTGATCCCTGTTCATTAGTGCAGACATTTATTTCCTTACAAATCCTAACTAGTCACAACCCCCAGTATATAAAACCACTCCAGGCCAAATGCTTAAGCTTTGACAGGAGCTCTTGAAACAGAAACAAGCAAACGAGGCCCTGGAGTCTTGACACCTAGAAAGACATATGCTGATGTCTCAACTGTCGTAGCTCCGTTAAGATATAATTTGTGTTGATTTAAGATACGGCGGTTTAACTAATCGACTTTCGATTTCTTAAGGTTTAACTGCAACCCACTGTCAAATGCATATGTTGCCAAGTGATTGATTGATCTTTGCAGACCAACACTGGTGTTGCTAAGCAGAAGCCGATCATCTCCGTACATGATGTTCTACATTGGGATGCCACCAAGATTCGGGGCGTGTGATACCAACTCATCCAATGCTGGGTAAAGATCCAAAAGGAATAGATTAAATAGGTGTGGGGCAAGTACACACCCCTGCTTTAGACCAATTGATGTCCTCACTTCTCTTGACAAATGGGTGGCATTGCCGACTTTAATCTTAACCCAAGTATCCGTTTAAAGCAACCTGATTGCCTTTAGGAAGTTATATAGGATTGCCCATTGCTGGAGCTTTGCCCATAGTTTTTCAAGTGGGACGCTGTTGCACACAACAGCATGCTAGTGGCCTTTGCTCTACTGAGGATTAGTCTTACAGCCATGAGGTTACTTAGCGTACCTTGCTTCCTCTTGAACCATGTCTGGTTCAGCATAAGTCTACCTGTATTCTACGCCCATGCCTGTAGATCCTGAAACATTAGCGTTGAGAAATACTTGACGTCTACATCCTCCATTAATGCTATTAAGCTCTAATTGCCTGGAGATGAGGTGGCTCCTCCTTTAAAAATTGGATATATAATTGAATCTTTCCAGCTTCCCGATTAGAGACCTCTTCCAAGATGGTATTTAACTTGCCAGCCAAAAAGTTGACCTATCGCGAGGTATGCTAATTGAAGACAGTTTGAGGGATTCCATTTGGCCCTGGAGCATAGTCTGAAGGGGATTTCTCAATGATTTTAGGTATGGCAGAAGCTGTATACTCCAGTGCTCAATTGGAACATTTGCCCTAGAAGTCTCCTGAGGCAATACTGGACAGCCACATTGTGCATACTGCCTGAGAAATGTGATTTTAGGTGCTTTACCCAACCATCCTCACAAATATGTGCATTATAAGCTGCCTTTGGGCCTTTGTCAATGTCATTGATCAGCTTCCAAAAAATGTATTTGAGTCTTTTTTATTGGCGGCATGCACGAGTTTGGCCCATAAGGTTTATTTTTATTTTTATTTTTAAAGACGCATACTTCTTTTTTCGTGGTCTTTCTTTCCTTTCACAGCAATTGTAGCAGCTCTGGATACTCTGCGAAGTGCTGTAACTGCCTAAGCGTTCTGTTCATTTTGGCTTTTATCAGGCAGATAGATCTTGGCATAACTAGGTTTTTACAGGACCCAATACACGCCCTCTTGTTTGCACCTTTGACTGGGTATTTAGATGTTAGATAGTCAATAAGGATTTTCCTAGGCAGTTATCGGATTAGGTTCACCCTGAACAAGCAACCTAAGGGTTTCCACAGCATCTTCCGCCGGGTCTTTCACAGAGCTTGAACTCCACTTTAGACGCTTTAAATTTTCAGACCAGCCATCTTCCAACAAGGCCCTTGCCAGCTTGTAAATGGATATTATTTGCAGATGGTGGTCACTCACCTGTTGGTGGGTGATTCTAAAATCCACCTTCTGATTGTATAGTGGATAGTTTACCATTGTGTAATCTAAATAAGAGACAGACTTGTTCGATTACCTAGTACATCCTGGCAGAACATCCCCTAGTAAATGGCCGTTCAGAACAATGAGGCTAGTCAGCTCACATGCTCTTACAAGTTTTTTTTTACCAAATCTTGTCACACTGCATATAACGTGGCAAACTTTGGTCTGGAATGAACCCTATTGCCTCAAGATGCTCCTCGCATGGTTGGTTAAACAAATTAAAAGTTTCCAGTGACTAGCAGGTATAATGGCTGACATATGTTTCTTTAGCTGAAGCATGCATGCAACGAACGTATCCACTGTTACAGCTTTACTCTTTGGGTTGATGTAAACATTTACAAGCACCAACAACTTGCCTGGTTGCTGGGCTATTCAGGTGCAAGGCCAAAATCCAAGGATTATCCATGGTTAGCTGAACGATTTTTGCAGGCGAACTAGAATTAGCTTAAACTGACAGGACATCCTTTTCCACTTCAGATGAAGCTACTTTTTGTGCCAGTTTGTTGTGCTCTATGAACCCTATGTCAGGAACACTGGCTTGGGCCCATGATTCCTGTATCATTAATCTATCAAATATGCTGCACACACAGAGTAAGATACACCAAGCCTTTGTGAGGCACTACCAGTCCCTGTATAGGTCACAGTTGAGGTCTCCTCGTCGTCCATTGTGGATTACCTTACAGACATACAACTGCCTTCCCTCACGGACGCGCAACAGGGGGACCTAGGAACACCATTCACCCAGGAGGAAATGCGCGAGGCCGTTTTCGCCCTGTCCAATGGCAAATCCCCTGGCCCGGATGGCCTACCTGCCGAATTCTTTAAAGCATGCTCAGACACGCTGATCCCGGAGTTGCTCAAGGTGTATAACACCGCGATTGAGGACTCGGCGCTCCCGGACACGCTTAATGAAGCCAGCCTGGTCTCACTTTTGAAGCCAGGCAGGGATGGTACATGCATGGGGTCCTACAGGCCATTAGCCATGTTGAATACTGACTATAAAATCTTCACCTCCTTGCTGGCCCGACGCTTGGCCTTAGAGATCCCACACCTAGTACACGGTGACCAGAATGGTTTCATGCCGGCGAGGAGCACTTCCCGTAACTTGCGCCGCCTCTTCCGAGTTCAGAAAGCCGCCACGCTACACTGGCCGAGATCGGGGTGTCTAGTTTTAGACCTCGAGAAGGCTTTTGACTCAGTGGAGTGGCCCTATCTGGGGGCGGTGCTGGACAGGTTCGGCGTGGGTGATGCTTTCGCGGACCTGGTCGGACTACTTTACCAGAGGCCCAGTGTCCGCGTGAGGACGGGCAGGCTGCTCTCGGAGGCGGTGCGGGTACGCAGAGGCACCCGACAGGGCTGCCCCCTGTCACCCCTTCTTTTCTCTCTGGCCATTGAGCCCCTGGTGGCGCTGTTGCGGGACAGGGGAGCGGAATGGGGGATCCCGCTGGCTGATGGAGTACACACAGTTTCGCTCTACGCGGACGACCTACTGCTGTATGTGCGGGACCTTACCGCGGTACCGGGCGCGCTGTCGGACATTTTCCGGACCTTCGAAGAAGTGTCGGGTCTTCAGGTCAACTGGACCAAGTCCGGAGTGTATTCGTTCAGTCCGGACCTGAGGGAGTGTGATGTGCACCTTGGAGGCACTCGGCTCACATGGTATCCGACCACGTTTAAGTACCTCGGGTTGTATATATACAGGGACGCGCAGAGCATACTGGAGGGCAACCTGGTGCGCGCTATCTCCTCGTTGCGGGCCCAGATGGCCTTCTGGAAGACTCTGCCATTGAATGTGCCTAGCAGGATGGCACTAACTAAAATGATAGCTCTGCCCAGGCTTCTATACCACTTTGCAAATATCCCACTGTATGTCCCCACAAAGATATTCCGCGACCTGGAATCAATGCTCCGCAGCCTGATCTGGAACGCAGGACGCCCCCGCGTGGCCCTGGCGAAGCTGTACTCTCCGACGGCTGAGGGAGGGCTGGCAGTCCCTAACATGGAGCTGTATTACCTGGCTGCGCAGCTACAATGGGTGACACACTGGCTTAGCGGCTCGCATCTTGACGACACGGCTACCGCTGACTATCAATGGACCCACTCGCAGGTCTGCGCCTTGTTTCACCCCCTGACCAAGGGACCCCGCCCTCTACCCCTGCACGTGGCTGTGGCCCGTAAATGCTTCATCCGTAGCCTGAGACTTACTCAGGAAGCCAGGCCGTATGCCCCTGCGCTCCCCCTGATGGGCACCCCCTGGAGGGGTGGAATGGTGACACCACGTATGCTGGAGAGCTGGACTGCGGCTGGAGTGGAGACCATGGGCGACCTCTATGCGGATGGGGCCATGCTCCCATTTGCGGAACTGTCGGAGGGCACGGGTCTGCCGGCAGGGCAATTCTTGCTCCACGCGTCTATACTGCGGGCATATACAGGATCCTGGGGGGATATCCAGGATGAGCCACCGATTCACCACCTAATACAGTACCTGCATGTTATGGGCAACGGCTCCCACGTTATTCACTGGCTGGCGCAGGCCCTCCTCATGCACACACAAAGACCCACACAACAGATTAGGGGCAAATGGGTAGCCCACCGCGGGAGGGATTGGACGAATAAGGAATGGAACCTGGTTCTGGCCAGCCCCGTGAACATCCCACGTAACTCCCGCTTCCGGACCATTCAGTTGTACATACTGCACCAGGCGTACTTATCGCCAGACAGAATCAACAGGTACTTCATGGCAGACACCGCCGCCTGTCCCAGATGTGACCTGCTAGGCGCGGACATCTTACATATGCTCTGGCACTGTCCCTCTCTAGACACATACTGGGGGGAGGTGACATCTCTCCTGATGCATAGCACGGTCCCGGGGTTACCACACACGTGGGAGGCCTGCATACTTGGGCTATACAAGAGAACTAAACTTAATAAAACACAAGCTCGGTTCTGGGATCTGGGCCTCATCACAGCCACAAGACTGCTCACTAAACACTGTAGGAGAAGGGTACCGCCAACCCCCGCACACTGGTATGCATCCTTCACCAACTGGGCTAGAGAAGAAAGCACAGCACTACACCGGGAGGAGATAGCGGGCCTAAGGCAGTTCCCGATAGCACAACTCTGGGACGACATACTGGGGTCCCTCCAGGGGGAGGGTACGGCCAGAGGGCTCACGTAGAGGCCGCTACGATGGGATAGCACCGCTGGGGCGGCAGTACCGAAGACAGGGTTGCAAGCCATATCCCCCCCCAACACATGACACCAGCTACCCGATGCGCTGGCCATGGGCACGGACGGCTACCCGCACGAGGACTCTCTAGCCCACGACGATTTGAAACGTACCCCCAGCACCTCCCCTTGACATCGCTCCCGCAAGTACACTCCCCCCCCCCCCCCCCCCCCGCTCCCCACCCCACACACATCCCCATGTTTATAGTTTCGTACTCTTGTCTTCCAACTATAGCCATAACCTCCTTCCACGCCACACTTGAAGGATGTGCCTGGACACGTGTCCGGCCACGAGACCGGACGCGGTTGGGTCTTCCGAGAACACAGCATGGCTAAACCATTCATCCACTAGGCGCATCACATACTCTGTCGACAGCCCGTGGGGCCCTACTGCTCACAACGACTGTCATACACCTTGACAAAGGCAAACTGTGCACATACACCGCTAACCCCTACTCCACTGCCGCGCACCCAGGGATTGATGCTCCGCTCAGTGGGTTTCGGTGTCATGGATGCCGGAAAGATACGCGATAGCGCAGCAGAAGAAATTGGGATATACCGATGAGAACTGATCTGTTTTGTTTGCAGAGTTAACTGTTGTCTTATTTTTTCATTTTTTCTTATAAGTAGTCACTTGCACACATAATTGTGTAATGAGCACATGTGATATGAAGAATATACTTGAGGCCTGGTTCACTGAAGACACAATCGATGGCACGGTGCACCTTCCTCCGCACACCCCTACCCCCACGATCCATAGTCATGTTGCAGCCGGCCCGCAGGGTTGTAGGCTTCGCTATATGTACTGCTCCTTTGACTACCAATAAACGTCTTAAAAAAAAAAAAAAAAATTAATCTATCAAATATGCTAACAAAATCCCACTACGGAGGCATCTTTGATTCTTGACTGCAGATCTCCCATGTTGCAAGAGCAGATGGTTAGGCCGCCCAATTTCTTCGCTCTAGGTTGGGCCGCTTTTCTATCTTTAGCGGTTGTCTTGGACAAGGCCGATATTAGCCAGCTCCAAAAGTCCTGGGCTCCTTGCATCCTTATGGTCTTTCGCTGTTCTGTGGATACCCCCTCTATTCATCTGAATGGTGAGTCCAGGACGTTTGCGTGGCTCGAAGATTAAACCACAGGAGGATGACCCCCCATTGCGCCTCTCAATACAGATGTTAAAGTGTCTGCCTCCTTGACAGGGTACTGCTGCTCTATCAGCGGGGGAAACTGTTCCCCCTGGAACACTATTGCTTCTATTCCCCAGGACTTCAGCAACTTCTTACTCTCTAAAATCTGTACTGGGAGGACCGGTGTGGGAAACTTGATGAGCGTGGGTTCTGAAATCTTCCTTTCTCTGGCTGGCAAGAACTTAATGGAAAGAATGTCATCGGACTCTACATGATTCAGATTTGGTAATGCCCTTATTAACTTTAAATTTGCAAATCAAGGGGAGTTAGGCCCACGGGACAGAGACTAGGCAGGGCCGTTAATGTATATACAACTGAGAAATGAGCCTAAATCTCTAAACTTCAAAAAGCTTAAATTTTTGAGCTTTTGAGACAAACATATGCAACTTATGTTTATCCTTATTCATTTATTCAAACCTTTTCACTTTATATTTTTAAATTGGATTTTTTACATTTCAATCACATAGAGAAATGAAAACAATGTCTAGCAGTTTTCATATCTCAAAAACATATAATACAACAATAACACAAATGAAACAGCAATGAATCGGTTTTAACAAACCACCTCACACAATATTTTAAATAAACAATTTCTGTAACAAACACTTTGTAAAAGACAAATAGACTACAATGAAACAACTACTTTGCATCATATTGCCCTATTCTTAAATGTCCACAGAGTATTTTCTTCATTCAGTAACTACAATGGACAACGTATTATGGGCATTAAGGGTTATTATCCCTTTATTTAGAGTGGATTTAAACCATATGCTGATGCGTTTCGAATTCTGTTTAAATTCTACACAGAACTCTCATCAGGGCTTTTCTTTTTAGATCTGAAATAGTGTGGCCCAAACTTTCACACTGATGTAAACGTCGGATCAAAGAAATACGCGCTCCTTCTGTTAACAGTTTTGCTGTCTGCTGCTCTCTCAATTCAGGCTATAAATCTGTGCGTCTTTTTATATATTACTAGCAGCCCGCCCCAGCGTTTCCCTGGGCAGAAGGGGGCTGGGGGACAGCATTTCAGGCTTGTGGCAGCGTTGCCCGGGGCAGAAGGGGGCTGGGGGCAGCATTTCAGGCTTTCGTGCACCCATGGCTCCCGCCCGTCCCTCCGCCCATCCCTCGTTGCGCACCCGTGGCTCTTGGATGGTTCACTTACCACGGCTCTTGGATGGTTCACTTACCTTACTCGCCGCCACTCCTCCTCATGCTGCTGATTTTACCGCTCCTCCGCTTCTCGCTGGTCATTACCGCTTGTCCGCCGCTCGCCGCTCCTCCCCGCCTGTCCGCAGCTCCTCCCCGCGATCATGTCCTCCGCTCTTCCTGTTGCTCCTGAACGCCGCTCCTCCCCGCGCTCTCGATGTCATGATGCAGACGTCGCGGCCGGCGCTTCTTTCAGGGGACTACTTTGTTTTTAAAATTAATTTTTTTAATTTACGTTTTTTTTTTATGTAGCCTATGTCCATCTACACACCCTGACAATTTCAAAGATGTATCGGGTGTGTGGATTGGCGCTGTGGTTCCTGAGTTTACCTGGCTCAAAGGGTTGTGTTCCCTCTTTATAATAGTAGTATAGATGGCCGTTGGATGCTGCTAATGGAGATGTGACGAATGATTTGCCAAGCCATCTTGCTTCTCAACAAAAATCGCATTGACATGACATGATTCTTTTCTAATGTTTTACCCGGGGTTGCTAATTCAGTTGGCCACCTAGGCATCCCTCCACATTTCCAGGGAACCACTTCCCTACCCGATGATGACATTCCATCCTCAGGATGGATGGTGTCTTCTTTCACTGTTTAGTTGTCGTGCTATCATCCTCATTGCCCTCCTTACCTTGTGGGATTTCCTCAGTTATGGATATGGCCCCTACGTTGAATACTGGGGCATACTCAACTGGCCAGGAATCGTATTGAATGTAAATTAGCATTAAGATTTGGGTCAGGGTGCATGATTTGGGTTACTTTAGGTTTTACAATGACTGCATTTTGACAGCTCACATTGACAACTAGTTATAGGAATTGGGAGTCCATCCCAGCAAATCTCTCCACCATTTCCCCTCCAATCTTTACTTTCTCAGGACTATAAACGTTGAACAACATAGCTCAGAATGGACAATCCAGCGAAGTAACCAGCTAAGTGGAGTAGGATCATAAAAAACGCCATGAAGAGACCTGCAGAGCTGCTCAACACTACCAGCTTACCGAAAATCATAAACTGTGCATCTCACACACACTTCTTCAGCCATGCTGCCAGTTTCCCATCCTGCCAAAAAGGTCCCTTGGGCCAACAGCCTCAACCAACTTCTCATGCTTCGCCCTCACCCTTGCTTCCATTCTAGCAGGTGGGTTTTAGATTACCCCCCCCCCCCCCCCCCCCCCGTCTGCAATAGATGCAACTATTGCCTGTGCACAAGTTTGGATGTCTCCCAGCGTCCCATCACCTCTTCTAGAAATAGTAAGAAGGGGCCCCTTATTAAAGCAGCAATGATCAATACTCGCTCCCTAGAGAGACACCATCAGGACATTTTGATCTCCTCTCTGATAAGCCGGTTGATCTTTTATTCATTACTGAGACCTTGCTCAACGAATCTTCCAACCCTATAATTGAGATGGCTATTACCGACGGATATAAGATTTCCCAAGCAGGTCTTCCATTCAGTAGGGGCGGTGGTGTTGAGGTTATATATAGGGACAAGTGGGCCTTCCACCGCAGCGAGTCTCTGCAGCTGGGAGAGGGAGAAGTCTTGGACTTCAGCATCATCCTTTCCCCACGTGTTTCGCTGGGTGGAACATTGGTTTATAGGCCCCCCTGACCCGACAGGGCCTTTTCTTAAAGACTTTGAGGATGTTATTCCCTGCAATTTATGTTTTACTCACTATCTCTTTCTTGGGTATCTTAATATTCATTTGGACCGGGTAGATGTAGGGGATGCCCAGGAATTCTTAGACTCACTGAGCCTTGCCCAGCTCATTCAATGGGTCAGGTCACTGACTCATTCTGATGGTCATATTCTTGATCCTTTTTGTTCCAACTTCCCCATTATGGTTGAGGATCATCTTCCGGTGCCCTGGTCCGATCATTTCTTGTCCTATTTTTCCTGGGCGCCGGATGGCAACAACCTTCCAGGCCGGTCAAGGCCCTTCCGCCGCCAAAATTGACCCTCTGACTTTCAGCCATGCCCTGGCTGGGTCAAGGCTAGTCCTCTCGAATGACATCCCAGGTCCCCATTGAAATGTCTCTTATGGCATCATTCATCTTGCATGACAGAACTGATCAAATAGTACAAAAACCTAGGAATGCCAGTTATATTGCTGGACAGCTGCACACTTTAAACAGAGGCCCAGAGCTCGTAGTTATGAATTTTCTATTTTACTGTGGGGTGAAAGCATCTTGCCTTAGTACAAGTTGCAGTGCCCTCAGGAGGGATGCCACGCGGAATGTTAAGAAGTGCCCCATTTAGAATGTGTAAACCCAAGTGGTAGTCCAGTGCAGCAGCCTGCGGTTTGAGGCGTGAGTTTTGGTGCCCACGGTGCATCTCTCACTCTGGCTCTGCTGCTGGGTTTCAGAATGGGGGATGCACCAAAAAAGTGCCAGGCAGGCTGTCCTTGTCCAAGACTGAGACCACTGCTGCTTTTCACACCTGGAACCTGGGAAACAAGTTCGCACATAAGCGTCGAAGATCTCCCGCCCCCCACACCTCCTCCACCACCCTCCACAACTCCCCGACCGGCGTTCTGATAATTTATTAGCACCCTTCGCACACCCCTCAGCCGTCTATTTTGCTATTTTGGAAGGCCTGGCTTTACAAACAGCTCGTGTCTGAAACCTGCTACCGGCTTCAGTTGTTTTTGCGGAGGTACTGCGGTTCCTTCAATGCCGTCGAAAGAGACTTCAGCTGTATGGCTTACAAGCCCAGAATAGAAATGTGCACTCTCATCGCATTCATGCAGCGTCTCCACGTGTGCCGCCGCCGCTGACGTCTACCCAGAGAGCAGCTAAGCTCCACGCGACGCAGGCGCATGACATCAGTGTAACTGAAGCTGGCCGCCTTTAACAGGCCAGACAGGCTGGCGGTCCACCTTCCCAGGAGTTATGGGATGAAAGGGAATTTCAGTTTCATGATAGCAGTTTGTTTTTCTTACACCAATATAGCGTAATATATTCTCTGATGAAATATGATCCAGCCCATACACTGTTGTGTACCTTAGTGCGTAGTCTTTGGATTTCTTTTTGTATTATTATTTTACACTATTTTTATTCTCAAATTTTCCGTTGTCCATTATCTATCTTGTTAAATGTATTCAGGATATTTGCTTGATTCTTTTCTATCCTGTTGACTTATTGTGGATTTTTATCCGAACATGTTAACAGTGCCTAGTCACTTGTTTTGGGCCTGGATCTTTTATTTTTCTTTATGTATAACAATTAATAAACACTATTTTAGGCTGATGCTAAAACAAATCTAAATTAAAACATGTTCTTTCTGAAGATATAGCAAGGTTGATTTCCTTTCGTTTCAGAAAATTATTATAAGGGCCTTCTTTCACTAATTTTTAAAACGCAAAATTTGTGTCAGGACAGGTTCAAAGGAGCCTTCCCAGTATATTGAAATGAACAACCCCCACCCCCTTCCCCAGGGCAAAAAAATACGTTGTAAGTGAACGTTTAGAAAATACTCACTCTGGCGGTCGCCTCCCAGCTTCTGTTACGGGAGCATCAATGCATCGATTTTAAGGGGCTTGAAGAACAGCCAGCGCGTAGAAATGATTCACACCGCCTCTCTGCTTCTGTGGTTTGGGGAGTAACTGTCCTGCCTCTTGCTCTCCGTTTACCTTTTCTCTGTTGTGCACTATGCCTTTGTTTTTCTAGCTTTGATCAGTGTCCTGCCAACAGATAATTTAGCAACTCCAACCCGTGGTGGAAGTGTGGAGTTAATGTTAACCTGACTGCTTAGGTTTCGGTCTTTTTTTTATTTTTTTATTTTTTAACTATACTGGGTGATGAGGCAGAGCAAGGGGTGGTGGAGGGGACGGAGCCATTAATCTTCACGCTCGTGAACCCATCCATTGGGAAACAAGCGCAGACCTATTCCAACCGTAATAGCTGTTATAGGGGAAACATTTCTCAATCTTACAGAACATGTACAGGCGCAGTGGATACTTCTCTCTTGCTCTCTCTCTCTCTCTCTCTCTCTCTCTCTCTCTCTCTCTCTCTCTCTCACACACACACACACAATTCTCACACTCTCTCTTTCCGTGTCTCTGTTTCTCTCAGTCTCTGTTACTTTCTGATGTTACTTTCTGATGGATACTTTTAAATGCCTTCTAAATACGCACAGGCAGCAGCAGACTTGATCCAGAAAATCTGCTCATGTTTAGATGGAGTCATGTGCCTTTCTAGTCAGATCCTTCCTTCCCCAGAAGTGACATTGGGGCCCCTACATAGCTGCCACCATTTCTTTCCACGCCTTCCAACGTGGATCCTGAGCTCGTTCCCCCCATTTCGGTCAGGCCTGACACTCATTTTTTCAATATTTTTCTAAGCTTTCCCAGTGTGCAAGGGACATGTCTCAGACGGCCACAAACAAATGTCATTGACAGACCCTCACAAGGTCTTTCTCTGGTTTTTGGGCTCCTCAAATGTGCCCGGATTAATCCGAAGGCCATTCCTAACCGTGAGGCCAAACTCTGTCACCGATTATCGCTGAAAGGCAAAAAAATGCCCAATCCTGCTCAAAATCAAGGGCACGTTCTTGTTCTCAAAGTCGGTCCAGTTTACATTATTCTTCCGAATCAGTCTTCAGGTAAGTCGAACAAGAAGAAGCATATGAAATAAAAACACAGCTCCTCCTCATCCCACTCCCTCATGAGGAGTTGCACAGGCCCCAGGTTGCCTCTAAGTTATGGTCTCAGACCTCGGAATCAATCTCGCTACTGTTCCTGTTCCAGCCCAGGTTCCCAGGTCCATCAGCAACTATGCAGCAGGGCCAGTACTTAACAGAGGCCATGCTGCGAATTTTTGGTGGCTTACAAGATCCCTCTGGAGCCCTATACATGTCCGTACGCCTCTAGGTGGGTCACCACCAGCTTATCCGACCCCAATTCTTACTGTGGTCCAGGACCTACAGGGGAGGCCAGTGGTCTTGACGCTTCATAGGATACTGGTCTTCACTCTCCTGCTCCTAGCCTTCACTCTTCTACTCCTGGCCCCCTCCTGAAGAGACTGCTCCATTGCTATAGTCATAAGGAGAGCAGCAGAAGTTTTAGACCTACAGATATCTACAACGGAGGCCAATACGAATGCCCTAACTGAGGTCCTAAAGCTAGAGCAGACCTCACAGGAACCCTTCCTGCATTCAATGACGCTCTACTAGATACACTACTGGCCACCTGGGCAAAGCCAGGATCTTGCCTACCAGTCATCAGGCAAATAGCCAGGAAGCAAAGACCTGGCCCAGCTTTACTCCTGAAGCATCCAACACCAGAGAGCCTGATAGTCCACGCAAGTGGAGTAGCCAGAAAACTTGGATGAACCCTTGCTTTGAACTGAAGCTCTAACGACACTTAAGGAGAAAAACAGTAAACCAGACACTTCCTAGATTAGTTCTCTTCACCTGTACATCCTCAGATCTGTCCAATCCTCCTCCTGTCTTTCCTTCCATTCTTTGATTCTTTACCATCCTTTTATTATTCCGACAATCCATTTATATTTCTTCCATCCATCAGTCCATTCATTCATTCATCCATCCTTTCACTCTTCCATCCATTAATACTAACAGCCTTTCATCCAACCTTCCATCCACCCATCCATACTTTCATCCTTCTTTTCAACCTTTCATTAGTTGATCCTTTTAGCCTTCCATCCAGACTTTTATCCTTCAACCATTCATCCTTTCACTCTTTCTTTGCTGTTTTCACCTTTCCTTCCTTTCGCGTTTCATTTTTTCTTCCATATTTTCTACCTTGCACCTTTCCTTTCACACCTTCCTCCTTTCCAGTTTGTAGCTTAGTTTTTTCTTTTCTCAAACTATTTTTGGAAACTATTTTTTCGTGCATGAGTATTAGGTTATGTACAATCAATATTTAGTGGGTCCCAGATTACAAGGCCATCAGGTGCAGTGGCTAAACCCACTTAAGTTACTAAAGCAGGGGGATTCCTTATGCCACTAAGTCCAAGCCTCCACCAGTAGGCTCAGCCCAAACATTTTTCCAACCACCCTGCCAGACCGAGTTGAAACACATGGTGGCGTTTGCCAAGCACACATTCTCCTCAGCCAGCCGCGCCCACAGACCCATTAACTCCAGTTGCTTCCTGGGCGTTTTTCACATGTGTTATGGTGGAGAAGTGTGGCTCAAGTGGTAGGAGCGGCAGACCCTGATGCAGAGGTCTGGCCCGGACCAGGGTTCAATTCCCCGCCTCGGCGGGTCTTGGGCTCAAATTTCCCCGGACCTGACAATTCTCGCCTCGGTGCCTATTCCAATCATGGAGTCCCACTCTGTAACTCTGGGCAATAGCTTGCTTAATCTCCACAACGGCCCCTCGCAGCGGGATGCCTGGCTTTCACCTTGGGGATGCCCAGTAATGGGTTATCTCGCAGGGGAATACCAGGACGGGTTCCCTAAGCAAGCGCTGGGACGCTCTCGGGCAGCCATGCGCTCTACAAATCAAATTTCATTTCATTTCATTTTCATTTCATTTCATTCATTCATGGTGGCTGGCATCTTGCCAGCAGTCCCAGATGACCTTCGGACCAATCTACAATAGACTATACATGATGATCAGGACGCAGCAAAATAAGTCATCCGTTTGGGCCTGGACACCACCGACTGCTTCCATAGTGCAGTATGTACCAGTGTGGAACTTTGGCAGCACACTTGGATTTATTTATGGGTGTAAATAGAACAACAAGTTTCTCTTATAACAGCAGGAAAGTGTATGAGATTAAGCGCTTTATCAACTGTCAATCAACCTATGTTGTTTATGTGATTGTATGTAACTGTTCCAAAATCTATGTTGGCAATACAGTTAGACAGCTGCGAATTCGCATCCAGGAACATGGACGGGCTGTCCTTAAAAATTATCAATCATATGTGATGTGTTCACATGAGTGCAGCTCCACCCTTCCCAGGGTCAATTTTAAGTTTCATGCAATTGACTGTGTAACACCAGATGGGAGAGGTGGGGACAGGGGGCTTTGTCTACAACAAGAAGAGGCCCATTGGATCTGCAAATTGAGAGCAGTATCTGTGGGACTCAGTAGTGACAATGAAGGCAAGTCAACGCCGTCTCATCATCATGCTTCAACATCCTACGTATGCTCAAAAAAATCTTCCGTTGGATCCCCACCGAAACAAGAAAGACGGTCACCCATGCACTGGTCACAAGCCGACTGGACTACGGAAACACCCTTTACGCCGGAACCACAGCCAAACTACAGAAAAAACTCCAGCGCATCCAAAACGCCTCAGCCAGACTCATCCTAGACATCCCCCGCCAAGCTCACATTTCCGGTCACCTGAAAGACCTCCACTGGCTCCCCGTCAACAAGAAAATAACGTTCCGTCTCCTCACCCACGTACACAAAGCCCTCTACGACCTAGGACCTGAATACCTCAACATGCGCTTGTCCTTTTACACCCCCACCCGCCAACTGCGATCGTCCAATCAAGCCCTCGCCGCAATTCCACGCATCCAACGATCCACCATGGGGGGAAGATCCTTCTCCTACTTAGCGGCCAAGACCTGGAATTCTCTCCCCACCCACCTCTGCCTTACACAGAACAACCTCTCCTTCAGGAAACAACTAAAAACTTGGATATTCGATAAGTAATGTACCCCCCTCCCTCAAGCGCCTTGAGACCCTCTGGGTAAGTAGTGCGCTATACAAATTTTAAACTTAAACTTGAACTTTAATGAGTAATGATATACTTTCTGATGCCTGATAAAACAACTTGTAAAATATTGACATCCTTAGTGGTCCCAAGGAAGTAGAAAAGGCAGCTTGGCAATCTCAACTTGGTTTCTTGGAGTTGGGTGGAATTTCAGAGTTCAATATAGTGAAAATATAAGCAGTATTGACTATGTTGGCTTGAATTTACCATGGGCATCCTGCATAATTTTTACGTAAAATTTGTCTCTTCCTGTCAAAAAAGTTTCTGTACGAGTTATAACGGAATTTGGCATACGTTATGATCGATGTTTATCATTCTGTTTGCAAAATTCAGGGTGTTTTTAAAAAATGGTGACAAAATGTCTCAGGTCAGTCATTTTACCGTTCTAATATTCAAGGAGTTAATCTATTGTCAGGAAATACTATAGGATCAAAATATTGGTCGGAGAAGAAACTGTCTATATGTTTTTTATTAATAGTGAATTTAATGTTTTCCTTGTAATGTCAGTATAACCAAATGAGTCCGATGTAATGGTTTTAAGAGTTGAAAAGTTGACGGACAGACCATGAACGATAAACTGTTTTAAGATGATAGAAAATGTTTTTTCTCTCTACATAAAACAAATGTGCTTCTCCGTGATTATATGAAGTCCTATTGAGTGGTCATGAGAGCACCCACATACTAATGGTTGGTACCTAAATGGTGTTTTAATATTGTGATAACAAAGAATAACAGAGAACAGAAAAGAAACTAGGTCGGATTATGCTATTTGAAATACTTTAGCAGCCGGTTGGCTTGTCTCATTCGCCTTGATGATCGGCTCATTATATTGCAAATCTGAGATCTAGAGTGTATAGTTTCTCAGAACAAATATGGGACCTGATGGGACGGGCAAGCCTCAATATTGGGTGGTGCGAGAATTGGATTAACATCGCTGGTGACATGTCTTCGAATACGTTGTGCAATAAAGTCTTATTGTAGTAAACAAACCAAAAAACGGCGGGCTGGTGATTGTTGCTACACTTCCGGGTATACATGCATGATGATTTGAGGAGTAATAACATATGACACCCAGGACCAAGGCCAGGATGTGTAGTATAGGTAGACGTTTATTTTGGAATGTAAAACCAGAGATGACTAGTCGATTCAGTAACACGTAATAACTCTGAACGCTATCAGAATGTCGCGGGTGACGTAACAGAAGACGATTGCAGTTCAAAATAGACGAGTGGCAGAACTTGCTCTGCTCGTGTTTTCGGACTTTAGTCGATTATCAGATCGCCGTTTCCGCCATACGTGGTGAGGAGTGCAGAATATGGATGAGTAGTTATGGAAGCTGCTGCTGCGGTTTGGACTGTGCTTTGCAAATGGGGCAGGCAAGATGTGTCCAACGTCGATGTAGTGTTTTTGAACACGCTGCATTGGGTCTATGTTTTAACTAATATCGGGCCGTGTGTGTGGGTGGCCGTTCATGCATTTCAATAGGCTTCTTGGGCCGTATTTAAGTATAATATTGCCATAGCACAGATCTAGTTCAGTACGTAGGGATTAGAATCTGGAGTCATATTTCCTCAATAAGGGGTTTGGGTGGCCCTAGCATCGCCTACTTTCCGAAAAGCCGCAGAAATTGGTGACAGTCGTGTATTGAGGACTTAAAAAACAGTGCATGCATAGAAGGAGGCCCTTTAAATAACGTATATAAGGGCTGTGAGTAGAGCGCAGCGGAGACACTGCAGGTTTGCCATAATTGTCAAGCAAGGATGTTGTCTAATACACACATAGCTGGCAATACAAAAAGCAAAGAACCTTTTAAGTGTACTTGGTTTGAGAGCTCTTTTGATGATGGTCTGGCTTTTCTATATTTTAGAATAAACAAACGCGTGGGTGCATACCGCTTGGAATATTTGGAGATTAGGGTGGTTTTATCTAACCCCTCCTCTAAACATTGGATTACTCGCCAATAAAGCCACAATGACAAGGTACCTGACTTTGTGTACATCCTCTGAAGTCTATTGCACTTGATGTATGATTATTTAATTATGATGCATTGTCCATGCAAATGGTGTGTTTTATCTCGATGAAGATGGGTTTGGTTGCTGATTGAGGTTAGCGTTTTCTGCTCTAGGATAAACACTGAATCTTGGAGGATTGCCTATTTGCACGCAAGAACGTGGAATCAAAAATTCCACTTTAGGTAATTGAATATAGCTTTACCATGCAGTAGCTCCTAATTTTAGCATTCTGTGCACGGGTGTGGTGAATAACAAGTAAAATGCGTCTTGATTAGTGGTTAGTGTGTTTTTTTTTTTAAAAAAACTTTTTTTCCCTGAGCTGGCCTAGGTATAGACTTTTTTTGTCCAGAAATTTTAAACATGGCGTTGACACAAGTATTTAGTTGATGTCATCCTCTGTGGATTATCAGCTTTACTAAGTTGCTATTTATATTTTTTTGAGCGCACGGGTCGCTTGGGTCTCTGTATTCTCTGTCGGTGTTGTCATGTGAAATTTGATTTTCTTCTTTTAAATGTGGGTGTTCTCATGGCAGGTCTCGATTAAGGTCTTTGACTTGGGACTGTCTTTTTAACTCATGTGTTTTGATAACATGTTCACCATTGTACACTTGGTGAGGAGTTGAATTAATTGTACTTTGTGATTTATTGTGTACTAGCAATTTTATTGTTGTTTTAACAGCCCTGAGGATGCCCCTGTGGGTGAAACGTGTTGGCTGTGTTGTTCAAGAATAAAGAAGATTTTCTACGAATACAAGTCTCCACAAAATATCTGTGCGATTTGTGTGCATACTGTATGCTGCTTAATGTGTGCCTCTCTGAGCCAGTATAGTGTATAGTTTGAGTTTAGGTCCTGTGGCAGTGGACCTACAGAGGCGGGCATGATTTAGATTGATCTGTGTGGGTACTTACAGTGATAGAAGAACAAATGCGGCTGTAATTGAGTTCCCTCGCTGCCATTAGCTTGTTTTAGAAAAGTGCTATTGTGCATTGTGATGCCTCGAGGGCTACTTTAAGGTTCCTATTAAAAGCATGACTTGCTGATTCTTCTCTAAATGTCTCTAATTTCAATATATGTCTTAGGGAACCGGGAGCCACATGTAAGGGGTTAAAAGGCCACCGTATAATATTAGATATAGTTCGAGCATATGTGCTTGTTAAAAAAAGCTCGAGGCGTAATGATTGTACGGGGACTGATTGGGTGACTTCCAGCAGTTTCCTTAAGATAATCCTTCCTTTCACTTTTATTGGTCGCCAGGTTTTGATCTGTATATATTCCAATGCATAGGATAGAATGGGTGGAATGTTCATACTGTAAACCTCTAGCAGGAATTTAAAATGGATCTTTCCAGTTGAGGAATAAAGTCTCTGTAATGCCTCAACATGGGAGTCGGCCTTTCGCACCAGGTGCTGGAAATGGGAAGCATTTTGAAGGTTATATGAGAAGATTTGGCCCAAGTAAATGTACTCTTTCACTATCTCAATAGGTTTACCTCCCAGTAGCTAGGTAAAGGGCGGAAATTTCCTTCTTCCTTTAAAGTGTAAAATGTTAGTTTTAGAGATGTTAGGGACCAAAAAGTTTTCTTTGGCGTATCTGTTTATTTCAATTACATTTCTTTGTAGACCACTTGGGGTGCGATCAAATTGAACAATGTCATCTGCGTACATTAGGCTATAGATGTCACTTTGCCCATTGTTTGGGGGGAAATTATTAATTTGGGAAAAGTACCCCGGTAGGTCGCTTATATAAGTGGAGAATAACAAGGGGGCTAGGAGGCATCCTTCTTTCAAACCATTCACCGTGAGGATTAGACTGGTTAAGACCTTATCTCCCCCCATTTTCACTCTACACCATGTTGCCATATGCAAAGATATGATTATAGTGAGGAGATCGTGGGGATCCCTAAACTCTCTAGCTTTTTCCATAACCTTGGCCTATCCACGCTATCAAAAGTAGTTGAAAAGTCAATAAAAGCGCAGTAAACTATTTGTGATTTTTGCACTACATACTTATAGAGGACAGTCTGTAGGATAGCGATGTTGTCCGTGAATGAATGTTTTGGGCAGGAGCCAGCTTGTATCATAGGAATCACATCACATCGTTCGAGAATGCCCAGTCTTTTAGGTGGTCCAATACGCATGCTGTGAAAACCTTCCCAGTTTCATCTAAAAGGGTGATTTTTCTATAATTAATTGGATTTGATTTAGAGCCTTTTTTTAGAAGGGGGACCACAATGCTCCCTTGTCAGGATTTTGGTATATTCCCAGTCTCGAAGCAGTACTGAAAAAGAGGAATAAGAAATGTGCTCCAGTCTTCTGGGTTTGATTGAAGAACTTTGATCAGAATGTTATCTGGGCCCATTGCTGTAAATGATTGGGCCGATTTAATAAAAGCGGCGATCTGTGTAGATGAAATAGTTAACATGCCCTGATCTGATTGTCCCTTTTGTTAGACTTGGCCCTTCTGGCAGGTTCACCCCTAAACTTTTTGCTTTTAATTGTGACCTGGTATTAGTGATTTTTGGCTTCTGCGCACTTTACACTGTGTCCCAGGGTAAAGTGCATTTTTTTTTTTTTGAACTACACTTATATAGCGCTATCTACCCGGAGGCCTCGTAGCGCTTGTGACTGAAAGCTTAGTTAACGTAGGCTCGGGTAGATCAGCAGAGTTTAGCATAGAAGTGAGTTTTCAAAGCTTTCCTGAAGGCGAGATGGTTAGTGGTTTCTCGCAGGGATAAAGGAAGAGTATTCCACAGTTTAGCCGCGGTGTGTGAAAAAGAACGGCCTCCCCAGCGGGCTTTCTTGATTCTAGTCAAGGCAGCCAATTGGAGGGTACCGGATCGGAGGGCACGTGGAGGAACATAGGGAGTAACCAGGGGCTGTAAGATTACAGGGCCTTGGCGGTAGAAGGTTTTGTGTAGAATACACATGGCCTTGAATTGAACTCTGGCCGCTATAGGGAGCCAATGAAGTTCCCTTAGGGCATTCCTTGCTGACTGCCAGCGAGGGAGATTGTAAAGCAGCCGGGCCGCACTGTTTTGGGCAACTTGGAGCTTCTGGGTGACAAAGGATGGGGCTCCCATATAGAGGGCATTCCCATAGTCCAGGCGAGATAGTACGAGGGCCTGGACCAGGATCCTCCTTGCTTGGAATGGAAGCAGAGGGAGCACCTTCCGGAGCATCCTCATTAATCCGAAACAGGTAGCGGCAGTTTTTATGGCCTGGGCTGAGAAGTTCAAGGCGGTGTCAAGCCAGATCCCTAAGCTTTTTATTTGGGGCTTGGGGGCAGGAGGTGGGCCCAAACATGGTGGCCAGATGGATGAGAAGACAGAGGGTGAAGGATTACCCAATAGCATGACATCTGTCTTCTCCCCGTTTAGCTTTAGACAGGAAGATTGCATCCATCTGGCAACGGCCTCTAGACAGGGGCCTAAGGTGTTAGACGATCCCTCCGAGTGGTCTAACGAGACCACCAGTTGGGTATCGTCTGCGTAGGTGACAATACGCACACCGAAGGGTTGGACTATCCTGTCTAGGGGCTCCATGTAGGTGTTAAACAGGGTGGGGCTCAGGGATGAGCCCTGAGGAACCCCACACCTGAGAGGGTGTTTAGGCGACACCACTTCGCCCTCGAAGACCTGGAAGAAGCGGTCAGCCAGGAAGGAAGTCAACCATTCCAGGGCCGCGCCCGACACGCCCATGTCCGCCAGACGTTGTAATAGCGTGACATGGTTTACCGTGTCGAACGCGGCGCTGAGGTCTAATAAAATGATGGCGACTTTTCCTCCCCGGTCTAACACTGCTCTTGCCTCCTCTGTTACCGCCAGAAGGGCTGTTTCAGTCCCATGTAAAGGGCGAAACCCTGTCTGGGAGGCACGTAGAAGGCTATTTGCTTCCAAATAGCTCATCAAGGTGTTATTTACGTGCCTCTCCAGCAGTTTACTTAGCCAGGGGAGCAAGGAGACAGGACGGTAATTCGCCAAGTTGGACTGGTCAAGATTGGGCTTCTTCAGCAAAGCCCTCACCATCGCACACTTCCATGAAGGAGGTACGACTTTTGAGGAGATGGAGGTGTTAAGTACATCTAATATGACCGGGCGAATCACGTCCATAACTTTGTTGAGGGTCTGAGGGGGTGCAGGGTCATTAGGGGAGCCAGAGGTAGTTTTGGAAATAAGTTTGTCTAGGACTGGAATATCCAAGAGTGGGATTGTGTCCAGTTTACTGGAGGCAGAACCCTCAGGGACTGTGGGAATGAGGGGTACCAGATCGTTATTGACAGTCCCAAAGGAGGAATATATAGTCTGGATTTTATCCGAAAAGAAAGCAGCTAAATCATTACAACGGTTTTGGGCATCGTCCGTGGAGGGGCATTCTGCAGGGGGGGAAATGATTGACTTAACAATTTTAAAAATTTCCCTAGGGGCATTGGCGGCTGTGTTGATTTTGCTACCGTAGAAAGAAGCTTGTGCCTCCTTTAATTCCTGTTTATAACGCCTAATGGCCACTCTGTATTTATCCTTCCTCAGTTCGGAATAGTCCTGTCTCCAGGCTCTTTCGAGTTTGCGACAGGCTAGTTTCTGTGTCTTAAGAGTAGGCGTAAACCAAGGGGAGGCTTTATGTCTTTTTGAGGGGTTGCAGACCTGTACCGGGAGTACCTTATCAAGTGTGGAGGTGATCCACACATCAAAGTTATTAGCTGCAGTGTGGGCGTTCAGCGTCTTCTTAGGTTTATCTCTAACCAAGGCATCTTCCCAATCCAAAAGGGGAAGAGAGGGCCATTTCCTACCGTGATGTTTAACAAGGCCGTGGGCGAGGGGAGGTGTGTTTGTACGCCAAGTAAAGGGAATTAAAAAATGATCCGTCCATGGTAATGGGATAGGGGGCTCAACTATAAGAACATCAATATTGCTATAAATGTGGTCGAGCAGGTGGCCTCTATTATGGGTTACATAAAACCCCTTTTGATGTAAGTCCAGCGCTTGAAGGTTAGTGCAAAGGGTGTTAGCTGCAGTATCGTGAGGATCATCCAGATGCAAGTTAAAATCCCCCAGCAAGGTGAAATTGGACGAGGATAATACGATACTTGCTGTAATCTCTGTGATTTTCGTAATAAAATCATTAAGTGCGCCCGGAGGACGGTAAGCCAGGATGCCCGAGAAGGTGGTAGTAGGGGAGAGTTCTAGCGCAAAGTGTAAACTTTCACAAGTTGCTAAATTGGCAGGGGTGGTTCGACATTTATAGGTGTCACGATAAACAATAGCCACGCCTCCCCCTCTCCCAATCTGGCGATCCAGTCTTTTTAACGTATATCCCTGTGGGATTGCCCAGACAATGGCTGGGTCATTGTCTATATGAAGCCAGGTTTCCGTTAAAAAGAGAGCGTGGGGTTTAAGCTCCTCAATCAGTGTGCGTAATTCGATGTAGTGTTTACAAACAGATCTACAGTTTAGTAGATACATTTTCCACTCATGAATAGGAGATGAAGGATGGGATAGAAGGGGTGATGGGCTCCAGTTGCATGTTTTACAGACAAAGTCAGTATTGAGTGGTAAGAACGTGTGATCACATGACTGAGTAGTAGAGGGAAGAAGATCAAAAAGCGCAGAGGAACCATAGCACCGCGGAGGACCTACCATCATACAATACAACAGGACCTAGCCACCAGTCAGCAGGAAGCGTCTGGACGCGGACTGGCGCAGACTGGCTTCTCTTTGGCGCCTCTTCGGCGCGTATACGGCGCTACCGCTGCGCGTCACCGCTGCGCGGCGAAAAGGGAACTATAAAGATTAGGCAAAGGGGTAGACTAGCGCGTCAACCGTCCTAAGATGGCCGCCTATGCTGGAACAACCAGGAAGTGGTGCCGCTTGCCTCCCTCCACTACAAACAGCACAAGTTGCTGCGGTGGACCGGGGAGTGAGCGAGCAGAATACAGGTGAGAAAACGCAGGTTTTAAAATAGCAGTTTAAAAACACAATATCACAATGTCACTTGTAGCAGTCTAGCTCGCTACCAAGCGCTAGCGTAACGAAGTTTACAGTCAATTATCGAGCGCGAAAGACTCTGACCCTTAAGTAGTCAGGGCAAAGGGTAGACTAGCGCGTCAACCGTCCTAAGATGGCCGCCTATGCTGGAACAACCAGGAAGTGGTGCCGCTTGCCTCCCTCCACTACAAACAGCACAAGTTGCTGCGGTGGACCGGGGAGTGAGCGAGCAGAATACAGGTGAGAAAACGCAGGTTTTAAAATAGCAGTTTAAAAACACAATATCACAATGTCACTTGTAGCAGTCTAGCTCGCTACCAAGCGCTAGCGTAACGAAGTTTACAGTCAAGCATGCGTGTGGTAAGGTTGGCCTGCCCTCCCATAGGAATGCATGGGGAATGTATGTGTCCCTGGTAGTTCCTGATTGTTGTAATTGTAAAAATATTTATTAAGCGCGGTTGCTGCCCGTAGGCTTCCAAGCGCTGAGTTGAACCAGGGAACTGGCGGAAGAGGAGCTAAGGTACACAGGATTTGGCAAACAGCAGTGTCTTTAGGTTTTTGCGGAATGAGAGAAGATCTGGGTTGGACCGGAGTGAGAGGGGAAGATCATTCCAGAGCCTGGCGGTGTTCAGAGAGAACAGCCTACCCCCGGCCCTGGTTCGCTTTACTCTGGGAACAACGGCAAGGAAGGCCTCCGTCGATCGCAGGTTCCTGTTAGGATGGTAGGGGGTGACAAGGTTACTGTTGATAGCTGGGCCCGTTTTCCAGAAGGTGCGGTGTGCCAAGCACAGTGCTTTGAAGGCCACTCTCTGCCTTACTGGCAACCAGTGGAGACTTTTTAGAGCAGGTCTGGCAGACTGAGTGCGCGGGATTTTCAACAGGGAACGTGCTGCACAGTTTTGAACAACTTGCAGTTTTTGGAGGGTCTTCTCAGGTGCCCCCACGTATAGGGCATTGTTTGAGTCCAGGCGGGACTGGATGAGACCTTGAACCGCCACCTTTTTGGCCTCTAGGGGAAGTAACGGGAGAACCTTTCTCAAGATTCTAAGTAGGCCAAAGCATGTGGCAGACAATTTTGTGGCTTGGGTGGAGAAAGAGAGTTTGTTATCCAGCCACACTCCCAGGCTCTTCACACTTGCCTTAGGAGTGGGAGGGGGGCCCAGTGCATTGGGCCACAAGGAGGTGAAAGACACCGGGGAGGATGGGCCTAGGAGCATGAGCTCCGTCTTTTCTCCGTTTAATTTTAGGGAGGAGTTGGTCATCCATCCCTTAACGTCCTCTAGACATTTTAACAGATCGGCTTGGGGAGTGCAGTTGCAAGTTTGGTATGTGCGGACTTGTGTGATTAAATGTTGCGCAATGATGTGTGCGGCGTTAATGTACCTAGTGTGGAAGTGCCACTTCTAGAAGTTGGCATGTCTGTGTAATAAAGGTGAAATGACTGTCTGGCTTGTCATTGGCTGGAGCTGGCTGGTGAGCCTGGCACCAGGAGTCAGGATGGGTCTGCCCCGGTGGTGAATAGAGAGATTGACAGCCAGATGGATAGGAGGAGTGCACCTGGGACCTGAAAAGGGCTGGGCTTTCCCCACACAATGCTGGCTCTGCCCCCTGTGGTGCGACTGATGACCCTAGCCTGGCCAGTGAATGGTGAGAGGGGCTGAGCACAACAAGTGCTCCAAACCCAGCTGCGTCTGGTTTTCGCCCACCCTGCAGACACAGACAAAGGGAAAGTGTGTATAAAAAGGGGTTGTGACCCCTTGCAAAATGTTCTTTTCCTGATCCTAACATTGGAGGGGGCCTGCTGCTGCTGGGCACCAGGAGGATCGCCCCTGGGGACTGCCTCCCTGCCTGGAGGACCCTGTGAGCTGGCCCCTGGGCCTAGCCCTCCCCAACCCCCTGCCTTCATTCCCTTTTAGAACTCTGTCCCTGGACCTTTGGGACTTTGGTGGCCTCCCCCTTCTGAGAACAGCGCATTTGCGCCGCTGGGGCAGTGATCCCGACCCTGAAGGATTTCCCGGCGTGGGGATCCCCCTTTTGTATTGATTGATGGCACGGGAGCCTACCCCGCTTATTTGCCGATTTATTATGTCCCGAGTGGGTGCCAACCCCGCCAAAGACCTTGCCGCATTATTTTTCATCACGGGTGCCCAACCCGCTTTATATTTTTCAATTCACCAGGTGCCTACCCCGGATTGTTGCAGTGAGCCGCTTTGCCCCCCTCCGGGCCGCCTCGCTGCCTGCGACGACCCGGAAGTATTTCGCCGGAAGACAGGAAGCGGACCGGAGCCCACCCTGCTCTCCTGCACCGCCAGCGAGAAGTCGACGTCTTTCCCCGGGGCTCCCGGGAGCGATGGAGAGTCCCGGCTGCCGTGGTGCCCAGGGTTTCCTAGAGAGTCCCAGGCGGGAGCCTACCCCGCGCTGGGCCGGCCCGAGGAACGAAGCAGGCAAGAAGGGCCCCGGCCTGGAGGACCCTGTGAGGTGGCCCCTGGGCCCAGCCCCCCCCCCCACCCTTCTTTCCCTTTTAGAACTCTGCCCTGGATCTTTGGGACTTTGGTGGCCTCCCCTTCTGAGAACAGCGCATTTGCGCCGCTGGGGCAGTGATCCCGGCCCTGAAGGATTTCCCGGCGTGGGGATCCCCCTTTTGTACTGATTGATGGCACGGGAGCCTACCCCGCTTATTTGCCGATTTATTATGTCCCGAGCGGGTGCCAACCCCGCCAGAGACCTTGCCGCATTATTTTTCATCACGGGTGCCCAACCCGCTTTATATTTTTCAATTCACCGGGTGCCTACCCCGGATTGTTGCCGTGAGCCGCTTTCCCCCCCTCCGGGCCTCCTCGCTGCCTGCGACGACCCGGAAGTACTTTGCCGGAAGACAGGAAGCAGACAGGAGCCCGCCCGCTCTCCTGCACCGCCAGCGAGAAGTCGACGTCTTTCCCCGGGGCTCCCGAAAGCGATGGAGAGCCCCGGCTGCCGTGGTGCCCAGAGTTTCCTAGAGAAGTCCCAGGCGGGAGCCTACCCCGTGCTGGGCCGGCCCGAGGAACGAAGCAGGCAAGAAGGGCCCCGGCTGCCACGGAAAGGAGACATCCCTGGGAGAGCTGCCCGGTGAGTGCCGATGACCTGGGGTGGGGGGGAAACTCCGGGCAGGTTCAGCGTGCCGAAGAGAGGAACAGTGTCCTACCGTGCGTCGAGCCGCCCCTTTTGGTCACCGGGCCACTCCAACGTAAGACGCTTTTGTTTTGGAGCCTGAGGGCCCCTCCCGGGCATAGTGGTATCTTGAGTCCCCCGAGCCGGACTCCGACGACGGGCGCATTTTGGTAATTGGAGCCCACGAGGCTCATGGGGGCAGTACGGCATTCAGAGCCTGAAAGGCTCCAACGACGGGGGCATTTTATTAAACAGAGCCCACGAGTCTCCCGGGGCACAGTTGATTTCGAGCCCACGAGGCTCCACCGGGCATTTTGTGCATAGAGCCCACGAGGCTCCCACGTGGTTTTTGGCCCCTACTATTCTTTAGAGCCCCAGAAGGAGAGCCAGGAGGCACGCGGGTGCCAGGCTCAGTTCTCCAGCTGCCCAGCACTTAGTGGGCAGCTGCTTCGTTTAGGCCCTTGCCTAAAAAAGTAGATAAAAGGGTAGAAAGAAAGCACAAACGGATGCAAAGAAAGGCACCTTGAGGATATGACAGCCACCCTTCAGGCAAATACAATTAGCAAAGATAAAGGCAAAACTGTCCCCAATGGAAAGCGACCAGACCCACAGTCAGTTCCCCAAATTATCTGACGAGAATGCAATGTCTACCTTTCTGTGCCATACGACAAAGAGAAATAAGAAAGTTGAAAAAACTCTGTCAACAAATTAAAGAAAAAGAAAAGCAAGCTCAAAAAGACCAACACTGGGTAGACATCCACATCGCAGTAAAAAGTGGAAGCAATAAGGCATTCTGGAACATAGTATCTACACAAATGGGGATAAGAAAGTCAGTTCAAGGGTTGCCAGTTCCAGCATCCGAATGGGAGAAACATATCCTAAAATTATATAAATCTAACCGTCAAAAACAAGCCTCTTCCAGCCAGTGCCCCGATCGAAAGGTGTTAGATATGGCGATTTCCGGTTGGCTGAGGCTTGCGCCAAAGCCAGGCAGAAACCACCACTCTGTCAGGGCAAGGAAGTCACCCGCCAAGATAACCCCTGCTCACCCTCTTGGTAGCTTGGCAAGAGCAGTCAGGCTTATCTCAGAGGCGATGTGTAAAGCATTTGCGTGCACACCCAGCAACAACAGCCAAGGGCCACCACTAAGGAAACTCCACACAAGGTTATATAAAAATAGCCTTTGTATTATACCAAACACATTAGATAAAAACACACTTTACAATGTGCCACTGGCACGGGCAGAATTTACAGGGGATTATATACATGGGACAGGGCCACGTCACTTAAAATCGCTCCATCAAACCCTCAACAAGAAATGGGGGAGAGTGACAATGCCAACAACCCAAATGTGTTGCCCTACATCAAAAGAGGTGTTTCGCCCTTATCAGCACACTCTCTTGCATTAATGGCTACTTTTGTGTGTCGGCAGAGATCACCTGCAGCATCTTCAGTAGTCAGTAGCTTCCATACATCATGGCATGTGCACAGACCTGTCACCAGCCTTTAGCATCGGTGCTGGGAGAGTTACCTGGTGCAATGCATGGGGTCTTTTAGCTCAGATAGGTTGTTCAGTGGTCCATATCCAACCTTGCCCTCCCCTTCCCCTGGATTCAGATGTCTGGACTGTGATGTTCATGTGCGGCATTGGTTTATTTGGGTTGGGATTATAAATCCCATGTTTGGGTGTTAGATAGACTTTCAGCCCAACTTTACAGCTGAAATGAGCTCCCCTAGGACCGAGGACAGTTGGTCCTATGTCGTGACAATCACAAAAGGAACCAAAGCTACAAAAATCTGTAGGTTCCGTAAGCCTATAACGTCCCCCAATCTCCTCCTCTACCAGTACCCCCCCCCCCCCCCCCCCCCCAGCCCGAAAAGATTATGAATCTTCCTCTCTCGTTCAGCAGAAAGGTCTGAGAACGATGGATCGGGGTAGAACCCGTCAATCCTTTCCTAAACACGTTTCACAGCACATTTTTTCCTTATAAGTAGACAACAGTGCTCATTGAAATTAATGAGCGAGGCACACCTGCTGAAATAAAATACTTCATGAATCAGGCCTTGAACTTCTGGAGTAATCAACCTCCAAGAAAGGAGTAAAGCACACTTTCTCAAAGGAAAAGGCACGGGAATTGCACACGTGGAGCTGACGCCCCCGAAAATGTGGTCCTTCTAAGAATACATGCACAATAGCCCAAACTTTTATTCAGCTCATGCTCTCTTTATACCTCTGTGCACTGGAAATTAAAATAAATAATTACAATCATTTCTATTTTCCCCCAGGTGCCCTGAGTTAAATATGTTTAATCCAAATTGATTTGCAATTCTTCGCTAGAAGGACACTTTTAGAAAATGATATATATTTTTGTAGTGAAACAGTTTGACGCTGCTGCTCAGGCAAACGTATAGCCGACGTTGAAAACGCCCTGATCTGTCTCGAGAGTGGTTGTCACTCGAGAGGCTTTTATAATATGATCTTACATTCAACAAAAAATAGCCCCGCGCACTGTCTGTATTTTTGCAGGTGGCTGAAAGCTGAGTTGCACATCCCAATTAAAACGTGTTTGAAGTGAGATAAGGGAGTGTGGAAATTATTCCGTGCTGCTCTGGTACGCGTTTGCAAAGACCTTTGGCCTCAAGGCCCAGGAGATCTCCACAGTTGCCTGTAACTTTAGACGTGTACTCTGGTAGGTGTGAGGGAAATGGGCGCATTACTTTCCTCCTGTTTATTAATAAGGGGTTGTAGTGTTCCTACTGTAAATTGTCGCTTCTTTAGTTTGTATGGTGGACCTAAATTATGAGTGTTGCTTGTGTCCAACTAGAAAACGGACTGAGTGATCCTTGGTGCCTGACTCCAGGCCCCGTGCGGTCTACTAAGGAGTAGCGGAATAATCCCTCCTACGGAAACTCTTTATTTGCATAGAGTAAGTAAACTCTCGCATCTTCTCGTACTTCTTTTGGACGGTGGCTTGGATGTGAACATTTCTGGCTCATGTTCAATGTACTTTGCTCCATCTGTACCTCCATTGACGCATAGCCTGTTCGTCAGGGGGTCCTTAGGCCGCCTGCCTCATTCCCTAACAGAAAAGATTAGGACTTCTCTCCATAAACACATGCAGCACTATAAAGTGGTTTCCTCTGCTTTGTTCTAAAAAATAATTCGGCCTGCCTGACTCTTCTCAGCAAAACTTCTACAGTAAAACCTGCAGTCTCCTCTTTGTTGTATCAAGATAACACATTCAACCTTGTTGTTCAAGTTTGAAATGAAAGTCCATTATTGGAGGTGGGAGAATGGTGCACTGCTGGTCAGATGCTTAACTCTGTTTACCCAGTAGGAGGTGGGCCAATCAATATATTGTGTAAGTTTAGGCGATGGTTTATGTATGCTTGTCCTTGATTGTGCAGGGCCTTGTATGCAGTGCTTAATTTTGTAAAACAAATAAAATAAAAAGTGCCAGGGCTCTCATTAGGAGGCCTCTGCAGCTTACGCTACCCATTGCCACCGCTGGCTTTGTACCTACAAAACTGCTGACTAGCACACTGCTAGAAGTGTGACACTATTGTGAACTATTCCAGGCCCCCAAAGCTATAAAAATAGCTTGGGTGGCAGGTATTAGTTGTTTTTAATATGTAATGAATTAATAAACAATTGCTGTTTTGCTCATCTTTGAATTATACAAACAGAGCCACCATGTGGCAGCTGTCTTAAGTGCTGGTGTTGACAGTTAAGTGCCAGCGCTGAGCACCAGAAACCACTGGCTCAAATTAAGCACTGATCGTATGTGTGGCTCAGCATCTTGAAGTGATGACATCTCTTCTGAATGGGGAGCCAGTGGAGCTTCCTGAGGTAGGGGTGATGTGGATCTGCTTGGGGAGATGGAGGATGAGTCGGGCAGCAGAATTCTGTATCGTCTTTAGTCTTTTCAGGAGGTGCAAGGTGATTCCTGCATGGAGGGTGTTGCTGTAGTCCAGCCTGCTGGTGACTAGGGCTTTGGTGATGGTTCGTCTGGTGTTGACCAGGAGCCATTTGAAGATCTTGCTGAGCATGCGAAGAGTGAGGCAGCAGGCAGAGGAGACTATGTTTATCAGGTTTTTCATGGTGAGCTTGCTGTTCAGGATGATGCTGAGGTTGCAGGCTGTAGACGTGTGTGAGGGTTCTAGTTCGTAGGTCCGCCAGGAATCGTTCCAAGTGGATGTGGTCTTCCCGAAGGTCAGTACTTTCGTTTTGACTGTTTTGAGTTTCAGGCAGTTGTCTTTTATATATTCGGCGATGCTCGCCATGAACCTCTGGAAGTTGGCCATCATAGTGAAGGGCTCTTCAGATAGTGAGAGGATGAGCTGGGTGAAATCGTTGTAGAAAATGATGTTTGGTCAATGGATTCTGATGATGTTTGCCGGGGGGGGGAGGGTCATCTAGGTGTTGAACAGGGTGGGGCTGAGGCATAAATCTGAAGGATACCACAGATGATGCTCTTGTGTTCGAGGGTGAACTCTAGTATGGATCATAGACATTTCTCTTGTGGAGTGCAAGACTTCACTTCCGTCAAATTCTCTTCTCACTAAATAATATACGACAGAATAATAAAATACCAGTGATTCAAAGAAACATTAATAAGGCAATTGTAATGCCGCTTACCAATCTCCGAAAGGAGTAGATCACGGACAGACACAAAAATATCAGAGCCTTTCCAGCATTTGCAAAACTGTGGGAGACTGGCAGCAACTGCAGAAAAGTTTACACAGCAGAAAGGAACCAAGGCTCCAAACAGCAATACATGTATGGAAGGTAATGTATTGGGAACTGAGAAGGGAACTCACTAGAAGAACTAAACAAAGGTGCATGGTACAGAAGCTGGGTGTGAACTATAGCCTAAGCGGAACACCAGTGCAACTACATAACATGTTACCAGCCAAGGAGCACAAAGGTGAGATGTTCTTTTGTAGTGCTACTACCTAAAGTACATGGAAGTATATAGCTCTATCCAGAAGTTAATGCTTACCATCTGTAGGTTTGCAGCCTAGACTTTGACAAGCTTATTTATCTTCAATCTCCTGGTCGGCATACCCTTGAATTTCTCTTCATAAGGGTATATCTGTGCCTGCTTAAGGCATTATGTGAGGAGACCCAATTGTGTGCAGCTTTTGTACCAGACCCACTGGCCCAATTCCTCACATGCAGTAGGCTGGGTTTGGGTGCAGATTGTCCCCTCAGCAGACTGACTACCTGCCTGTCACTTGAGCATGGATGTCACCGTATACTTCTGTGGTCCACATGTCTAGGAGCCCTTTAATGTCCCATCTCTTTGTGTCTCTTCAGACCCTGTGTCTGAATTGAGAGTTATGAATTGTGGGGTTATGTGTAGCGGGTCTGTTCCCTCCCGCCGAGCTGTCTGGGACTTTTACTCTGTGTCCATCCTTATTGACTGTAGGAAGGGGCAGAACTTTATAAATACTTATTGCCGTCCTTACAACTACCATTACCAATTTAACACACACCTGATTTTGTGCAGTGATGTCACACTCACGCTCCCAAAAATTACAAAAGCACATAGATGTATAATTCTACTTATAGAAATAAGATTATTGACATAGAGAAAAATCTACTTTGGGCAACTCCCCTTCGTTGTTTTTGCCACATGGCACTTGCCCCATGAACACTCATCATCTTGCAGACCTGTCTTCTGACATGCAAGATAGGGTGTACCTTAACAAATGCACTGCAAATTCCTGATCTATCTCGTTTAAACATTTTGGAAACTTCATGAGTTACAGCATCTGGACACCACACTATGACCCTCATTACAAGTTGCTTGTAGACTCCGATGACCTGGTAACAGGAGTCACCAGGCTCAGAATTACGAGATACACTGAGAGCCTTGACAATTTCCCACAATGGACTCCTCCTGCTCAAAGTTGTCAAAATCTCCGGGCAAAAATGTGGCCCGGAATGAAGACAAAAAACATCTGGTTTGGTATGTCTGAATACCGCAAATATTCCCCATTTCTTTGTAAACTCTCAGGGTCCAGCTCATTTTCCTCGAGTTACCTTAATTCAGGGGCCAGGGTTAGCAGTCCAATTACCAGGTACTTTGTGGAATACTCTCAATTTGCCGGGCTTCAGGTAGAACCCAGCTCCTCCAAAGCTCGGTCTGTTAAAGAATGCTAGTTCACTGCGTGTTCTTTACTTTCTTCCAGTTACAGCTGCATGACCTGCTCTATAAAACAGTGTGGAGGATTTACTCAAGGATATCATGTTGGGCCTCATTCAGTAAGCTTTGTTCCATTAGTAAGTGTTTCGTTACTCCTGGAAATTCAGGCATAGGTCAGAAGGAAATTCAGCTTGTGACACCCTGAAAAATCTTTGTGAATCAGCTTGATCTTATAGTATTTCAATACACCACTTTTTTTCCAGTGCCTAGTCCATACTTTGAACTGTATCGGTACGTTATTTCTTTATTGATCTCCGATGTAACTACAACATATGTTCTTGATAGTACAATTTTCATTTTTGTAAAGATACAATCGATAAACTGAATGCTGAAAGTCTCTGAGTGCTTTAAAAAAAAAATTTGACAGGGGGCTTGTGGCTCAGGTTGAAATTCCAGTTGACCATTTGCCGATTGTTCCTGCTTGATTCATTCTAGTGCCGGGATACAACATTTATTGACCTGTTATTGGAAAAGCACAATGGACTCTAGTTGCTTCTTGGAGCTGGCCATTTGCGCCTAATGGATGTATTGGTTTTGGTTGATATTTTGATTTATATTGATATTGATTGCTTGCAAGCTTGTTCCTAATTTCTATATGCCTTGGTTATCCTTATTACTTGTTTTCCGATTTCCTGTTTGCTACATTAGCTTCTCTGTTTCTTGTTGCAGCCTCTCTGCCCATGCTTGCCATTGTTTCTAGTTAAGTCTGTTTACTTCCTGTTCTGTCCTTGTTAGTCTGCAAACACATTGCCTTGTGTTCCAGTGTTCCCAGTTTTGTCTGCATGCTTCCCTTCCTCTCCTGTTGGTGTGCATACTCCCATTGGTGGATTAGATTGTTCCTAGTTCTGTGCGCTTAGCTCCAGCCCAGTCCTTAAATGTTTTGCAGATTCCTTCTCCTGTATTTCTTTATTCCATGATCTGCATACTTCTAGTCCAGTGCTGTTCCTGTTTCCAGTCGTTTCGCTGATAGTTGTTACATGTATCGAGTCATCCCTGGAGTATCCAACTATGGAAAAAAGAAAAGCCTCTGCTGCAAAAGCATCCCCGCCCCAAGACCCCACGAGTTACCACTATGGAAGGTTGAATGACCCGGCCAGAAACGAAATCGAGTTAGTGGAAATAAGCATGTTGCTAACTAGGGGTAGCCCTGTACATTCTCCCCCGAGCAATCTCTTACCTGAGGTGACCCCTAGGAAGGAGGGAATGTCGGGCAAGGGAGCTTGGGGAAAGACGTGAGCAACAGGGAGAACGACGAGGGGTCAGGAGGATTTCGTGATAGCCATCAGTCTGTTAGTGGGTGAGAAATTGATGGCCTCTCTCTTTGATGCAGCACCCATGGTTCCACCTGTTTGACTCACAATTTGAGGAGAAGGGAGGAAAGCCTGGCCCTTGGGCGCCTCATCCCCTCGGGGGTGTCCTGGCTGACTCTGTTTGAGGATGGGGGGGTGCACGCGTAGCAAGACTTAATTAGCAAACTTACAGAGGTGTTGTCTGACAAGTTAGATCTAATCTTGTCAAGGATAAACATTATTGAAACCAGAATTTCTGACATGTTATCCCTAACTTAAGAGGTGAGGGTGCCCCAGGCCAAGCAGTCCTCCTCCCCAGCACAAACTGATGAAGTTGTCCATGCCCCAGGAGCCATCCCCAAGGTGCTTCGGTTTCCCTTTCAAGGGCCAGGAGAGGTGGCAGGAATGTCGTCATGGGAGCCCCGTTATTCCCCTGATGTCTGAGAGCTCTTATATTTCTACAATGCCATCCCGGCCCAGTACTTTGTGGATATCCTTGACTTGCCACCTGAGGCAACCCCTGTGTAGTGGTTCTGGGGAATGTTCTGCATCTATCTTGCTCCTCTTGTGAGTGACCCATTGGTTCCAGAAGCGTGTTTACGGCAGTGGAGGCTCTTCTGATGCCATCATCATGGCCCTTAGAGTCAGCTGGGTGGGCAGAGTCCGGAAGCTGTGGCCTGGGGTTTGCGTGGTGGTCAATTTTATTAGCCCTGGAATGGCGGTACATATTTTTGCCACATTATTCTCCCATAAGCTACTAGTTTCTCCCTTCCCCCCTTCTTCTAAGTCTAACTTTGGTCAGGAAGTAATTGTATCCCTGTCTGTAGCGCCCCTGGTAGTTATCCCTGCGGTGGTTACTCCTGCGCAGAATCAAAAGAATCTAAAAATTGTATCATGGAACATTGCTGGGCTCTTGGCTAAATTCTCTGATCCCATCTGGGTGGAATCTATAACCTCATTTCAGATTATTTGCTTACAGGATTCATGGGAAGGAAATAACAGGTTTTTCCTTGAAGGGTATCAGACATATTTGAAGTCGGCCATAAAACAAATTCCTGGAGCAGGAGACAGGTGGTTGCCTCCAGGTTGGCCTACAAGCAGGCAGTACTCAAACGCAAAGCTACTCTCCAGGCTTTAGCCTGGGACGAGTTAGTCCAAGCCAGTAAATCTAGAGATCCTTTTCTAGAAGGTAGTGAACAAATCCCTTTATTGCAGATGATACAGGACCAGTTATTTGTACCCACATATCCGAGCATCAGTGGGAAGACCACTTTGCAGGGGTCTGCAATTTTGGCAAGACGGCTGAGGTGGAGAGGGTGATAGTTAGAGAGATGCATTATGCCGCCACGGTCTTTACCCTGGTAGAGGTGTAACACTGGGTATCAACAATTTAATGAGTAATAAAGCCCCGGAGCCCAATGGAATCTCCCCCCGACATGTTGTGTCTGGACGTTGAGTTATGGGGGCCCACTACTGACTCAGGTACTGAACGCCGCTTTACATCATGGTGTGACGCGATCCTGGTCTTCTATGGTGATGGTACCCGTGTTTAAGAAGGGGGACAAGGATAATCCCTAATGCTATCGGCCTATCTCCCTGATGGATGTGGTAGTTAAGGTCCTGGAGAGGGTTGTACTTAACAGATTGATGGAATGGTCTAATGCTAAGGCTATTTTGATGGTTGTACAGTACGGTTTCAGGCCTGGCTGGTCTACGTTGAATCTGTATTTAATTATTAAGTGCACTGTTGTCCGGGCGGAGAGTTTACATCTGGCATTCATGGACCTCACTTCCATGATCGAGAGGGTCAATCGAGACAAATTATGGGCCCTGCTGATTGAGCTAAGAGTGGAGAGTAATATAGTGACTCTCCTGGATGACTTGCAGATGAACACCTCAGCACGTTTCTCGCCTGATACTATAACCACCAGGTCTTACACCATTTTGGTCTCCCTATTTGTTAACAAACTGTAGGAGGCCCTCCTAGCGACTCAGGCCGACTGCCCCAAGGTGGGCCAAAGGCCGCTCCTTGTGGTGTTGCATACCGACGATTCGGTCAAGATGGCTCACGCGGTTAGGGAGTTGCAGATACTCCTTGGTAAATGTGCTGCCTTCATGGATAGCTAGCCGATACATGGCTGTAAATGCCTGGAAATTCTATGTTATGGTTGTTGGACCAAGGTCAACTAGTTTCCAGTATTTTCAAAGTGGGCCAGTGTACCATGGTTAAAGTTTCAGCTTTTCCTTACCTAGGGGTACTTTTTGATGCTGAGAACAACTGGAACACCCTGCTGGGGATGAAAATACCGGAGCTGATTAAATCTATTGGGGCCCTAGCTTGCTTCGCTCACAGGCTGGGTTCATGCTCTTTACAAGTTTTGCTAAAAATGTACATGGCAAAGTGTGTCTCAGAAGTCTGCTATGGTAGTGAAGTTTAGGGCTATGTGGAGACTGACTCAATCCAAATAGAAAATGAATGTCTCACACGATTGGTACAGGTCCCGCAATGTACATCGGATTGATCTCTACACACTGGGCTTGGAGTAAGATTTTTTGCTAACCTAGTCGCCCTCAGCCCTCTACTTTTGTTGAGTGAAAGTCTAAACCAGACAGGAGCTCAAACTAAAGAGATCGATTCTCTCTGATCGTTTGGCTCTGGATGGTGCGACTAGAATCCCATTGATTGCCTACATTAATTTGGTACTTACGGCCTTACAGAGAGTAGATGCCTATCTCACCGGGAAATCCTCAAAACATGCACCATTCTATCCAGAGCCTTCTCACAGCATGTTGATTAATATACAGCTATGTATCTTGGTTTGTACCTCTTCTTTTGTGGAACGTACAGTCATCCCAATATTTAAGTCTTGGATGCCATAGCCTCCTTTTGTAGAAAATCAGCTTGAAATCTTGATGGGTGATTGAGGAATACACATTTCTCATACCTCTTAGTTTCTATGGTACCATCCTGTCTAATTTTATCGAAAGACAAACCTTTCACAGACCCTTCACATCTCCTCTTTTGTGATGCAGCATTCATTTCCCCCCATTGCCCCTTCCATAGAAGATATTTTATTTTCAAATCCTTCATGAATTCTTACATGTCCTTCCGTGCTGATATTATCAGTGGCTCTCCTTGGGGTAGTGCAGCCAGCCCCTTCATCTCCAGCCAGCTCAGGAGCACTATCTGTGGATTCCCTTGGGACTCAGAATATTGTAACGCTAAAAGGGGAGAGGGTAGATAGTGATACCCTGTGGAGTCACGAAAAGAATCCCATGATCTGCACCATTTCACAGATAGATAATAGAGGGATTTTCCTCTGGAGATGGTGTAAACCATGAACCCTCTCCTTCCTTACTGGGGACAGAGCCTGTAAACAGATCATTGTGCATTGTAATTTATGTAAAACAACATCAGAAGGCAGCAGTTGTAGTGATCAAACGAACTAACATCCCAATACTTACTTGCCATTCAACTAATTGGTAAATTTATTGGTAAATCAGTCTCCGTTAAAGTATGATATCCTATTAACGAGAAAAACCTTCTGAAGGATGACCAATCTGGCTTCAGATCACATTGTTTGAGACGGGTGCCTTTCAGGTAATCGATCAAACCCTCCGAAAATAGTGACAAAAATGATCCATGCATCCTCATCCGTGTCGACCAATCAGCAGACCTAAATTACATTTGACTTCCAAATATTGATACAAACCAGGTGTGGCTTCTCTGAGACAGTGTTGCAATGGTTCACCTCCTCCCTTACACCTCCATCTGTTTGTCCGGATGGGAGTCTCATGATCCCAGACACTGTCTTCTCTCGCAGAGTATGCACCAATCATTTTCAGTCTCTACCTAGATCTCTCTTTCAAGTAACACACATCACCAAAGAAACCGAGACAGAATGGAACAAAGTTCTACAATGTTACAGAATTTTTAATATCATTCTTCAAAAATATTGACTTTATATTATCCACAGAACTGTGAACCATAAAGATTCATAGTACGCAGATGTGGAGTTAAGTTATGTTATGTTATGTTAAAAAAATTTGTAGGGCGCAGCTAACACCATTAGGTTTCTTGGCGTTTAAGTGCTTCCCTAAACAATATATTGGTAGTTCAGGAGTCTGTATTTTTTGCAGGAAGAAATGCATTCTCAGTATTATTGTATATAACCCAAGGTATGAGCTCCTCCTTGTGAAAGAAGTCAAATCCTTCATACTTAAAACAGAACACAATTTCAAGCTTTAGTCCTCTGTCACTTGGATGAGTGCTAACCTCTGCTCATCTGCCTCTCCAACACCATGATAGGCTCTTCCAAGTTGCAGCACATCTCATCAGAAGCTTGAAGAAGTTCTTACTTTGATTCACTTAGATTTCTGTACTTCAGCAGAGTCATTAAATTGGAAAGCTATGCAAATGGTCAATTTCTATGTGCACTCCTTCAGCGTGGTCAAGTGTATTTCAAAGATGCATTTTGGACGTGTCACTTTTTCACCTCTTTTTCTCTACAGTGTAAATATTTGTCCAAATATGTACCCAGACACCACCATGAAATGATATGTTGGAGAATTGTCCACCATATTTCTTCTTTTGCATTCATGTTTGCAGATAGTGATAAAAAAATGTTAGGAATGATGATAAGTTCCCATGTTATATGTGTTCACTGTATTCTGAATGGAAGCATTCCTCCCTGACCCTCTGCTGCGATCTCCCATGCTCTCACCCCTAAACAAAAATGTAGTGCTTGCGTAGTTTCACTAGTCGTAATTCCCTATGCTGGCTTAGATGTCCATTTATACTGATTTTATAATCCGGATTGGCCATTTTTGTTTGTGGACGTCCGTGTTTGCGCCCCCAAGGGCAATTCTAGTGGGCAGCAAGTGCTGCGAACCCAAGATGTAAAACAATTTGAAAAATTTGTGAAGTGTTCATTGATAGCTTCATCTCTGTTTTATCACAAAAAATTCTAGTGATGGGTGTACCGTTCATCAGATTAAAAAGCTCAAAGCTGTATTTTTTCTATGAAATTGACATACATTTCTACAAATTTAGCTCTGGTGTTTATGCTTACATCCCAGGTTTCTAAAAAGTGTAAATCTCTAACATACTGCTTGAATGGAAATTTGAAAAAAACGGATTTGTTGCCAAATTAATACAGCAACATACTTCTGAAAAGAGGAAGTCCAGATATAATTCTGAAGAGTATTAAATGTGTGTTTCATGAGTTTTCGAAGAAACACGCTGTACTCGGTTCTAAAAGTCATTGTGCATCTTTGAGTAGGTCAACAGAACGCACCCACTGTGACCTTAATAACTGGGGGTGATTGGCAGGCTGTTGGTGAAGAGAGCACGGCCTCTCCTTTCATCTCACTTAGGGCTGCGCGGGAACAATGAGAAGCAGATTTTGCTTGTTGTTTCTCATTTGAAAAGGTCTGGTATCTTTACTAGGTACCTGTGACACGGGGGTCTTGATTGGGGTCTCATAGCAGGCCTTGTCAGTATGTCCAAAGGCCAAGAATACAAAAGCGGCCAGCGGTGGGGGTCTCAGCTGACCACTGAAGAGGGGAGGGCAGGGCCCGGGAGGCGGCGGAGGGAGAAGTAACCCCCCGACGGGAGCCTTAAAAAGGAGGCCCATTTTTGTCTAAAACCCGTCAAGCACATCTGCAGAATTGTCCCAGCCGCTGCCTCCCGGTTTCAAAAGAAAATCATCGTTTGATAAACCGTCCTGATTCACCACTTTCTCTCGAGACGGCACACTCACCTTTGACCTTTCTATGATTTCACATCAGGCCTGCTTTTCTTTGCTCCTCAAATTGCTGGAGAAACTTTGAAATGCGTGCCTTGCTTTCCCTCGGCTCTGGCCCGCCTCCCTTTGCCACCAACCCACCCTCCCTGTCCCCTTCTGTTTCAGAGTCCTGCTTTGTGGAGCAAGCCCTGCTTTCAAGCTGGAAAGCAATTAGTAAATAAAATTGAAAATTCCTCCTGCAGCACAATAAAAACCACAACGGTTAGCGTTCACATTCCCACAATTGACATACTATGAGCATTTTCGAAAACAGGTGCATTTGCTAACTATGAGAATGCATGAAAATAGTCCCCCCTCCAGTTTGGCAACCCCCTGCCCCCTTATTGATGGCACATGTTAACCACAGGAATGTGCACATATTAACATACTTTTACACACTGCTTCATTTTCAAAATGGATAATTGTGGATTCGTGAAAGGCTGAATTAGCATTCTATTAATAGCATCTAGGTTGTGTGTGAAAACTATTATTAGCCATGATTCATCAAGAGGGCTTTCTGCATCCAGGGCACATCTTTGCTATCTTTTTTGTGCCCAGTTTTGGGCTTGAGAACTGTTTGGTTTGGATGGAGGACTGCGGTTTGGTGGTGCTGTTCAGTAAACAATGACACGTCGCTGTTCCTTGCCAGGTTTTCCAAGGCCTCTCTCATGCAGATTTTGGGACAGTGGGTGTGTTTACGTTGTCCTTTGCGGACAGTAGGCGGCAGTACTGGTGCCATTAGGACCTGCGCTCAGATTTAAGGCACAGTAGATTAATTGACGTTTTGTGAACTCCGCTGTCAGAAGTGTCATATTGATCCTACTAGGGGTGAATGATAAACTATCTATAACCGAGATCTTGGGCAACTACCTTCTACAGGTTAGTCCTAGACGCCTGCTTTGGTTTCTTCGAAAGGGCACGCGAGGAATGGTTAAAAGGGTTTGTTGTGTTCACCAATAATGCCATTTTTTAACGTAGCAAAATGTCTGATTTCTGATTAGGAAATGTCTGCTTTGATAAGACTCGGTCTGCTACATTACAGAGTTAGTTTCATAAAGCTCACAATCACTACACCCTGGCCTCTGGGCGCTAACATCAGCATAACTATTGTCTACTTGGGGACCGGAAAGGTATTCTGCCTTAATTTCAGAAAGCTGGTAACCTCTTCAAGTTCTTTTCCAAATCCCTGTGCATGTAATCACACTTTAACCGGTGGTGGAAGTCCTTTTCAGCGTTTATGAAAATAACCACTTGTAACCCAAAAGTGAGGCAAAATGTTAAACGTTTAAGAAAAGCAAGTCGCATTTGAAGCATTTGGTTACGCTCTGAGCACACTTCATATATAATCACACATACATGTATTTTTAATCTATTCATTGACAGGGCATGTGTAGTAAAATGGAAATTATTTGAAGACACACTTAAGACGTCGTAAAACATGAGGAATCCCTGTCTCCCTCTGCTCCTCATCTAAACTGCTGTTTGCTGTTTATTTCTCCTCCCTTTCTCTTCTCAATTGTGAGTAATGGCGGGCCTCTGCTGTACTGTGCCCCCTTTCCTGCCCTCGTCCCTATTAAGCCCCTTCCTCTAATGTTTCTACCACCTTAGCCTGTTTATGGGGGACAGACCTGTGTGTTTCCGGTCCCCCTGCTGGTTTCTGCCCACTCTCCAGTCACCTAAGTCTAGATTACACTCTACTTCCTGTCCTTTGAGCATACCCCGGTTAGGATTGGCAGAGACTTACTGCACAACCTCTTGTTACCTTTCTTCTACCAACTGTTTGCCTATACCAGAGTGAGTGCTGCTGGGAAGCCACATACATCCACCTATGGTTCCACCGAGCCAGCTTTCTATAACCTGTGTTCACCACAAAAGCTCCGTGGGCCAATGTCTACCAGCTTTGCAGACCCTTACAATAAAGATGCCTGCTAGCAGCCTTTAATACTTATTAATCAATTGGTGCCTTTTCGATATTTTGAATTTGCGGCATTATGGGATTATGTTATTTTAAGATTTTATTTCTTGCAATACTTCTTGTGGTAAAATTATGAGATGCAGCGATGTATCCCAACAGTGGTTGAGGTTGAGAAGTTTCAGTGTAAACAGTCCCACTGAAAACTGCTTGATGTAAATTGTTATTCTTCAGTGGGGGTAAAGGTGGAGGAGATTAATAGAATCAGGGAGAACTCTGTACAAGGTCAGTGGGATTTTTCATTAGTTTGTTTACCATTAGCTATGCATTCAACACAAAATAATGTTTTGTACTAGTCTCAGTGAGCATGTTTTGTACTACGCTGTACATTAACCCCTAGTTAAAATAAAGTGTGAGAAAGCATAGCTTTTAATGGCGTGTTCTAAGAATTGAGAATACGACAGAGAACCCGAGGCGGAAAGACTTGAACAAATTTACGCCAGAGACGGGTTTATCATAATTAAAGGGGTGTTCAAATGTGGTTGTACTTTATTTGCTAATGACACATACTTCTGTCTAGGTGGGTTTAGTGGCTGTACGGTAACACATTATTTTATTGGACAGGCCCACCATTAAACCTAGATGATTTTTAGATGTGATCTCTGGGAACCGCTTAAGTTTCTTCTGGAGTCTCAGACGTTTTTCATCAGCGATTGGCCCCCACAGCGCTGCGCACAGCAGGACTAGATGTTGGCGGGCAAACGTTTTCTTGATCACTTCACTGTCTCCTGATATATAGTCTGCTGCTTTTTGCTAATTATTTGGCATATTACTTTTTCTAAAATGTAGACCAGGCCAGAGCAGTAGCCACTGACTGGAGTGACCTCCACGTGTGTTAAATGAAATTAATATACTCCTTCAGCTTTTTTGGGTGACCTTCTGTTAACCTGCTTAGTTCACCTTTGATGTCAGCAAGTGTACATCATATAGGTATTCTTCTCTTCGGTTGGCACTCTGTGCATGTGGAAGATATTGTCTACTCTTAACCTAAAAAAAAAGGAAAACGTTCAAATGGCCGGAGAGCAGATGTTGCTTTTTTTTTTTGTTGCAAGGTTCCCTTGCTCTTAAAACAAATACAATATTTGCATTTTCTATTTCTGACACATTTTGTAACATTTATTTCGTGCAGTATGAAAATCATTGAAATTGTATTATGAAGGCAGTCTTGCAATTTAATGACACCTTGCATGTGTTGTATCTTGAGTAAATGAAACTTAGCATTGATGCTGTGTTTCTTATAGTCCCATGTTTTTTTGTTCTTCGTTTGGTGCCAGTCAGGCCTGTGTGTTTTTTGCTGCCTCCTCTCAAAGAGAATCGAAGGACCTAGACTTTTCTTTCAAAGGACCAGGGTTAGAGAGGTTGGAAGGCCATAATGCTCTCTCATGAGGGTGTCTTGTCGGGGCACAAACAGATCATAACCTCTAAATGAAAAGCGATGAAGGAGAGATGAAAGCATTGAGACAAATTAGATACATCTATAGGGGGTGCCCGACGGAGGCAAATTAGCATTTCTGACTAATTGGGGCACAGGCGTTTCATTATGCAGCTGCGTTTCAGGCACGGAGTGCACGGCCCTCCTAATTTTGTTTGTTTAACTTTTGTTGTTCTCTTTTCAGACAAATATATTTTTGTCTAGTGATGGCTTTTGAGCCTGAATGTGTGTAGCGTAGGAGATCGGCCTCTCAATGTGAAAACGTCCAAAGGGCAGGCGCGCATCCCAGATTCTCAAAAGGAAGCATTCATGCAATGTTTTGTTAGGTTTCTTCACGTCTTTTCCGATGGGAAGAAGCAGGGACGCTTGGAAATATTGCATGCATGATTTCCTATTTGGTGGGGAGGGGTGGATGGGGGGGGGGAAATAGTATTTAATTGAAAAAAAGTTTCTATCTTTACAAGCTTAGGCCCACTGATGGTTAACGTTTTGACGATGCTGATTGTTCAAGATGGAATCGAAGCTTATTAAATCCAAGTAAAAAAAAAAAAACTGACCATCTTGCTGTCATCTTTGTGCAGCCAATCTGTGACATTTATCTATTTTAGAATTCCATTTTGCTCCAGTAAAACTGGCTTGTTGATTTTACCACTGTCACATAGGAGAATATGCGAACGTCAGTTTGTTTGCAAACTAGTTACCAGCTTTTGAAGGATGACGAAAGTAAGTTCTCAAAACAGATTTAATGGCAAACGAGAGACAGAGTTATACATTTTGTAAGTAAATCATTCACTCTGTTGCAAAAGAAAACCATATTGAAACTTTAGAAATGAAACAAGAAGTAAGGCATAGATTCATGAAGCGAAATTGTGATCGCTGCGAAACTGCGATTGCAAATTCCACTTCCGCAATGCATCAAGTTGAAAAGCAACAATCTGCGTATTCGCAAAACAAAGAATCGCTAAACCAGTCCAAACCCCCAGTGCGATTCCTTAAAAGCGATTCCTCACATAATCTGCGAATTTGATAGCTAATTTGCAGTCAAATGGCGAATTCGCAAACAAATCGCTATCCACATGCAACAGCATTCGCAAATTGCGAAAACACCATCATTCGCAATATACGAGTCGCAATTTGAGAAGCCAAACCGGGTGGTAACCATGAAGTCAAATTGGCAAAAAAAAAAAAATAGGAAATAACAAACAGGTGTTGGCTAAATCAAACACACTTAAGGAGACTCAGGAGCATGAGGAAAGTCACAATGGCAGGTCTATACATCGTGGCAAGGCGGCTGAGGCTCCAGGCTGCAGCCCAGAACAGACGCAGGATCCATAAACGCCTCTTCCGGCTGCTGATTACACTACTGGGACAGACTGAAGAGGACGCCATGCTGAGCCGGATACATCACTACATCACCTTCCCAACAACCCAACAGGACTTAATGCAATCTAAACTGGACTTCTAACATACCGCCCATTTCCCCCATGTAATTGGCTGCATCGACTGCATACACATCTGTCCACCCGCAGAGACCGAATACATGTACCGGAACCACAAGTCATATCACTCCCTCAACATTCAGGTGGTCTGCAATGCGAAGACCATCATTATAGACATTATGGCACAATACCCAGGGAGCACGCATGATTAGTTTATCTTCCAGCACAGCGGCATACACACCCACTTGGCCAGGGGTGATTTTGGCAAGGGACATCTCCTAGGTAAGTACACATGCACACATACAGTATGTTAAGACCATGTTGCTGCACATAACGGCACTGACCCCCTGTTCCTCCCTTCAGGTGACAGCGCCTACGCCCTCTGTGAATACCTCTTCACCCCATACCTCAACCCAGCAACACCACAGGAAGGAGGTACAATGGTGCGCATATACACACCAGAAATGTGATAGAGCGAACATTTGGCATGTTGAAGAGTAGATTCCGGATCCTCCACAAGACTGGCAGGGCCCTCAAATACCGGCCCGAGATCTGCTGCCGCATCGTGGCCGTGTGCGCCATGCTTCACAATATTGCCACCCAGCAGAGGATACCTGTTGAGGTGTCTGGTAGTGAGTCGGAGGGGGACAACCTGCCACCTGCACATGTGGCGGGGAGAATCCTGCAGAAGGTCACAGGCGCCGCACGCACATCACGCAGAACTATTTCTAGTGCAGCCATACCCCTCACACAACACTGCACTCATGCAAGCCACATCAAAGATTGACATGAGGATGATTTGTTGTCAAAAAAAAGCTTGTGTTTATTTCACACAGTCTCATTGTGCTTCCATCAGCAACAAATAAGGGTACGGCATTTAAACAAGGTCATGTAACCTGAGTTGGTGTGCATGGTTGCCTCACCACGGCACAGCCTGAAATGTAATGGAACTAGCGCCTCCTGCCGCGGGCACCCTGTCGCCTCTCACCCTCCACGTTAGGCTGGTTCTGTCGGGATGCAGTGTTGGGCCGGGCACTGCTCCTCCTGTCTGTTTGCACCGGCCCAGACAGGCTGCTGAGGCTAGATGCCTCTTCGCTGGCATCATCCACCCGCTCCCTTGCATTGCTATGGTCTGCCGCCTGTTGGTGCTCCACAGCGTTGGCGACCTGCTCCAGGGCCCTCGGTACGTCAGCACAGCATTGGACCATATGGATTTGCATGGCCAATGATCTTCTCGAGAGCTGGGATGTGGCGTTCCCGATCAGGTGATTTGAAAGGGTGTAGGCTGACAGCCGTGTGAGCAACTGCCTGTGGCGTCTGTGGGTGACGTCCTGTTGCGCTACCATCAGCTGGTTGCTCTCCCACACCACTGTGGTCAGTTCCTGCACACTCTCTGTGAGGAGACTGATGTTGCGTGCTGTTTTGTACAGCTGCAGCTGCATTGCTGCCATGTGCTGCATCTGTTTGCGGTGCACACGCAGAATCTGAGCCTCAATGCCCAGGCCCACGTTGTGTGCGTGTTGCTCCATGGCTGCTGTGGTGGGCACGGAGCGCTGCTGCCTTGACCTGCTGCTGACGTGGGCCCACACACTTGCTGTGGTTTGTGTCTGCCTCCTGGGTGGGGGTGGGGTCTGCTCCACTTCCTTATGTGCCGAGACGTGCTGTTGTGCTCCGGCTGTAGCTGCAGGGGTGGCCCTGGGTCTCGGTGCAGGCTGCCTCTCCCCCTCCGTCTCTTCAGGTGTCTCCGCAATGTGGAGAATGTCACTGTCGGACATGTCAGTATTCGCAGCACCTGTGATGTGACTGAGTGCATGATTACTGGTATGATTAAGGCACCTGGGATGTTGCAACATGCATGCAGGCTCACTATTGCTTAATGTCTGCATTCCCTGGCTGGCTTTAGGGGTCTGTGAATCTTTACTAATCTGGCTGTATTTGGCAATCAAGGCACCTTTACACACTACAGGTTCCACAATGCATTTGGGCGTTTAGGAGGAACATGGACTGGAATACTGTGCTCACAAATATGGATTGCACTGGCGGCATGGGCATTGTTAGGGTACGGGGTCGCAGTAGCATGCCTCTTACATTGAGATTGTTGTGTGGTGCGGGAGGTGTCCAGTGGGGTGACGCCCACGCAGGCTTCAGGGTGTATGGTGTCCTCCACTAGGTCCTCCAAAGGGGGTGTTTTCATGGACTGTGGAGTGTCTCCCTTCCGTAGCCAATCTCTCCCCTAGTCTCTCACCTATTCGCTCCTTGGCAAGGCCTCTGAGGTCGTACCACCTCTTTTTAAATCATTGATGAACCGGTGGGTGACTCCCACCGCGTTCACCTTTGCCTTGATGCGCACCCAGATGCGCCTCTTGGTTGCCTCGGGCACCTTCCGGGACAGCTTCCCGAACAGTTGGTCATGGTCCCAGCTCACTCCTTCAATGAGGTACTCAAGTTCTTTCTCACTGAACTTGATTTTGCGCTTCCGTGCTTTTTCACTTGGTCCTGCAGCTTCCTGGGACATTGTGGTGTGATTTCCACTCCTGTATGAGAACTGCAGGGTATGCCTCCTGGAGCTCAGTTCTCTGTCTTCTCCTGTATCCAGCTCTGTGCTCTGAATGATGCATGGAGAAGGCTACTTCCTGGTAGTGATGTCATCATTGTGCTCCAAGCATTCACGTTTTTGCGATCTAGCAATGTGCGAGATCGCTATTAGCGTAATCGATATTTGCGATTTCGCAATTAGGATGTTGGAATTTTTGAAGGATTTCTGCAAAGTGGCATTTGGCGATTGCGGCAGGGTGCGAATCACAAAAATTTCACGATTTTGATGTTGCATCCCATTCTGCGAATTCTTAATAGCGATTCGTTATTTTTTGCTATTTGGAATTCGCAGAATGGATGCTTGATGCATCTATAGGTAAGCTCCTAGGGTCCTGATGTAAAAAAAATTTTTTTTAATCTGATTCCTGAAAAAAAGTGTTACTACCTAACTCTTAATCAGGCCGCTAATGTGTATGGGATACATGAAGGCCCACATCTTTCTTTCCTCCTCTTTAGCCGTTGAGTTTCTCATTCCGCTCTTTAATTTGAGAGATGGTCAGTTTTATGTAACTCATTCATCAATGGATACAATAAGGAGAATCTGCTTCTGCACACACTGGATATTTTGGTTTAATTGACGGTGTTAGAATATTTGAATGATGTTTCCTTTACTTTTGTCTGTGGTGAATGTTGTTTACTTCAATCTGATGCCCTTGATCCTGGAGAGTTACAAATTTCTGCAGGATATGTCTTGAGTTTGGGAGGTAGGTGAATCTTGTTAGGAACTCCCATGGTCCCTGCTTCTCCAAAGTTTTTGGCTCAGGATCGGTCCATTTGTGTGCTACATGGATGAGGACCATATCCAGGAATTGACCTTTCAAATATCCACCGGCCCTCTGTTTTTTAGGTCGGGCCTGGGCAGGGCCTGGGCAGCGCAGCTCTGCCTGGCATGCTGTATTCGGGTTTGGACTTGTAGCCTCGCCCACACTCCGTCCATATTTGTCATGGGATTGTGTCATTGTCCTTCGTAAATGCTGGCTTTTAATTCGTTCATAGGCTTGTTAGTCCCTCCTTAGTACCGCCTTGTCTTCATTTGTAACCTCCCATGAGGACTGGCCCTTTTACTTTGTTGTTACACGGTACGTCTTATTTAGTATGTAAGCACTACTTTCTTTAATGAGTTTCACCTACTGCAGGCACGACATGCTTTCCTGCAACAGTCAGCGTGCCATACTCACTTTCACTTTCCAAGCAGCCCGGGAAAATGGTGGCTGCTTCTTTGAAATTAATAGGTCTTGCATTTACTAGAGTTTGAGCTATTAGGATTGTAAATGACAATGCCTTTTATTTATGTTTAATTATCAAAACAGATAATGCCAATAGCTTAAACTTTTGCAAATGCGAGACCTATTGCATTGCTAATGCTTGTTCTAACATGCCCCTAGAGTTGTGAGGAGATACAGGTGCATTCCTGCCCAGTGGCGGCCGGCACAGATTCGGAGTGGTGAGGCGGGGTAGGCGGATGTTAAAAAAAAAAATAAAACCACATACCCTCTCGCTGCATCCCGGGTCTCTCCTCTGTCTGACTCTGCTGAAGCAGGAAGCACTGCCAGGGTCCCCTGACCAATCCCAACGCTGCAATGCAGGGTTGTGATTGTTCTGAGCGCCATGGCTCGGCACTCAGACGGGAACTGGGGACCTGGGCATGTTCACAATGCAGGCTGTAATGCAGCCTGCATGGAGAACATGCAAAGTGCGCATGACGGTTTGGCTGGCCCGAGAGGAGTGGGCAACGATTCCTCACCTGCACAGCTCTGAGAGCAGAGCAGCCTCGCCCATGCCTGCAAACCAGATGTAAACAATAAAATGATAATTACATGAAAATGGTGCTCTCCTGCCACACCCCCTCAGGTTAATGAGTCTTAGGATTTACCAAACAGCAGGAGGGGACTCAACGGAATCCTCAATGTTCTTCTATTCGTATGGAGGTACTCTCCTCTTGTGCCCAGAGCTGAAGTTCATTGACAACGATGAGGCGGGGTGTCGAGGACTTCCAGCATTGAAAAGAGGGCAATAGCTAAGAAAATGTTAGTAAGTTTGACTGCGTCCCGCCTAGGAGGACTGTGCAAGCTGTGTACTCTCTGCTATGTGAAGCAGAGAGTACCCCAGACCAGAAGGGCCTTAGTTTTTTTCCGCTCCAAAGCATGTGAGTCAGGTGCAGCTGTGTCACCTGACACCGGGGACAATTTGGGGAGGCTATTGGAAACAATGCCTGCAGCTTCATTGGAATGAGATATGCACCATGGAGTATACTAGTTTTGATAATGGTGAAGCGCGCATTGCGGGGAATTTGTGAAGGATATTGTAGTGTTGCCTGCCATTCTTTGTCATGAAACATTAGGTGTAGCTCTTGTTCTCATTTGTGTGGAAGGGTCAGCAAGAAAACCCTGGTGTGTGCTTGGATACCTCTATATAGCCTGGCCATAAGCCGTCTCACGTGGCCGATAGTGTGGAGGGTCAGCAGCGGGGTGTGAGTAGTGGGCTCTTGAAGTTTGGATCGCCAGGTCTGGAGCGCTGTCATGCATATCCTGCCAAAGGTGACAAACTGGCCCGCGGGGAGCTCATATCGGGTACTCAAGGCTGAGAAGTCCAATAGAAACCCATCTTCTAACAGGTCCCCTATAGTAGACAGTCTGACCGTCTCCCAGTGTACAAGGTCGCAGTAGGAAAGTACTGAGGAGCGAGTCGAAGGTCCCGGTAGCAGTAGCGCTGGAGCATAAGCGGGTGCAATTTTAGTATATTTTAAGGCATTACACAGAAAGGTGCCCTCCACGTCCATGAGCGTGGCACAAGTGGTGTGCCCCCTGGTGTAGGTAAATAAGGCAGAATGTAGTGGACCTTTTTTTTAATCTGGTCTGCTCTGAGGCCGATCTAAGGCGATGTCCCACCAGCCAGAAGCCGGGCCATTGCAGTTATGAAGCATAATTTTAAGCCCACCGACCCAGGTCAGGAGTTAGGAGGGCCTTTGATAGGGTGATGCAGCAACGACCCCTGTTCCAAATTACATTTAGTAGTATGGTGTTGAGATCTCAAAACATATTCACAGGTACCAGCACCTGCAGATTTGGAAAGTGGTATAATAAATGCGGGAGGACCACCATCTTAGAGTGGGCTATATGCTCCATTATTGTAAAAATGCAGCACGTGTTATCACTTTAAACCCTGATAGTTTGCCTTTGTCAATGCTTGTTTAGGGTTGATGAGGAATACAGATCTTATTGACAGGGGGGCATAGACTCCTCCCAACGATCTGTCTACTGTGTTTCTAAATGGAAGGGTTGCAAAACCATAAACATTTAATGATGTAGCAAGTTTCTACCTTATTGATTCAAATGAGATCATAGATACCGTGAGTTTTGCTCTAGTTGTGTATGTTGTCATTGTTATTTGGACCCCTATATAGAACTCAACCTTGTTATTGACATCTAGTAATGTGTAATTCCATATACAGTCATGCGGGCATTATACCACACCATATAACAGTTCTTTCAATCCTTACAAGTGGCTTTGAAACAATGATCCTTTAAAATCATACATATCTACTGCCTCGACTAATCCAGATCTCCCGTTTTGTACAATACGTCACTCAGCACCCATTGTATTAATTGAATCCCTGATATTTTAGAGGAAAATTAGATAGATTAGTTGGCCAAATCAAATAGCTGGTTAAAAAAACCTCAGCTAAATTTTCTGGTGGTAGCCATTAACTGACCAGCACTTCTTTGGAAAGGTGTTGTGCTTGTGATCCTAGAACATATGTCTGTCTCCGTCTTTAATGCCTTAACCGCGACGGCAATTCCGTCTTGGTGCGGGCGTTCTAAAGAGTGGGCGGGCTGCGACGGCCAACGGTCGTTTGCAGCACCAGTGAGGGAGTGCTCCCTTCGGCCGTTGGCCGACAGGAGCACGGAAGGGGTTAAACTCTTATTCTCTTTCAATGATGATCATTTAATGGTTATGTGCTCATTCCCAACTTACTTCATGGCCACTTTTGTAATCCTGCATCACCATAGGATTTGTTTTGTCTTTGAGCATGCTTCTCTCTACTCCTATTTGGCTTTATTGGGTTCTCAGTTTATTATTCTTAGTACCTTGAATTACAGTATTGATGTGTGATGCCCTCGTTAGTGAGATCTTCTTAATCACCTTGATATCCATTGTTTCAATCTGTAGATTTGCAGGCCCCTTGGTGGACGGCACATTAAAACCTTTACTTCAGCAGTTGTCATTTAATCTTTCCTTCCGACATGAACAGACCATGTTTCAGCCTCATTTCACTTCCTTATACTGTTTGTCTCAAGTCAAGATCCTTGACGAAATGTGAAGAGGCTACGTTGGTCATAATATTGGGTTTCCCACTTTAGATCTTCAGCTAATACTGTTGTGGGTGATAATTTATCTTTGTCCTGGACTTTTTTTTTTATCCCAAGAGCAACATGAGTAGTACCTTTCATAAACTATTACTCTGGAAATCTAAAAGAAAATTCAGCCATTCTAAACATGTCCCTCACTTACTTCTTGCAGTAGAAAAGAAATATTGAAATATTTATAATGCATCATCTTAACAGTTACAGAATCAATCTAGATATGCACACATCAGCTCTTGACTAGGCCAAAAAAAATTCTGCTCCAACGGGTTGGTTTAAAAAAAAAAAAGACCCATTTTAAATTGTCAGTTTAATATTTGACCATTATGCACTGGCTTCATTACCCTCGCTGCAAGCTGGTGAATGCAGACCTGTTGCACATGCTCTGATCCTGCCCCGCTTTGCATGCTTATTGGAAGGTGGTGCTGGGGGTGCCAGCCACTTGCACAGACAAGAGAGGTGCCACGAACTTGGGAGATGTGCATTACTGGTGTATTTTCGAGAAATAAAGAGCACAAAGCATCCACCAGGTTTCTGGATTTGGGCTTCATTGTGCCAAGCGGTTGATAACCCGCAGGTGGAAGGCGGAAGAGCCACCGCCGACGAAAGCTTGGTTCCTCTCCATGCTGAACTATGTGAATGCTGAAGCGGTTTCCCTGGTAAGGGAAGATACGTTGGGTTTGAGTAAATTTCCCATCTCCGCCACATGGAACGCTATGTAGTGCGCGCTGCAAGGGTTAATGGTGCCAGATGACCCGTTAGACATTCCTACTCCGGACGAATAGTGGGTTATATAGGGGTGGACCTATGGCCCAGCTTTGTACTAATGTGTAGACAGGGTCCCTTATATCCCACACTGAATGGTCATTGTTTTCTCGCAGTCGGGCTGTGCATCCATATGATTCTCGATAGGCTCCTGTCTTGTGACAAATGGGATCTGTGTTCCCTTCACTACTCCCATGAGGCCTGTGTTACCCTTACCTTCCCTATTCCTGATAGCTTGTCCCACGTTGGAGGTGTTATTCATGAAAACTGTTTGACTCAATAATCAGATTGCTGTGCTATGGCAGAGTGAAGCCATAAGAAACATGCTTCTGTACTTGACAAGCATTGCATAGTTGACGCTATGATGTACCATCAAGTGTTTGCATGGCATTTTTAGACAGAGGGATGGACTTCTGTGGTTGACGGGATGTGCCCCTTGTCCTTACAAGGCATGCTCAAGTTTGCTGCTGTGACCAGAAAGTTAAGCTGTTGATGTACAATCTAGAATTGTGATTTACCCACTGGCTCTATAAGACATCTCTCCTGATGGTATATTGTATTTGTATTCATGTACATAACAACAAACTATTTAATAAACAGATCAAACCAAAAAAAATGCACTGGCTTCTACTGTTGCCAGTTTTTTTGCTCACGCTATCTGTTTGTTGACTCCAAAGTTGATCCCAAAATCTAATGGGCTGATTTACAAACCCTCGGTGGCGTTGCTGCCGTCCAATTACCATATTACAAGTTGGGTGGTCGAACCACCATAAGACCGTTGCTACCGCCAGGGATCCACGATATGCAGATTATGAGTTTCCTCATGCCACTGTTTTAGAAGTGTAGCGATGAGAAGGGGCCCCCTTTTGCCACAGAGTCATGGGTTGCATGCAGGGAGGCATATGTTGTGCCCCCCTCACAGATTTTGTGAGGTCATTGATGAGGCCTTTAGAAATAAAGTTAAAGACATCTATGACTCCTTTGATACCATCCCCACTCATGTTCCTACTGAAATACTCCCATGCTCAGATCTCAGTGGAAAGATCTTTCACAGCTTTTTACAGGTCAATACCGAACTAGTGGAAAAACACATCAAAGAAATTAAATCAGGATCCCCATTAGACCCTTGTCCTCCCGCATTCCTGAAAAACATAGCGAAGGAGGTAAGCCCCTCGCACACATAAATCTTAAATAATATGTTCACATCTGGCACCTTTGTGGTAGGATGCGTCAATACTGCCACTGATAAAAAACCCGAATCTGGACTATTGCCCGATATCCAGGCTACCTCTCACAGCCAAGATAGTGGCTCAGTTAACTCAGTTCATACAAGAAAATTACTTACTCTATCCCTCCCAATTCGGTTTTCGACCTGAACATAGTACAGAAACAGCACTAATCAAGGCCACCGAAGAGATCAGGAATGTGATGGATGGAGGGGGCGCTGCCTCCCTCATCCTCCTTGATCTTTTGGCGGCTTTTGATACTGTGGATCATAACCTACTGCAACTGCATCTGGAAACGTTAGGGGTTTAGGGTATGGCACTATCCTCCTTTCTGAAAGAAAGGAGACAAAAAGTGACACTGGGCCACTTTAAGTCAACACCTTATGTCCTTCCATGTGGAGTCCCACAGGGCTCGTCACTCAGCCCAACACTTTTTAACGTTTATGTATCAGAACTAGTCCCTTTGATCCAAGAGTTCCGCTTTAGTCTTACATCATACACCGATGACACCCAGATTGCGGTGGCAGCGTATAAAGATCAAGCTTCCCCATCATCACAGTTTCAAAACTGTATGATGGAAATAAACAGGTGGTTGGGTAAGCACTGTCTCAAGCTTAACTCCGAGAAAACCGAAGTGGTGATCTTTGGGAATCTGCAACCCAGATGGGATGACCTCCGGTGGGCGGCAGAAATGAGGGAACTGCTAAAACCAGTCTCGCCTAGTCCCTCGGCTCCGAAGACCATCTCCTCCCGCGCTTACATCCTGGCTGTAATCCTGCACTAAAACGGCATATTTGCGGAAACGAAAACCTCCGACCACCGACGGCGAAATCCTGAGGCTCGCGTCTGCTTTAAAACGGGAGAAACATCCAGCTACAGTTCGCGGCCCGTAGCAGCCCTGTGACCGGGGCCTCGAGTGGATTGTGAGGCTGGTCACCAAGTGAACAACAGCGGGCGCCAGCGACTGAGAGGTGCCGGTCGGATCATGTGTGGCGAAGATCGGCCGACATCCGAAATGCATATCCGGTTTGACTACGGGTGTGAATCCAAGGCGTGCCTGACAGTGTGCTTGGGGTGAATTGCTCGATCATAGGAGCCTTGATTGTTCACCGCTGGGAAGCTGTTTGCGCATTGTCCCACTATCGGCGGGCGGCTCCCGAATTTCTGCTCACCTAATATCGAGCAGGGCCTGCTTCCTTACGGACAGTTGTTCATTGCACTATACTGGTTTCGGCGGCCACGAAGGCGGTAAAATGACGCCCGATGCCCCTCTGCGTGCAACTTGGCCCCGAATCAGTGTGGCCCTGCCCGTGAATACAACGGGCAAGACGGAGTGCAGCCTCGAGGAGACTGAGCCACAAAATGATCGTGGGCGTATGGAGAAGGGAGACACGATCGAGGGGGGACACGGGAGAGATCTGCACTATGGCGATCTTATGGCTGCTATTGTTGCCCTTCGTTACAACTTGGAGCAATCTGCCCGAACCCTGGGGAGTAAGGTGGATGAGGTCGTTTTTGCAATGGAGCGAGTGAGAACAGCTGGTCAACAGATATTCAGCGAAATGCCTCATTCTATGCCCGGCTGTAACAAGATGGCGGCCCTAAGCGACACCGGCGGGCTTGAGATCCTTAACCCCGTGACGTCTCTTGTTGAGGATGTCGAATGCCTGGGACGACGTGTAGACCTTGGATTGGAATCGCGACGTGAGTATTCGCCCCAAGTCATGCTTCCAGGGCCCAGGGGCCGCTCCAGTTGTGTTTGGACATTGAGACTTTCCTCCCCGGCCCTGCTCTGATGTATAACATGTGGAAGATGTGCTTTCAGGCCGGGACGGGGTCAATGGACCGGCGGGAAAAGGACCCGGCCGATGTCCGGTTGCATCAAATCGACGCTTCTGTGCTGCTGCTCGAGCCCGCCTGGGCACTTCGACCCTCCGTAACGATTGAATTGGGAACTGATACTTTGGTGAGCATTGGCAGAAAAGATAAGACGGGACAGGGATGAACGGTGCCTACTACAGACTGATAGTTCCTTAGCCGGTGACCGAGACGGATGTGCGACGTGCTGATCTACCTGATAGCGTAGTATGCCAATTATGTGCCTTGAAAATTGTTTGATAGTAATGGTTCTTGCTATTGGGTTTTACACTCTGTGCTGATATAGAAATGGCGGGAGGGAGATGCCGGGGGACTGGTGGAGGGCTCCTCTCCGCTTCTCACTACTCTTATTGTAGTTATAGATTAGGACCTTTTTCTTATCTTCTATAATTCGGGGCTCTCTTTTTTGGGGCGACAGGCACACTGCTAGGGGGGGTAGGCCGTAGCCAGCTGCAGGGGTGCAGGGTGGGGGGTTGGAGGGGTTTTTGTTTATTCTTTTTTTGTTCTAAGGGCCTTCTATTCTTTCTCTTTCTTTTTCCTATAAGCTATAGTGGACTGATTCTTTGTTTATCGAAGTTTAAACTGTATGTGCTAATGTCTATTCAGATGTTTCCGTCCATGAGGATAGTCGCGGTATTGGTGTGATAAGCGAAACGTGTCCTGATTTCTTCTGATCCTTTGATGCTGGAGCTAATGTTCTGACTTAAAGTGCCTTGATAATACTCATCCTGACAAACTAAAATTTTAAATTTGACCTCAGTAAATCTGTAACTGATTCTCTGTGCACTGACGCATTGCCATGTAATGTACTGCTAAGCCTTCGGGCTTTTTGTTGGACTCTGTGTACAACCGTTTATAAATAAAGGTCTTCCAAAAAATAAAAAAAATAAAAAATAAAAGAAATTGATGATTTTACATTATATTCCTGTCGACTCCAAAAGGATGGTAGTGACCGCACTCGTGCAGTCAAAGTTAGACTACTGAAACAGACTCTGTCTGAATATGCAGAAACAATACCTTAAAAAGCTTCAGATCATTCAAAATACAGCCGTAAGATTACTACTAAATGTCCCTAAATAAGAGTCAGTAGTGAAGGAAATTCAAAGACTTCACTGGCTTCCGGTGGCTCATCGTATTAAGTTCATGTACTATGCCTAGCTTACAAGGCCTTGAACAACACCGGACCAATGTTTAATGGAGATGCCAGACTTATGAGGGTTCCAAGGATCCGAACCTCAGGCTCGGGAGGCCGAAGCATCTCGTACAGTACAACAAAACTATGGAATACGAATTCCGTGTGATATCAGAAATGCTTGCTCAGTTACCTCCTTCAGAAAGGGTCTCAAAACATGGCTTTTTCCAGAATTTCCAGAATTAGTTGCTTTCACCCTGGGCTTACCACAGACTTAGCACTAAGACACCTCCGGGTATTCGTGCGCTCAATAAATTTTATTAACATTAACATGCACCCGCAGTTCCTGCATGGCATGGACTTAACAGTCCAAGCCGTGCAAGAACGTGCTGTGGCACTACCATGGTGGTGCCTTTCTAAGGTTTAGATATGAGCTTTGAAAGGCACTGCTGTGGGACTGCTGCCACAGGACCACCTGACTTGAATTCCAATCTGAATACGGTGGGCGGCCAGACTACATATTTCGTGATCTTGGAGTTGGGCGCTGGCATGGCGGCCTGCTCCAAGACCCCCAAACCAATCAGGCCCTAAGTCTTCAGTATCAAGTCAGGGACCAGATTACATCCCTTTCTTTTCCTGGGTGAGCCATCTCTGCCTTGGACTTCATCTACATTGACTAATTTTATGACTACTTGTACGGTGTCTGGGGCTATGCCAATTGTACTGCCTAACAAGTTGAAGAAAACACTTTTTGAAAATGGTTACTTTACTTACCTACTTCGGTTTCAACTATGATTGTCCATCAGGAAGTTAGTTACAGTTTCTTGAAGATATAATTTTGATAAGACCTTTGCTACATAAGACTATCACTCTGGGCAAAAGAAGATATTAGTTTTACCAGATCTATTATTTTAGATTGTTTTGCCTTGGATAAGGTTTCGAGTATTCCATGGCTATCATATATTAACTTCTACTTTAGTATTCTGTTCAGACCCTGTACAGGTGTTCTCATTATCTAAGACAGTGATCAAGGATACTTTTTTCATTATAGATCTGGACAATGGTAGGCTGTTAATAATACAAAATCCTCAGTCATTTTGTGCATGTCATATGAGATAGAGGAGGGCGGATATAACCATCTATCTGGTGTAACAAGCATGCAACATGGTTTTGTCTTGGTAAGACTGAGATGGGGCATTGTGTACCACCTAGTGGCTTTCCCAACTATGAAGTCTTGTCCTAATGATCAGACCCTATATCCATGTGATGGGTGAAGTAAGCAAAGCACAGTGCACTTTCTATTGTTTTGTAAATTTTACAAGTATTTTAGTAGTTTTTATCTCATCCCTATATTTGTTAGATGTAATATTAGATCATCTAAAGCTGCTATGAAATATTTGATTGCACTTTGCAAACAATTTGCGTGTTACAGTGTGGCCGTTTTCATTCTGAAAACTATTCATGTAAGGAAAAACCTTTTGTATTAGCTTGTTCTTAAATTGTCTTTTGTATTGTTTTAGGTCTCGGCCTAGACGCGCGCGAAGCGCGTTCTCGCCAGAGATCTATTGTAATCATTTCAGCCGGCAAAGGAGACAAGAGCTGGGCACGCGCCCAGCATTTTTAATGGGAGAGGAGCGACAAGAGCTGGCCACGTGCGGATTCAGTCGCGCGCACGCACACGATACCAGTGTCTCCGCCGCGTGCCGATGACTACTCTCTTCCTGTCCGGTTTCATGGAAGGCAGCATGCTTGTTCTTTCCTCCCACCCTTTCACTACCAGGTCCCCCCCCCCCCCCCCTCGCCGTACTTGACTGGCTGTTTGTTTATTTATTTGGACACCGTGAGACCGAAGCAGAGGCCGTCACCCCTTGCCGGGGCTGCCGACAGAAGCAGCCGTCCATTCCTCCGAGGAGCGAGCGGCCGGTGGCCCCTGGATCCTCCCGGTCCCCTTCATTGTACCCAGGGAATGCTTCTCTTGCCCCCTTCTGCCTCCCCCACTCTGCTTTATCTGTGTGTATGACTTTTATGCATTACTAGTTTTTCTTTCTCAATAACAGGCAAAAAAGCCACTGTTTGCCTGTCTTTGTTGCTACTTCCCTCACGTTTCTCATTTTGTGTTTCGCACTCTGTTGCCCTGTTTGTGTTTTTCTGGGTGTAAGAAGTGTGTGTGTGTTTGTGTTTGTATGTGTTTGTATGTGTCTGGTGGCAGCACCATATAAATACGATCATAAGGCCAGCACTCTAATGACAGCGACAGATGGAGCGAACGTGCGAGACTTCATTCGGAGCACTGAAACAGACTGAGAGAGAGGGACAAGTGAGGACTAAGGTGAGGGAGGAAGGGAGGAAGGGAGGAGAGAAGAGGGAAGACAGGAGGGAGTGCAATGCCAATAGCTCTCCCTTTAATAATGCGAGACCATTGCATTGTAAATGCTTGTTAATGTAATAGATATAAAATGGATCTATGTTATTGAGATGCTATTTTTATTGCAACTATTGTATGTAAATGTGCTTTTATGGCTGTTTTTAACTAGCCGAATAAAGCTTATGAACAGAACCAATTACTTCTAAAAACTATTCAGAATAGACGTGTCTACTCATAAACTAGCCTATCTATTGGACCCCTGTCCTATTTTGATTCTTAATTCCTTGTTTCAGCAGATTTAACTTTTCGTGCTCACATTTTCAATACAGAAGTTGGGCCTCTAACCCTGAAGAAGGCTATTGTTACCCTGTTGCTTAATGCTTCAGACCCCACAAAGCCTGCTGGCATTAGACCAGTCTCTTTTCTCCCAATCCCTCTCAAGTGATAGGATGGAGATCAAATGTTAGCATAGCTTAACAACAAGCAATAGCCCAATGTTGGCAGTAACTTAGCTTCCTCATTTGCTTAGCCTTTTTTTGTTTTGTACCCCACCATTTCATCAGCCACAGATTAGCATAATAAGGAATGCACTCCTAGTGAACATCTGCATCATCAGTATTTTCATATTCAATTACATTTAAATGTTATTATCATGTGTTGTCCTATACATGAGAACAATGTAGCAAAAATTACAGAAAATCCTACAATTAAATAATGTGCTAAAAAAAACAGGGCATGTTGGAGATGACCCCCCCCCCCCCCCCCCCCCCACACACACACACACACCCTTTAAACCCCCGTTTGGCCTACTAGCTGCTGATTTTTGACTCTGACAGTGCACTGAAGCCTGCTAACCTGACTCTAGTGCTCTCTCCCTAATAGTGACATATATATTATTGCATCTCCAATTGCCAGATATCATACCCCCCTATTAGTCCCTGGTAAGTGATACTATGGCACCCAGGGCATGGGTGGTAAAGGGATACTCAGGGCATGCATCACTGATCGTGCCACCCTGAGTGACCCAGGTAAACAGATGATAGCAGGCCTGCCATTGCAAACTGCTGGAACAGTGTTCACTGCTCCCTTTCAATTTTGTCCTCACCTTGTGTGGCAGGGTCACAGCAATCCTCTTAGGTATATTTCAGTCACCCCTAGAGAAGGTTTCTTGTGCCCGGGAGGCAGGGTGCAGTGTATTAAGAGTGTAGACATATAAGTGCAAGCTTATATGTCTCTATAGTGACTTTACCATTAAAGTACACTATAATTAACAGTCAGTCCATAGGAGAACATGGGGCATGCACCCAGGTATGCCTGAGTTGCTATCTCCTTCATGGTACCTCCTAAATCTGTAGAGTTTGATATCAGTCGGCATTCTTTACCTCCCCTGACACAAATCTGGTGGCAAGGGAAGGCTGGCATGCACCCAGGTGGATACCTAGTGGGTGCCCACCTGGTTACCCCAACTGACGTGCTTAGGCTGACAAGCCCGGGGTTTTCCACTCCAGCTACAACCAAGACACGTTTCTGACCTCCTGCCAGGTAGTTTGAGCACTGCCAGGAGTTGGGCAGGAAGAAAGTCACACCAGCCACCCTCCTCCGCCCCCAAGGGGGCTAATGAAGTGACACATCAGAGTGGTGAGCTTCAAAGGCTTGGCCGCCTCTGAAAAGCATCTGGGCTGGCACCTTGAGGAGGACACATCCCCCCTCCTTGCCCTAGGCGCTTGGACCTGGCAAGGCAGGAACTTAGGCATGTAGGAGGTGTTCACCTCCAGGAATGCTGGTTACACCTCCAGGGTGAGCAGCCTGAGCTGTACACCTAAAGTTAATTCCTGTCATCTTTAGGAGTGCAGAAATAGTGGGCTCTGGGTAGTCACCTCAGGGGTGGATTTGCTGCAGGGACTAGCTGTCCATTGGTTACTAGCTCCCACACCCCTAAATCTAGGATTAAGTGCCCCCCTGACACCAGAAACTCAGCTCTGAACCATCTACTCCAAAGAAGGAGCTAGAGGAGACCCGTGTCACCGACATTAGGACTTTGCCCACCATCGCAAAGCAAAAGAGGGATATTGTGTCCTTGAGGCAACAGACTTGGAACTGAGTGAATGACCCTCGTCCATGGCTAAACGCCGACACTCCAGAAAGGAGACCCTTGTGGAAGCCAGAAGTACCTTCAGACTTCCCTGGATTGGTGGGACCAGTCCCCTGCAAAGTGCAGGTAACCAACACTCTGCATCTAAGGGATCGCTGGTCATCGGGCCCTACGTGGGATAACCCTAAAGTAAATGGTGAAGTGCATTCTGGAAGTTGTAGCCTGTCTTTCACAGAAGGTACAAGCCGCTACCGCATTCCCCTAGACCGTAAGATGTTAAAGATTCTTTTCGTTCGTTTTACAGCTACCAAGGCTTGTTTGTTACCAGTTGGGTAACTGACCCCTTATCTCGATGCCCCTTATCTCGATGCTACATCAAGAGGGTACTTCACAACACTTGGGACCGACGTCAGCAGCAACCCCGTTGTTGTGTATTTGCCCCCCTTTTTGATGGCGTTGTCCCTATGGTAAAAGCAGCTTGGGAGTGACTCCTGTTTAAAGATTACTGACAGCCAGGACAACCAATGCACCCGGACTCCAAGGGCCAGGTAAAATTGAACTGACTATTGGGCCCTGGGGCTCCCAAGTCTCTCTACCTTGCTAGGGTACAATGTAACGTGACCCCTAAGTGACCAATCGTCACTAGCACATTTTCCCACTGACCGCAATATTAAATATCTGCGCTATTTAACGCATTTATTTTCTTGTGCTTTGAAAATTAATAACTCTGGTAATATGGTTGCCATTTGGTTTATTTTGGTGTCTAAATTTACATACAATTATACTCTGTTTATAGATTGGGGTTGGATTTTTCTCGAGTCTTGTCAATTACTGGTGAACCCTCAAGGTACTGTAAAATACTTAACATATGTTCCACCAGTAATGTCTGAATGCTCTTTGCCATACTACCAGGACTGAGCTACAGATTATTGTTGTGAATCCAAGGATCATCTTTGAGGGATTGTGATATTGCATGGTAAGGGTACACACCCATACCACATAATATTCCGCTTTCCTAAAATCAGGCATAGAAATTAATCAATAATTAAATATAAAAAATATGCAAATGTAAATAGATTTTTCACAAACATAACGTTGGTAAAATGGTATTAATCAATTTAAAACAACAGCAGGCTTCCATGGATTCTAAGCACATTATAAAAGCAAGCACTTCCTCCAAGAGTTTTAGACATGGATAGTTTTCAATAAGTTCATTCTAGGGGCTGATAGTATGGGACAATCGAAGAGGATATGATTTAGATCTTTGCTTACTCACGTGCATTGCGGACAAACAAGTTGCAAAGGAGGGACACACCTTCTCAAACCCTAGAATAAGTCCTTAATGGTGTACCACCAATTATTAAAAAATGACTCTTCTAACTTTGTGATCATAAATCACACTCTCATATATCTGTATTCTTTCAATATGGATAATATATGACAATAGTATCATGTTATAATATGGCCCAATGAGCCATACCAACATTCTTATTAATATTTAATACTATATACTTTAGATCAGTGTTCTTCTGATTCACAGTTGCAATTCTTCACATCTTCCAAAGAGATAGAAAAAAGTCTAAGTGCAGCCCACAAGTTAGGAAAAAAGCTTCCGTTCTGACATGATAAAGAATTAATTTTGGCGTTTGCAAGTTCTCTGAGAGTACAGGGAACTACATGAAAGACCAACTTGGAATATCGAATTCAGTCTAAGTGCCTGAACTGGTATAGGCTGACTTAGTGTGCAGAAAGCTCGTAGGATTTTACCCACTTCTTACCCAAAAATCCAAAAGATCTATGGTTAAGATAATCTACTGAATTAATGATGGTAGGTGCAGCATTATCCTTATAAGCACTGAATAAGTGAGGAACCTTGCCTGCAGTCCCATGCTTTTCAAAGCATACATTCCTTCTCCATGAGCTGTTGCTTTGGAAGATTAATATTAAATGTGTGGAACATCACTATAATGATATGAAAGAACTAACTGCAAATGTGTATAGGTTTATACTTTATTAAGCATGATGTCTCCCAAATGTTATATAACTAGAGAGGATTTGCATCACCCATTTAAAAAGTAATGATTTTGTCTTTTGAGTTTTTAATTTTTAAGAATTGCAAATTGGCATAATGTAACTGTTCCCAGAGCACACTGCACTCTGCTAAGAGTTCGATCGAAAAAAAATAACTTCATCAGCATATAAAAAAGTATGCAGGTGGTGGCCACATGGAGATGGTGGAAATGCATGTGAAATATCAAGGATTGTTGGGAAATCCAACAAATAGAACGAAATTAACAAGGTGGCAGGGGGTTACTAAACCACATTATTTCAGTCCATTTTTGGAAACTGTAAGGGGGGCGAGTACCTTATCATTGCCCATTAAAACCCAACCTCGCTTGGAAGTGTGCACTTAGATGGGTTAACATCTGGTCCTGACACATTTATCAAACATAGTATTTATCGCACTAGTATTTACCAAAGATGAAAAATGTAATCAACACTCCGATTGATCCAAAGGGATAATACTCCAAGAGGTCTAGAATGCTGTTCACAAATAATTTACCAGCTGCGTCAAGCAGGACTACCTAACTACGCTATTCCACTCTATGGCACTCCACTATACTTTACTGCAATCACGGCCACTCCAAGGTATGCTACTCCACTGTATGACAATACATTGCATGCTATTCCACTGTATGCAACTCCACTATACCCGACTCCACTATATACTATTCTACTCTATGCCACTTTACTGTACATAACTCCACTGTATGCCATTACACTATACGCTATTCCATTCTACGCCCCTCAACTTTACCCAACTACACGCCACTCCACTGTGCTATGTTCAACAACACTATTCTTCACTCAACAGTCTAAGCCCCTCCACTGTACCACACTGTACTCCACTGTATAGCTCTACACTGTCCAACAATGCACTCCTGTGTACATCACTTTACTATATTCAGTTGCACTTTACGATACTGCACTCCACTCTGCGCCACTCAATCTACACCGCTTCACCCCAGTTAATATACTCTACTCTAAGAGACACTACTCCGCTCAGCCCAGACCTTACACCTATATGTATTTCCAAAACCTTTGCTAGAAAAAGATTTCCCTGTTGATAGGCTCTTCTCAAATGTTCAACATTCTGCAAATGTACCATGAGTGATTTCCGAAACAAATAAATAAAGTGAACTATGAAAATGTGTTTTTTCACACCATATTCAGATCATAAACATGGTTTGGTGTATACATAAAAGTATTAAAAACCATTCTTTTTTTTCATTTTTGCCTCTTCTTCCTCTATTATAGTCACCATTTTGGAAAATGACGGAAGGGTTGCTCTGAGGAGTAATTTTCTGTATCTATAATACTACTTGACCCCCAAAACCTATCTTTTGACACCAAAATTAGGTATATAAGTCTCATGGTTCCTGAAATATTACATAATCGCTGCAACATGTCCGCCATTTTTAAAAATGTCCAGAAAAATTAGGCCCGGATCACAATGTCTACCCAAGCTAAATTACTTCTCTATTGATCCAAAAACACAAATCAAAATTAAAATCTCTGGAATGCAATTTTTTTACGGACCTATATCAAGGGGCCATGTCATAGGATGATGAGCGGGAGGAAAGGTGGTGCATCATAGTCAGCAGCTGGATCATCTATGAGACCCTTACCACCTGACCAGATGGTTACCATTATCGCTGTTTAACCAAAACTGGGAGGTATGGTGACTCGTTGTGGCATAATGCCATATGCCAGTTGCACTAAAATGTCATCTGTTGCCCAGTTTATGGATGCTGTTGATCCAGTGATCAGGGACTAACAAATTTCCATTGCCTGGGCCCAATTCATAACCCAGCAACAGGTCCCTTCACGCTGGGTGAATGATAACAAAACGTACCAAATATGTATTATCAAATCATCCTCTCATTATCTTTGTGGCGATGCAATCTTTATTTATGTAATCAGGGTTTGGCAAACTAATACCAGAATCTAGAAATGCTTATCATAACCTAATCAATAACTCTGATAAAGACAAACTCACTTGTAAAGTTATAATGCTTTATCTAAAATAATGTGATTGCTAATCAATGCAACACAGCACAAATCATAGTTTATCATACAGAAGAATAAATGAGAATGACAAAAGAACATCTCAATGTCAATGTAATGAGAGAGTGGATAGGCGTAGAGACCAAAGTTCAGAGATAATAGTAATTTGCAAAATGATTATGCAAATTCAGATAACATACTAACCCACAAAGGAAATTAGAAAATGTACTCTGTGGCCATGAGAGCAGAGAGGCCCCTCAATTAGAGTTTGAAGAGCAAAAACAAAGGGCCTTATGTATGAAAAGTACTATTTGCGATTCTCAAATAGCGATTTTTTGCGAATCGCTAATTTAGAATCTCAAAACCCTATATATGTAGGATTTCCAAATCATTTTGAGAATCCTACATATTCCTTAATTGCGAATCACAAATTGCGAATCCCAATTAAGGAATACCTCCCCATTCATTCCTATGGGCCTAGAGGCCCATAGGAATGAATGGAAACACATTCCCAATTTGCGATTCCTAATTAGAGAATCATAAATTGCGAATGCAATATCAATGGTGCCAGGGTGTCAAAAATACACCCTGTTACTCCCCTGAAATGAGCATTGGTGCAGATGTGGCGCACATACATGCCCTAGGGGCATGTATGTGAGTCACATGGCACTTTGAAAAATGCATAAAAGTGCATTTTTCAAGGAAATCGCAAATTACCACCAACCTGAAGTTGGCGGTAATTTGCGATTCCTTAAGTCCAAATTGCACTTTTTCTGTGCTTCTTACATTGCATTTAAGGAGTCGCAATTTGCGATTCCTTAAATGCATTCGGAAAATAGGGAATTGCAAAATGTGCAATTCCTTATTTTGCTAGGGGTACTTTTGTGTCATACATACGACACTGCTGTTTTGCGATTGCAAACGCCGAAATGTCACGAATTTCGGCATTTGTGATCGCAAAATTGCCTTCATACATATGGCCCCAAGTCAGGAATCAGCAAACCAGAATCAGCCAGCCTAATAAAGAATAGGAGCTGGCAAGACAGCCCTCTCCTCGTTCAAAGTAGAAAATCATGCAACCTCCTAAACCCCTCCCACCAGGTACCTAATATTATACTCTAAAACCCAAAAAGACCAACCCACACTGTATCATAACACACATTTGTCTTAATTCTATTGGTTAAGGAAGTGGGTGTACTGTCACACCACTCTGTAAGACGGTCCATTGTCCCTTTTATTCATTTCATCAACTTCCAGCCCAGGAAATACAAATTCAAGCTGCCGTCATATTACACATTTCCTCCATCTCGGTCATGTAACACTTTTTGCGCCTCAATTGTTCATTTGTGCCGCTCCCCAAGGAAGTGTTCCTCCTCCGAAGATTATTTTGCTTCTCCACGCAAACTTTGTCAGGCACACAGGACCCATGAAGGACAAACAGTTTCCCCATTCCCTCTCTTCTCTGTTTAAACTTGCATTTATTTTTTTTAATGACTCTCTGGCCTTTTCTGCAGAGCAGAAAACCATATATCTACAGAAAATAAACACAACCATTATTAACCACTTATAATGCTATATCAAAACGCACCCTCCCCGTGTGTTGCATTTACCCATGCGCACCCTGGATTAATATTATTTCCAATGCATATTAGTATAAAATAAACAAACAGCATTCGTTTATTTGCCATTAGTCAGAAGCATTTGTGGTCTGCTCCAGCATTTTAGTTCACGTTTGAGCAGTTTCATTTTCCCTTATATTAGCCCCTTTTTTCGCATTTAGTTTACACTTCACATGATTAGTAATTTTCATTCATGGGGGTTCAATTCGAGCAGGTTTCATTTCCTGCTCCATCACTGTCAACAAGCATAGTTCTTCATTTCTTTTTTACCTCGTTCCTCTTTAAACATAAATGCATATCTGAAAAGCAAATATAAAATACATTTAATTTTACATGCGTAAGTGCGTGTGTAACAAATTGTCTGAGTGCTGGGTACATGAATGGCTGTATAGGTCTGTGAGTCGGTGTGACAATGCCTGTATGGGTGTATGAATGACCATGTAATTGGATGTATAGGAGAGTAAATGGGTGTGTGAATACTTTTACTGGTGTGTGACTGAGTCAGTCACTCTCTGGCTATATGAGTGGTGGGTACACAAGTGCTTTTGTGGGGGTGGTAACTGGGTGTATAAGTGCCTACCTAACTATGTGAGTAGGTGCAAATTACATGCTAATAAATTACATACTATAAGCAACCACCTGCATCTAATTTCAAACACATTCATTCATACTGGTTTAATAAAATAACGATATAATCAGTATAGCTAACCCTCTTCCTCCTTTCCTGCTCACTATATTTTTAGTAAATGTTCTCATCTAATCTCCCTTTTATTTTGCCTTTTACTGTAGTGTGTCAAGAAGCTACATATTTTCTTTCCGCTTATATAACCTCATTGGGGTTTTTTTGTATACTTTTTATAGTGTAACCTAATTAACATACCTGTAAATTCTCTTTTCTGTTGTCCAACTTCGATTTTAAAATCTGTTAATATTTGTTTTCCACTGCAAATCTCAGAAATATGACAATCCTCCTCCGCTCTCAGTACAAAAGTACCAATAATGGCTACTGTGCCATCACTCATACTCCTGTAGTAAGCAGATGACTGATTTCCTTTCATTTTTGTTAGACCACTTCTAAATGGTCACTATTTTTAACCCATTCCATGTTTCCTGTAAATAAAGTCCAATTTGGTAGGTATTTTGAGGAACTACCCAGGGGCTCAGCGCACCCCCTGTGTGGTCCGTGTTGGATTAAGGGATCCACACGGAAGCCCTTAAAAGCATTTAACAGTCTGCTGTTAATGCTTTTCATTTGTATTTTGTCTTGAAAATTGTCAATTGCAAGACATACACTCCCTTCTGAGCAATTTTGTACACCAGTCTACTTTTCAGTTTCACACTGCAATCTCTTTTGTTTCCTTCTTCCACACTTTTTCAGCTGCGTTTCCATGGTAACCATGTTTCCAATAGTCTGTCTACCAGTAGGTCAAAAGTTCACAAGGCCTTCTATTAACAGCATACTTCAGATTTACTGTAGCAGGTGTGGTTGACTCTTAGCAATTCCAAGCATATGCCAAACAACATAGCTTGTTTTTATTTTTCCAAAGCCAATCACAGAGGCAGATACTTTTTTCTGAAAGTCGCTACCTATTTTTACTTCCCTGCACATCTCCACCATTCAATCAAATATTTTCTTTTATATTTGACTTTACTGTCCTCCATTTTAGTTGCTTTTCATCTTCAAAACTGCCTCATTCTGCTGCAGCCTTTTCCTGTGTGCTGTTCCTGCTTGTCTCTAAAATGGTTAAAGTGTGGCGTGTTGGCCATAGTTTTGGTTTTTGGGCCAGAGAGCGTGCTAGAAAGAGTGACATTTACAAGGACCTATGTTTACTAATGCAGAAATTACTTGAGATGACCAGAGAGGGTTAAAGTGGCATCAATTGGTGCCTTTGGTTGAAAGCATTGAGGATTGCAAACATTCAGACTTTATGATTGTGTACTGTGGTGGCAATGACCTACGCACAATTACTGGGGTAGGACTGGAAATCCTAATGAAGAATACCTTCGGTATAATAATGACACTTTTCCTACATACTACCTTGGTGTTCTACAACATTTGCTAAAGACAGAAATGGAAGTGGTCAACCGAATGTTGTCCACAGATAGACAAAGCTAGGAAACATGTCAATAAAACTGTTTCTGCATTCCTCTGAGACCACAACATGGGCTTTATATACCACAACAACTTATGCTTCAATATGAACAAAATATATTGCAAAGACGGAGTCCACTTCACAACGGAGGCAACAGGGCGTTCCTCCAAAACTTGAAAGAGTGCGTCCTTTTCTATGTGGTGTTATCATGTACACATCATAAACACAAAAGCTCTTTTCAGAGACAACCCTTTTCCCAAACACTTTTTTTTATTTGTCACTCGACTCTGCGTTCCCAAACCAAAAGCACACATTCAATACAGAACAGCAACACATTTTGGCTCAACGATGGATCCACTAATCTGTTCCCAACCAAAAGCACTCATTCAAAACAACACACATAATATATTTGGAATATGCATGGCTCTGTGGGTCTGTGTGTGGTTTTTGTGGGTCTGTGACTAGGTAAATTTGTGTGAATGGGTGTGTCACTGACTATGTGGGTCTGTGAAAGAGTGTGTACATGGTTGCCTGGGTCCGTGAATGGGTGTGTGAGTGGCTATGTGGGTGTGCGAGTGGCTATGAGTGGCTATGTGGGTCTGTGAATGGCCCACCATTCTCGCTGTATGTAAGACTTCTTTTCTCTCTTTCCCACTTGATGTCTGTGGATGATCCAAAGCTGCTTTTCATCTTTGAGACCAATTTGCAGTGGTCGGGTTGAATTGTTTTCAGTATCTTGCCTCAATCTTTCACAGTCCGGCAGCCCTGGAGGTCTTTGTCTCTTCTCCTGACAGACCCAGTAACACCGTTACCTTCACTAGGGGCCTGGTTTGGTATCTTGGATTGTTCTAGTCAAAGATGATGTGGAAACAGTCACCTCTTTAATACAAGCTCTTGTCTCTTCTGAAAGCACCTGTAAGTAGTCTAAAGGCCCTTATTGTCTGGAGAGTCAGAGTTCACAGGTCTTGATGGATGAAGACGTGAGCACCTTGAAAAGTGAAGGTGTCTCTGTTCCAGGCTTCCTGTGTTATATACTCCTTTGTTTGAAATTTATGGACCATCATCAGGATTTTAGGCCCTTTGGCAATGTACACTCACACGTCCATCAAGCGGTGCATTCTGTCACACACTCCTTCAAAGTCTTCAACTTTGCCCTAGCAGTGACCTGAACAGATGCTTTACATATTCCCCGATCTCCGTCATTTTCACACCATGTGGAACTTGTCTAATCCTGATGTTATTCGGGTGGGACAATGTTCTCAAGGTTCTCACAATTTTCTCATAAGATAATGCTCTGCCCTGGCAGTGCCTGCATTTCTTGCTGCAGTAATTCATGCTTGGGAGTTAACATCAGTTGCATCTTTCAGGTGAGAGACTTATTTATTTATTTATTTATAGCATTTGTAGAGCGCTCTGTAACCCTACGGGCATCCTGGCGCTTAGGTACGTAGCTAAAGCTTTGTGGGGACAGGAGCATGAACGAGATGCTGAGCCGGGTAGATTTATTTATTGCGAAGGGTTTTAGGAGGGTTTTTTGGGAAAAGCCAAGTTTTCACATTTTTCCGAAAGGTCAGAAGATCATTAATTATCCTGATGTCAAAGGGGAGGTTATTCCATAGGTGGGCTGCAGCAATGCTGAAAGCTCGTCCTCCACAGGTGGCTTTCTTGATCCTGGGGATACTGATGAAGTTCATGGATGAGGATCGAAGAGACCGGCTGGGCTCATACCACTTGAATTTGTACTGGAGTGGTCGGGGGCCTAGCCCGTGAACTGCCCTGAAAACAATACATAGGGATTTGAAGCAGATCCTTTGGTGTATGGGCAGCCAATGTAGGTCAGCCAGGGCAAGAGTGGTAGAAGATCTACGCTCACGGGAGAGTGCCAGTTTGGCTGCAGCCGCCTGGACACTCTGGAGTCTGGAGATGAGATAGGCAGGGGATTCCAGCAGGAGAGCATTGCAGTAGTCCAGGCGGCTGAGGATAGTGCTCCTGACTATGTCGGCTCTGTTCTGTGGGGGCAGGAGAGGTAGCAGTCTTCGGAGTCCTCTTAGTAGGGCGAAACAGCAGCTAACCTGCTTGTTGACGTTGGTCTCTAGGCTTAGTTTGTTATTGATAGTGACTCCAAGATTTTTTACAGAGCTCACTGGGGTAGGCGAGTCCCCTAGCGACTGAGGCCAGAAGTCTGTCGGTAGACTTTTGGGGATTTTTCCTACTGTGCAATGTAGTATTTCAGTTTTCTCACTGTTGAATTTTAGTGAGTTCTGACTGAGCCAGAGAGACATGTCCAGCATACAGGTGTGGAAAGTTTCCATTGAGCTTGCTCGATTTCCGTCCAGCGAGATTATCAGCTGGGTATCGTCTGCATAGTTTGTCACGCTGATGCCATGGCTTTTGAGGATCCGCATCAGGGGTTGCATGTAAATATTAAAGAGTATGGGGCTGATGGCAGACCCCTGTGGGACTCCGTGCGGGACTTTCGTAAATTCGGATTGGTAGGGAGGGATAGATACTGCCTGCCACCTGTCCGTCAAGTAAGAGCTGAACCAGTCGAGCGCGACCCCTCTGACTCCGATGTTCCTTAATCTTTCTATCAGGATGCCGTGGTTCACCGTATCGAACGCGGCGGACAGGTCAAGTAGAATCAGAGTTGCTGATTCTCCCCTGTCCGCCCTCATTCGCAGGTCATCCATAACTGTCAGCAGGGCTGACTACGTTCCATAAACTGGTCTGAAGCCAAACTGCTCCTCCTCCAGGATGTTGCTGGTTTCTAGGAAGAGGGCTAGAGCTCTACTGACCCATCTCTCTATGATTTTTATAGGATATGGTAATAGGGATATGGGTCGGTAGTTCTTTTGGCAGTTTGGGTCCAGATTAGGTTTTTTTAATAGCGGGGTGACGATCCCTAGTTTCCAGTCTTTGGGAACGGAGCCTGTGTGCAGAGATTGATTACATAGATGGTGCAGGGCTGGTAAAACGTCATCCTCGAATTTCTTGGCTATTCTATGGGGAAGAGGGTCTAGAGGAGAGCCTGGGGACGTATGGAGGGCTGTTGTGATGAATTCCTGTTCCGAAGGAGTCATAAAGTTTTCCAGGGTGGCATTTGGGAGGGGGTACGTATCAGGATCCGCCTTTCCGTCTTTATTTGTTAGGATGCTGTTGTCTTGCAGTGGGGAGATAGGATTACTATTCATTCCCTCTACAATTTTGCTGATCTTATCTTGGAAGAACACTGCTAGGTCGTTGCAGAGTTCTTGTGAGGGTTTGATTTGGCTATTGGCACAAGTGAGGTGGGAAAGCTCTTTGATGAGCCTAAATGTATCCCGGGATTTATTAGAGCTTTTGAGGATTACCTCAGCAAAGTAGTTGGATTTGGCTGTGATTATTTCCTTCTTGTATTGTGAGATAGTAAGCCTCCATCGTACTTTCTCCTGGTCTGAGTAGTTTTTTCTCCAGAGCTTCTCCTCCTTTTTGCAGGTATTTTTTAGTTCTCTAAGTTTCTCCGTATACCAGGGGGCGGAGGGTTTTCCCCTTTTTGTGATTGTTTTCAGCGGGATGACGGCGTCAAGTTTTTTTGTGATTTCGTGGAGAAAGGAAAGATAATTTGCGGTGACATCATTCTCTAATTTGAACAAGGCCCCAACCTGGCGTAGGTCGAGCTTTCCCTCCTCTTTCCTCTTCAACAAGTTCTTCCAGTCCCGACCTACGAAGGTTTTGACTTGCGAACTCGTGGCTCCTGTGTGGGGCGGGATGTGGGATTTGAACCTGATGAGGTAGTGATCTGACCCTCTGCCCATGGTTCTAAACATCCTTCTCAAACTGATGGAGCTCCCAACCAATTTCTGCCCAGAGTGCTTCAATATCTTCCTTTAGGCCACAAAACAGCTTCTCTATTAACTCCATAGTGACCTTCGAGGAGTGTGACATGATATTCTTCTTCAGTCCTGAACCAGAAACTGACTTAGAGGTGGGTATCTGTTGTGTCTTTCTGTTGTACACCCACAGACTAGGTTGATTGCATGATCAGTCCTGCCTTCTTAGGATTACCACTGCCATAGTGATCATCATTCTTTATGTTGGCCTCTCCCATAGTGCAGAATAAATTATCTTGGGCTTCTTTGTCAGGTGTTGGATTTGTGTGAGCTGTTGAAGACTGGAAGGTGACCAAATGGTCCTTTGTTTAGTTCTCCCTCTGATGGAGGGCCCAGTTCCAGCGCTACCCCGGTAGGTTTCTGCTTCTCAGGTACTAGGTTCACACATTTTATAAATAGTTTGTGCAGCTTGCCCTCTATGGGCCCACTTATGTTCTACTGTCTGCAGTACTGTCTGTTGTAATAGGCTAGAAGGCAGCTGGGTTTCCTTGCTCTGGAATTACCCTCTTAGAGCCCCCTGAGACCTGTGCGCTGTCTAGTGGTCAGTGGTGTACCCCGCACACCACCAGTGACTTGCTCATCTCTGTTCAGCTTGTCACATCCTCAACGCCCCCTGTCCAGGTATTTGAAGTGGTACAAGCTTGTCTCCTTCTGCGGCTTTCTATGTGATCCCAATCAATAGGTGGAGTCCTGTCCCTGCGTATTCCTTCACCAGAGGGCACCAGGCTTTGCTCTTCACTTCCTTTGTTCACTATCTCACCTGCACCGGATTGTGTTGCCCGCTTCTCTGGGGTTGACAGTGATCTCTGACTGGCCAGCCACGGTTTGGCGTCCCTGATCTCGCAACACCTCTTGTCTTGCTAGGCTTCCTCCGCTCCTGTAATTGTGATAAACGGCTATTCCTGCCCATCATACCCCCTGCCATTGTTACTGAGACACAAGGGGGTTCTAATTCCCACCACTCACCCTTCTCCCCTCTTTAGGGCTCCTCTTGGTCAAATGCTGTGATTCATGGCTTCATGCTGCAGCCATCGTGTGTTCAGTTACCGGTGCCCCCCCTTGCATGTACCACCAATATTACTCCAATAGAGGCTAAGCTCCGAGTCCAGTGGGTGTCCCTTCCTATAGGGCCACTATCTCCATGGCAAGATTTCAGCAGGTGAATGCTGATGGACATCGCTCAGCGTGAGGCAGCTAGAACATGTCTTCCACCACAACTGCTCAAGATGTCTCCCCTATACTTTTTAAAAGACAATGTATTGTTAATTAGCAGGGTCAAGTTGCTATGAAAGTCAGACATTATATTTTTGCTGCAACTTGGGTTACAGTTATAAGAATTAGACAACGCTCATGCGGTGAGGACGGTGCCGGTTGAGTATGGCAAGCAGTGCCTCAATTTGCAGCTTTCCCCAAAATTGCAGCGCGAGGAACGGAGCGACCGTCCCACTGAATGGCGACGGCGACCGGGATCACCGCTGTTGTATGCTGGAGCGGCCCCCATTTCTTTTAGTCAGCGTTGCGATCTTCCACTGATGAGCAGGAGTGGCGATGGGGAACAGCCGGAGGAGTCTGTCATGAGGCGAGAGAGCAGGAGGCGAGGTGACTGCATGACTGCGGGCATCCGCCTGGGGCCTCATGGCCGCGGCCATCCCTTGCAGTGAGGAGGTCAGCCTTTGGGGCAGATCATTCCTTTGGGAAATGTGGTGGCCTGGGGGCTAAGATTTGTACCGGAAGAACCTGGGTAGGACTTGACTGACTTCAATATGGCGCCCAGGCAGGACTTGCCTGACCTTAACATGGCGCCCACCGTATAGGGAGGCAGCATGCAGGTTTGAGACTGCCTGCTACACTGGGAATCTTCATACAGGACTGCTTGGAGTTGTTGACCAGCGGCAAGCGGGAGCTTTGAGATCTCCACCCCCATCAGTGGAAATGGGTGCCAGCTTTGAATTTTGCAGGTGTTGAACCTGGTCCCCAGTGTTGGGGAGGGGCACAGGGTTGTTTCTTTTGGAGAAGGAGGAACATCCCCCGGGAAGTGGTGGAACGGCATTACTATGGAGGTGCCTGGGGTCCCCCTACACTGTTTATTCTAAGCCGAATTATTCCTTACAGAGCCCTCTCAGGACAGTGCCTGACCTCAATATGGCTTCTGGTTTTTGTTCATACTGCGGTATTTCTAGTATCCAACTCCCTCGCTTTTTATGACATTCTCTGAATGCACCTGATCATTATCCTGACAGCGGAGTCCGAGCACTATGTCCGATGCCCAGTGGAGCTGCCCAGTTCAGCTATAGAAGAGATCGGCCCTGGTTCATCCCCTCGGCCGTCACCTACCCAGCCAGACATTGGGCACAGTTTCTCCCTGTTTTGCTCCCATTCCTCCCCCGACGAATTTCCGTAACGTTTCTTTCTTTTTTCCTAGGTTTGATTTTGCTCTTGGAACAAATGTAACTTGTAACCTATAACTCTGATCCTCATGTAAAGTGCTCCGATACCTCTGGGTCTAGCCAGCGCTATATAAAACTCAAATAAATAAAAACAAAATAAGTTATGAAAGTGTCTAGTCTAGTGGCAGAGTACATAAAGTTATCACATGATTTGCCTTTTAAAGATATGTTGGGAGAATTAGTTAGTTTACCATAACTCCCCTTGTAAGTCTCTGTTATCCTAGGGATTTGGACACCCAATTACCTTATTAATAAATTATTTTGGTTAACCGGTATTTTAATGCCTTATGTATGTATAGCTTGGATCTTAAGTTTAGTACAACTTACAAATTAAGTAACACGATTAAAAAACACAAGAGAATGTGTGCAAAGTAAGGTACGATTATGGTTTCTCTTTGTATTTATACATGGTGTTTATGAAGCAAATAAAATATAAGTGTAACTTCTAGTGATTGTTTTATTTAACAGTCACTTCCATATAGCGCAATAAAAAAGATGCTCCCTTTATCATAAAAGTAGGTCTTACATTCTTGGTGTTTTTTTCTGACACGTAAATAAGTATTCTGGGTGTTTTATCAAAGTGTATGCTAAGTGACGAGACTTTTCAAAGCCACTATGAACCTACCCCAAGCGGTTTTGTTAGCGTCGTAGCTTGTTTTAAGAAGCACGCCGTCAAAGAAAACATTTGCATTGCTTTGGCATGACTTCCACTTAGTAAATCTATTCTGATCAGTTGGACAATATTGCGGTGAGCCGCAGTGGTCGCAACAGGCCTCTTAATGGGTGGGATATCCTTGATCTCGTGTGGATTTAGTGCTTTTCAATGCATCGGTTTAGTTACTGCTCTTGCTTCCTTTTGACGAAAGTAGCCCAATTTCCTGTAACTGCGTGTGGCGCACTAGAACTTGATTTAGTTACTCTTCTGATCAAGAAAAGGCCATGAGTTATTTTAGCAAATGTGACATGTTATGTTGCGGGTCATTTGTGTAGCGTTAATGCCTTCCACAAACCACTTAAAGTAGCTGAAAATCTGTTCCATAAGTGAGGATTGGGACTATGCTGGTAGGTTGAATTTCTCTGCGTAAGGCATCTTCCTTGAAGAGTACGGTTACAGCACATAGATATCTTTTTTGTTTTCACATAGCACATTCCTCAGCTGGTGGTGCAATTGTGCTGTACTTTTATTTTTATTGCATTTCTGCATTTCTACGAATTTTTTTTCAAGTCTTGGGGTAAGGAGAGTGAAGCTGGAGCCCAACCCTGCCTTTGTTTATTTAACAGGTTTATAATTTTTGTATGTTATCACATGGTGGTCAGCTACTCTTATGGAGTATTTAAATGTATTCATTTTAGTAACAAGTTATTCGTCATATGTTTAATAAGCTGTAACGTAATAATCAACACACCTCACTCACTCTCAACTGTGCTTTAAGTAATTTATAATTCTACCTGTAAATACTGCTTTTTTTACTTGGAATTGGCCAGTTATCACTCCTTGACTTGACATGGAAGTTCATTCCCACTCTTTTTTTTCTGGTCTGACCACCTCTGTCCTTTGGGTTAAAAATGAGGTTTGGCCTCTGCCATGGTTGGTAGGCCTACAGTGGGCTGCTAATGATGCTAGAAAGCCCATTTCCTCTGAAGAGAGGGGTCCATGCCAAGGTGACAGATGGGCCAGGAGATTTATGTGCATGGTCAAAAACCCGAGCAGCTTGTTTCCATCAGAGGAAAAAAACACTTAAAGGTGAAAGAACGAAAGAAACGTGGTGATCAGAGGAAGCAATTAGCCGCAAATGAAACCTAGCAGAGCGGCAGCTCTTGTACTTGCTTAAGCTTCGAGAACTCCCACTCCCCAAGTTATACATTGCAATTTACGAGGAGAAGCCGTTGTGTAAGATCAAATGTAGACTGGCGACTGCGTCGGTTTGCTGTCTTCTGTTCCGGATGAAAGTTGAAACACTCACCAAGCCCCTTATGATCCAGATTATGTACCTTGTCCGAGGTGAACTTTATCGTTTCATATCGGGGAAAAAACTGCCCCGACAACATGCTTGGCCAGCACAGTCGGACACATTTAATGCAAGCAGATATATCTAGTTTCTGTTGTATTTTGTGGGCTAACGTTTATAGCGGTTACAGCTTTTGAATGAATTTATGAAAATAAGTTTCCGAGTCTGGCACTGAAATACTGTATTTACCTGCCTCTTCCAACTTGTTCTATTTAAAGATTGCTGCAGTTTTTGGTGGTGTTAAAAAATCTTTGGACAGATCTTAATTTATTTTGTTGCATTCATAGCTAGTTTGGTTTCAAAGTACTCTTAGTGCAGTTAAGTGCCTCTTTTGTTCAAATCTATAATTTGTAATACCGACAATCTTTTAAGTAAAATTGTAGCTCCGCAAGATGCCATTCTCCATTTTCCCGAATGCAAGAACCCATAGCACAAAAATGATGTTCCCTTGTTGCTGCCTCTCATAATTCCTTGGTAAACTATAATTGTTAAATGAGTAGAAAGTGTGGCTTTGGCAGTCCATCGCCACCTAGTTTGGTGTGGTCCCTTATACACAGCATATGCATATTCTAACGGGTAAGGTGGAGGCCCACTAAATCTAGTTGTCTTTTGTCAACTTGATACTGCAGCTCTCTCTCAAGCTGCGGCTCACTCCAGTGCCATGCTGCTCATATCAAAACAAGGCATCTAGACTGCAGCAACCATCAGACTCCTCTTCAGTGAAACCCTGGCACAGGAACGCGAATCCGAACCAAAGGTTGACATCCCAATGAGGCCTGGTACTCCATTGTTCATCTGTCTATTTCCAGCCAGCACTAGGGTGAGAAAGACTTGCAAGACATGCGTATGTTTAAGGCTGTAAGAAGTCATATCAAAAAGTTAAAAACACTTTGGAGGAAGAACAAATATCAATTGGAGACAAATACAAAAAGATTAGCGGGTAATCAGCAAAACGTTAGGGGATATTATATAAGATATTGGTCAGTAAATTTATGACATGGATTTGTATATTTTTAATGGATGTGGCATTAATGATTGAGGTTCACCAAATGGACTCCAATGGAGTACTTAAACTGTATAGGTAATTGTTTGTTTATGTCATATATCCGTTGGTATTCTTACCCAATAATAATATTGCTACTTCAAAAGTTTCTTTAACATAAGAAACGATCATTTTGTCGAATTCTTGATACACTGAAACATACCTGCATTTTAAAAATGTTCCTTCTCAGATCACTTTATCTTTGTTTGTCTTCCTTGTGATAGTCCTTAATCTAAGTGCTTCTGCCTCAGTTCTGAGATAGACAATCTACTTCTTTCAAAAAGAAAGACTAGATAGGGATTCTCTACTATGGGACTTACTTTTGTCTTTTTCATTTCTTATGTAAAGATTACGCTTTGCTATGCCCCTTCAGTTTTCTGTTTGTATTGGACTACTGAGACAGTAATCCATGATGTGCAATCAGAATATCGTTGCCAGAATATTGTCCGACATAAATAATGTTTTCTAAATATTGGCTACAACTACATCGCACCATTGGAGTTAATAAATCTACCTCTGATAGGATAGTGTTTTTGAAGAAAGATATTTAGAACACAATATATACATCAGATGATATTTCTGACCTGAAACCCCGATTTATGTATTTATAAAGTTTTATATAGCGCGAACTTGACCCAAGAGGGTATCAGAGCGCTTTACATTTAGGATCATTGCGTTACAAGTTAACATCAGAAACAAAAGCATAGTAATGAACAGTACACATAAAACAATGTTACAGAAATTCGGAGGAGGGAGGGGAGGAAGGAGTAATAGCGGGGAGACGAGGAGGAACAATGCCCAATGTCCGGCTGGGTAGGTGACGGTCAAGGGGGAAAACCAGGGCCAGACTCCTCATTAGCTGTCAAGCAGCTCCACTGAACATCAGCCATGTTGCTCAGGTCTCAGCGTTCAGGAAAAGCCAATTTTTAGTTTATTTGCTATGCGAAGGTTATATGGCGCTATCTAGACCCGGAGGTAACAGAGCGCATACCAGCGAACGTGGAATTATAAGGTACATCAAACAGGATTATAAAGCGCTGGCTAGACCCATAGGTATCAGAGTGCTATAGAAGAGGAAGATTGCGTTACAAATAATATCAGTTACAATAGCGTAGTAGGTACAGTAAACAAACAACGGGAAGAAGGAGTAATAGCGGGGAGACGAAGAGGAACAATGCCCAATGTCGGGCTGGGTAGGTGACGGTCAAGGGGAAAAACCAAGGCCAGACTCCTCATTAGCTGTCAAGCAGCTCCACTGGTCATCAGCCATGTTACTCGGGTCTCAGCGTTTCAGGAAAAAACTTTTTTGTTTGATTGATTTGCGAAGGTTATAAAGCGCTATCTAGACCGGGAGGTATCAGAGAGCATAACCAGGGGAAACGTTGCATTATAAGATACATCAAAAGGATAATAAAGCGCTTGCTAGACCCGTAGGTATCGGAGCGCTATGGCAGAGGAAGATTGCGTTACAAAGTACATCAGTTACAATGGCGTAGAAAGGTACAGTAAACAAACAAAGAGGTTGAGAGAATTTATAGGAAAAGGAGGGGAGGAAGGAGCCTTAGCAGGGAGACTAGGAAGAACTGTGTCCAAAAGTCCGGAGAGACAAATCGAGAGGGAAAGGGGAGAGGTGGAGTGAGAGGGGAGAGGACGAGGGATAAAAAGGAAAGGAGATAAAGGGAAAGTCAGCCCAAGGACCTTGTGGGTAGGTAACGGCCGAGAAGTTCATCAGAAGCGCCAGCCGGTAGCGGTGGCACCTGCTCTCCGCCAGGGTCCCGTCTGCCGGATTCTCCAGCGGCAGGCTGGCGTTCCTCTAGGGGTAGTGAGGTTGGCGCCAGCGGGCACCAGGCAGCAGTGTTCCGGGGTGGCGGGCAGGATAACCCCCGAGAGCCTGTTGAAGCCGTTGGGGATGATGCTGGCGCTGAGCAGGAAGAAGATGGTGCGCTGGAAGGGCCCCCACTCTCCCAGGAAGGCGGTCTCCTTCTTGTAGTCTCGCATGGCGGCGCGGGGACCAGAGGTGCAGTGCCAGGTACCGGCGGCCACCTGAGGCTTGGCCTGGCGCAGAGCCGCATAGAGCAGGTGCTGGAGAGCAAGAAGCTCCCGCTTCAGCCTGGGGTTTTGATTGTCTCCCCATGTCCCCACTGCTATGGTTATCCCGACTGGTAGTGAGACAGATCCTGGGACCACTCTGGAGCTGCTGCTGCCTCTTCAGGGTAGTTAGGGGAAGACCCCTATGATGTGGCCTCATGAAGAAGAGATAACCGCCATTTTAGGGTCAGGCAAGGCTCTACCAGATCGCCTCCCCACTCAGTTTATTTTAATGACAGCGGACCCCCTCACCTTCAATCCATTCCTCTGCTCACCCCACCTGTGCACGCCAAGTCTGCTTTCAGCAAGGATGGGGGCTCTCCCCCTCTTCAGCTCACCCTTCGCTGGTGAGGCCTCGGGTATTGGGGCTGAGGGTCGCCACTGCCTTGGAATCACCGGGGCTGGGTGCTGCTCCCCGCGCGTTGTCCCGGCAGGGGTCCCCACCGCTCTGAAATCACGCGAGGGGGGCCCTGAGGCTGCGCACTCGATTTGGCTGTTATCCCGGTAGAGGCCTCTGTTCCGCCGCCCCGCTACTCTCCGCTGGGCCACTCTTTGTGTCTCTGCTGCGGAGGGTCGCATATCGTAGCTCTGGGTGCTTCTGCGATCCTCCACGCCCTTACCGCTGCCTTGGCGCCACACCCAACCCGCCCGCTCAGCCGTTCGGTCGGGACTCCGGTCTAGGCGCCATTTTAGCTGGCGGCGGTCAAATCGCGCGGTTCCCGCTCAGGTCATGCAGCAGCTGCTGGCCCCCTCCGCTGTTTCGCTACCTTGCCTTGAGCCTTGTCGCCAGCAGCGCCACGTGTCTGGGGGATTTGCTGGGGATTTCGGCCGGTGACCGGGGCCGGGAACGAGGAGCCTCCGGGCTATGCGTCCTGCCTAAGCTCTCCATCCTCATGAGTTTTGCTGTCCTCTTCTTAAATTTTCGTCTCCTGCTCATACGTCTCCTGTCCTTGCATCATTACAATGCCTTTCATGTTCCTGTTGTCAATTTCTGCTACCTTTATATTATCTTTAGGTGAGTTGATGGTCTTGTCATTCTCTACAGTTCCTACTTTGAGTTTCAGCTCCCTCTAGTAACCTTTGCATAGTGTCTGTGGTGTCCGATATACTGGTATACACAGTAGAAACCTTTTTCCTGTCCTATCGCAAACTTTTTCTTGTTTTTCTTACCTGTCAAAAACATCTTAGATATGCAGTATGACTACCCTTTCCACCTCCACTTTGTTCTGTAGTTGGTGTTGGGGCAAAAAGAAAGTGCATGAACCATGCGTTGAGAGCAACCCAGCACCACAATGTGAAATCTGGATTTCAAAAACTTTCTTTCTCTATGGTTTCAGAATAGATGAGAAGGTTCATTCACCAGCAAGCTATGTGCTAAACTCTCTCAGGTATCTGGCCCAATAATGGTGGCTGTCACAGGAGCATGTGTGTGATCATATCTGGTCAATTGGGAAACTGTCGTAACAATGCATGCAGAGCCACACTTGTTCCAACATCGCAAGTACTACCACGCTTGCCTTAACCATACCTATGGAGAAGCAGGAAGGATCGGAAGAGGATGCAGGAAGCGGTGAGGTAAAACTCCTCTAAAACCCGGCAGGGGCAGGGTTTTAGGGGATAGTTTTTAAGGGTTGGGGTCGTTTTCAGGGCAGGGGGTCAGGGTGGTTTTCAAGGGCTGGGGGAGTCGGGAAGTATTTAGGGCTCAGGGGGGTTGAAGTAGTTTTTAGGGCTGGGGCAGGGAAGTTTTTGGGGCTCAGGGGGAAAGGGGTAGTTTTAGGTCTCAGGGCAGGTGTTTGGGGGCAATTTTGAAGTTCAGGGTGTGAGGCAGGAATCGGGATACTCTGAGGTCTGGGAGTCATGGTCGTTTTTAGGGCTTGGGGGGTCGCGTCATTTTTAGGGCTTACAGGAGGGCTGGGTAGTTTTTAGGGCTGGGGAGCAGTGAAGTTTTCAGAGCTCGAGGGAGGAAGGGGTTGGTTTTCCGGTGGGAGGGGATAGTTTTTGGACTCAGGGCGGGGGGCAGGAGTCTAGGGGGGTTGGGTGGGTAGCACTTACATATGCGTGGTTAAGACTTTTCAGGTATTTGCCATATCTGATTTAACAATGCATATTTCACTGCAAAGGCTTTCATGGTAAAGGCATACGTGTGACTAAGACTTGCATGGTTAAGACTGCGTGGAACTGGCATGCGTGGTAACCGCATGGGCAGTTCCGTCACACAACCGGACAATCAGCTGAAAGCAAAATAGCAACTGTAGCGGTGCTGCACATAAGTTGCTTATTCACTGTGTGATACTAGCATGCTGCTGGGAAAATGGAGGGAAACAAAGTTTGCAGCCAAGTGCCCTCATCATGATGAGTATGAAGACATGGCACTTTTAGAAGAATTAATTATGAGCTCCACCATCTCTCTTGCCGACCTGCAAGATCTAATTAAAAAAGTAGTAATGGGCATCATACCACCCCCTTCCAAACTCTGAACCCAATAAAGATGAAGGTCGTGAAACTATTCTTATCTAATACCGAAATGGAAATATCTGCAGAGCACTCACTTACCAGAGGGAATGAGGCACATCCAGGAAAGATTGGAGTTCACACAGCAGAGTCTAATAGTGTAGGAAGATGTTTTCTTTACCTAAAGTGTCCATTTGGCTCCTGCAATATTCTTCTTAAGAGAATGCAGTCAGAGAGAACATGCTTCTTAGATTCTTCTCAAGGTGCTGACTGATTAACGTTTTATAGCCAAGCTTCCCACAAAATTCAAGGTCCGTGTTCGTTTAACAAGCAGGCAAGTCCTTCATACCTTGCTTTGGAATACTCTTCTCCCTCAGATCCAGGTGACCACAAGGTGTATAGATCATTAAAAATATATTCTGGAGGAATTCATTTTCCATTACGAGCTAGCTCCTATATGGTGGATACTGTCCAGACCCTACTGACGATTTCCATGTGCTGTTTGAAGCCATATAGGAAGGTGAAGGTGGCCTGTTATTGATTTACTACAATGGAATTGATTATGTGGTTGATTTCAAAAGTGATGTGTGATAGTTTTGTCTACAGCCAAAGCTTAAGGAGCACCAATCCCAGCCATGCAACATATGTGGTTGCATCAATGGGAACTGGAAATGTTTCAGAGGATTCTGGTCACTTATATTTTTGGCCCCTAGTTGTTTTCGACTAACTCAATGTCATTATCAAACAGATATAAGTGGAAAAGAAGCTGCTTATTTGGTTCTGTCCTCTCTCTCCAGGCCACTGTCTTCTCTTCCAAGTGCCATGGTGGTACTCCACTTATACATTGACAGCTGTTATGGGGCTGGCCTGAAGTTGGGCTTCTAGGTTTGCAGACAGTTCCTGGCCACATTTGCCACTCCACAATAGCCCCAAATATATCCCATGGTCCCACCAACCATTCCAGACCCTCCAGTAGATGGCCTGATTCACTTCTTCCAATGATAGCGACACACCAACCTTGAGATGATATAGGTGTAATTGATTACATACATTTGTATGTCTGAGTTCAGTGCTCTTCCTCTGGACCCACACTTTGTTTCAACCCCAGTTCCAAGTTGAAAAAAGAAACATCAGGCGTGATGGAATGGAAAGAAACATTACGGCAGAAAGAAGTCATTAGTCAATTCTTAAAGGACAATCACAGGTTCTCCATATACCACATTCTGTATCTAGCCAGGCCGCTTTCTGTAGAGTTCAAACAGATCATAAATCTGAAAGAGTCAACATGTTAATGCAAAATGATATGCACGAAATTGTTTTAACTTATTTACGAGAAGTCCTGGTATCATTGAGTCTTGAGATCCTAAGATGTCTATTCTACTACACCAGGCATCCAGTGTTTCCTACATTTCCCAATGGTACAAGAGCTCCTAATCTTTCCCAGTGGCATTTGCCAAGGCAGTGAGCCTAAAACTGCTTTATAGCACATGAGGGGGGCTCATATTCCCAGGAGTAGATCATTGCGTGACCTGTGCCTTTCTTTTCAAAAGGCAAATATTCAAAGAGACTTGTGTGTTTCCAGGGCTACATAGTTATTGCCCACAAGAAATATGTATCTGGTTGAGTGTTTGATGTTCAGCACAGCCATATTCAGAACAGACTTGAGGATGGAGTCCATGCCAATGAAGTGAATACTTTGTTTGCAGTTCCATCTATCAGGATTATAACAAACAGTCACATCTGTAATAGGATGACTCTGGACCCAGAGTTTGATGCTTCTTGGTCCCTCAGTTGATGCCAATCACTCCACAGTGCCTCCTTGATTGTGCCTAAATTTGAAGTCACTGCTCCATTGCTTGTTGTTTCATTGGTGACCAATCAATTATGAATCAGTAACCGTGCCTAAGGAGATCTGTTGTTGTTGGCTTACTGAGTGGAAGATAGTCCCCATCATTCAGGAATTACATTTCCCCAGTGATTCTGTTAATATGAACAGTAGATGCCTGTCACTAGGGGTGGTGGGATACTCTAATGACCAGTGGCAGCTTCGCGGGTGGCAGAGCGGGCGCGGGGGAATTGTGCATGGAAATATTTTTTTAAATGTAAACTAAACTTACCTTGCTGCCGGCTGGATCCCGCGCCTCTTCTCCTGCTCTCCTTATGCACATCGAGGAACAGGAAGCAGGCCCCACTGACAAATCACAACGCTGCAATGCAGCATTGTGATTGGTTTTGAGCATCCTGATTCGACGCTCAACCAAGGAATTGGGGCCTGGGCATATTCTCCATGCAGGCTGTAATGCAGCCTGCATGGAGAACGGGGAAAGTGCGCATGACTAAACAAAACACAAATCCTGTGCACACGTTATAGTGGGTTAATCATGCAGGTTTTTTTTCCTATATTCGAAAGCTATCGAGCGTAAGTCTTAGTAATGAGACAAGGTAGACACATGTAGATATTTTCTTTTTTTGATGTATTAGGACCCTCCTGTTCTGGAGGGGTGACTTCAAAACAAAAACAACTTAACCAGCCAAAGTGCGCATGACTGTTTTGGGCGGCCCGAAAGGGCCAACTAAAACAGTCATTTCGCATTTAGGAGTGGCCGAACCACTCCTCCCCTACCCCAAGAGCAGAGAAGCCCCGCCCACTTATCCTCCCGCAAAGAAGCAGGAAGCAGCATAAAATTATAATAACTCAGTTTTTATCATTTTATGTTTCCGCTTCGCACTGCTTAAAAGCAGTGGGGCAACGCTCCTCCCCCATAGCGGTGGAGCCGACAATGCTGCTGACCAATCAGTGCTGGTGAGATACAACCCAAACAAAGCTCTCACATCCCACAACTGGAGGAAGTTATCTTTATGGCTCTTCAGGCCTGAAAGACTTAGCAGTCCTTGCACATGTATGCAAGTAGTAAAGGCTGTACAGAACTATAAAAATAGCATGTCTGCTACAAAGTGAAAGCATGATTACTGATCACTTCAGTCAATTGTTTCCGCTCTGTGTCTCACCACTTGCCTCCTCTCTCATTCCAGCTCCCAATCAAGAACTTTTTGATACACTGGGCGGACCTGTTTACTTCCCACAGGATGTGCTTCTTTCTTCCAGTTTTTAGGACACAGAGGGTAGCAGACGAGGCATAGTATTCTATTTATCATTCGTCTGCACCTGAAGGTGCTGGGTAAAATTCAGTGTGGGTGTCGGTGAATCAAATCCTAAATGTGACTTATTGACATCTCTGTCCACAGTTTCAATGTATCCATTTCCTGGCAAGCAAACCAGGACATACTCTGAGTACAGAGGATCACAAAGCATACAAAACCAAGCAGCTAGGCTGGCCTCAATCAGAAGAGGTGCGATCACATCAGTCCAGCTCTCAAAGGATTCACTGGCTCCCAGTGGCCCAGAGAATAACTTTCAGCAGTCTCTCCAGGATTTTCAAATCATAGGAGGCGAGGCGATTGAGGCCAAAGTTTCTACAAACGTTAACACTATCCTGCAAACTACATGTAGTCTCTGATCTACCAACTCCTAAAAAACACACACAGGATGAACTATCAGAACCCTAGGTGGCCGTATTTGGAACCAGCTAAGTCCAGGCCTGAAAAACCAACCACATTTCTCCTAATTGAAAATAAACCTGAAAACGGGCCTTTTCTTAGAACCGTTCTGCCCCTTCCCAAATGTCATATGGACCACTACTCCCTCCTAATGGATGACAGGGCCCTATGAAGATTAATACTGTCTCCCTTGCATAATGGCAATGGAAACACTTCAGAAGAACACCCCACAGCAGCTGTAGAGCAGAATGGATTGGATTAGCTTCAGGCCCAAAAGAGTTATTTGACTACTCTCCAGTCTCAGCGGTTTACTATTTTGTACATACATTTTTGTCCACTCTGTGAGCAGTTCTCGGTTTTAAATGGAGTACCTTAGGAATTACACCTATTGAATGCTGTACCTTCTACTTTCTTTGGTATCCAATTATTTTTCATACCACTCACAGGGAGGCATATGGAGGTTGGAGTAGGTTTGATGTGTATCTAATAGTCAGACTTTTCTGATAAATCGCTGGAATACATCTGTGTTAAGCGCTGCTACTATCGTCCATGAGTACCCAGAATGACTTTTAAATCAGTTTTTTCCGATAAGGTTTATTCCACGCAATAATTTCTTAACGTTTAAATGCTACATTCAGAAAAACATTCATATATATGTATATGTATATTACATACGGGCACCTAATGTATTGATTGAGCAAGCAATTGTGCTTCGAACTGCAACAATGAGTAGCAGGTTTTTGCTTGAGGTGTTCTATCCATCCTCTTTTTTTTCCATTAAGATATTCAGTCTCACTTTTATGTATAGGCTTTTAAGTGCTGAGCAGTCCGGTATAAATCTGTAGTAAAAATATTTAACTTTGTAATTTTATTTCCTAGCTTTCAATGTAGGGACTGAAGTGGAATTTAGTTGTGAATAAAGAGGGTGTAATTGAAAACCATCATTAGATTTGTTACAGTCGCTAATTTCTACAACATATACGCGACTTGTTTCAGGTTGTATTTTTCTCTTTTGTATGGCGTCTTTTATACTGGTTTGTCCTTGTCTAACACCTCTCCCATCATTTTGAAACTCTGTACTCTTCTTCTGGTTCAGCTTCCTGATCTTGCATTCTGCGAGTTGATTAGGGTGCTCACAGTTTCTCCTTTCAAGCCTCCTCACTGTAGAGCTTTCAGGGATTCCCTCTAGTTACAACCACCATATAGCCTTGAATACATTGGTCTCTCCTTGGCACTTCTTTCCTGGTCTATGTCATGCCGTAGTAATAATTTACAGATGTCCTTCTTTGTTGAGACCTGCTACCATGCTCTGTTCTCTCCAGGTTCAATCTAATTCGGCAATGGCTGGCATGATGTATGGGTGTACAAATGTACCCAACAGCTCTGTAGGTTCATAGGCATTGCAGTAAAGTTTTTGATCTTGTTTTGCTTTCCAGGTCAGTCTGTGTCATCCTTTTGCATTCTATTCCTGTTTTGATCTCGGACTCTATTATTCCATAATGGGTGTCTTTTAGATCCTTCGTGCTGAGTACATTAGTCTTCGGTACTGTAGTTGTTGGTTACAAGCGTGCAGCATTCCAGTTTGTTCTCTTTCTCAATTTCCCCGTGGAGTGCATGCTTTACTTTTACGTTCATAGCAAGTTCAGTTGAACTGTTTCAGAGCAATTCCAATTTATTTTGGAAGTGTGTATTTCTTTGTGTCCTACTGGGTGAATGATGTTACCAGGCAGTTTGTTGTTCACATTTTACAAAATTGATTTGTGGATTTTTACTCCTTTGGAGATCTATTAAGAAATCTGAATTTTTGCTTTCTTCACTGTCAGATCTCACCCTAGCTGTCTAAATTTTTCCTATGTGACCCTCTCCCTTTATTTCTCTCCTCTTTCTCATAGCTGACTCTTTACAGAACTGTTATCGTCATACTTTTTTTTCTATATTTCTCAAACATCACATTGTTCACTTCCTCCTTTGTTCATTCTGCTTTTCTGCATCCTCACAAGGAATATCAAGCCTTATAAGTGTGTTTACTGCCTCTATCTCGCGTCTTTCTCTTTTTTTGCTTGCTCCTGTCCCATCCTATTGCTTGTATCCCCCCTCAATTCTCTTCTTGATTGCCTTCCCCAGCGCTGATTCTTTGCCCAAAACGTATCTTTTTCTTCTCTCTTCTACTTTCAGCTCTGGACTTTCCCATTGACCCTGCTTGAAGCCTCTTTTGTCTGTCTATTGCGAGACATTGTGGGCCTACCGAGGATTGGAGTTGGACCATTACTTACCACTGGTTGGCTTTCATGTCACTCATTTGCCTGCTTCTTATTCATGTCCCAACGTGCCTATCTTGCGTTTGGCCTCCCCTGGAGCACATCCTCTTTACCATCTCTTTTGATTGGCTGTCTTCTATGCTTCCACTGCTTGCTTTTCAAGCCCAACTTTTTTCCTTTGGGTTTAGCGCTCAATGAGAGTACAAGTGTTGTCCAGCTGTCTTCCTCGTGTACTTCTCCTCCCCCGTACTCCTTGTTGCTATCTGTCACCCTTGTGCTTCTCCTTGCCGGCCCCCTATCATGTTGCGCTCACAGGCCCTCTCAATTTCTGTTTATCATCTGCAAAATATAAGGACTTTGATCCACGTACAATGAGGCAACCTAACAGATGCCTGTGCTGTTTAGAATCGGATTACAATTATGATTATTAATAATAATAATATTGAATCTCTCTTTCACCTCTGTAACACTGTTGCCAACCTCCTATCCTTTACACCTATCTTTTCTCCTCCTCCCACGTCAGGGTTGTTCACCATGAAATGCATGTCCTTTCACAACATGCCAATAAATATGTCCTGCAACGACGATAACTCGTGTTTACCATGATGAACAGTCGCGTATTGGAGCTATGAATGAGCTCCAGCACCCATATGTGCCCACCTCCTTTGTACCTGTTCTTGAGTCATCTCCGTAGGCAGGGCTTTAAGTGATTCAGCACTGGCAGTTCTATAAATCAGGTGCCCAGCCGGGTCCCTATCAGGCTCTCAATTTTTCCTTCAGGTTGGAAAAAAAATCTTACCTCTGCAGCAGTGCCACCCTTTACTGCTTTTGAGGTAACTTCATAGAGGCCCTTTATAGTTCTTTCACAGTCTCATCATTTCAGAACTGAAGCATTTTCAATATTCTATACAACGAAGCCATATGTTGCTGATTTATCTTGCACACACTGGCTTGTTGTAGGTGTAATGTTACTTGCTGCAGCAGTGTTATATATCTGTATGCAATGACAGAAGCAGACAATTACCAGTTGGGCGGCACACCATGCTAAGCACCGATTTTTAGCTTGCGTATATGTAAGCCACGACCTTAATGACATCGGCCACGCCCCTTTGAGAGACCCCCTAGATTTTTTCATTCCACTTAAAGCCCTGTGCATAGGGCACGTTGAAATGTAAGAAGGCTGCTGTGTGTGTGTGTGTGTATTTATGTGTGTTTTTTGGTGTGTGGCAGGACTCATTTCCCTATTATGCCTAGGGACGTTCATGCATTCCCGACGTCTCCAATAAGAGCCATAAGAAGCCCTTGAAAGAGTTAAGCTGTTAACAAATGCCCGGGCCCCCTGTTCGCACATGTTCGACTCTTCCCCAGAAGATCTTGGCTTTTACAGTCCATGAAAGGACCGGCTAATTGCAGTGTCTGAAAATTACTACTTTCAGACAATCCCATTCCTCCTGCTGGGGGACATTTGTGTAGGTACTGTATTTAGATGGAACAAAGCCCTCCTGTTGGGACCGCCCCACCCCAAGTGTAAAACTGCAGGTAGAAGCCCAGAATCACAAGGGGCCGGCTAATTACCAGCTTCTTCAGGTGAAAGCCCTGTTAAACTTCAATAAACCAATTAGAGTTAGGGGCGGAGAGGGAAGACCGAGGGAAAAGAAAACTGTAACCAGATTGATGCTGCGCTCACCGGGCAATTAAAAAAATCATTTTAGCTTTGAAGAGCGCCTGCTTATTAGAAACTGTGTTTTTTATTGAGGGTGTTACACACCCCTCGGTGAATGGAAATGATTATCTGTCCTTCTCATTGTGTGGCCTCAAAATCCTTGCCAGGCTCGGAGGGAGAACCTGTGAAGAAAAGAGGAGAGAAATGAGGCGGAATAAACGGCAGAGTTTACACCTGAGACGGTCGAACTGGCCGCCTCGCCATGTGCTTGACTGCACTTACACATGGCTGCAGGGCTGGCATTCGTGGTGCTTCGGTCGTCTCTGCTCATCACGTCTTCCTTGGCTCGCCCTTTGGCTTCCCGCTCCCTTCCCCTTCCTGAACAGGAAACGCATTTGTTTCTACAAACAGGGACTCGCCCAAAATTAATACCTACAGTCTCGAAGGTTTGTGGATATTTATTCGTATCTTGTCTGTAGTTTCCAAGCCCCAAAAGCACAGCAATGAAATCCGTTATTAAAAGCAGGTTGTGCTTTTCTGGCATAATAAAGGTGAGAGATGATGTCCATATTCAGTGGAGGTGCAGAGAAAAGAGCTCCTCTAATGGGGACAATACTTCCCCATATGCAGCCAAAACAAAGTTTATATGCCAATATACATCTCTGCTTGATTTACCCCTACAGATTTTCCACCTAGTATAAATTAATTTAATTTTGGAAAGTAGGACTATTTTTAACTAGCAAGATTTGCTTTGGGCCACTTTTTAACAAACCCATTCAAATTAGATATAATGGAATTCGACACAGGCGTAGCTTTTATATTAATAAATATTTATAGAGGCAAAGGATGCGCCTAGTATTGGCTGCTGCTTCCCTCCAAGCCAGATGTACAAAGACCCCAGTGCTGTCGACTCAAGATAACGTGCGGTTATTGTAAAACGTTTTCGAATATTTTGGATAGCATAATTTTTCCACAGTTGTCAAGTACCTGTTGCAATCATTCTAGAACACCACGGATTAACTTGTACATTACACCCCATCACCCTCACCAAAGGTGAAAGAAATGACGTTTGCCCTGCTATTTTTGGAGACCGGACATCTGTAAGGCACGTCTGCAAACAATGCCCAGCTCCTTCCATCTTCTGGCATTGCAGAATCTCTTGCATAGTAGTCAGTTGCTAATGCAAACACTCAACATGCTCTCACCAACCCCATTCCTGGAGGAAAAGCATGAGGTTCAAATGCCCTTCAGTGTGTGGCAACAATGAACATCAGTTTTTTTTATTTTTTATATTAAACATTTCTTTTTGAGTTTTATAACATACATGCAGTAAGCATTGATAAGCAGTTCTTCACACTTTCCAGTTATATATATCAATATCTACAGTTAAGAAGTCCAAACCATAAAGCAAAAGACCAAGAAAGAAGATAAATCAAACAGTACAGAGTATAAAACCACCCGCTGCAACAAGTAGCGTGATGACTAGAGTGGTCGGTCAGCTATTTCCACAGTATTTTGTATATGATAATGCTCTCCAGTTAAGCAATACAATTTATTGTATGACCATACTATTAGTTGTTCATCACGTTCCATTCACACCAATTCACGTCTCATATGTGATTTGTTTTGCAGCACAAAGCACAGCCAAGTGTGTTATCATGCTGATGTTACCTATTATTACCATCTCCCCGTATATCGTACCCCGATAAGCGGAAGAGGGGAGGGGAATCGCCCCTCTTCATGTTGTTTCTCACTGAGCGGCGTCACTTGATGTGTATGACTCAGTGTCGAAAGTGAGGATATCAATCCTCGTCTGGGGGGGTATGCCTGCAGATAGGTTTTGAGTGGTTGCCAGATTTCTCATGGGCGCGAGGTGGGGGGCTGCAGTGTAGCATATATTTTGCTCGTAGTGTCACAATATACTAAGTCCCTTATCCATGCCTTCACTGTCAGAGCTTGTGTTCTACCCCAGTGTAAGGAGACCTTCTGTTTTGCTGTTAGTAGAGCTATTGCAGTAAATCACCGTATGCTCTTTTTTAGGGGGTTCACCTATCCCAGCAGTGCAATCAGCGGCGCCAGGTGTTGTGTGTGTTCCACCATTAAGGATAAATGTCTAAAAACCTCCTCCCAGTATACAAGTATCAGTCCACAATTCCAAGCCAGGTGCATGAAGTCGGCGCGCTTTGCAGTGCATCGGGCGCACACATGCGGTCTAGTGGGGTAAATGTTGGCCAATAAATAGGGTGCAATGTACGACTGGTGTAGGTACTTAAAATGTATCAATTTGTGACAATGGTTGCCAGATACATAACATGTCTGTTCAGCGCAGTATGCCCATATCTGGTCTGTTATTGAAACTCCCAGATCATGCTCCCAGGCCAGGCGCACCTTTGCTCCCACTGCAGGTCTTAGTCTCAGTGACAAGTGATATAGCCTTGACACCAGATGTGTCCCATCGGAAGAGTTGATCAACAAAGTGAATGAGGGAAATCTATGGGCTCGGTAGTCGCCCCCTGGAGTGCCCCCACTAGCGAGCTTCGGACCCGGTGCAAAACAAATTGATCCATGTAGGATACGTCACCACGGAAAGGCAATTCCTCAGCGGCATGCGGCTACGAATCCCCGAAAGAGGCTCCCACTGTGTATAGCGTGTTAAGGGTCTGTTTAGTAGGGGTTTCTATAGTGGGTATATGTGCGGAATATACATAGTCTGCGTGAAAATAACGTCACAACTTGAACCATGCCCAGCAGGCCGTCAAGATTGTCTGGATTTCAGCAGGGCTTCGAGGTAAACACTGCAGTAATATAGTTGATAGGGGATTAGGGAACATCTGAGATTGCTTTGGTTTTAAAAATTGAAGACGGGCATCTGAGTGGTACCAGTAGTACGTAAAGTGTACCTGCACGACAAGGTAGTATAGGTAAAAATCGGGAACCCCAAAGCCTCCACGCTCGTATGGCATAACCAGGGTATCCCATCTGATGCATGGTTGTTTCCCAGCCCACACAAGTCGGAGTAGCAGGGATCTCAAAGTGTCAAAAAATTTAGTGGTAAGTGCTATAGGGATATTTAAAAAAAGGTAAAGGAACCGTGGGAGAACCACTATTTTGATCATAGCAATTCTACCTGCCGTGGAGAGAGGTAGTTTAACCCACTGTTCGACTTGAGTCGTTAGTTTGTCAATGGCCTGTCCATAATTGAGGCAAATCACTTCAGGAGCGTTACAGTGCAGGTAATTACCCAGATATTTCGGGGAGTCTATACACCATCGAAGTGGAAAGTCTATATCCACTTGCATGGTGGCTGCAAAAATCTGTGACTTAGTCCAGTTTATTGTGAGTCCCGAGTATGTCCCAAAATGGACCATCTCTCTCCGCAGTGGACACAGATTAGTGCCCGGTTCACGCACAAAGAGCATGACATCGTCTGCGTAGAATGAGGCAGCAAGAGGGCTGCCGTGAAATTGCAGACCGCGATGAAGATGCCTCTCCTGTATGTGTCTAGCCAGAGGGTCCATGGCTATAATAAACAATAGGGGGGAGAGTGGGCAGCTCTGCTTGGTACCCCACGTCAGGCTAAATTGTGGGGAGATCTCACCGTTCAGTTTCAAGCTTGCAACTGGATTAGCATACAAGAGTCGAACTAAGTTAAGGAAACAAATCAGGATCCCCAACTTCTGTGGTACTGAATACAGAAAGGGCCACTCCAAGGAATCAAACACGTTCTCTGCGTCAAGGAGAACCGCCGCAGCCGGCAAAGTGGGCTCTAGCTGATTGGCTAATGCCAATAGTGTGTGTAGATTCACTGCTGTGGAGTAACCGGGAATGAATCCTGTTTGAAAAGGGCTGACCATTTTATCTATCAATAATGAAAGGTGGGTAGCTAGGATTTTGGCCTAGATCTTGTCATCCTGGATAAGTAGTGATAACGGTCTGTAAGATGTACAGTTCTGGGGTTTGCTACCGGGTTTGAGCAGAAGCATGACTATAGCTTCCCGCATAGTTGGAGTGAGGGCTCCCCCCTGTAGAGCCTCGTCATAGACCTCTAAGAGTCGAGGAGCCAGGATATGCCAATATGCTTTATAGAATTCACCAGTTAGGCCGTCGGCGCTGTGAGCACAGCAGTTGGCGAGGTCTCCAATTGCTTTCTGAATCTCTTCTTCATCTATTGGGGAGGCTAGAAAATCACAGTGTCCTCTTTCTATCCACGTAGAAAACAATTGTTCCCTTGGTTTTGTGCAAGAACTCAATCACATGAACAAGCTCAACTCACAACTAAGTCGTACCTTCACATCAATACAATGATAATATCCCTGCAAAAATGTTAAAAAATCATAAATCTAATGACTCTCCAAAGGTTGTCAAGAACTCTTATTTATTAAAAAAGCCTTTTTGTAAAATAGTATAAAAAATTCTTGCGTTTCACATCCTGTACATATCACAATTCATGCAGAACAATTAATTAAGAAAAAACCCACACAATAAGCATGGTACAATATGAAATTACAAAACATAACAATGGAATTACCAGACATAACACAACATAAAAAGAGAGAGACAGTGTTTGGACAGTAGACTTTGTCTTTCAGAGAACATATCCAATAGAATAATTTACTAACTGGGCCTGGATACTCTTCCATGCTGTATCTACAGATCCAATTATTCCCATGGATTATATAAATGATGCATCGGCGCGTTTCGATGGCTTAAATTAATGTTCTATCTTTTTCAAGACAACAGCTTAGACAACTCTCTCTGTACGTTTTGTAGTATAGCCCCTGTTATGCGTCGGGAGGCAGTTTAGCACACCTCACCTTCTGGGCGGTCTCGCATTGTCTCAAAGAGAAGTGCCGCTGGAGTAGCTGCCCGGCTGCAGTCACGTTGTCCGACCCACACCCTCAGGTTCACCCGAGTCCCCTGTCGACTCGGACCCCCGAGGACCGCGTCAGGCCCGGACTTACGGCTGTCTCACCAGGACTCCCTGGCCGTTGTTCAGAGAGGCTCTGAACAGGGTGGCTCGAATGCATGTTACCCGCTTTGTTCGCCTCAGATCGCAAATCCCGGAGCCTCAGCAGGCATTTAGAGCGGGTAAGGATGGTGAATAATTGCGCCTGTCCCTGAGCTTTCGAGTCATGAGGCCATCTTGGTCGCCGGCTTGGCCACACCCCCATCTGTTGAATTGGTTTGGTAATTGTTCTGTCAGAGTTTGTAACCCATCACAAAGGTGACTGGGTCGCACAGTTGTACCACCCTCCCTCAAAGCAAGAAAGAGAGGCTACAAATGTCGTCAAGGGTTTAGTGGATATGTCCGTGCCCTTATCTGAAAGGTGGACACCATCCTGATGGAACATGTCATCAGATTAACCTGTGTGGAGTATTCCTTAACCTTACTCTGCCAAAGCACAAAATACTAATTCAGCTTTCAGACCCCTGCTGATCTGTTCATTGCCCTAGAACGAGTTATTGGACATGTTGAGAAAAAAAATGCGGAGCCATCAAACTCGTGCCTCTGGGAAAAACCTTATCTTACCAAAAATCGTTTTCAGACTGTTCTCAGAGTTCCTTCCACCCCATGCATGCGAGGTTGTTGCCACCAATGTGAAGCATAGCAAGGTGGAGCCTCGTTGCTTCCTGTCTTTGTTGGCCATTGTTGCCCCTATATAGGCATCAATTGGTTCTAACACAAAGACATTGGTCATACCTTTGACTTTAAGAGAACTATAGGCCTCAAATGCCCTCCCACATGCACTGAGTGTCATGCTACAGATGCTGCCATGATCATTTCTGACAGAAGTGAATACTTAAGCTTCTGTAGGTCTTCCAGGAAGTGTGCCATGACTATTGTTGCCCATGGATGATACCTCTGGAATTCCTGCATCAATGAGATAAAACATTGTTTAGCACACCCGGAACATGATGTTCTCTTTGAGGCACCTCAAGATCTAATGTTTCAAAAGTCTTAGCACTAGTTTGCTGTATGCCTGTTATTGCTTCCACTATAACCATGTTGCCAGACCAGTACACTACACATCTGTCTTTAAAACACAACTTCCGGGTGGTGAGGGACACAATTATGGCAAATAATTGTAAGATTCCAATGTTCTTGGCCAAACCTGATTGAAACCACTACACGGGCCACTCTTCCCTGCACCAGTACTTTCCCAGAATTGCTCTGAGCCCACACTTCCTGCAGCTTCAGTAATAGACCAATCTCTTGATTAGAGATGGGAGGAGTAGACCAGACTATTGACCACAGAAATGTCTGCCAAATCTGGTGGCCCTTCTTGATCCTCACAGTGAGTGTGGTTCTGTGGAATTTTTCTCACAGCCCTCCCTATTGTCTGGCAATAGACCTAGAAACCATAGGAAGAATTATTCTGTGATAATGAATCGAACAACACAGTTACCTCTTTTTGATTGCACTTAATTTCAGGGTCCTTTTCCTTAACCCTCCTAAAATCAACATCTTAATCCAGCCAGGCAGTGCCCCAATAACCATCATGTGCTCTTAATATTTTATTAGAATAGCAAAGTAATAAAGCAGCTAGCTCAGGTTTCTTCACAAGGAGGACCTTTTGGTAAGCATGAAAACCAAAAAACCTGTTAGTGATGTTGTCCTCTACCTTTAACTGCTTTTATCTCCCATTATCTTTTGTCTCCTCAAACTCCTACTCCTTGTGTTTACCTCTAATCAGATAAAACCTTTTGACAAATTAATTGCTGTAATTTTCTTTTTCTCTCTCTAAAGGAACACATGCACTGAACTTTCCTGGCTTGGGATAAAATTGACTTAGCGGCCCAGAATTCCTTAGCACTTGACTATCACCTTGAAGCTCTGAGCCCTTCTGCTTTGGCTTGGTTTCTGGTTTCTCCTATGCCATTTCACGGTACCCACTCTTATTCCATCCCATCTCTTCCTCAGCTACATCCTTAATGCTGCCAGCTGTGAACTGTGTCATTACGCTGCAATAGCGTGATGAAGGGATTCATCCACTTTTTCAGTGTGTTGCTAGGCGTTCTGTTATATAAGCTTATTACAGAGCTAGATGCGGCTCACTCCATACAGAGAATCCCAGCGCTAAGCCATAAAGAGAGAAGGCAACACGACAGAAGCTCAAGGTAGGGGCAAATTAAAAAGCCAGGTTTTAATCAGCCTTTTGAAGATCGCAAAAGAATGGCAAGAACAAATATGACCGGGTAGATTGTTGCAGTGGTAGAGGGCCAGATACGAAAAGGGCTCTCCTCCATTTCAAGTGGTTAGAATACTGGCAGTGAAGCTAGTACGTCCCAGCCGAGTAGTAGAAATTGAATCAGGAACGAAGGTGATCTGGCCTCGCCGCATACAAGACCTTGTGAAAAAGATAAAGAAGCTTGAAGATGCCCAATTTTCCTTACTAACAGCCAGTGCAAAATTCTCGGCACCGGACTAGTTTAGGAGCCTAATGGAAGTTGGCAAACCAAGATGCTATACCATGTTTTGGATCTTTTGTAGACGTGTCACCAGGGACATATTTCTAGCCACCAGCAGGGCATTCCCATAGTCCAAGCAACTGGTTATTAGGGCCTGTCTTGCGGTCTTTGTGAAGTAACCTTGATAACACCTTTCTAAGAAGGTGCAGTATGCCAAAACAAGTACCCGCACGTAACTTTCACAAGGCTTGCCATTAAGAGTTTGTCATACATTACAAAACCAAAGTTTCTTACTATCTTTTGCAGGCAGTGGGGAGTACCTAATTCCTAGGGTCACGAATCATAAAAATCAAGTCAAGGAAGCTTTTCCGAAGAGTATCATTTCGTTCATTTCCCCTTTTAATTATAGAAACTCTGTTTCATCCAAGTGGCCAATGCTCACATCAAGTCACCAAAACTGATTAATGTAAGTTCAAAATCATGTTCAAACGACAACACCAACTGGGTGTCATTGGCATAGGATAAAATCTCTATTCCAAAGGATCTCACGACCTTCGTCAGAGGTGCCACAAAGCTGCTAAAAAAGCATAGGGCTCAGGGAAGATCCCTAAGGTACCTCACATGTGTTAACTAACCATCCCAGTTTTAAAGTGAACAGAGGTGTTGGCTAAGTGCTTGTTGCTGCCTATGTGCAGGTGCTGATATCAAGGGCTCATCCACATATTATCCGGTCAATAAAGTGAGGGCCATGGGTCTGTTAGAATGGTTGAATACAGTGTCAATGATTACTGTGATGTGTGCAGACCTGAGAACAGCAATACCAATAAATCCAATTTCCACGTATGACACAACCTGTGCCCACACAACCATGCCAGTACCCATCAATGCAATGTAAAAACCTGTGCCCGCACAGTAGGGCTGACACCAGCAAGAACAAATTCAATATGTGTCATAATCCACGCTCAAATGATGATACTTTTGCCAGTAATACCAGCGCTGATGTACAGTATGACCTAAACTGTGTCAATATCATTAAGAACATTGTCAATGTATGCTAAACAACTGTATGCACTCGGTTAAGGATTTCGATAAAAATGATAACAAAATGGTATTACTTTCAGGAGTTCTAATGAACTCACATCATTGCTGTCAGATTCACTTAAGGTGATATCCTCAATCAACCCTGAGTCAGAGATATGTGTTTAGACAAATCCTATGACTTACGCCTATCGAATACCAGATCACAGGTGGGGGTCTCTGTACCTAAAAAAGCACGCCAAGGTAAAACACTGATCGTTCCACAGATAGATAGTTTCACCACAAAAATATCTGATGAAATTGGTCCCGGGCATGTGTTCCCCAAAATACCACAAAGCTGCTGGCAAAGAGTGTGGAATTTAACAAACAACAGGATGTGTGGAGGGTCAGAGGGAATATTTTACGACCTGTCCACTCACTCCCCAATTAATAGACAAAAAACACGAAGAGTGGAACAGGTCAGGAAAGTGGTGTGTGACTACAACGGTAACTGGGGTCCAGCCGGTTGACAGTGCGAGACAGTGCTCGTCGGGAAACAAAAAGAGCTAGTACCAATCCCATCAGACCACCCCTTTGGTGGAATATGCATCATGTGGGAATTGCTGATCAATCCATATCTTGGCTGGCCATACAGTGCCAGTTCTTGAAGTGGATGTCAGAAGACTAGTCAAGATGTTTGCCATACTGTGGACTAAATAGTGCGCAGTGCTCAGGTGAAAGTGATAAATAAAATGACTACACTGGCTCTGAAAAAGCATGTATATAACAGTCCGTGTGTCAAGAGATAAAAACAGCGCTAGGTAGTGTGACTACCCACAGGCGCTAGTGAAATGTGGTCGACATGTTTCTGCCCAAGGGGATTTTCCCCGGCATTCTTCAGGACCTCGAAAGTGAAATAGGCTACTGCCGCTGTGACTGAAACAGTCACAAGGGATGATAACTAGCACAACAATTACTAGTAAAAGGATACATGTCTATACATAATTAGACGTCCACTACAGGGAGAGAAGCAATTCTTCTTCCCAGCATTATGTGGGTGACGACCTCACCTCACCCGGCAACCGCTCGGGAGCATGTGGAATTGCCAGCAGTATCATATATATATATATATATATATATATATATATATATATATATATATATATATATATATATATATATATATATATATATATATACCAATAAAGAGTGAACGAAATACCTGCTGGCTGGCTTCTCTCATTTGGGGCAACCTTGTGTGACGTATTTGGAGCGGCTGAGCCCAGCCGCGAGAGAAGCTCACCACTCGAGCGTGGGCCTGTGATGGCGCCAAGCGGTGTCATCCATGAGGAAGCAGGGTTCACGACGGCCAATATGAAGCGGAACAGACTTTGTGCGGAGTTACTAATGCCTCTGCCCACATGGGAGTAATTTATGCCATAATTTTATGTTAACATTGCAACGGACTCACATGAGTAAAACTT